>NW_028227263.1:50512806-51112806 GCF_978045245.1 Mus caroli | reverse complement strand
TAATTCTAACTAGCATTTATTCAAGATCAATTTTAGAAGAAATAAGTTACTTACTATAAGACACAGTCTTGTGAAAAATATCTTAAGTCACTCTTTTTATATTGGCTGATTCCACATTCAGAGTTAAAGTTATTTTATACACTGCAATTAAGTTGAAATGGTGATATAGTGGTTTAATACCTTTTATGAAATTGCCATACTTCTGACATATCACATATTTTCATGCTCTGAAAAACTCTAGCACAGTAAATTACTCCAAGAATTACACTGCACCTACTTTTTCACAGAGTGAAAATTTTCATCAAATTTATTTATTCATTCAATGCACATTTGCTTATCAACTAGAATGTCTCTAGATGCTAAGATAAAAAGATGAATAGCAAAGCCCCTGCCATTCTGAATTCACAGTCTTGTTTCTTCTCTCCCCTTCCTCCTCCCTTCCTCCCCCTCTCACTCCCACTCTCACTCCCCCACTCCTCCTCCCCCCCTCCCCTCCCCTCCCCTCCTTCTCTCTCTCTCTCTCTCTCTCTCTCTCTCTCTCCCTCCCTCCCTCCCTCCCTCCCTCCCTCCCTCTCTCTCTCTCTCTCTCTCTCTCTCTCTCTCTCTCTCTCTCTCTCTCTCTCTCCACATGTGTGCATACATGGAATGTTAAATATCATTGATAGGAAATTAATTAATTTGGCAAAATGTTGGGCACTGTGTTAGTCACAGGCCTTGTAGGACAATATTAAAAACATTAAACATAAGATAAATTTGTTGTCAGAAAAGATAGGAGAAGTCAGAAGGTTCATGTCAAGATACATGACTCATATAGAAAGAGAAGGGGAAAAGAAGATATTTAGGGTAAGAAGTTTCTCAGACTGCATTGCATATCTTCAGACTGCATTAAGGACAGTGAGGTCACTCAGACTGAAGCTTCTCACTGCTTCCTAGCAGAATGAACCTGTCTCTCCCCTATATGTTCTACCAGTAGTTGAGAAAAATGAGTAGATTATGACTTTGGCTGAAGTAGCCTGACAATAGATCAGAACCTGAAGCCTTTAGTTAAACTTGATCCTCAGAGCAGATATGTGTGGCCCATTCCATGCCTGATACACTACTCCATTATAAGGAATTAGTCATATCTGCCTAAGCTGGGCATGAGGGTATAAGTCCATAATGCTAGCATGTGAAGAGCTGAATCAGGAGGAGGATGAGTTAAAGGATAACTTTGTAAGATTCTTCTGCAAAAATAAAAATCCTAATATTAAAAAGTACAATGTATTATCTAAGATGCAAGATATGCCTAAAGTTATGACCAGGTTGCTAAGGGAAAGGTATTATTCCTCCAATAATCAAAGGGGGGATGACTCACAGAGGAGGGCAGGTGCTGGATATGGTGCCAACATCAAGTCTGTAATTTGATTTCAGTGAAGTGTGAAATATGAATATAACAGGAAGTGGTGATAGGGGAGAGTAGTGAGGATAGGGAGAGGCTAAACATGGTAGAGATTGGAGTTGTAGCTATGCTTGGGGGAATAGAAAGCTGCAGAAGGACTTTAATCAAGAAACAGATCATATATGGGCTTCGAAAAATATCATAGTTAGCTGCCGAGGAAAGACGACAGGAATAAAGAGGTCAAGAGCCTATTAGAAACCTTTTCTTTAAGACACAGAACAATAGAGTGGTAGTTATAGAAGCAGACAGAGTATGTAGTATGGTGTATGGAGAAGACAGAATATAGTATGTAGTCATAGTATATGGTCATAGAAGGAAGCCTAATGATGTACTGGGAAAGAGAATTAAGACATCATCGCTCAGATATAGATTGAAGCCACCTAAAGGATACTTGCATTTGTTTTTAGACTCACAAAGAAAATCAAGAGGAAATATTAGGGCTGGGCATAGTGACACACGTCTTTAATCCCACTAGGGAGGCAGAGGCAAGCGAATTTCTGAGATCAAGGCCAGCAGAGTGGTCTACGGAGTGACTTCCAGGACAGCCAGGGCTCCACAGAGAAATCCTGTTTCGAAACAAAACAAAACAAAACAAAACAAAACAAAACAAAACAAAACAAAACAAAACAAGGAAATATTAGGTTAAAATCACCCTAAATCTGGAGACAGCTTTTATTTTAAGAATTTCTCATAATTAAACATGTGGAAGGAAGCCCGGGTAAATGAGATATCCTTTCAGTAAGAGTCCCTTTATTTCTAGGCTAGAAAATAAAACGTACAATAACCACATAAGTCATATGACTTAAGAGAGGGAGAGATGAAAGTAAATAGTATGTAGGGCACACTAGGGCCTTGTTAATCCTTGTAGAGGCCTCAAGTAGGCACTTGTTGGGTTGGGTGGAGTGATAGGTGTTGAGAAGCATAAGGAAAAGACCAAATGGCATTGCTGAGGATCCGGTTAGGGTTGGGGCACTTAAGTATGCCTCGTTGGTGTTATGGCTATCTGCACCGAGCCACTGAAGAACAGCCATGGTGAGAACAGCTCTGAGTTTAAATGGATTAAGAGATGCAGAAAGGCAAGGGTAGAGTGGCACTGAAAATGCACAAGGGAAAGAAATTGAATTCTAGCCTAGAGTTGGCAGTGAAGGAAGAAAAGCCAGGTAAAAGCCCTCCTAAGGGAGCAAAAATGGTGTTTGAACAGATTTTCCCAGAGGCACTGAGAAGGTGCAAGGACAGTCATCTGGCCCACAGGGTTCAGAGCAGATATGAATACTAGGAACAGTGAGAGCTATCATTAATAAAACCCTTCCTTTTATTGTACTGGACCCTTCAGTACAGTACAGTACAGTACAGTACAGTACAGTACAGTACAGAGGTTTCAGGACCTCTTTTTCATGTTAGCCTTTGTCATAGGACAGACTAAAATACACAGAAAAATAAGTGTAGATATAGAACTATAGAAAATGGGAATGCTGAGTGGGGGGGCAGTGGCTCCCTCCAAGCAATAGCACCCTACCTGGCTATGCAATATCAAGTAGTCAGCTCTGAGATCATAATCATGGTGTAAGTATGTCAGTGTGTGCATGTGCATGAGTGAATGCATGTGTGTGTGTGTGTGTGTCTGTCTCTCTGTCCATGTGTAACATACAGAACAAGCAAGTTGGTTTTACTATTAGGAGTGTGTGTGAGAGAGAGAGAGAGAAAGAGAGAGAGAGAGAGAGGGAGAGAGGGAGGGAGAGGGAGAGAGAGAGGGGGGAGAGAGAGGGGGAGAGAGAGAGGGAGGGAGAGGGAGAGAGAGGGAGAGAGAGAGAGAGAGAGAGAGAGAGAGAGAGAGAGAGAGAGAGAGAGCACAATTAGAGAAAGATACACAGACACAATAAACAGTTGAGGGAAATCCTCTGGGGTAGGTTTTATGAAGCTGTGCTCTTAAGGAGTGAGGCATTTGCCCCAAAACTGCTGGGAACACTTGGAGATTGATAAAGGTTCATTGTATATAAGACTTTAGAGTGACCTATGACTAAAAGCAATGAGATTTAATCTATTTAATCTGTAGTCACAGTGTTTAAATTCCTAACTGAAAAGTCAATTAAGTGAAAATACACACAAATATTTTCCCTCAGTAACCTGATGTTAGAAGTTATAATATTAAACTGTGATCATCTTACACAAGACATCAGACTCAGGTGTGTGTTCTAGACATGGGATGGAGAAATCAGGGTAAAATACATCTACCACTTCTTTTTAGGCTAGATGTTTTCTTATGCTGAAGCACAGTTGGTAGTACAGGAAACTCAGCCGTGCACACATGGACTTACATTCACTAGACTGCAAATAGATATGTATTATAAAAATCAAGATTAGGACCGTGTAACTTTTTTAGTAAGAGGTCCCACATGTATACCCCAACAGCCAGCAGTATGAGTAGATCATCTATTACAAACCCTCCTCTCAATCTTATTCCCTCCTCCTCTCCTCCTTCCCTCTCTTCCTCCCTGCCTCCATCCATTGCTCATTCATTCATTCCCATCTTCTCTTCCTCCTTCCACCTATTCCAGTTTGCATCTTTGTACTGTTTCTCGGGTCTCATCTCTGCTACTGTCTCGTTGTCATTCACATGTTCTTCTTCTCTCGCTTTTATTCCAGTAAATGGAAACATCTTCAGCTTATAAATTTTCCTGACAACCATGTTCTTTTGTTCACAGTATAGTCTTTTGGCACAAGGATTGAGGGAGGAAAGAGTCTAGTTACTTAGATTAGCTCAGGTGCCTTGAAGCTGTGACACAGTGATCCAAAGCAATTGAAAACCCAAGTGTTATGAGCAAAACAAAGGCACTTACCCAAGAAGGAGTTATGAGCCATTTGCCTCTTTCCCATGAGATCAATGGTCTTTAAGGTTATTTCATTTTTAAATGCATGTTACTCTTTGAATTCCAGGTAAGTCAAGAGTATCATACATAGTCTATATAATATTGTTAGTCACACCTAGGTGTGTTATTTAATGGATCTCTCTTACGGCCTGATCTTTCCCTGATTTAAGATCTGTGTCGATGGACTATTCATCTTTTCTGTTGCTGACCTGAATTTAGCACAAAGTTTTCCTGGCTCCAAAGTTTATGCAGTATGAATGTGAGCCACAGTCCCTCCTTCCCACAAAAGACTCTACAGAACCTGCAAGTACCAAATATCTACACTCATTGCCACTTAACTCTCGTATTCAAAACTCTGTGTTTGGAAACTCTCTTTACCCCAAACCCAACAATTAACTCTTATAAATTATATATTAAAAAATGGGTATATAGAAAGATATGACCAAAAATGAAGCACCCGAACAGCAAAGCACAGGGTCTGAGTTCAGACAGTGTTGACAAGAAATCCCCAGGGAGCAAGCACACAAGAGAGTAGTTAGAGGCTCTGTGTTTCCCTGCAGCATCTACAGCCAACCTCACAGAATGCTGCCTTTTCCTTTAACCTTGTCTCCCACGTACTCAGACTAGGCGTATGCCTGGAGTCTAAACAGCATGTTTTTAAATGAATCAGAGGTCAATGTGAAAGTGCGGTGGGAGAAGGCCACCTGAGATAGCCCAGAGTAGATAGGGATTTCAGAGAACAACACCCAGAGGAGAACACTTTAAATCTGTATTTCGTACGATATATAAAATGAGCTGTCGCCTCTGGAAATGGTCACAGAAATCACACAAGCTGGATGTATTATTTTAGACATGTTTTCCCATGCTAGCTTTTATAGTACAAGGAGTCTCCTTCTCCTTGCCTTTCCACTCCTCTGCCTCACCCCCTGCAGGCTGTTTACATCAAATCCTGTAGGACGAAGAGGGAGCCATCTCCCAATTACTCAGACTCCCCATGGGCAATTCTAGTGCAAGTTCAAACTTGCTTCTTGCTCTTTCCTTGATGAGTTTTGACAGCATGTCAGTGCTGCCCTCCTTTCAATAGCCATCAAATATTGATGGGTGGAGCAGGTGTGCTCCCTGGGGTGCAAATAAAACAACGGCCTGAACTCCGAGTCCCTTTCAAAAGCATATTTCCCTATTATGTGGACAGAAAAGGGAGGCTGTCTGTGGAGTGTTGTGTTACAGTTCTGGTGTTCAGTGACACATACGTGCTGGTTCTTAAAAGACTCCCTGGCAAACAATGCTGGAAGCAAACATGGTACTGAAGGTGACTCCAATGAAGTTGCTTCACTAAGATCAGAAATGCTCTCCTAGTAGGGGTCACCACTGCAGACACTGCTGAGAAATGCTATGAGTGTGTGTGTGTCTGTGTGTGTGTGTGTGTGTGTGTGTGTGTGTCTGTCTGTCTGTCTGTGTCTGCATGTGTGTGGTATGTGTTTATATGTGTGATGTGTGATCTATGTATATGTATGTGTGTCTGTGTATGCATGTATGTGGTATGTGTGTGTATTTGTGTGCATGTGTATGTATGTGTATGTGTGGGTGTGTGGTATGTGTATATGTATGTGTGTATACATGTGTGTATGTATTTGTATGTGTATTTTTATGTGTGTGCATGTGTGTGGTATGTGTATACATGTGTGTGTTTGTGTGTGTGTGTGTGTGTGTGTGTGTACACATGTGTATGTGGTATGTGTATTTGTGTATTTGAGTGTGTGTGTGTGTGTGTGTGTGTGTGTGTGTGTGTGTGTGTGTGTGAAGAGTGACTTGATGAAAAAAGGAAGCATTTAATGACTCGAGGCCAATTCCTCACAGTGAAGGAGTGGGCCAGAGCAAACACAAATGTGGCATAGCTAGCCCAGAATGCTCTCTTGAGTGTGATGCCCTAATTCCCTCTACTTAAAGTCAGCAGACCATACTTCCTCAGGAACCATACTGAAGAAGAGGTCACCAAGTTTGTTTCAAACCCACCCTCCAAACTGTAGGGTTAGAGGTCCCGTGTCTGCTCTGCCACAGGGCTCAGGGCCTCTCTGGGACTTGAGACATGGGAGTTTTGACTGCACTTAACCCACGCTGGTGCCGGGCAGGAGTCCGGCTATGGGAAGCCATGGGACACCACTCTGGGTGGAGAAAGCAGTCTGAAGTCCCTGGGATGCCTGAGCTACCTCAGGGGTCCCTGGGCCTGAAAGAAGGATGGGGCCATCTGGTTCTCAAGCTCTTGGGTACTTCTGCACCGCTGGAAGCTGCAGAAGAGCTGAGAACTGAGTGGGGGCCACAGGCTGGATCTAGCCCAGGGCTGAAGAGGAAAGGGATCGCTCTGGGTCCTGTAGGAATAGAGTCCTTGGTTTGTTCGGCAGGTGGCTTGGCTTGGTGGAGGCATGTTCCCTGAGTTGGATACCGATGAAAAGAGACAGTCCATGGCTTTAAGACATTTATTGCCATGGTGGTAAGTAAATGAGTAAAAACTGCACCCCACTACTCAGGGGCAGGCCTGAGGTTAAATACCTTTCGCAGGGAGGAGTGTCTGGGAAGGGGAGTTTATTGGCTAAGCCTCCAGGTCTTTAGGTACCTCATAAAAAGGAGATCTGTCTTGAAGCTATGTGACGACAGGTCACATCCTCAACCTTTGGAGGGGCTTGGGGCATTGCTCTTACCTGACTGATGACCACAAATCTATGGAGGGTTGCTGCCTCCTGTCAGGAGCCTAGTATCTGGAAACCGGGCAAAACAGCTGCCATTCCTCAGGGTCACCAGTGTTTCAAACAGGAACCAGGCTACCTTTCACATTGCTATGCCAAGTAACTGTTCTTCCAGTCTGTAGTTGGGTAGTACAGCCTATCAGAGAATTACACACACATATGCTCATACATTTTTTTTTTAGTTGACATCTAGGATTTTTCATCATAAATGTGAATAGTTCCAGGAACTATAATTTACAGTGCATTATAAAAACTACATTTAAATGCAAAGCTGTTATAGCACTTGGCTAAATGAACTGGATGGGATCTAAGCACAGGGGCAATTTTCCTGTTTGCCATCATCCATTTTAAAACATGACAACAAGAGCTTCCCTAACAATAAGAAAACTTATTTGCTATTTCTTCTCCTTCAATTTTTATTTCCAGTCCACTTCCTCCACATACTTTCATCTCCATGTAATTTATTTGTTATGCTTCAAAGTCTTTTATTGATCAACCTAACAAATTTTTCTTCAAAAATAAAACCTACATATGTAAATTAGATTTTTTCCCATTTCCTGGAACACAAAACACTGTTAATTTTTCTTGATTGAGTTATAATTATAATTATTACTTACATATTAATCAAAACTATCTGCATACTTTTTTAACTTAAGTAATTATTAAAAAGGAAACAAATTTTACTAGAAAAGAACCTCAGTCAGATGTTGTTTTCAATTACTTGTCTCTGTGGCTGTCACTGGTGAGCAGCATAACATAACAGAGCATAACACAAGAGATTCGCCATCAATCTCCTCCTATAATCCTTTAGTGTTTCACCTACACTGGGAAAACTTTTTTACACACATAGGTGAGCAGGAAAGGATAGATTTTCTTATAGCAAAATCCTTTTCATTTTTGATTGCCTTTTGAATAATATCCCAAAGATCATAATGCAATCTGCCATCCAAAAATATTTTTAATGATTCAACAGTTGACAGTTTTATTAGATCCTTCTTCAATGTCTTTGAAAGCAAAGAATAAGCAAGTCCTTTGCCAGTGGATTTATGACCTAGGCTTGGCATTTCTGCATTGTGATTCTTCACCACCACATCCTTCTTGCTCTAACACTGGGCTGCATAGAAGTGGGCCCGAATGAGAGAGCCCTGTTGCCTTAATGCATGTTCAAGAAAAGTTTGATATAATGAGCCTACTGTGCCTCTCATTCAATCCAAATAGCTGAAGCAAGGGCAGAGCCAGAAGCTAGGTTCTCCTGGAAGCTTTGACAGAAAACCATCTTACCTTAGTACTTTTAAGAGATGCGATAAACTACTCACTCATTAAGTATGTACATGCATATACATGTACATGTATATAAAAACACACTGTTGTAAACTCACTAATATGAAAGTCTTATTTCTTTTTTCATGTTACAATTTTTGGCTCTATCTAGACTAAACTCTTAAAATATGGAGACATAACTTGAAGCACATAAGTAAGTTTGAATTTTCTAACAGTTAAGTGACATAGTAAAAAAAAAAAAAAACCCAAGAAGCAGCTCCTATTAGTAATAAGACATATTTTAAGGCCTAATATATGGTATGTTATCCTTTCAATGTATAGATTGTAAAAATGGGCTTGGAATTACTTTGTACTCAGGTCTTTACCATCTCTGTGCACCTTACACTTATGGCCCATCTCAGTTTGGACTTGCCATATTTGAAGTGCCTTTCAGATACATTTGGCTGCACTTCTAGCCACCATATTACATAATAACACCCCATCATAGTCCTATACCAGTCATTAAAAAACTCCTGGCTTTTACTTGCACTTTGGGATGGATCTCTACTGTTTTCAGAGCTCCTCAACATCATGGCTTGCCATTTTCTTCTAGTCCTCCCTCTCCCTGGCTGCTTGGACTCCATGCTCCTCATGCTTCCATCTCTTGCTTATCAGGTGCTCCCCTCACATAGTGTACCCACTCTACCTTCACCCTGTTTTGTGTTGGGTGACAGTACAAAGGGTGACCCAGAAGGTAAATTACAAAAATAAATTACCTAGTGAATAAATTGCTCAATAAATGAATTCAATAGCATCATTTATAAGATAATTTTTTAAATGCCAGCAATTATCTCTACAAAATGAAGTGAAGGAATTTGTGGGAGTACCTATACAGTGATTATTCTCTCTTAAATAGGAAGACAAAAGGTATTTTCAAGTACTGCTGTGCTGTACAAGGGAACCTGTTTCCACTATCAGATTAGAAGGGGTCTGGTAAAATGGAAAATGTGAAGGAGATGCCGAGATCAGTGTCTCTATCTTTTAGAGGGAAGTACTTGACCAAGGCTGGCTCCCACTGTAAGCTATCCAGCAGTTCACAGTCTACATTTAAAGCAAGTTCTTTTCTCAAGAGTCAGTCAGAGATTCAAGTTGCTTCAACAATGCTGATACATGGAGATATGAGACCCCACTTTCCTTACAGTTCCTAACAAGAATCTCAAAGTGAATAGTGCAGGGCTGGAAATCATCAGCGGAGGCTGCATCAGTGACCCTCTCTACCTTTCTGGTTAGTGATATGACAGAGGGAGATGAGAGTATCCTGCAACATCAGCTGAACTTAATTCATGAAAATGCCTGTCTCATGACTGAGCACCCAAGGAGGAATTCTGAGCCTTCAGGTTGCTGCTGCTGCTGGTGCTGCCTGTTTCCCCAAGTCTTTTGTTGCAGTCACTTAAAAAAAAAAAAAAGGAAATGATAGATTTTCACATTCCTTAACTCCTACTACAACTTTGTCCTAGGATTTGGGTATACAGGGATCAATTAGGTCATTTCCTTACTCTAAGCATTTGAACCTCAGAGTGTTGTTGAGGAAAACAAATGCAGCAAAACAACTGCCAGAGTGTGAGACCCTCCAGCAGGGATGCTCATATAGTGTTGGAGAGACCACCCTACAGGGGTGCTCATGCAGTGTGGGAGAGCCTCCTGCAGGGATGCACATGCAGTGTGAGAGAGACCATCCTACAGGGATGCTCATGCAGTGTGGGAGACACTCCAGCAGGGATGCTCATGCAGTGTGGGAGACACTCCAGCAGGGATGCTCATGCAGTGTGAGAGAGACCATCCTATAGGGATGCTCATGCAGTGTGTGGCAAAGGCCAGGCTGTGTGGATTCTGGAGCTGTGGGCCAACACATCTTGTGAAAGATTAGGACAGAGCGAAGGAATGTGGATGGAGTGGGGCTTTGTATGTTCCCAATCCTAACAAAACACTGATCATAGTTCTTTTCTCTTAAATGACTCACAAAAAGGCCAACAGTGGTGGCTCACACCTTTAATCCCAGCACTTGGGAGGCAGAGGCAGGCAGATTTCTGAGAACAAGGCCAGCCTGGTCTACAGAGTGAGTTCCAGGACAGCCAGGGCTATACAGAGAAACTCTGTCTCAAAAAACAAACAAACAAACAAAAAGACTCACAAAAGAAAAACAAGGAAAGCAGAAACAGAAAGAAAATTTGGAAATGTTCCATTTTCTATACCAGGTTAATGTTCTTCAAAGGATTTTTCATTGCAAAATCTGACTAAACTTCATCCTTCCAATGTGCTGAATTCTCTCATACTACTACCCTTTGACTTTAAAATTCTGCTTGAAATCAAGCTATCAGGAGGTAGCAGGAGAGCATTCCAGAAGAATCTCTGTTCTCTGAGTTGGTTAAATGAGTCTCCATACAGGGACCACTAGTGTGCATGTGTGATGCTCATTCATTGGGAAGACTATGGCTCTCTTATTTTGGGAACTCTGCATGGGAGTTATTTGCATGCAACTTGATGTTTGCCTTGAAGATCACGTCCAGATATGTCAAACAGGGAAAATATAATATTTTGCTAAATTCCCTATTAAACACCAGGGCATTTGTTTGCCATTGCTACTAATTACCCTGTTACTTTTTGAGCAAATAAGAGTTTTATCTTTCTAGCCTAATTGAAATTTTATTATGAACAAACAAAAGTGTTGGAAATGACATGACCATCCATGTGTATACATACACACACACACACACACTCACACTGAGAGAGAGAGAGAGAGAAAGAGAGAGAGAGAGAGAGAGAGAGAGAGAGAGAGAGAGAGAGAGAGAGAGAGAGAGAGAGAGAGAGTTGAAAGTCATTGATTCCTATAATAAGTAAATCCTCTCTGCATGGAATGTAGTACCTGAAAAATAGGGAAATGGATATGGCACCTGCTTAACTGAGTCCCTACTAAGTGCCTGATTCTCTATACACATTTATTATTCTATTAAATCATCGTTTATAAATATCCCATTTATGTAGCTACTATTGTGTGTGTGTGTGTGTGTGTGTGTGTGTGTGTGTGTGTGTTGGTATGTATGCAAATGTCCTAGTAGAAGCTAGAAATTGATGTTGAATGTCTTTCTTGATCATTCATCTCTTTATGTTATATATTATGGCAGACTGTCTCTCCTGAGCCAGAGCCAAGCAAGTCCCCTAATCTAACTTGCCAAGAAAGCTAAATCTAGGGATCTTCTGCCTCTCCCTCCCCAGTGCTGAAAGACCAGGTGGGCTCCATACCCACCTGTCACCTATATGTCTGCTCTGGATCTGATCTCTGGTCCTCATGTTGGCTTAGCAAGATTTTACTCACATAGCTCTCTCTCCAGCCTTATTGGCCCATCGTAAAGCTGAGTAATGGCAGGCTCAGGAAGACTAAGTCATTTGCTTAAATTAAGGGAGAGGCAGAAGATCCCTAGATTTAGCTTTGACTTCTGTATTTGATAGGCACTGGTAGAGCCTCTCAGGAAACAGCTTTATCAGGCTCCTGTCAGCAAGCTTTTCTTGGCATCCACAATATTGTCTGGTTTATCAGTCGGGTGGTTCCTCAGAAAATTGGACATAGTTCTACCGGAGGATCCCCCATCAGATGTTAAGTAATAAAACTTAGGTTTTAAAGATGATTTGTAATCAAGGATCCTGCTTTTCAAAAAAAAATGATACTTAAACTATATTTCTTTCCTAATTGTAGTTTTATATTAACCTACCATGCATTCACAGCCCACCGTGAGCTGTGTAAAACGTAAGATAAACCCCATTTAAAACTTAAGAGATTTTGGTGGTTGTTTATGGGATGGATCCCAGGTGGGGCAGTTTCTGGACGGTCATTCCTTCAGTCTATGTTTCATACTTTGTCTCTGTAACTCCTTCCATGGGTATTTTATTCCCCCTTCTAAGAAGGACCGAAGTATCCACACTTTGGTCTTCCTTCTTCCTGAGTTTTATGTGTTTTGCAAATTGTATCTTGGGTATTCTGAGCTTCTGGGCTTATCCACTTATCACTGAGTGCATATCATGTATGTTCTTCTGTGATTGTGTTATCTCACTCAGGATGATATACTCCAGATCCATCCATTTGCCTAAGAATTTCATAAATTCATTGTTTTTAATAGCTGCGTAGTACTCCATGGTATAAATATACATTTTCTGTATCCATTTCTCTGTTGAGGGACATATGGGTTCTTTCCAGCTTCTGGATATTATAAAGAAGGCTGCTATGAACATATTGGAACATGTGTCCTTATTACAAGTTGGAACATCTTCTGTGTATATGCCCAGGAGTGGTATTGCTGGATCCTCCGGTAGAACTATGTCCAATTTTCTGAGGAACCACCCGACTGATAAACCAGACAATATTGTGGATGCCAAGAAAAGCTTGCTGACAGGAGCCTGATAAAGCTGTTTCCTGAGAGGCTCTACCAGTGCCTATCAAATACAGAAGTGGACGCTCACAGCCATCCATTGGATAGAGCACAGGGTCCCCTGATGAAGGGCTAGATTTGAAAGTATCCAAGGAGCTGAAGGGGTTTGCCGCCCCATAGGAGGAACAACAATATGAACTAACCAGTAATTCCAGAGCTCCCTGGGACTAAACCACCAACCAATGAAAACACATGGTGGGACTGATGGCTCTAGCTTCATAGGTAGCAGAGGATGGCCTAGTTAGTCATCAATGGGAGGAAAGGTCCTTGGTCCTATGAAGGTTATATGTCCTAGTATAGGGGCCTGCCAGGACCAGGAAGCAGGAGTGGCTAGGTTGGTGAACAGGGAAGGGATAGAGGGTTTTCAGAGGGGAAACTAGAAAAGGGAATAACATTTGAAATATAAATAAAGAAAATATCTAATAAAAAATAAAACTTAAGAGAAAAAATCTATTGGAACTAACAAAGCAATCTCATGTCACCAAAAAAGTGCTAAACCACCCAAGACTTAAGGAGACATGATGATTCAGGAGCTCTTGGACTTCTCTATATATTACAGTGCTGTAAACATGTTTTTCCCCAGTCATTAGCATGTGCAATGCCTGCAACTAGGAGGAAAGGAGGCCAACAAAACTGAGTTTGTGTCAGATGACTATGACTCAAATCCAGTCCAGTGAGGCCCACTAAATTTATGTTTGAGACCATCTTCTTTTTTTTTTTACATATAAAACTATATTTTTATTACATCTTTTCCTCAATTACATTTCCAATGCTATCCCAAAAGTCCCCCATACCCTCCCCCCTACTTCCCTACCTACCCTTTCCCATTTTTTTGGCCCTGGCGTTCCCCTGTACTGGGGCATATAAAGTTTTCATGTCCAATGGGCCTCTCTTTCCAGTGATGGCCGACTAGGCCATCATTTGATACATATGCAGCTAGAGTCAAGAGCTCCGGGGTACTGGTTAGTTCATAATGTTGTTCCACCCATAGGGTTGCTGATCCCTTCAGCTCCTTCGGTACTTTCTCCAGCTCCTCCATTGGGGGCCCTGTGATCCATTCACTAGCTGACTGTGAGCATCCACTTCTGTGTTTGCCAGGCCCCGGCATAGTCTCACAAGAGACAGCTATATCTGGGTCCTTTCAGCAAAATCTTGCTAGTGAATGCAATGGTGTCAGCGTTTGGATGCTGATCATGGGATGGATCTCTGGATATGGCAGTGAGACCATCTTCTTAAAGGGCAGTTTCCTGCCAAGCCTACCATTGATCTACATTTCCTGTTTCCTGCCCTTTAGCATTCACTTTACATCTCAACTCCAAGGACTAAAGATATACATTTTATTTCCAAGATCCTTATTGTCTAGACCCTAACATAACCCTAAGGTCCAATTCAAGACTTTAAACAGTAGGTTTGAACTAGATCTTTCCATTTAAAGCTATAATGGGCAAAATGTGTTTCACTTAGCTCTTCAGAAAAGTGATATTTTTCCCTGTGTTCATGTCTGGCTTGCAAAGCTGGCCCTGTTCTCTCATGCTAGTGTCATAAAGCATATTGATACTTAGTTATTTTACAGGATAGCCATTATATCTCTAATCACTGAGCTCAGTCTCTTTCATCTTTTATTATCCAATAACCCAGTAAAAAGAGGGAGGCTCTATGGGGCTAAGTGGATTGTCTAATTTCATAGTGAGTGAGCAAAGGAGACAAAGGGAATGAGTGTGTGTCCCCTCCCTGCTCATCATTGCAAGCCATCTTCAACCTCCACTCTTGTGACATGAGGACTGGACCTGCAGAAGCTTTTTGCATTCACCTCTGACAACTTCTGCTGGATTCACTCTTGGGCCTGTTGTAGGGGTTGGTCTATAGAAACCTACAGCTGCTAGTATTATGAATGCTAACTATATTCCCCCTAAAAAAGCTGTCTGTAGCCTATACGGAGAAACCCTGTCTCGAAAAACAAAACAAACAAACAAAAACAAAAAAACAAACAAACAAACAAAAAAAGCTGTTTGTCAGAGAGTGTCTGCATGTAGCTTCTATGAACCTGCCCCCCAGTTGACTCTGCTTGGTAAATAAAGATAGCAACAGCCAATATCCGAGCAGGGCAGACAGAGAAGGGATTCCTGGGCTTGGGGCTTGGGACCTGGAGGAGAGGAAGATCTGCTGTGTGGGGAGAGTGTGGAAGAGAAGAGAGATACCACGCCTGAGAAGAGTGCAGGAGAGAGAATCATAGCCGCTATATGGCGCCAGGAGAGCATTGCCCAGAGCATGAACCAGAGTACAACCCAGTGTGGAAATCCTCTGGGTCCAGAGAAGCCAAGATAGAATGTAAAATTAGTAATAACTCGGGATTAACCACGTGGAGGTTAGGCAATGGCCCAGCTATTGAGCTGTTTAAGACAAATTACAATAGAAAGGCTGTGTATGTGCGTTTCATTTGGGAACATAAAGCACTGTGGTAGTTAGCGAACCCGCCGCTGGGGTTTATTATGTCAATAATTACTTCAACAGGAACCAACAACAGGAGACAGCCTAGTAAAAGAAGAGAGCATAGAGTTTTCTTTCTCTTTCCACTTGATTCTCAGAAGCAGTGTCTGTCCATTACCTCTCAGTAGCTGAAACACTCCCTGGCTCTGGGTCTTACTGGTCCTAGAGGCTCTCCTTCCCCCGTGTGATATTTCTTCTGTTACTGTTGTATGCTCTTCCTTGAGTGCCTCTGTAATATTTCTTTTCCCTCCTTCTTTGATTTTTTTAAAGAAAATTCATAATTTTTGAGAATGGTATACATGATCAAACATGATCACACCTACCCCATCATCTACCATCACCAACTTTTCCCATGTCTTACCTCAGCACGCTCCTCTCCCACAGTCATGTCTTTTCTGTGTTTTTATAACCCACTAAGTCCAATTAATTCTGACCATATGTACATGGGTGTGGAGACACCCACTGGAACATGGGATATCAGTGTCTACATCCTCAGTAAAGAATGATTCTGCCACCCCCAGCAACTCTCCACTGCCAATTGTGCCTCTGTATGGGGAGGATCCTAGAGAGAGTCTATAGTGTATATGCTAGGATTTGTGCTGTCTTGATCCTGTTTATATGTTACTATGTTTTCTGTGAGTTCATGATTGCAATAGCTACCATATATCTGAAAGACAAGGCTTTACAGCATTCCTTCCCCTCCTGCAGTCCTTATAGTCTTTCAACCACTTCTAAGATGCTGCCTGACCCTCAGCCAGAGACATCCCATGGAGGACTTGGATCCCATTCAGTCCCTTCTTCTCAGCACTTTGTACAAATATCTTTCCATAAACCACTTATTGTCTGTTGCAAAAAAAAAAAAAATGTCTTGTTGACCAAGATAGAGAGCAGCAGTTTACCTGTGCTGGAAGCTACAAAACCTTTCTTTACAACCTCTCTGAGTTGAATTCTAGAAACTATCTCTGACATATCCTTATGGTATGTTATATGTTTCTCTTTATTCACCTCCTCTTGTTGAGCGGAGAAGAGGAGGGTTACTCAAGTACCCTTGATGCTCTCAAAACTTTGGGCTGGAACTGCTGCTTGGAAAATGTAACTTACTGTGAGAGGCTCTCAGATCCCCAATTCTCAAACTTTATAGAGGATATTTTAGAGATACCAATTTAGTCCCTCAATAACTACACATTTATTTTCATTAAAGTCTAATTGAATGTATCTTGACTTCCAGGAAACTCAAAGAAAATTAACAATTAATTAAAACATCATTAGCTTTCAGAGTATTATGTCCTTTTATTCCACTAATTTTATTTATACTTGTACATTTTATATATATATATATATATATATATATATATATATATATGCTAATGCAACGTTTTTTTTATTTTTAATATTTTTATTACATATTTTCCTCAATTACATTTCCAATGCTATCCCAAAAGTCCCCCATACCCCCCCCACTTCCCTACCCACCCATTCCCATTCTTTTGGCCCTGGCATTCCCCTATATTGGGGCATATAAAGTTTGCAAGTCCAATGGGCCTCTCTTTCCATTGATGGCCGACTAGGCCATCTTTCGATACATATGCAGCTAGAGACAAGAGCTCCGGGGTTCTGGTTAGTACATCATGTTGTTCCAACAATAGGGTTGCAGATCCCTTTAGCTCCTTGGGTACTTTCTCTAGCTTCTCCATTGGGAGCCCTGTGATACATCCAATAGCTGACTGTGAACATCCAATCCTGTGTTTGCTAGGCCCCGGCATCTTCTCACAAGAGACAGCTATATTTGGGTCCTTTCAGCAAAATCTTGCTAGTGTATGCAATGGTGTCAGCATTTAGAAGCTGATTATGGGATGGATCCCTGGATACGGCAGTCTCTAAATGGTCCATCCTTTCATCACAGCTACGAACTTTGTCTCTGTAACTCCTTCCCTGGGTGTTTTGTTCCCAATTCTAAGAAGGTGCACAGTGTCCACACTTTGGTCTTCATTCTTCTTGAGTTTCATGCGTTTATCAAATTGTATCTTATATCTTGGGTATCCTAAGTTTTGGGCTAATATCCACTTATCAATGAATACATATTGTGTGAGTTCTTTTGTGATTGTGTTACTTCACTCAAGATGATGCCCTCCAGGTCCATCCATTTGGCTAGGAATTTCATAAATTCATTCTTTTTAATAGCTGAGTAGTACTCCATTGTGTAAATGTACCATAATTTCTGTATCCATTCCTCTGTTGAGGGACATCTGGGTTCTTTCCAGCTTCTGGCTATTATAAATAGGGCTGCTATGAACATAGTGGAGCATGTGTCCTTTTTACCGGTTGGGACATCTTCTGGATATATGCCCAGGAGAGGTATTGCTGGATCCTCCAGTAGTACTATGTCCAATTTTCTGAGGAACCGCCAGACTGATTTCCAGAGTGGTTGTACAAGCTTGCAATCCCACCAACAATGGAGGAGTGTTCCTCTTTCTCCACATCCTCGCCAGCATCTGCTGTCACCTGAATTTTTGATCTTAGCCATTCTGACTGGTGTGAGGTGGAATCTCAGGGTTGTTTTGATTTGCATTTCCCTGATGATTAAGGATGTTGAACATTTTTTCAGGTGTTTCTCTGCCATTCGGTATTCCTCAGGTGAGAATTCTTTGTTCAGTTCTGAGCCCCATTTTTTAATGGGGTTATTTGACTTTCTGGAGTCCACCTTCTTGAGTTCTTTATATATATTGGATATTAGTCCCTTATCTGATTTAGGATAGGTGAAGATCCTTTCCCAATCTGTTGGTGGTTTTTTTGTCTTATTGATGGTGTCTTTAGCCTTGCAGAAGCTTTGTAGTTTCATGAGGTCCCACTTGTCAATTCTCGATCTTACAGCACAAGCCATTACTGTTCTATTCAGGAATTTTTCCCCTGTGCCCATATCTTCAAGGCTTTTCCCCACTTTCTCCTCTATAAGTTTCAGTGTCTCTGGTTTTATGTGAAGTTCCTTTATCCACTTAAACTTGACCTTAGTACAAGGAGATAGGAATGGATCGATTCGCATTCTTCTACATGTTAACAACCTGTTGTGCCAGCACCATTTGTTGAAAATGCTGTCTTTCTTCCACTGGATGTTTTTAGCTCCCTTGTCGAAGATCAAGTGACCATAGGTGTGTGGGTTCATTTCTGGGTCTTCAATTCTATTCCATTGGTCTATTTGTCTGTCACTATACCAGTACCATGCAGTTTTTATCACAATTGCTCTGTAGTAGAGCTTTAGGTCCGGCATGGTGATTCCACCAGAGGTTCTTTTATCCTTGAGAAGAGTTTTTGCTATCCTAGGTTTTTTGTTATTCCAGATGAATTTGCAGATTGCACTTTCTAATTCGTTGAAGAATTGAGTTGGAATTTTGATGGGGATTGCATTGAATCTGTAGATTGCTTTTGGCAAGATAGCCATTTTTACAATGTTGATCCTGCCAATCCATGAGCATGGGAGATCTTTCCATCTTCTGAGATCTTCTATAATTTCTTTCTTCAGAGACTTGAAGTTTTTATTATACAGATCTTTCACTTCCTTAGAGTCACGCCAAGATATTTTATATTATTTGTGACTATTGAGAAGGGTGTTGTTTCCCTAATTTCTTTCTCAGCCTGTTTATTCTTTGTGTAGAGAAAGGCCATTGATTTGTTTGAGTTAATTTTATATCCAGCTACTTCACCGAAGCTGTTTATCAGGCTTAGGAGTTCTCTGGTGGAATTTTTAGGGTCACTTATATATACTATCATATCATCTGCAGAAAGTGATATTTTGACTTCATCTTTTCCAATTTGTATCCCTTTGATCTCCTTTTGTTGTCGAATTGCTCTGGCTAGGACTTCAAGTACAATGTTGAATAGGTATGGAGAAAGTGGACAGCCTTGTCTAGTCCCTGATTTTAGAGGGATTGCTTCAAGCTTCTGACCATTTACTTTGATGTTGGCTACTGGTTTGCTGTAGATTGCTTTTATCATGTTTAGGTATGGGCCTTGAATTCCTGATCTTTCCAAGACTTTTATCATGAATGGGTGTTGGATCTTGTCAAATGCTTTTTCCGCATCTAACGAGATGACCATGTGGTTTTTGTCTTTGAGTTTGTTTATATACTGGATTACGTTGATGGATTTCCGTATATTGAACCATCCCTGCATCCCTGGGATGAAACCTACTTGGTCAGGATGGATGATTGTTTTGATGTGTTCTTGGATTCGGTTAGCAAGAACTTTATTGAGGATTTTTGCATCAATATTCATAAGGGATATTGGTCTGAAGTTTTCTATCTTTGTTGGGTCTTTTTGTGGTTTAGGTATCAGAGTAATTGTGGCTTCATAGAATGAGTTGGGTAGAGTACCTTCTGTTTCTATTTTGTGGAATAGTTTGTGAAGAACTGGGATTAGATCTTCTTTGAAGGTCTGATAGAACTCTGCACTAAACCCATCTGGTCCTGGGCTTTTTTTAGTTGGGAGACTATTAATGACTGCTTCTATTTCTTTGGGGGATATAGGGCTGTTTAGATCATTAACCTGATCTTGATTCAACTTTGGTACCTGGTATCTGTCTAGGAACTTCTCCATTTCATCCAGGTTCTCCAGTTTTGTTGAGTATGGCCTTTGGTAGAAGGATCTGATGGTGTTTTGTATGTCTTCAGGATCTGTTGTTATGTCTCCTTTTTCATTTCTGATTTTGTTAATTAGGATGCTTTCCCTGTGCCCTCTAGTGAGTCTGGCTAAGGGTTTATCTATCTTGTTGATTTTCTCAAAGAACCAGCTCCTTGATTGGTTGATTCTTTGAATAGTTTTTCTTGTTTCCACTTGGTTGATTTCACCCCTGAGTTTGATTATTTCCTGCTGTCTACTCCTCTTGGGTGAATTTGCTTCCTTTTGTTCTAGTGCTTTTAGGTGTGTTGTCAAGCTGCTAATGTGTGCTCTCTCTAGTTTCCTTTTGGAGGCACTCAGAGCTATGAGTTTTCCTCTTAGAAATGCTTTCATTGCGTCCCATAAGTTTGGGTATGTTGTGGCTTCATTTTCATTGAACTCTAAAATGTCCTTAATTTCTTTCTTTATTCCTTCCTTGACCAAGGTATCATTGAGAAGAGTGTTGTTCAGTTTCCACGTGAAGGTTGGCTTTCTATTATTTATTTTGTTATTGAAGATCAGCCTTAGTCCATGGTGATCTGATAGGATGCATGGGACAATTTCAATATTTTTGTATCTGTTGAGGCCTGCTTTGTGACCAATTATGTGGTCAATTTTGGAGAAGGTACCATGAGGTGCTGAGAAGAAGGTATATCCTTTTGTTTTAGGATAGAATGTTCTGTAGATATCTGCCAGATCCATTTGATTCATAATTTCTCTTAGTTTCACTGTGTCCCTGTTTAGTTTCTGTTTCCATGATCTGTCCATTGGTGAAAGTGGTGTGTTGAAGTCTCCCACTATTATTGTATGAGGTGCAATGTGTGCTTTGAGATTTACTAAAGTTTCTTTAATGAATGTGGCTGCCTTTGTATTTGGAGCATAGATATTCAGGATTGATAGTTCCTCTTGGAGGATTTTACCTTTGATGAGTATGAAGTGTCCCTCCCTGTCTTTTTTAATGACTTTGGGTTGGAAGTCAATCTTATCAGATATTAGAATGGCTACTCCAGCTTGTTTCTTCATGCCATTTGCTTGGAAAATTGTTTTCCAGCCTTTCATTCTGAGGTAGTGTCTATCCTTTTCTCTGAGATGAGTTTCCTGTAAGCAGCAAAATGTTGGGTCTTGTTTGTGTAGCCAGTTTGTTAGTCTATGTCTTTTTATCGGGGAGTTGAGTCCATTGATATTAAGAGATATTAAGGAAAAGTAATTGTTGTTTCATGTTATTTTTGTTGTTAAAGTTGGCATTTTGTTCTTGTGGCTGTCTTCTTTTAGGTTTGTTGAGGGATTACCTTCTTGTTGTTTCTAGGGCGTGGTTCCTGTCCTTGTATTGGTTTTTTTCTGTTATTATCCTTGGAAGGGCTGGATTCGTGGAGAGATAATGTGTGAATTTGGTTTTGTCGTGGAATACTTTGGTTTCTCCATCTATGTTAATTGAGAGTTTGGCTGGGTATAGTAGCCTGGGCTGGAATTTGTGTTCTTTTAGTGTCTGTATAACATCCGTCCAGGATCTTCTGGCTTTCATAGTCTCTGGTGAAAAATCTGGTGTAATTCTGATAGGCTTGCCTTTATATGTTACTTGGCCTTTTTCTCTTACTGCTTTTAGTATTCTATCTTTATTTAGAGCATTTGTTGTTCTGATTATAATGTGTCGGGAGGTATTTCTTTTCTGGTCCAGTCTATTTGGAGTTCTGTAGGCTTCTTGTATGTTCATGGGCATCTCTTTCTTTAGATTTGGGAAGTTTTCTTCTATAATTTTGTTGAAGATGTTTGCTGGTCCTTTGAGTTGGAAATCTTCATTTTCATCCACTCCTATTATCCGTAGGTTTGGTCTTCTCATTGTGTCCTGTATTTCTTGGATGTTTTGAGTTAGGATCTTTTTGCATTTTACATTTTCCTTGATTGTTGTGCCGATGTTCTCTATGGAATCTTCTGCACCTGAGATTCTCTCTTCCATCTCTTGTATTCTGTTGCTGATGCTCGTATCTATGGTTCCAGATTTCTTTCCTAGGGTTTCTATCTCCAGTGTTGCCTCATTTTGGGTTTTCTTTATTGTGTCTACTTCCCTTTTTAGGTCTAGTATGGTTTTGTTCATTTCCATCATCTGTTTGGATGTGTTTTCCTGTTTTTCTGTAAGGACTTCTACCTGTTTGATTATGTTATCGTGTTTTTCTTTAAGGATTTGTAACTCTTTAGCAGTGTTCTCCTGCAATTCTTTAAGGGATTTTTGTGCTTCCTCTTTATTGTCTTCTGCCTGTTTAGCAGTGTTCTCCTGCATTTCTTTAAGTGTGTTATTAAAGTCCTTCTTGAAGTCCTCTATCATCATCAGGAGATATGCTTTTAAATCCGTGTCTAGCTTTTCCGGTGTGTTGGGGTGCCCTGGACTGGGCGAAGTGGGGGTGCTGGGTTCTGATGATGGTGAGTGGTCTTGGTTTCTGTTAGTAAGATTATTACGTTTACCTTTCGCCATCTGGTAATCTCTGGGGTTAGTTGTTATCGTTGTCACTGTTTAAAGATTGGCGCAGAAGCTGTGTTTCACTCACCAGCAGTCCCAAAATCCTGCGGCGGGGGTCGTGGGTAGCTGGCGGGTGTCAGGCAACCCTGCTCTCCCGCTACCCCGGCGCTGATCCGGCCGGATGAGGCCTGTGGCCCTACTCAGGCTGGTTTCTGCTTCCCTAACTAATGCAGTCTCAGGTCCCGCGCAATTGGATTGGAGCAGAAGCTGTGTTCCACTCTCCAGAAGTCTTAAGATCCTGTGGCGGGTATTGTGGGTAGCTGGCGAGAGTCAGCCGACCCTGCGCCCCAGCTGCCCCGGTGCTTTTCTGACCAGAAGAGGGTTGTGGCCCTATGTAGGCCGGATTTCTCTCTCCCCAACCAGAGCAGTCTCAGGTCCCGCGTGACTGGACTGGAGCAGAAGCTGTGTTCCACTCACCAGCAGTCCCAAAATCCTGCGGTGGGGGTCGTGGGTAGCTGGCGGGTGTCAGGCAACCCTGTGCTCCCGCTACCCCGGCGCTGATCGGGCCGGATGAGGCCTGTGGCCCTACTCAGGCCGGTTTCTGTTTCCCTAACTAGTGCAGTCTCAGGTCCAGCGCAATTGGATTGGAGCAGATGCTGTGCTCCACTCACCAGAAGTCTTAAGATCCTGTGGCGGGTGTTGTGGGTAGCTGGCGAGTGTCAGCCGACCCTGCGCCCCCCGCTAATGCAACTTTTAAAAGAAAGATACTTGTATGTTATTTACAATAGAAAGACAAAAGACCTATTGTTACAAGGAAATGTACCCTGACTGTGGACTTAATTTCATTGTGAAGTAGCAGTGTTTCTTTTAATTTATATTTTGTCATTTGTAAATGGGGTTACCTAGGTTACCTGATTTCGTGAGAAGTCATTTGAATTTGTTGTCAATTTATAGGTTTTTGACTTTTTGTTTTATTTCATTGGCTCGAGATGTAGCCAAGTGATAAGGAAGGTGCTTTGTATGGACCAGGCCATGAGTTTAATCCCAAACACACAAACAAACCAAAACAAAATATATAGAATAAGTGTATATTTTTCAATTATTATTATTTTGTTGTACTTTGATGTCAGTCAGGTTGGCAATATTGATAATATTTTTATTTGTAATTAGTTTATAGAGAAAATGTTTATGTTTTAGAGGCAGGATTGAAATCTTTTAACACTTCTCTGCTGGGTTGAAACTGCCTTAGGAAACAAGGCATAGGTGATACCCATGGACATCTGCTGGACCAGAAAGTGCTTGGAGCTGACTATTGTAGTATTTAGTGTAAAATAATACAGGAGAAAATGTTTGTTGAGGTATTCTCAATTCTTCTAGATAGAGTATAAGATTTCACTTCTGATGCTTGATAGAGATTATTTCCTTTTATTCTCCCGTCTGATGACATCTGTGTAAGAACTCAGAATTCAAGAAACTTCATCAACTCTACGACAGAAAAGGTCTGTCATCTGGATGTTTGGCTTGTAAGCCAGGGAAGGAAAGGAAATGCTGGAAAAGAGGAGGAGAAAGCCTAGCTTTTACTCAAAAGCCTTCCATACTGGGGAAACTGGCAAAAGCAGTAGAGATTGGCCACCACGGCTCTAAAGTAGAAAAAAAAAAAGGCGATACCCTTTAGTATGTAGTATAGCCCAGATGTGTGTGTGTGTGTGTGTGTGTGTGTGTGTGTGTGTTCTTAGTAAACTTTCCTCTTAGCTACAGAGCTCTCTCTGGAAATGATTGGGGAGTGGTAAATATTTCAGAATCCACAGCTTTTGCTATTGTTTTTTTATTTTTAATCTCAAGTGGAGATGATGGTGACAAAAAGGTCTCTGTCATGTGCTCAGTGCTCATGTTGACCTAACATTAAGTCCTCTCTCTACAGTTACTTCTAACTAAACACTTCTAAAAAATAAGGCACAACGTATTGCTAGTAAAAACAAACAAACAAACAAACCAAAAACATAGGGAATTTAAGCTGAACTTGAAGGAATTGCTACAACCTTAAGATTGATACGGAGGCCTTTGCAGATTGAACCTTGAATTATGAGACAATCATTAGCTAAAGTCACCAGAAGAGACTGCTACTGTGAAAGAAAGATTTTGACAGGGATCTGCCTCCCAGTGACAAGGAAGAGTGAAAGGGGCAGCAAAGCCAAGCTTTGCAATATTTGAGAATGCAAGATGACTTTCTGTATAATTTATTTTGAGAAAACAATTGCAATATTTTAGTAATTACACTAAGCAGGTGCAGAATCCAGGGATCTAATATAGCCCCTAGATAATTGGATAGGTTAGTAAATAGATGAATAGTTAGATAATTAGTATGCAAACCAGTGATTCTCAACCTGTGGATCATGACCCATTTAGGACTCTTATGATGCCTTTCACTATGGTCACAGTGGTCACCTAAGACCACAGGTATTTACAGTCCAAGACACTGCTAGCAAAATTATAGTTATGAAGTAGCAACAGTAGTAATTTTTATGTCTGGGGGTCACCACAACATGAGGAACTGTCTTCAAGGCTCACAGCATTAGGAAGATTGAGATGCACTGATCTAAACTGTGGTGAGAGTGCAGGGGTATTTTGAACTTGAAAATTGCCATACTAATCTATGGAAGTGGGAAATCAGGAATAGACACTGGACTCCTACAATATGGGCTGCTTTCAGGGCAATATTAGAAAAGACTGAGCTTAGTGGAAATTGGAAATCAAGCATTAGTTTACTAATGAAAGATGCTGAAGAGCTCACTTGACTGCCAGGAGTCCATTCCTTTCCTGGGAGTGGCAATGCTAGCACAAATATTATGCAGTTAATGGATCTTACTTTATAAAATTCCCTGGGCCTGGCCCACAATTGCTGGCAACTTACTATGCATCCTTCTCTTCTTCTCTGTAAGCATGTATTTATAAAACCAACTGATAGCCATGTGGAGATCCCCTGTGGATTTCTATTTGGGCAGCAAATTCTTGCTTCAACTCAACTGTTTTCTACAGCTTGGTAACTGAACAGGAGTTGAAAAGAAATTATGAAATGCAATCTGTTTTTTTTTTTTTAGTAGCAGTACAAAAGCTAATAAGCAAAAACTCCATTCATCAAATACATAAATAATTAGTTCACATTGTTCCTGCATCCTGTTTCTCCAAGGTCTTAAGCCAGGCTGCTTCACTGGACACCATGCCATGCCATGTATTGATCTAATCTGTAGCTCTGTACTAATTTCCTGAAGTAAGGATTATCCGGACTAGTCAATATTAGTCCAGAGAATCAAGATTCCCCTCACAGAGATACAGCTTCTATTCATTCCCTGCACTAACGCCATTTTCTTTCAAGAATGCCAAAGGACATCAGATACTCCCATGATGACATTAATAAATGTGTTAAATAAGGAGATGCAGTAAATGCCGCATTGTCTCTTGGTAAAAGGATCCGAGGTCAATCTGCAAAGAAATGAAGTGAAGTGAGTTGAATAAGTGGGATGCTTCACCTAGTAGACCCTGAAGTTAGAGAGCTCATAAATCCCCACAGCGTTATCCAGTAAGCATATATATATATATATATATATATATATATATATATATATATATATATGAAAGAAGAGACTGTGCAAGAGGCTGGAAGGAATCAGATATGCCTGGGCTTCAACAGCCACTCCTAACACTTCCATGTCAGTACCTTGTTTATGATGTTGGTTCTGATGCTGTCCTTAATTTGCTGTTAGGATAGAATCACAGATGCTTTATGTATAACACAATGCATATAACACAGTGCTTACACATGCATGTTTTCCACAATACTCCCTTTGTTTCTCATAGGGTTTAAGACAGTAGATTAATTATATTATAGTTTTCCAGATTTTTAACTCCCAAGATTCTTCATTCTCCCCAGTAAAACTCTATTTCTCATGGATTATTTCCCAGAGACTGTTGTTTTCCTAAATGGTCACAATTTTAGATACATTTATATATGTATATGAGTATACTATTTAAATTCTTGAATGATAAGAAAAGAGAATAAGAAAGAAGAACAAAAAATAGAAATGAGAAATTACTTTTCAAGATATAAAATGGCTGTGGCTTACAATTCAAAGGCCGACTTGGGCTTCTTTGAGGACAACTATGTGTGGGAAAGTCAGAAATTGAGGTACCGAGTCATGGAGTTGGGAGTTCAGATCCCATTCTCAATTTGAGGAGATGCTTAACTGCCTAGTGCCAGATTGAGAACACTGATATTGTCAGGTTTTTTGTTTGTTTGTTTTACCAAATACACAAAGCAAGGTGCACTTTCCATAATCATTATAATCTCTGTTTCTAGCATGTAAAATTCTTTCTTTCTTTTTTATTTTTTAAGATTTATTTATTTATTATATGTAAGTACACTGTAGCTGTCTTCAGACACACCAGAAGAGGGAGTCAGATCTCATTACGGATGGTTGTGAACCACCATGTGGTTGCTGGGATTTGAACTCAGGACCTTCAGAAGAGCAGTCAGGTGCTCTTACCTGCTGAGCCATCTCACCAGCCCTGTAAAAGTCTTTCTTAATGTGATTTTTCTCTCTCCCTTTTCACTGCAAGTCTGATGAAGTTTTTAAGGGTAGTCCAGGGTAAAGGAATGCTTTAACACTGGGGATGCTAGAAAAATAAGTTCTCAGAAAAAAGTAGAAACCTATTTATCGTTCTAATAAAAATGCTTTGATTTTGAATTTTGGCCCAGCTGACACCAAATATCAGTCAGGGACCTCTCCGCACTAGGTGTTTATTAGTCTCTTCCATATGTAGCAGCAGAGACACCATTTGTGTTGCAAATTAAAAGTTCTCTAGAGCTCTGCTGATGCTCTAAACAGTATCAGTGTCTTGAACTCTCTGCCTTTTCATTTTCCAAGTGCTTCCTAGAAACATGCTTTAAATGATTAAGGAAGAAAGCCTTCCCAAGACAAAGTGAGAAAAGCCAGGGTTGATGGTATAATAGCCACAATGATACCTTTAACACTAATAATTTAAAACTGACAAAGTAAGTTAGTGAAATAGATTCAGGAATCTAGAGTCATACTGCTCTAGGCTTAAATTCAAATACACACTAGCAGTGAGACCTTGCAAAAGTTAGCTAATGAGCTTACTCTTATATTAAATAGAAATCAAATCATATCTGCTTTATAGAGTACTTCTGCTAAATACATGCACATGATGAATAGTGGAAAATCATAAGTTTTAGCATTCCTTATTTTATTCCATGTTTTATGAAGAAAGGAATTACAGATGAGGAAAGGGAGACACTGAGCTCTTGAGTCACAAACTAAATTAGATGCAGACTCAGAATGTGAATGAGAGTCCTATTTCCTAGATACCATCTGAATAGATCCACTGTAATACAGGTTCTCCAAGAAAAGGTCCCTCAACACTCTGACATATGTAAGAGGGAAAGATTTGACTGCACATTTTGGGTCCCTTGGGGACATTCAAAATAATGCTTTTAATACAGTACACACAAGCCCAAGTGTTGAAGTGTGGGTCCGAACAATTAACCATAGAGAGTATAGGTTTGTGTTATTGTGAAGTTATTAGGATCATTAGTGTGGGACAATTGATAAAACTGTAGATGAATGGATGGTGAATTTGTGCCTGATTTTTCATTCTGTGGTCCATGGGACAATTCAGTTGCACAAAATTAATCACATTCTTTGGCTAAAAAGTTGAAAGTAGTAGCAACATGTTGTAACAAAGTGTGATGACAGAGACAGGCAGAGACAGGGGCTACCTTAAGTGCTGGTGAGAGTTTCTTTACCAAAGGACCAGCAGTATGTGATGATTTCCAAGCTCTCTTTGTATATTATCAGGCAGATGGGATACTAGTGAGACAGAAACAGCATTCAAACGGACTTCTTTAAAAAGAAATAGAAAATCACATAAACTTCTTTAGCTTTTAGAGTAAAGATGTACTGAAAAGACAAAAGAGGCCAAAGCCCTAGTCATCACTAGGAACTTCTGCATGGCAGGGCCTCCAAACACACACTATTTGGAGAGTAACTGAGAAATAACCTTTGCTGGTGGGATAAGCCTAGGGAAATTTAGAGTTAATTCACTTCCAGCCAGCCTAAACTATTCTGCTGCTGTAAAAACAGGCAATCAGCATTGACCACACCAGGCTGAAACAAGTTTCTCCATATAGTTCACTCCCCAAAGTAAAGATCCGAAGTAGGTGCAGGAACTTTTCAGATAGAAATGGAACTTAGATAAGTTAATAACTGAGTCCATGACTGAAGAAGCTGAGGATGGACAAACTGAATCTTGAACTCACGTCTGGTAGTCTCTGAAGCATGCTGACATGGTAGATACATGATCTTTCCACACCTTGAGAAATAAGGTATTAGGCTGGAC
Organism: Mus caroli; assembly: GCF_978045245.1. NCBI lineage: Eukaryota > Metazoa > Chordata > Mammalia > Rodentia > Muridae > Mus > Mus caroli. The sequence continues at coordinate 51,084,016 of NW_028227263.1, read as the reverse complement.
AGAGGAAATCTCTGAAAGTTAGTCAGCCAACATGCTGTTTATAGGGCCAAAACTATGAGGCACCTCTTAAGAGGACACTGGCATTTCCACAGTGCATAGTAGTAAAATTCTCAGAGGTTCCATTACATGTAGAAGCAGTTGCTTCCAGTGGAAATACTGCCTTCCATTATACTGCAGGAAAAAATGTTATCTAGAAAACTGTATGACACATTCTTCTGAGTGGAGAAGAATGGAGAGTTAATAAATGTAAGTATTAAGTTCATGAGATTTTGTTAAGTATTTTCTTTTGCATTTTTAACAGACATATGTGATTGTTTACCAGGATTTACTGATGACCCCCTGGCCATGCACAGTTTATATATTTTTCTCCTCTCTGAACTCTTTTCATGCCACTGGGTATTCTCTCTCCCCCACTCTCCTCTCTCTCTCTCTCTCTCTCTCTCTCTCTCTCTCTCTCTCTCTCTCTCTCTCTCTCTCTCTCTCTCTCTCTGTCACACATACACACATACATACACACACACACACACACACACATATATATATATATATATATATATATGTGTGTGTAAATAATATTTTAGTAAGGATACCCACACACATGTTCACACGTAAATGTATGTATGTGTTTGTGTGTATATAATGATTAACTTGCAAATGTATTGCCTCTAGTATAAAGAATTCAAAAGCCTTCAGGAATAGATATTTTCTACAGTCTGTAAACACAGATGCACAGTTTAGCTCAGTGATGAAAAGTTTAAAGATTCATCAATATGATTAGATGCTGTTTGAGTTGATAATTTTACTCTATTAAGTAGCATTCAGTAATTTATAACACCTTAATAATTAACATCTTTAGGAAAAGGTTTAAGAAATAGCAATGTTCAAGTATATTGGTTATTTTTTCTTTTTTAATTTGTATTTAATATTTTATGTATATGAACATTCTTTCTTCATGCACACCAGGAGAGGGAATCAGCTTCCATTACAGATGGCTGTGAGCCCCCATGTGGTTGTGCAAATTGAACTCAGGACCCCTGGAAGAGCAGTAAAGTACTGTTAACCACAGAGCCATCTCTCCAGCACCAGTTACCTTTTCTTATTACCCTCTCAACCCATACACAATTTTGTTAAAAAGAAGCAAACACATATTGAAGGCTTTCCATATTACTGTGCAGTCTGTCATTAGGAAAATTCAGAATTGAGTTTTATGGCACTCCTCACCAAAAGGATTTACAAGGTACCAGGAAGTCACTACCACTGCTGCTGGCTTATTGCTGGTTTCTGAGAATATGTCCGTCCCCATCATGTGGGGTTCTAGCCCTTGCATCTCAGTTGTTTATTCCCCTTGAACTTCCCAATAGGTCCCATGTACCATGGGACTGACTCCAAAACCTTCACCTAAAAATGGTTAATTCACTTTCTTCAGATTGTAAATTAGTTGTGGAATATTCAGCTTCATCCTTTCTTGAAAGGAAGAGTTGGCTTGCTTCCTATTTTTAAGGTTTTATGAAGTTTCTATACATAGTCTTTGCTGCATTTTTTTTTCAGGACTGTAGCAGCTTGTTAACTAACCCACATCTCACATCAAATCTTTTAAGTACTTCTCAATAATTTACTTGAAATTAATTTGTTAAAGAGCACACATGTGGCACAGTTGTTTTTTGATTCATACTTTTACCATTTATTTTTTTTAAATCACTAAAATAATTGAGTTGTTGCTAGTAATGTGTCTCAAATGGCAGAGTGCTTTCCTAATGTGCCTGAAGCTGGATGTTCAATCCCACAAGCATCACCTAAATCATATGTGCTGGTGCATGTCTATAATCCCTGAACTAAAAAGGTAGAAGCAAAAAATAGGAAATTCTTTCATCATATAATGTATTTGAAACCAGCCTGGAATACATGTAACCCTGTGTCAAAAATATGCAAAGACAAATAATGTAATTGTGACTTTTACTTTAATACTTAATATGGGAATATTTATAAGACATAGTATGGTATATGTTTATACTATGGTGGGGTATATCAAAGTATATGTCACATTCTTGTGATATTCCCATAGTAGGGAGTTAATGAGGTCAAGACTACTTTCCTTTTAGCACTGAGTAGTCACTTTCCCTTTAAGCTATGATGACATTTGAAATAATGATTCAAAATTAGTGGCAGACAAAGCTGATGACTGCTAACATAAATCAGAGCAGTGAGGCTGGGACCATTGCACTCTTTTGAATCACTTCCAGTTTATAAAATGACAACCTGCTTGATGAGCTAGGCAAACCTCATTTTTATCGAACGCTGGACCTAGAGAACACACCTGCCACTCCATACAATGCAATGCTCTTGTCACAGTCACAGAAGCTCACTATGCAATGACATGAGTTTTAAGTTATGAGATGAACTAGCCACTTGTTCAGTGGACATTGTTTTATTAGAACTAAAAGTAGACAAACAAAATTATGATTATTCAGAGTTGCCTCTTGGGTGAACATATCTTTGACAATCGAGGAAATTGAACATGCCACTTCAAGGAAAAACCTTTGTTGCTGAGGGTGATGTACAAGTCTCTAAGTAAAATCTAGAGTTTTAAGAAGCTTGTATCTACTATTGTGTGCTTGACACATGCCTGACAATGACAGATGTCTGTGCTGAGATCAGGGGTGATATGAGCAGACCCTTAATTTTTAGGATATTGCACAATAAAATGTATCAACATTCCAGATTACTGAATAACTAAATGAATCAAGATTCTCTAAATCCCTCATAAATAACATAAAATCCAGCACAGATGAAACACTCATCAATGCATAGAATAGAGCAACAGATGTAATGCAAAAAAAAAAAAATGTATTGACATGCTTTCTGGTTTCACAGTGCAACTAACCTTTAAGAACACCACTTGTCAAATTTTATGCTGTATCAACTGTCTGAAAAAGCAATAAATCTTGATAGGAGAAGATACAGAGACCCACAGCCAATAATTTAGGTGGAGCTCAGGGAAGCCTATGGAAGAGTGGGAAGAAGGACTATAGGAGTCAGAGGGGTCAAGAATACAATAAAAACACAGGCTACAGAATCAACCAACAAAAGCTCACAGGGTTTATAATACTGAAATGACAGTCAGGGAGCCTGTATAGGTCTGACTTATGTCCTCTGCATATATGTTGTGATTGTATAATTTGATGTTCTTGTGGGGTCCTAACAATGGGAGCAGGGGCTGTCTTGGATTCTTTTGCTTATCTTCAGGACCCTTTCCTTCCTACTGGGTTGTTTTTTCCAGCTTTGATATGAGGGTATGAACCTAGCCTTATTGTAACTTATGATGCAATGTTTGGTTGATTTCCTGGGAGATGTGTTTGTTTCTGAAGAGAAATGAATGAGGACCGGATCTGGGGATGAGAAGAGGAGAGAGAGGGGAAACTGCAATGAAGACATAATATGAGGGAAGAATAGATAAATTAAGAAAGAATAATCAATACTAAAAGTAAAATCTAAAAATAAATAAAGAGAATGAATAAAAATGACATATATAATCTTAAAATTTCAAATTAAACATACCTGTATGGATGAGTTTTCTTTAAACTCTTCAATGTAAAAACACATTAAAAATGACTGAAACAAAAGCAGATATGAGAATTTAATTGATAAGCATTGAACAAACTTTTTTATGAAATCAAAGGATGCATAAAGTAATGATACATTAAAGAGAAGAATTCAGAAGAAAATACATTTTAGAAAGCTTACCTATTTGTTGAAAAAACAGTTTCATATTGACATAAAAATTTTATTGTTTTATATTAAATTATTGTTGAATTCTCAGTTTTAGTTTCTAATACCTAAAGTATCAATTGATGTAGCTCACATCAACATAAAGCTTTGAAGTCATCAATGGCTTTAGGTATCACAAAAGTATCTGTAGACTATGAGCTACTGCTCTAAGAACTTGGCCAGAGATGCAGGCAAATGGAAAATCCTAAATATAATAGCTCTGTCATCTGCTAACTTACATTCCTGAATCAAGTTGTATGTCATAGAAAGGTTATCAACAAATTGGGGAAAATTGCATTATATAGCGATAAAATCATTTGCTACTAGAAAAATTTACTGGCATAAGTTTTTGCTCTCACTCTGGGAAGCCTAGCCAGGGAAAGCAAAGTATAGACAGAATAACTCCACTGACATGTACTACTATTAGGGTCACCTTAACTTATTCTAGAGCAATGGTGGGTGCCTTTACCCTTCAGCATGTGACAAATGCTATACTTCTTTCTACCCCTTTTATTTCCAAAGTCAAGTCTTGGGGACTAGGCTTTTCCTAGATCCTTTGTCCTCACAGACAGTACTGAAGTTCTCCTAAACCTTCTGCAGAATGGTATTACATTTCTGCTTATGTATCCCATATTTAAGATCTTAGTGAATAATTAAGTATTGATAGTATTGTGAATTTAACTGAGCTAGCTGATATAATTTTTACAGAAGTGTGCTGAATTTAAAACTGAGTTGGTGGAGGGGAAAAATCTTGATCAAAATATATTAAATTGTATGAAAAATAAATGAATTAAAAGGAGAGAGAGAGCATTCTAATTCAAACTATATAGATAAAAGTTGAGCTTATACAGCTTTCTTCTTCTCTGGTCTCTTCCCTTCATCTCATCTAACTGCTCAATCATTTTTCAGCATTGGATTTAGTGTTCTTATTGAAAACTTCATTTACTTGTTTCTAAGGTATCAGTGATTATGCAAAGCACCATCAAATTAACTAGTGCTTATAGGCAAAGCATTACCAATGAAATTAACAAGATTCATATAACGTGAAGTGACAGGGACACCCACCTCTCTGCAATATAACAAGATTAATCTGTAGTGTGAACAGAAAATGTTTTGTTTTCGTTTTGCATCAAGCCTACTAAGGTTTGTGAACAAATCCCCTTTAGTCACCAACAAGCTACCTCGTAACAACATTCTGTTTGTCAGAAACCTTCTTGTCATCAAAAACCCTCTGCCAGATTTTAGACTGATAAAGTAATTTTGAGTCTAAGTTTTTAAGAACTAGTTTTCCCCCATTTGAATGACATTTTGAGATCTCTCTAACCGGAATACATATTATGGAAAGTACAACAGCTAACTTTGCAAGGCAGCCAGAGCTTTTGACAGATAGATGTTATGTTCCTGAGAAAAAGTCCTTCATGATGCATAAATTGGTCACAGTAACCTCTCCTAGGGCTGAAAACACCATTATCTATTCCCAGAAATTTGACAGTTTCTACTGACTCTAATTGCAATGCCAGCTATATGATAGACAATCTTTGGCAGACACAATAACTTTTCACTTCAGGAGAACTTCATAGTACTATGTAATCTTTGTGAAGACATTTTCAATGACAATTAGGGGCCCACATTTAGTACAAACTCAAATGTGTAATGTTACAAATCAAAGTAATCTAACTTTGTTAATAACAGAGCAAGCATACAAGTATGTAAGGGCAAAGAGATTACATGTCACATACCTCTCAGCCTGATGGGTGTCTATTTGTTTTTGTGTTACAAAAATTCTAAAACATACTCCACTACTATATACTTAAAATGTAAAAAAAAAAAATGCTCTTACTTTCCTCCTCCTCTTCTCTTCTCTTCTCTTCTCTTCTCTTCTCTTCTCTTCTCTTCTCTTCTCTTCTCTTCTCTTCTCTTCTCTTCTCTTCTCTTCTCCTCTCCTCTCCTCTCCTCTCCTCTCCTCTCCTCTCCTCTCTTCTCTTCTCTTCTCTTCTCTTCTCTTCTCTTCTTCAACTCCCCTCCCCACACCCTAAAAAAAAGAAATGTAACAAATATAAATACACACAAACAAATGTACATATATGTATATGTGCTTATATGTATATAGTCTCCAGCAGGAAAAATTACAGGGTCTGTGGATTTTGAACATATCTTAGTGGTAGTATGTTAAATTAGAGTTGAAGAGGCACTGGTTTGAATCACCAGGACCCATTTATCCTTCACTCTAAAACAGAAATATTGATGTAGAATGTAAAATATAGAAGTAGTGGTTATCAGGTTTGAAAGACACTGAAACATATTGTTATAAAAGAATAACAGATCTATAATGCATAGAGACTTGTTTGACATGAATGTAGAACTATTATTACTTGTTTGTTATATCAAACTGCCCTCATAATTATTTTTAAGAAGAAAAATAATTATATATAAATGTTCATTTTCCATTAATCACTATTTAATACATTCTAGAAATCACAGTTACTTTTCAATTGTTGTGATGTCATTGTGTCTACCATGACCAGAGCAACTTTATTTCATGCTTACAGTTTTAGAGTATTGAAATAACCATGTCCATCAAGGTGAGGAGTATGGCATTAAGAGGGCAGGCATATCCCTGGAGTATTAGCTAAGAGCTAATGTCTTGAGACACAACCAAGAGGCTGAAAGAGCTAACTGAAAATGTCATGGACATTCAAAATGTCAAAGTCCATTTTCAGCGGCAAAATTCCACCAATGAGGAAGGGCATAATCCTAATCCTTTCCAAATAGTTTCACTAACTGGGGAACAAGTATTCAAATCTATGAACCTGTGGAGGCCATACTCACTTAAACCCCAACACTTACCTGGCCAAATGAACTTGGATGAAAATTCATTCACATAATGGATCTGGACACTATTGTAAAATACTATATTCCATTAGTGAAATAATTATTAGGTTCACTGTTACTAGCAGCAGTTGGAGATAACCTCAATGTCTATTTAAACTGCACTAACCATCTGAGAACTCTGAGAATATTTAGAAAAGTAACAAGAATGTGGGGTATTCTATTATTTTGTTTCTTTCACGTTAGAACAAAGTAGATAAGGAGTGAAAAATAAATGGGTCTGGAGTTAAACCCTAATAATAGTGTACCTACCTCACTTGTTCAAGGTCCAGGGTTTTATCTGCAGATATAATACTCAACCTACTAATTAAATACACAAAAATATAAATTGAATTGTAATGCTAAATTTTAAACTGCATTTCACCCACACAGATTTTTTTTATTTAAAATGTCTGAAGGGACATGACCATGTTATAATCTGAGCCCTGGCATTTTCTTTCTTTCCAACAATAAAGTGTTTGTTAACTGAAGATCAGACCTTCTTAAAGACATTTTCACTGTAAAATTCATCTTCAAGTTGATCTGCTGTCAAGATTATTAGCCTATCCTATTTGATAAAGTACGGGTCAGCACTGTTTCTCTGCTTAGAGCTTGCTCTCTACTCTTACTCTTGACACTTATTAGGAAACTAAGATCTGTTGTGTGTGAAGGGCACTTCTAGTTTATTAATTGAATAAATTTTAATTGATTAATTAATTATTTCAGGAAAAATGTAAAAAAGGATCTCAGTAGATGGGCAAACAATGCCTGACAAGTTCAAAATGCCTTCATGAAAGAAGTCCTAAAGAAACCAAATGAGACAGATCATATGCCAAGATAATACAATATATGTGACCAATCTACATTGTACATGTACAAAATAGGGACAAACTGAGTTCAATGACATGGATAAATGTTAGACCAGAACTGAACTCTAAGCAAACACTTACTGTATGTATGATCTTGGGTATGTGTACAATATAAGCCCAATGAGTGAAGCCTCTATCTTTGGCTTTCTTTCCTTCACCTTGAATAAAACATCTGATTATTTTTTAAAAAATTTATTTATTTAATGTATATGAGCATCCTGTTGCTTACATACTAGAACAGGGCATCAGATCCAATTACAGATGGTTATGAGCCACCATGTGGTTGCTGGGAATTGAACTCATGACCTCTGGAAGAGCAGACAGTGCTCTTAACCTCTGAGCCATCTCTCCAGCCCCAAAATATCTGATTTTTAATATACTTTTACATCTTTGGGCATGCTTGGGAAAGAGCCTCTCTATTGCTTGGCCAGAACAAGAATGTCTGGATTCCAAATATATTACTTCCAAATATATATATTTAAACTGTTTTATAGAATGGTGAATACTTTATTTAGTTAATTTGGCCCCATTCTGACCAAATATGAGACGTTAAAAAAATGCTAGTGAGAATTCAGACAATGTTCTGGGAGTCTTGAGATGTTCTTTGAGCTTGGAAGAGGTGAATTTGGTGTATTTTGTAGTTACTGCTTGTTTTCTGTCTCTTCCTCTCTCCTTTTTTTTTTTTTTTGAAAGAACGTGAAAAATAGATTAAAACAGGGACAACACATGAAACATATTTTGTTATGTTGTGTAAGACGTGGTGATAAGATTGAAAGCTGCTTCTAGCTCCAGGCACCTTTGATAGCAAGCTGCCTTTCCAGATCTGTCACTAAGTGTCACCAGCGCTGGTTTCTTGGACAGAAGGGACAGATCTGAGTTCCTCCTGCCATGGGTTGCAATCACCTTTATTATCTGGGCTGTCCATCTGTGAGTGTGCTGCGTATTACTGTGTATGTTTTCCTCTCTAACTCCCCCAGTCCATTTCCAATACTGAAGGTGATGTAGGAACTGATAATGGAATGACCTTGAGGCCAAAAAATGCGGAGTGAGTAACGTTCAATAAAATGGACTATGACAGGTATTTCATAAAAGACGTTTGCGAACAGATGACTTCTTACAAAGAAAATAAACTAACATTGCTTTGTTGTTCAGGTGCCAAAGTGATTTGCTTTTCTCTGCTCTAGCAGCTTCTGATTGACTTTTTCTGTTGTGAAAAATGAGGGAGAGAAGAGAAAAAGATTGCTCTATGTGAGCCATTCAATAAAAAGGCAGACCATTAATTGTTATTTGTCTCATTTGGCTACTTCTGTTCATGCTAATACAAACAACATCTATTTGATTAAGTTTCAGGAATGACAGCCATCATGCCAGCCTGTGCTGACTGAGCACATGCATGCTGTCTATGCTACTATACCACATAGATTATCTAATTAACATAAAAACTCTGAGGAGCATCGAAGACAGGAGGATTAAGGCAGCTGACTGAGAAAGAGTAGACTAAAATTGAGAATTAAAGCAAAGCATCTTAACAAACCAAAGTATTTGTGCTTTGTTGTGTTATTCTTTTAGAAATTCTATTTCCTAGAGATAACATAGCATCAAATTCTAATGAAAAAAAAAAAAAAGCAGAGTGAAATGAGCGAGAAATACAATGTCCAGAGAGTAGACACATGGGAATTATATCAAATACATAGGTCTTAGAATGTTATATCATGGAGTGGGCAACATGGAGGCTGGGGCATACTACAAGAAACTTGACCCTTTGAAAAGAGTTATTAATAAGTAAATTAAACTAACTGGAGTTATAGGGAATGTGATCTTCAATTATCTCCTTGCAAACTGTATTTCAAGAGAGACTAAAACCAAAATTTTGTGTGATTGTTGCAACTTGAAAAAGAAATATAGCTGTATATCTGTATATGTGTATCTGTGGCTGTAAATATATTAAATGATTGTAAGAATCAGGGAAGTTGCACCTGGGATGAAATTAAGTAATCACTCCTATAAGGAATATATGTGAACATATAAGAAATGAGAAATCACTCATATAAGAAATATATGTTAGTCTGGCCTCGAGAGTACTACGATGCCATTGCATATTAACTTAGGAAACTGAATAAACAATTTGAGGTCTCTGAGTACATCTTACTCATAAGAATGGTATTCAGACATTATTGTAGATATTTCTGTAGGATATTTAATAATGTAAAATGGATGAACTGTTTGGAAAGAATTGATCTCACACTCCCTCCTTTCTTGAGTGATATGAGAAAGGGGATTTTTTTTAAAGCATTTGATATGAGTCTAAATGATGAGTGTTATTTGAATATTTCAGATGAAAATAAAAGGAAAGGAGTTTCTACAGAAATAACATTAAGAAACTCCCAAGTGCTATGAATTTTTGTTGTACTCACTTCTCTTGTATAACCAACACAAAATGTGATATAAATGCCAGGCAGGAAATTAAATTTGAAATACAAATTTTCCCCATATTATAAAAGACTTTAACTGTCAGAGTATGAAATAGATATGTGGTTGGAAATATAACAAAGAACTACTTTTTTTAGAAAGTCATTGAATGATATGATCAAGTTGACCTTAACAGGATTAATCTTACAGCATCAAATATTTATGGAAAGATTAGTGTGTACAGTCACTGAGGTATTATGAATGAAAGTTGAGAAAATCTGAGAACAACTCAAGAGGTTCATGGGAAAGACTTTGGACAAGTAAATTTCCACTGAAAGAGTTACTGATAGAAGAGAGGAATAAGGAAGCCAGAAAGACTAAGTCTAGCTTGAGATCTAGGATGACAAAATAATGAAGGAATTTGGATCCATGTTTTACTTGGTCCCTGGATGCTTCTGTGATTTGGTGCAAAAGAATAAAATATCTACTATCAGAGTTGCTTTGCTATTTAGATAACAATTTTTAAGTGAGATAGCCTTGATGTTATATCGTCTTCTAAACATTAATCTCAATGTTCTACATATCCAGTTAGGGTATTCATTGGAGCAGGATGTCATTCCCTATGCCCTTTCAGAATGGATATAGGACCTTTGCTACATCCAGCTGTGTTCTGCTTGCCTTTCTCAAACAAACATGGCAACAGGGAGCTCAGGCTAGATTTCAGCTACCTCTGTCTTCTCAAGGAATTTCTCATGGAGAAGCTTTGCTTTTCCTAAGTTCACAGAGCCATTAAAAGCACCCATGAGTATGTGTATATGAAAATGATAATTTGTTAAATCCAAAGGATCTGGGTAATATAACATATTTAAATGTAGAGAACTTCAGGAAAACAAAACCCCAGAAAAAAAATGTGTATCACATGGATCCCCACAGCATGAGGACCACTAAAACAGAAAATGGAATTTATTTCAAAATCTGGGCCGATATACTGTGGATATGAGAACATTGATGTCAATCTGACCTTTGACAACAGAACTTTCATATGAAATGTTGTATTATATATTACAGCTTTATAAATAGTCTCCAAAGTCTTGGTAGCAATGTTGCAGGTGTCAAGATGCTCATTATAGTATTTGACCTATGTACATTTACCCATTGAAAGTATTGTCACCAAATACTTTATGACTCAAGGTGTTCATGTCACTCCATCTTCACAAAGAAACTACTCAAGTCCATCATCCACACTGCCTAAAGGAAGTATCATTCCATAACTGGCCCAAGTATTAAGAATAAGTAACTGTGAAGATCTTGGCCTTTAATGGAGCAGGTATATCATTCTTTCCACCCCATATACCAAAACAAAAAACAAAACAAAAAAAAAATCACAGAAAGAACAAAAGAGTCAGATTGGAGGAGTGTTCTGAAATACTGTCTTCTAGATGTGACATGGCCATAGCAATCATGAACTCCAGTCTATAGACCTACCTGTTCCAGCACCACACACAATCAAGCTAGTCAGAATTCAAGCATGAATGAAAGGAGACTAAGGTAGTCTATCTCTAGCTGTGGAGCTATTGTTAATCAATGGTAACTGACTACTGGTAGGTTTCCCACTCAAAAATGGATGTTCCCAAGTAATATGCATATGAGAAGTACTCATTTGATGCCATGGTATATATACAATAAGAAATATGGAGTCAAGATGAGGATGTGTTGAGGGTAACTAGGATGAGTTTGAAGGGACTGTGAGGGCATATATGATGGTAATGCTTTGTCTACTCATGTAAAATTCTTAAAATCTAAAATACTTTGTTTTTTGAAAATGAAATATTACTATATTGTTCTTGTATCTATTATAACTTTCTTACAATATTTCTATTGTAATACCTCTCCTAAGACTTTACTACTTAAGTTTATAGAATAAATACAAAAATGTTTTTGTGGCCTGATTTCCAGTGGTTCATGCCTTGAAGTGAAAGATACTTGACTGTATTTCTGCAGTGCTGACTGATGATATGCCTAACATGTTCCCATATGTTTTAATCCCTTAGGCATAAGGATACCCCTTATGTATGTGCTCTGGGGAAAATGCCCCTTTTTTGGGGGGAAAAAGGCAGTAGTTTGTGCAATAGGTGAGATGTTGGAATGAAAATTAAAGAGTTGTGTGCTGGGTGATACCTACAAAAGATGTTCCCCTTGTAAGTAAATGAATGTCTTTAGAATTAGTTCTTAGTATTGTCAAATAAAGGTTTCCTCATGGTGCTCACTTAGGCACTGGCTTTAGTGTGATTCTGTGCATGGGTCAGAACATCCACTGCCTTAAAGAAGCAAATAAATAACCAGAGGTAACCTTGAGAAGCACCCACAGCTCCTGCATATCTCCTGTGGGTTCTGTCATGACTGGCTTCTCATGTTCTCTCACTTCCTTGCCAATGGGCCATACATAAAAGGAGACATCTGAGAGAACGGCTGTCATCTGATCAAGCTCTGCTCTTAGAGGTACAATCTTCACATCTGTTTCTCTGGACCAAGTCACTGGCAGTGACAAGGGTCAAAGATCTCCTACTCTTGTCTTAGGAGCCAAGAGAGACGGAAGGGAAAATGGCCTCCACACAGATCCAGCTGGCAGCATGCTTTAGAGCTCTAAGAGTGCAAGTGATAATCAACAGATGATCTATACTCAGGTCATTGCTAAGCATAACACTTTTTTTCATTTTAAAATGCTGTTGAACTCTTGAATAGTGATGCCAGGGAGACTTTTGAGGTAAAGCATCTCATATTATTTTCTTAGCATTACAGTGAAAATCAATTAGAACTAAAATTTTGAGGCACTTGGCCATGCAACTACTTGACCAAGCATTTCTTTTATGGTGGCCTCTTTTATCCTTGTAACAATTTTTCCCACCTCTAGATAAGAGACTGAATGTCAAGAAAATAAAATTACGGGACAGGATCCTTCTGGTCACTCCTAAGCCCGTATGTGAGAGCACTACTTTTGTTCCAATAACTGTCAAAAGAGGGACCCAGCAGGAGCACACAAGGCATAGGAACATCAGAGCAGCTGGGGACAGAATCCTTCCAGTCTCTATGTGCATCCCAGATCTAAGAGTGTCCAACTGCCCTCCATATTCAAATCCTGCCCAGAGAGAGCTGTTCACCCCAGGAGTGCTGACACACCAAAGATCACAGGCTCACAGGCCCATAGGAGGGACAAACTCCAGTCAGAGACAGCTGGACAAACACCAGAGATAACCAAATGGCAAGAGGCAAGCACAAGGACCTAAGCAACAGAAACCAAGGCTCCATGTCATAATCAGAATGCAATTCTCCCACCACAGCAAGTCCTGATACTGAAACACACCACAGAATAAGATTCAGTTTTAAAATCACATCTCATGATGAGGATAGAGGACTTTAAGAAGGACATAAATATCTCCCTTAAAGAAATACAGGAGAACACAGGTAAATAGGTAGAAGCCCTTAAAGAAGAAACACAAAATCCCCTTAAAGAATTATAGGAAAATACAAACAAACAGGTGAAAGAATTGAACAAAACCATCCAGGATCTAAAAATGGAAATAGAAACAAACAGTAAAGAAATCACAAAGAGAGACAACCCTGAGAGAGAAAATATAGAAAAGAGACCAGGAGACATAGATGAAAGCATCACCAACAGTATACAAGAGATAGAAGAGAGAGGGGCAGAAGATGCCATAGAAAACATTGACACAACAGTCAAAGAAAATGCAAAATGCAAAAAGTTCCTAACCCAAAACATCCAGGAAATCCAGGACACATTGAGAAGAAGAAACCTAAGGATAATAGGGATAGAACAGAGTGAATATTCCCATCTTAAAGGGCCAGTAAATATGTTCAACAAGATTATAAAAGAAAACTTGGATAACCTAAAGAGATGGCTATGAATATACAAAATTCTACAGAACTTGTTGAACCTAATGCACAAATCAAAGAAATAATATCAAAAGAAGTAAGGGGAAAAGGTCAAGTAACATAAAAATGCAGGCCTATCAGAATTACACCAGACTTCTTACCAGAGAATCTAAAAGCCAAAAGATTCTGGGCAGATGTTATAAGACCACAGGAGAACACAAATGCTAGCCTAGGCTACAATACCCAGCAAAACTCTAAATTACCATACATGGAGAAATGAAGATATTTCATGACAAAACCAAATTTACACTATATCTTCCAATAATTTCAGCCATACAAAGGATAATAGATCAAAAACTTCAACACAAGGAGGGAAACTACACCCTAGAAAATACAAGAAAGTAATTTTCTTTCAACAAACCCAAAAGATGATAGCCATACACACATAAATCCATATTTAACAACAAAAAATAACAGGAAGTAATGATCACTTTTACTTAATATATGTTAACTTCAGTGAACTAAATTCCCCAATTAAAAGACAGATAACAGACTGTATACATAAACAGGACCCAGATTAGTGCTGCATACAGAAATGTACCTCAGTGACAAAGACAGACACTACCTCAGAGTTAAAGGCTGGAAAAAATATTCCAAGCAAATGGTCCCAAGAAACAAGTTGGAGTAGCCATTCTAATAACAAATGAAATCAATTTTCAACCAAAAGTTAACAAAAAAAGATGAAAAATGACACTTCATACTTATGAAAGGAAAAATATACCAAGATAAATTCTGAACATCTAAGTCCCAAATGCAAGGGCACCCATATACATAAAAGAAACTTTACTAAAGCTCAAAACACACATTGCACCTCACACAATAATAGTGAGAGACTTCAACACCCTACTCGTAGCATTGGACAGATCAAAGAAACAAAAACTAAACAGAGACACAGTAAAACAAACAGAGGTTATGAACCACATGGATTTAACAGATATCTATAGAATATTTCATGCTAAAACAGAAGAATATAATTTCTTCTAAGCACCTCATGCTACGTTCTCCAAAAATGACCATATAATCATTCACAAAACAGGCATCAACAAATACAAGAATATTGAAATAATCCCATGCATCCTATCAGATCACCACAAACTAAGGCTGATCTTCAATAGCAACAAAAACAACAGAGGGCTCACAAACATATGAAAGCTGAACAACGCCCTTCTGAATGATGAGTTGGTCAAGAAAGAGAGAGAGAGAGAGAGAGAGAGAGAGAGAGAGAGAGAGAGAGAGAGAGAGAAGAGAGAGAGAGAGAGAAGAGAGAGAGAGAAGAGAGAGGGAGGAGGGGGAGGGAGGTAGGGAGGCAGGAAGGAAAGAAAGAAAGAAAGAAAGAAAGAAAGAAAGAAAGAAAGAAAGAAAGAAAGAAAGAAAGAAAGAAATTAAAGGCTTTTTTAGAATTTAATGAAAATGAAGGCACAACATACCCAAACTTATGGGATACAATGAAAGAAGTGCTAAGAGGAAAACTCATAGCTCTGAGTGTCTTCAAAAAGAAACTGGAGAGAGCATACACTAGCAGCTTGACAGCACATCTGAAAGCTCTAGAATTAAAAAAAAAAAAAAAAAAGCAAATACACCCAAGAGGAGTAAAAGGCAGGAAATAATCAAACTCAGGACTCAAATCAACCAGGTAGAAACACACAAAAAACTATACAAAGAATAAACAAAACCAGGAGCTGGTTCTTTGAGAAAATCAACAAGAAAGATAAACACTTAGCTAGCCTAACCAGAGTTCATAGAGACAGTGTCCAAATTAATAAAATGAGAGCTGAAAAGGGAGACATAACAACAGAATCTGAGGAAATCCAAAAAGTCATCAGATCCTACTACAAAAGCCTATACTCAACAAAACTGGAAAATCTGGATGAAATGGAGAGTTTTCTAGACATACCAGGTACCAAAGTTAAATCATGATTAGATAAACCATCTTAACAGTCCCATAACCCATAAAGAAATAGTCACCAAAAGTCTTCCAATCAAAAACAGCACAAGACCATATGGTTTTAGTGGGGAATTCTATCAGGCCTTCAAAGAAGACCTAATGCCAATAATCTTCAAACAATTCCACAAAATAGAAACAGATGGAACACTACCCAATTCTTTCTATAAAGCCCCAGTTATATTCATACATAAACCACACAAAGATCCAACAAAGAAAGAAAACTTCAGACCAATTTCCCTTATGAATATCAATGCAAAAATATTCAATAAAATTCTCACGAACAGAATTCAAGAAGACATCAAAACAATCATCCATCATGATTAAGAGAGTCTCATTCCAGGGAATGAGGGAAGGTTCAATATATAGAAATCCATCAATGTAACCCACTATATAAACAAACTCAAAGAAAAAAACCCACATGATCATCCCATTAGATGCTGAGAAAGCATTTGACAAAATTCAACACCCTTTCATGATAAAAGTCTTAAAAAGATCAGGAATTCAAAGCAGATACCGAAACATAGTAAAAGCAATATACAGCAAACCAATTGTCAACATCAAACTAGATGGAGAGAAACTTGAAGCAGTCCTACTAAAATCAGGGACTGGACAAGGCTGCCCATTCTCTACCTACCTATTCAATATAGTATTCAAAGTGCTAGCCAGAGCAATTGGACAACAAAAGGAGGTGAGAGGGATACAAACTGAAAAGGAAGAAGTCAATTGCAGATCATATGGGAGTATACTTAAGTGACTCCCAAAGTTCCACCAGAGAACTTCTAAACCTGATAAACAACAGCAAAGTGACTGAATATAAAATAAATGCAAGCAAATCATTAGCCTTCCTCTACTCAAAGGATAAACAGGCTTAGAAAGAAATTAGGGAAACGACCACTTCACAATAGTCTCAAATATTATAAAATACCTTTGTATGACTCTCACCAAGCAAGTGAAAGATATGTGTGACAAGACCTTCATGTCTCTGAAGAAAGAAATTGAAGAAGATCTCAGAAGATGGAAAGATCTCCCATGCTCATGAAATGGTAGGATTAATACAGTAAAATTGGTCATCTTGCCAAAAGCAATCTACAGATTGAATGCAATTCCCATCAAAATTACAACTCAATTCTTCACAGAATTAGAAACATATGTGGCAGAGGATGGCCTTGTTGGACATCAGTAGGAGGAGCAGCCCTTACTCCTGAGTGTGTTAGATGCCCCAGTGTAAAGGAATGCCCGAGCAGGAAGACTAGCGTGGGTAAGTGGGTGGGGAAGCACCCTCATGGAGGCTGGGTGAGGGGGGTTGGGATAGAGGCTTTCTGAAGGGGAGACCTAGAAAGAGGAAAAAATTTGAAATGTAAATTAAGAAAATATACAATAAAAAAGAGCAATTTGCAAATTCATTTGGAATAACAAAAAACCCAGTATAGTAAAAACTATTCTCAACAATAAAGGAAATTCTGGGGGGAATCACCATCCCTGACCTCAAGCTGTACTACAGAGCAATAGTGATAAAAAAACAAACTGCATGGTATTGATCGAAAGACAGGCAGGTAGATCAATGGAATAGAATTGAAGACCCAGAAATGAACCCACACACTCTTGGCCACTTGATCTTTGACAAAGCAGCCAAAATCATCCAGAGGAAAAAGGACAGCATCTCCAACAAATGGTGCTGGTTCAACCGGCAGTCAGCATGTAGAAGAAAGCAAATAGACCCATTCTCATCTCCTTGTACAAAGCCCAAATCCAAGTGGATCAAGGACCTCCACATAAAAGCAGATACACTGAAACTAACAGAAGAGAAAGTGGGGAAGAGCCTCGAACACATAGACACAGGGAAAATTTTCCTGAACAAAACACCAATGGCTTATGCTCTAAAATCTACAATCTACAAATGGGACCTTATAAAATTTCAAAGCTTCTGTAAGGCAAAGGACACTGGCAAGAGGACAAAATGGCAACCAACAGATTGGGAAAAGGTCTTTATCAATCCTGATATCTGATAGAGGACTAATATCCAATATACACAAAGAACTCAAGAAGTTAGACTCAGAGAACCAAATAACCCTATTAAAAATAGGGTTCAGAGCTAAACAAAGAATTCTCAACTGGTGAATATCAAATGGATGAGAAGCACCTAAAGAAGTGTTCAACATCCTTAGTCATCAGAGAAATTCAAGTCAAAACAACCCTGAGATTCCATCTCACACCAGTCAGAATGGCTAAGATCAAAATCTTGGGTGACAGCAGATGTTGTCAAGGTTTTGGAGAAAGAGGAACACTCTTCTATTGTTGGTAATATTGCAAGCTGGTACAACCACTCTGGAAATCAGTCTGGCAGTTCCTCAGAAAATTAGACATAGTTTTACCTGAAGACCCAGCAATACCACTCCTGGACATATACCCAAAAGATGCTTTAACATAGATCAAAGACACATGCTCCACTATGTTCATAGCAGAAGCTGGAAAGAACTCAGATGTCCTTCAACAGAGAAATGAGGACAGAAAATGTGGTGCATTTACACAATGGAGTACTATTCAGCTATTAAATCAATGAACTCATGAAATTCTTAGGCAAATGGATGGAATCAGAAACTATCATTCTGAATGAGGTAATCCAGTCAACAAAAGAACACACATGGTATGCACTCACTGATAAATGGATATTAGCCCAAAAGCTCAGAATACCCAAGATACAATTCACAGACCACATGAAATTCAAGAAGAAGGAAAACCAAAGTGTGGATGCTTCAGTCCTTCTTACAAGGACTGAAATTTTCAAGGGAGGAAATATGGAGACAAAGTGTGGAGCAGAGACTGAAGGCCATCCAGAGACCACCACACCTGGGGATCCATCCCATATAGACACCAAACCCAGACACGATTTCAGATGCCAAGAAGTGCTTGCTGACACTGATACAGCTGTCTCCTAAGAGGCTCTGCCAGAGGCTGACAAATACAGAGGCAGATGATTGCAGCCAACTATTGGACTGAGCACTGGGTCCCCAATGGAGGATTTAGAGAAAAGACTGAAGGAACTGAAAGGGTTTGCAAGCCATAAGAAGAACAGTGCCCCTCCCCCTCCCAAGAGCTCCCAGGGACTAAACCACTAACCAAAGGTTACACACGGAAGGAGGACCCATGGCTTCAGCCACATATGTAGTAGAGGATGGCCTTGTCTGATATCATTGCAAGGAAAGGCCCTTGGTTCTGGGAAGACTCAATACCCCAGTGTAGGGAAATGTCAGGGCAGGGAGGCAGGAGTGGCCGGGTAGTTGGGGGAGCATCCTCATAGAAGTAGGGAGAGGGAGAATCAGATAGGGGGTTTCCAGACGGGAAACTGGGAAAGTGGATAACATTTGAAATGTGCATAAATAAAATATCCAGTAAAAGAAGAAAAGAAAATTACTTCCTGTGTATTCATTCATTGGTAATATAGATGTTTTAATTTTTCTAGCATTCTAATGTGTACTGAAAGAGCATCATATGACACTGGAAACATATGCAATAGTGGGGTAAAGTACTGAAACAAATACATTTGACTGAAGAAGAAACCGATATCAAGAATATGTGAATGTCAGTTCCAGAGTCTAATGTTAGGAATTCTTCATGTATTCACAACAGGTCTGATGTCAAGAACAGTTTTCCCCAGTGAGCTGATAGGTCTTTCAAAAACACCTCTTATATAAAAGGTGTACTAAAATGTCTAAAATCAGGTAGAAGGTTCTAGAAGGAAATGGGTTTATTTGAAGTTAGCCAGATTTTTCTCTAAGATCCTAGATTTCCTTAGCTGAATAAACAATTAAAAGAAGAATGAAAATAATTACACTTTGTAAGGAATAAGTGCAGAATATTGGTGGCTGGAGAGATGGCTTAGTAGTGAAGAGCACTGACTGTTCTTGCAGAGGACCTTAATCAGAATCCCAGCACCCTCCATGTGAGCACATATGGTGGACAAACATGCATGTGCAGAAAATATTAATAAGCATACAATAATTTTAAGTGAAAAATTATTTGCTGATGAAGGGCAGTAACTCATTGGTAACAGTATTAACTGTACAAACATGAGGACCCCAGTTCAAATTTCCAACAAGTACGTTAAAAACTGATGATGTGAATCAGGGAGGGAGGAAAGGCTGGGGTCCTGGAGAGTTGTGGATGGGAAACTGTGGCCAGGCTGTATTGTATGAAAGGATAATGTATTTTCAATATAATTCTTAATTAATTCAAAATATGGGCATGGCTGCTAAGCTCTCCTTGCCTCATCTCTAAAGGGGCAGGGCTGAGAGGTTCTGGAAATTCCTGCCTGTTGCCTAGCTCCAGGTTGAGTTAGAGAACTATCTTTTTTTTTTTTTTTTTAAGATTTATTTATTTATTATATGTAAGTACACTGTAGCTGTCTTCAGACACTCCAGAAGAGGGCGCCAGACCTCGTTACGGATGGTTGTGAGCCACCATGTGGTTGCTGGGATTTGAACTCTGGACCTTCGGAAGAGCAGTCGGGTGCTCTTACCCACTGAGCCATCTCACCAGCCCCCGTTAGAGAACTATCTTTTTTTTTTTTTTTTTTTTGGTTTTTCGAGACAGGGTTTCTCTGTGTAGCCCTGGCTGTCCTGGAACTCACTTTGTAGACCAGGCTGGCCTCGAACTCAGAAATCCGACT
The DNA here is from genome assembly GCF_978045245.1 of Mus caroli. Taxonomy (NCBI): domain Eukaryota; kingdom Metazoa; phylum Chordata; class Mammalia; order Rodentia; family Muridae; genus Mus; species Mus caroli. Next base: position 51,063,543 of record NW_028227263.1, on the reverse strand, counting down.
ACCTCTGCCTCCCAAGTGCTGGGATTAAAGGCGTGCGCCACCACGCCAGGCTAGAGAACTATCTTAAGTGAGTAAAATAGAGAGTTCACAAAGCTGGACATCAGCTATTGTTCTCTGGCTTCCTTCCTGTGCACACATACACTCCCACCCTTACACACAACTGTGTATACACTACACAAAACTTCAAACATACACACACAAATCAGGAAAAGGAGTGCTTTATCAAACTTCTATCACTATTTCTAAACTAGATATTCAAAATATACATACTAAATATAATACATACCTAAAAAGTAGAAACAGTGTCCATGAATAAGTACAGTGAAAGTCAAAGTTGCAGAAGCAAGAAATAAAGTGGATTATTAACTTGCTCCTTGGTGAATAGGTATAACAGCATTGAGTTGTTTTTCATATATTTGTCCCATTAAGTACCTGAACCCAAATCTTAACTTTAATTAATTTTTAATATAAAAGGTGAAAACAAAATCATTTTATTACTTGATTAAACTTACTGCTAAGTATGTTCAAGATATTACACCTGGGATTTGCATCCAAATTTATTTTTGATTGGTTATTGTTAATACACAGGAGAGCCTCTTATTTGTACATTAATTTTGCATCATAGAACTTACTTAATTCTTTGTTCTAACAATTCTGGTAGTTTTGAAATATATGAGAAAAAAAACAGAAAATGTTACTCCTGCTTTCTAATTCAGATATCCTTTATGTCTCTTTTCTACTTCATTTCTCAAACTGGATGATGGTACCATGATGAGCGGTAAAGAATGCGCTCCTAACCCTAGTTTTATACTCGGAGGGAAAAGTTTCAACTTTTATCAGTTCTTATGGCATTACACATCTATGGCCATTTCACATCTGTGACCGTTTTCACCCACAAACTTTATTATTCTAAAATAACTTATTTCTATACCGAGCTTGTTGAGAGTTTTATCACTAAATTTGATATTGTCCCTACATTGAAATCACCTCACAGTTAATAGCCTTGATTCTAATATGGTGGAAAATTACATTGACAAATTTGCACCCTGAAAATATACTTTATTTGGCCATGGTGTATTATCCCTTGAAAAATATGGTGAATCTTCTTCATTAATGTTTTCTGAGGCACTTTGCACTTTTATTTACCAGGCTCATTGATTTGTGATTTTCTTGTATTTTCCTTACAGAGTTTTTGCAATAAGATAATGGTGACCTGACAGAATGCATTTCAAAGTCATTCTCTTCTATATTTCAGAAGAGATTAAGAAGAATCACTGGTAATCCATGCTTAAGTGTTTCATAGAAATGATCTATGAAGCCACACAGTCCTGGAATTTACCGTGCTGAAAGATTTTGATTATTGATTCATTGTCTGTGCTTGCTATTGTTCGTTTCTGGTTTTCCGTTTCTTGTTGACTGAGTTTTAGTAAGTTGTAATGCTTAGGAATTCATTCATTTTTCTGGGTCTCTAATTTTTGACAGGTACTTATTCAGTATGAGTGTCACTGTCACTCAGTATTTTCTCTTTCTCGGTAAAAGATCCTCATTGCTTATTTCAGTTACAATTGTATTTATTCAATAGGTAGCCGGATTCTCAGGCAGATGTCAACAGATCTTGCTTCCAAGGAAACGTGTGTAGATTTTGATTGGGAGTGTTTAGCTTGCCAATGATGAGAAAGAACACTCTAATCAATTGCTTTGTGCTATTTCAAATATAATAGCTTAAAGGGAAATTTGAATCTGCCTTCTCCAAAAGTAGTGTTTATGTAGAAACAGCTTGCTAGCTCATCATGCCAAAATATCTTACTCTAGCAACATTTAAAACATGCTGGGTGGTCACATTTGGATGGGTAACCTCTGTAACTAAAGTTCTCCCTCCATCCTCAAATGAGTAGATGATGATGACTGCATCCACCCAGATCTTTGAGGCATGCAAACCTGATGTAAAAGGACTATGCCCACAGCAATTAGACAGCATTAGGGTAAGTCCATCTTGTGCTTGCGGGGGGGGGGGGGGGCTCATAAATTTTCTGAACCTTTTGGAGTCAGTATCTTTGACTATGAAACAGTACTAAAGTACAACCAGGCTCATATGTGTCTGTAAGAATAAAACTATGTTAATGTATCTCAAAATGATACAGTTAGAAAATCTGCCATCAATGCATTGCTGTGTTTGATGCTGAGCTTCAACATGCTCTTGAACACAGATTGCCCTTGAGCAAACTATTGAGCCTCCTTAGAGTAAATTCCCTTATATGGAAAAGAAAGCATAGGCAAGTTTTATATCCCATTGGATACTAATGGGATTATTACATAATTAAGTGAAATAATGCATATCAGATACTTATAACTCTTACATAATGAATATTAAATATTGTTGCAACTATTTGAAAATTTTAATGTGTTTTGTTGAAGAATATCTTTCATACAGTCTATGTTGATCATGGTTTCCATCCTCTAATTCCACTCAGATCATAAATTCTCACCATATCCCAACTCATACAATTGTATCTCCTCCCCCTTTCTGTCATTCCCTCATTTTAAAACATATATATATATATATATATATACATATATATGTGTATATATACGTATATATGTTTATATATATATATATATATTCCACAAAAATACACAAATGGAAGTCAAAATAAAAAGCAAAAGATCAATAAGGCAAAAAAGAGAGAAAAAACATAAAGAACAAACACACAAAAAGTATAGAGAAATGTCACCTAGTTCATTTAGTCCTGATCCACTGCTATTCTTGAGCATGGAGGCTTCTCTGTCATGTGGTTAATAAACCCACTGAATCACCATCAGAGAAAACATATTTGTCCTTTGTCAACAGATAACAATAGTAGAAAGCTTCTAGGTGCGGGAGACCATGTTTGCTTCCAACTCTCACTGTTGAAATCCTGTCTGTCTTAAACCTGTATAAGTCTTGCATGTGCTGCTACAATCTCTGAGTTTATGTGTCTTTCTGTCCTGTTGTATCTAAGAGATACCAGCTTTTACCATCTTTCTGGTCTCCTCTTCTTCAGAGATTTCTGAGCCTTGAGGGGAGGGATTTGAAGAAGACATCATATTTAGGACTGAATGTTTCAAAGTCTCTCACTCTCTGTGCCTTGGCCAGTTGTGGATCTCTGTGTTAGTTCTCATCTACTACAAAAGAAAGTTTCTCTGACTAGGACTGAGTGAGGCACTTGTCTATGGACATAGCAGTTTGCCTTTATGAGTCATTTTATTGCTAAGTTATTTCAGCAGAATAATTGTATTACGTTATTTTTATAACTTATGAAGCATGTGATAAACTATTAAATACCATGTTCATTTCATTATGGCTTTTTTCCCATAGTAGATTATAAAAAGTTGTCATGTTAGCCTTCTTCACCCAAATGTAGCACTCTAGAGGGCATAGCCAGCTTTTGCCAGCATATTGCTTCACACCAAAAGAGAGGCTTCTATGCACTTGATAGAGAGATGAATGGCTCAGAGATCATAGGGGAGGAGTCAGCGGTTGTGAAGAACATGTAATTCAGGGCATTTTGACACTTGTTGCATGTTGTTTATGAGTAGTCAGCCTCTGTGCCTCCACTATAAAAAAATACATGGTCTAGCTGAAAAGTAACACCGAAATAGGTCTTTCTAACATGAGACAGCTCAATTATATTGCTTATTACTTTTATGGTCTGTCTTGGACATCTGGGAGCTCTCTAAATATATGGCCCAAAGAAACACACATCTCTTCACCCTTATAAAAGTACACCAAGCATGGAGGCCACATTGTCTCCCATCTCTGCTGCCTACATAGTCTCAGCATAGTACTTGGTAGAGTGGCTAGCTTTCCAGCTTCTAAATTCTCCATATCTAAAATATGTGTCTTTGGCAGTTCTGATGGGTTCGGTTAGTTAGTTAGCTGTTCTTCCTAATGAGGTAGCAATCCCCTTCAGCTCCACCAGCCTTTCCCCTAACCTTTCCACAGGTGTCTCCAGGCTCAGTCTGATGTTTGGCTGTTAATTATCTGCATCAGTCTTAGTCAGGTACTTGCAGAGCTTCTCAGAGGACAACCATGTCTGCATGCTCCTGTCTGCAAGTTCTTCTTGTCATCAGCAATAGTGTCAGGTTTAGAGTCTATGCATGGGATGGATCCCAAGATGAGGAGGTCTCTGGATGGCCTTCCCTTCAGTCTCAGCTCTATTATGTCCCTGCATTTTACATGTCCCCCACTACATATGTAATAAAGGACTGTCTTATCTATCCTCAGTGGGAGAGGGTATGCTTGGGCTTCTGGGGGGTTGATGCCCCAAAGATGGGGTATGCTAGAGGGGTGAGGTAGAAGTGGATGGGTGGATTGGCGATCATCCTCTTAGAGGCAAAGGAGGGGATGTGTTGGGGGTTCATGGAGAATGGACCTGGAAGGAGGATAACATTTGAAATGTAAATAATAAAATAATTTAAAAAAATAAAGTAAACAAAATATTTGCTGACTTTGGTAGTGCTGGTGTTTGTAAATTCCATTGATTTTACTTGAAAACCCCAAATTATATTCTAGTGAAATTTGTTACTATGAATATTCAAGGAATAAGTTCCCATCGTGGAATTCTTTACAGATTTAAGTCATCAGTTATGTCTTGTTGTGTCACTTGGATTAACCTCAGGTTTCTATCTTGTCCTACAAATGACTACATGATGTGCCTCTGGCTTCTGTTGCTGTCTCCTCAGTGTGCTTTTATCCAGCTACTCTATAGTCCCCACTGCTCCTCACAACTTGCAGACTCTCCTTAATCTTATCTGCCTGCAAGGACCTTGCAAGCTTCCTTTTTCCTTTCTTTGAGATTCTTGCTCAAATGATACCTTAAAAGTTTCTGCTGTAAATCTTTATGTATAATGGCTATCCAAGTTACTTGTTTAGAGAGCTTTGATTTTATTTGGGAATCCCTTTTGTTCTGAATTTATTCGCGCGTACATTTTAAAAATCTGTGTGGAGTTTCTAAGCTGCACAGTATGTTTCTAAGCTGCACAGTAAGCTGCATGTATGGTTTTTAGGGAGATCTTGAGGATGTAATGGTAAACAAACTAGATGCAGAAACTATACTCAAAGAACTAAGAATCATAGGCAATACAGGAAAATACATAGCAAAATGAGTCAGACTTAGCACAAATGTTACCTGTTTTCTGTTATTTGCAGATCTTAAATAGACCCATAAAACCATTTATTCAGATTTAAATATTATACAGAAACACACATGCAATAGTGATATGAAAATAAATAGAAAAAAGAGGAAAGGGAATAGGGTGAATATGAAAAAATATAAGATCTGCCTGCATAAAAATGACTTTATGAAGCCATCATTATGAATAATGAATATGTGCTAATAAACAAAAATTATTTTAAAAGGAAGTGATGGTTTGGTGTTCTGAATTTTGTAATGGGTAGGCAAAAATTGTACAGAGGCAAAAAAAAAATCTAGCTGGAAGTTAGGGAAATCTTTGAAAGTAATAGCTAATTAATGCTTTGAGATAGGGTGGGTATTACTTCGGTGATGTAAGATAAAAAGAAAAATCTCCAGGCATGGGAAAGACCAAGTTCAAATTTCCAGAGGAAGAAAAAAAAAAAAAACATCAGACTTCAGAAGTCTGAAGCATAATGAAGAAGGACACTCATGTATTAACCAGCCAGCTTCACTGGAGAAAAGGGTGGAGCTAAAGAAGAGGTGTATGAGCAAACCATAGAACCTGATATTGTTCCAGGAGCTGTATGGAGTTGGGAATGTTTTAATAGGATTTAATGAAACGTGTTCAGTTGTTTGTTTACTGGGTTGTTTGATTACTTTAGATCCCTTTAATAATGGCCTACTCAATGAGCTAGTAAGATTATGACAGTCTGCAACAGTAATTGAGATGAACAACTCTGAGTTCCAAGCTGAGCAACAGTGTAAAGAATGGAGAAAAGGAAGAAAAGACCTTCTGGGAGATGGCCTCTTGCACTCCTGTTCCTGTATATAAACATGGCGTATGAGTAAAGCAGAAATCACTTCCAGTGGCAGTAACCAGAGTAGTCTACTGAGGTGCAGTCCTCAAGGAAAGCTGAGTTAGTGGAGAAAGGTGATGAGTTCTCTCCTAGCACGAGTACGAGTTTCCCCAGAGGAGAAGGGCTAAAAACCCTTCCTGTTTTTCTAACCAATCATAAAATATTGCATTACTTTTGATGTTTGATGATGTTGTTTCTTTGTGCCTTGAATAAATCTTCCCTGTGTTTAAATCAAATCACAATGTATTAAGTATTTTCTATTTTCCTAATCAATAGGTTCTCTGGTGAATATTCAAGCTGTTTTAATAATCATAAAATTATAATTTCTACATGTACTCATACATACATACAGACACACAGACTCACACACTCCTGTTTAGGCTTCTAGATTTAGTGAAAAATAAAGGAGCTAGAATGACTGTACTCTGAACTAGAAGAGTTTCTATCATATTCTGTCATAGAATACACTCTCTTCACTTACTAGTGCTATGGCTATGATCAGTAGCACATCTACACAAAGACTAATATACATTCAAAAGCTTAATATTATTATGATAATGTGTACTGCTGTCATTACTTCACACATTCCAGTCTGCTTTCTCAGTAAATAGCATCTTAACCTCCATCTCTATCATCACTATAAATATAATTTACTTAGTAAATATGTCAGTACACACATACCCAACAGAGTTGAATATTGTGGAATGTACATGTTACAGATGAGAAAACTGAGATCTACCTCTGGAAGTTTTAATGGCAAGTGCTGGCATCTGGTTTCAGCTCTAGATATGTCTGTATGATTTAGTACAATAATTGTCATTCCCCATGTGAGTTATAATGTAAAGAAGGTATTACATTTAATAATGTATGGAACTTTCCTGATTGCAGAGTCTTTTGCATATGAATACAATTATTTAATTATTCTGTGATATACATCTTAGCAAATTAGAGGAAAAGCAATGTTGATCTCAACCAGTTGTGGATATTAAATGCACTTCTCTGTGACAGAGCTTAGCATTAGTATCCATTTCTATATGACTGGGCTTAGCATTATTATGTATTTCTATATGACACAGCTTAGCATTCTGATGCATTTCTATATAACATGGCTTAGCATTTTTCTGTGTTTCTATATGACATGGCTTGGCATGTCATATAGAAATGCTTGGCATTCACTCTGTGAGCTGTTGCTATTCACATGATCATCATTGTAAATTTTCATGACTGAAAGAAGACAAGGAAATAACTTGTTCAACATTATAGTCAACCATCTACAAATGCTAGCAAAGTCAGAATGAAAACCTGTTTCTGGTTAATCATAGGGTTCACTAATCTTTACATCTTCATCTTAAAGAGTCTACTTCCTGGGCAATAAGTGACCACATATGGCAGTGGTCACTGAATGATGGAATCTAATGTTAGTTGTTGGTTTGTTTTACTGCCTTCCAGTTACATTATGGAGCTATAAAGCCATGCTAAATATATTTGAATATGGATGCATTTTGCTATGAATTATGATTCCAAGTAGCATGGAACTCACTGAAGCCCACTTAGCACATTCATATACTTATTAAACATGACCATTTGTGAATCTGAGATGTAATTTACAGTGAAAGTTCACAAAGCTCTCAGCTTTGAGGAAAAGGGCAGGCATCTGTCTTATAATAATTGGAATTCATAACACAATATACTACAGTTGTCCTGCATCTGTTAAAGGCCAAAAACTTATTAAAGCAAATTATAAATTACAGAAATTTCCTCTGAATAAAATAATCAGTCAATAATATGAAACATCACTAGAAGAAATCAGCTAAAGAATCAACAGTCTTACAGATTGCAGGAATCCACAGACATCTCGGCCCAGGCCATGCTACATATGACGTTAGATACGTCTAGTATTTTGAATTTTATTGAGCAAATATTTATTAATGATGGAGACATCAACACACTCAGAGAACACATCTTTCTATAGTCTCTGCTTTGGTGGTCATCAACTTTCCAATCACTTTGCATGGCTTTGCAATCTTCAGAATGGGACTAATAAAATTTATGCATAGAGATTTAGGTTATTGGCCAAATCTAGATGGTATGTAAGTTAGAGAAACACTTGTGAAGAACTGTAAAAAATATACTGTGTGCTTTCATTTACTGTAATATAGGGAATGACCATCTAATCCAGTGGTTTTTAACCATCTTAATGCTGTGGCCTTTAAATACAGTTTCTTGTATTGTGGTAATCCCCAACCATAAAACTGTTCTTGTTGCTACTTCATAGCTGTAATTTTGCAAATGTTATAAATCCTAATGATATGGAGGATGGCCTTAAGCAACCATAGTGAAAGGGTCATTTGACTCCCAAAAGGGTCATGACCCATAGATTGAGAACCACTTGTCTAAGCTAATTCATAGGTTAATGGTTAGGACAAAACATAACAGTATTACCACAAGAATATTTATATTTGGTGGTTGATAATTGTAGATACTATCTATGGCAAATGTTCTAGTATGTGTTGCTTAACTAGTCATAGATAGCATTATCATTCCACTTTATTAGAAGAGAAAACTGTAGCTAAGAATGTGATTGAGAGAACTCTTAGTCTGGAGATGGTCAGCTTTTTCCTTACCCAATTCCAACTTGTATTCTTGATGCTTATACAGTATGTTTATACTGACCAGAGAATACTTTGGTGGAGATTTTAACCAAACTGCACAAATGTGGCAATATGTCCTTCTGTCATTGTGGCAAGAGTTCTTTAAAAAGAATGTGTTTGGGCCTCAGTATAATGAGATGCAGTAGTTTTCTAAGGAGACCACACGGTACTATGAAAGGCCCTTCTGGGTACCAGGAACCGTATATTCTAGCTACAATCATATACATTACAGGTGTAATCTTTGCTGTTTCATACATTTACAAACTACTTTTCACCTCCCTTACGATTATAAGATTTCAACTATTTGTATAGTCTAATCACTCAGCATATAATTGTAGAAAGAAAAATAAGCTATCTGTATTTTAATTTGTTTAAAAAAAAAGAAAAGGAAGAGAAAATAGACAGTGAAAAATTATCCAGGAATCCAGAAATGTTTTCTGGAAACAATTCTTATTCATGGGCAATTTCTGTAAGAAAAGGCACTTATATCATGAGAAAAGCCAGCTAATGCTGTTTCAAATTAAGTCTGTTTATTCAGTATTTGGTCCACCACATTCTGTACCATTTTATCAATAATCTTTGTTTTTAGCATGTACTTTAAGGCAGATTATATTTTGGGGTGTTACATAAGGTATGTGTAAGAGAGAAAGAGAGAGACAGAGACAGAGAGTGGGTCTGAGACAGAGAGTGGGTCTGGGGGTACATTGTATATATGCTTTTCATAGAAGGAACATGAGTGAACATAACAGACAAAAACTGCAACCATAGTAGAATTTTAATTCTAGCATCTGGATTCACAACCTAATAGGAGAAAATGGAAATTTTAAAAAAGAAACCAGAAACCATATTACAGAAAAGTAAGTAATGATTGTACCACAAATAACAAGAAATGAAAGATTGTAACTCCAGAATTGTAAGCTGGCCTAGACCAGATGGCTTCCAGAAGAAGAGCAAGACCTCAAAGGATGTGTAGGACTGAGAAGGTAGCTGGCTTTGCCTCAGATTTTAGAGTAGGGACAGTATCATATGCAAGCTTATGACATAAAATTCTGTACAAAGTCAGAGATGATGACCAAAGTCAAAGAGCCAGGAGGAATACCAAAGGAAAAATGAGAGGAAAGAGGAAAGGCAAGTGATAACACTAAACACAGAAGAGCCTTGAAGGTCAGCTCAAAAGAAGGCATTTTAAGTTGATTTAGAAGGCAATGAGAAAGCAATGGAGCAAGTGTGGCAGGAATTGGGCAACTACTATCAAAGAACCTATCAAAATGTTCGGGCATGATTTGTTCTTAATAAAGCTCTGGAAGTCGCAGCTCCATTGTCCTCGGTACGGTCACAGATTATGTTGGTTGGCAATTTTACATTAGCTCCCTAATTACTGATCACTCTCAGAGGATTTTCCTAGACAAACACACACCTGACCAAGGGAGAATTCAACTCATTTCCAATATTTCTGAATGCCCTCTGCTCCACTACTTCCCTCCTATATCAGGGCCCATGGTTTTTCCACATCAGGAGGAAAGAACTGTAGAAACTGGGGCATTAGCAATATGTTTGTTTTACAGCCTTCCTTAATCTTGCTTTTGGCTCAGGTTTAGTATTTATTTCAGGTTACCGTAGCATATGGTTTTGTACATTTCTTTTGCGGAATGATTCCTGAGGTTTTAAAACTATTATACTGTACATTTTTCTATTATATAGGTCCCTCCAAAGTCTTGTATTTTCCATAAATCCCATTCATTTGTCCTTATCCATAGCTTCATGTCCTATCCTTTGTTTCTCTATTTAGAGGTAATCTTTGTTTTCAAAATGTTCAAAATTGTAGAGGAGACCAGCAACTCCAATGAGAAATGTCCATTGTAAAACTTAACACAATCTGTGTGTCTGTGTGTGTGTGTGTGTGTGTGAGTGTGTGTGTGTGTGTGTGTGTGTGTGTGTGTGTAGGCTTAGGAACCTATTATAGCATGGCATTAATAAGACATTTTGCAAGAGATGAAATCTCAGAGTTTTCAAGCAAATAGATCAAGGGCAGACACTCAGGGTGATGTGGGCATGTTGTCCAAAAGCACAGAGACCTAAGCAAAGAAGCTTGGCAGTTACTAAGTCAAGAAGGAAGATCTATTGATATCATTGAGTTTAGATATACCGGAGGAAATGACAAAAAAAAAAAATGATTCAAGCACAAGTGTACTGCCACAGTCCTCAGGAACACCACATTCATCTCGGAGGAGCTTAGATTTCAGCCCCATGAGAGGAGGAGACATTGAGTCATTCTAACAGAAAGGATAAGATTTGAATAAGGGTATTAGGGCAATAGGACCTTCACTGCTACCCTTCTTCTGATCCTTTTATCCATTCTGTTCTCTCATCTGCAACTAAAGCTGGATCTCTCCAAGCTCAAGAATTCTCCCCATTGTGCAGCTTCTGGCTCTTGCTGATTGTGGAGCCTGCCTGGGAGATCCCGAGATGCTGATTGATTGGATTTCATTCCACTATCGTGCGTGTAATTTCATGCTTCCAAGTGACAGAAATTTTCTGAAAATTCTCCAATCTCCCCAAATTACTTAGTGTTATATATTTATTCCTGGCATCGTTGGACTCTAAATAACCCAGTTTTAAGATAGAATGCTTGGCGCATGAAGTTCTGGTCATCAAGATTCAACAATTACTTTGATTGGCTCTTTTCAGAATGTAAGAAACTATCCCAAAAGGGGAAAAATAAGAATATGTCAGATGAAAAAAGGAAAAACTGCCTCAATGCTTTCTTGAAGTGCCATGCATCTTTCTGCAAGCAAGGAGACAGCTGGTTCTTCTTAGCATGGCAGAAAACTCTAAGGAGTAAAATACCAACATGTACCCAAAGATAAACAGGCCAAATGGTTATTTCAAGAAAAAAGGTATATACTTGGATAAGATCCAGCAACCGTCATAACAAAATCAGAGTTTATTGAAATACATTCCCCAAGTCTATCCTGGTTAATATTGCCAATAACATACTTAAGTAACCTTTATAGGTGGAAGCACTGACAGAATATTGTATACATTGAGCATTCTCTGAATGCTGTTTTCTACTTTAACATTATTCATTATTCCTTCTGAATATTTTGGGATTTGTAGAAAAAAATAAAAGAATACTACTGAGAGTTCCTACATAGCTCACAATTAATTCTCCTGTTAATAAACTCATACCTTTAATGTATGTATTACAATTAATGAACCAATAATGTTTTGCATTTTTATTATCAATCTAATAAGGTCCAAATGAATTTATATTGACTTGGAATTGGTCTTATTTCTTTGCTTTTTAAATAGTATCAGTTTGTTTTAGATCACATCTGGGCTCTGTTGTATTTATTCATAAATGTCCCTGTTGGCTCCTTTAGGCTGTGGCAGTTTCTCAAACATGATAAAGTTCCACAGCCTTGAGGAGTGTGAGCCAGATAAGCCATTTTATACAATGTCCCTCAGTTGAAATCTTGTTTTCTAGTTATTAGACTGACATTACATATTTGGAAAAGGTAAAACATGGAGAGAAAAGGCCATTTTCATTACGTCCACAGTATGTAGCTTCAACTTTACTTATGTTGTTAAATTTGATTGCTCAAATAAATGTGTGTGTGTGTGTGTAGCCACCAGCACTTTCTATACTGAGAAATTATAAGCTTATATCAATATCTGCAATACTGATTCATTGTTAGATACCTTGCTATAGCCTATTTGTGGTTAAAGGAAAAATACCTGGTTTTTCCTCTTTACATTCATTTACTCAAACACTCAATATCAAGTTATAGTAGGTTAAGATCTATGGACCCTGTGACTATAGAAGCTTAGGCAACCACTTCTACCTACCATGTCATGACCCAAAAAACAAAAACCATGCCCTCCTTGGCTTTGTGAAGCAACTATACTAATAGGAGTCCAATGCTTACACAGAATTACACTCTTTACTCTCAGCTATATTTCTTAAACAGGAAGAAAGCTGCAAAATCATATTGGTTCACGTGGCATAACTGTGTGTTGAGTAGGTTGTATTTCTCTTATAGATCATTGTTAGAATTTTCACCTTTGTTTCTACTTGAACTGAAAGGGGACGGGAGTGGTATGAATATGCTTAGCCCATATGAGGAGGTATGACTTTATTGGAGGAGATGTAGCCGTATTAAAGGAAGTGTGTCCTTTAACAAGGACAAGTGTGGAGGAGAGATTTTGAGGATTCATATATATTCTCAGTCTGGTCAATATGATCCAGAATCTCCACCTGGCTACCTGGGAAACATGGTCAACCTCTGGCTGTCTTCAAATCAAACCATAGAATTGTTGAAACCATGTATTCTTCATGGTGTTATGCTTCCCACCATGATGATAATGCATTAAACCTCTGAAAATGTAAGTCAGCCACAATTAAATCATGGCCTTCATAAGAGTTGACTTGGTCATGGTGTCCCTTCACAGCAATGAAACCAAGACAGGGACTGTGTGGCGATTGGTGGGTGGGCTCTGATGAGAAAACGAAAGATGGATCTCACTGATGTACTTTGTTTTTTATTAGATATTTACTTTGTACATTCCAAATGTTGTTCCCTTTCCTGGTTTCCCCTCCAAAAAGCCTGGCCCTAGTATTCCCCTACACTGAGGCATAGAGCCTTCACAGGACCTAGGGCCTCTCCTCCCATTGACGACTGACTAGGCCATTCTCTGCTACATATACAGATGAGTCCCACCATGAGTCCCACCATGTGTATCCTTTGGTTGATGATTTAGTCCCTGGGAACTCTGGGGGTAGTGGTTAGTTCATATTTTTGTTCCTCCTATTGGGCTGCTAACCCCTTCAACTCCTTGGGTACTTTCTCTAGCTCCTTCATTAGAGATCCTGTGCTCAGACCAATGGTAGGATACAAGAATCCACCTTTGTATTTGTCAGGCACTGGTGGAGCCTCTCTGGAGACAGCTTTAACAAGCTTCTGTCAGTAAGCACTTGTTGGCATCCACAAAAGTGTCTGGGTTTTGTTGATTATATATGGGATATGCCCAGGTAGGGCAGTCTCTTGATGGTCCTTCCTTCAGCCTCTGCTCCACCCTTTGTCTCTGTAACTCCTTCCATGGATATTCTGTTCCCCCTTCTAAGAAGAATCAAAGTATCTATGCTTTGGTCTTCCTTCTTCTTGAGTTTCATGTGTTTTAAAAATTGTATCTTGGGTATTCTGAGCTTCTGGGCTAATATCCACTTATCAGTGATTACATATAATGTGTGTTCTTTTGTGATTGGGTTACCTTACTCAGGATGATATTTTCTAGTTCCATCCATTTGCCTAAGAATTTCATAAATTCATTGTTTTTAATAGCTGAGTTGTGTAAATGTAGAACATTTTCTGTATCCATCCCTCTGTTGAGGGGCATCTAGGTTCTTTGCAGCTCTTGGCTATTGTAAATAAGGCTGTGATGAACATAGTGGAGCATGTGTCTTTATTACATGTTGGATCATCTTCTGGGTATATGCCCAGGAGTGGTATTTGTGGGTCCTCAGATAGTATTATGTCCAATTTTCTGAGAAACCACCAAATTGATTTCCAGAGTGGTTGTACCAGCTTTCAATCCCACCAGCAATGGAGGAGTGTTCCTCTTTCTCCACAACCTCGCCAGCATCTGCTGTCACCTGAGTTTTTGACCTTAGCCATTCTGACTGGTGTGAGGTGGGATCTCAGGTTTGTTTTGATTTGCATTTCCCTGATGATTAAGAATGTTGAAAATTTCTTTAGGTGCTTCTTGGTCATTCGATTTTTCCCAGTTGAAAATTCTTTGTTTAGCTCTGTACCCCATGTTAAATAGGGTTATTTGGTTCTCTGGAGTGTAGCTTCTTGAGCTCTTTGTATATGTTGGATATTGGTCCTCTATCAGATATAGGATTGGTAAAGATCTTTTCCCAATCTGTTGGTTGCCATTTTGCCTTATTGACAGTGTCCTTTGCCTTATAGAAGCTTTGCAATTTTATGAGGTCCCATTTGTCAATTCTTGATCTTATAGCACAAGCCATTCGTGTTCTGTTAAGGAATTCTTCCCCTGTGCCCATATGTTGTTCGAGGTTCTTCCCCACTTTCTCCTCTATAAGTTCAGAGATGTACTTCTAAAAATCTAATAGATAAAAAAAAAAGGCAAAGTCTAGTGATAAAAAGACTCCAGAGAAAAAGAAGTTAGCATGAACTCACTTGATAAGAGTGAGTAGCTAAGGGCTGGTGAGATGGCTCAGTGGGTAAGAGCACCCGACTGCTCTTCCAGAGGTCCAGAGTTCAAATCCCAGCAACCACATGGTGGCTCACAACCATCCGTAACGAGATCTGGCGCCCTCTTCTGGAGTGTCTGAGGACAGCTACAGTGTACTTACATATAATAAATAAATAAATCTAAAAAAAAAAAAAAAAAAGAGTGAGTAGCTAAGAGTTGGTTATGTTTTTAAAATCATGCCAAGGTTTGCAGACAGATTGAGTGTGCTGTGTAAGTGAAACAGGGAAGCCAAGGAAAATTTTGCCCTTATTAGATATGTGAGAACCCCAGCTGCAACCTATAAAGACTGCAGGATAAGCAGGTATTTGCTTGTTTGTTTGTTAGATTATAGGTGATAATGATCAAAAAATAAATTTTTGTATGTCAAATTTGAAATATTTTAGTAATTCAAGAAAAAAATGGTTTCTAACCAAGAGATGGCCACAGATAGAAGAGGTAAGATGCAATCTAAAGTGTTTATTTTATATTACTTTTATGTGTATGTATACATATGTGTACCTGTGTGCATAGGTTTGTAGAGGCGGTTACTTGTATGTGCTGGTATGATGCAGACCAAAGTTCCACACTGAATGTAGTTCTTCAGGGTACTGTTCACCTTAATTTTGAGACAGAATCTCTCACTGACCTGAAAGTAGCTGATTCATCAGGGGAAGGCAGGAGACTTCGACCTCTGCCTCTTCAGCACTGAATTGCAAATGCTTGGGACCTCTTATAACTTTGCATATGTCAGTTCAACTTCCAACCCAAATGTTTGAAAAGCATTCTACTGACTGAGATATTTTCCAATCCCAAAATTAGTTAGTGTACTTTGTTAATATAAGCGACCCACAGAACAGACCTACAGAAGTAACAAGATTGAGCCATTTGCACTTTGTGAGAATCCATCAGTTTTCTTCTCATATTTCCTCTATGGTGTTCACTGAGAACAAATATGCTCAGAAACTCATTTGTGATAACATTAAAGTGAGGTGAAGTCTATCTATCTTCCCTCTATCTGTCTGTCTGTCTATCTATCTATCTATCTATCTATCTATCTTACATTCCAACCACTCTCCCTTTTCGGTCAATCACTCACATAGTCCCCCCTCCCCATTCCTCCCTTCCCTTTTCCTCTGAAAGAGTGTTCTCCCTTCATATCCCCTTCATCCTGGTGCATCAAGTGTCTTCAGGGTTAGGTGTATCCTCTCCCATTGAGAACAGACAAGGCAGCCCTTTTGGTGAATGGATTCCACAGACAGGAAGTATCTTTAGGGACAGCCCCAACTCCTGCTGTTAGGGGACCCAAGGCAGAATCTCTTAACTGAGGCATCTGGAGGTGGTATCAACATGGCTCACCATTACTTCTAAATCAGTTTCTGTGAACTGCTTCTCTGTTTGCAGTCATGTCACTGTTCTGGAATCTTTTCTATTTTGCTTTGTTTGTTAATCTTAGTGTTGTTAATTTTGCATGTTCTGCTTTTACTAACATGTTTATGAATTCTCTAAAGTAAATCTTACTTCATAGACATTATGGATAAATCATACTTGGTACATGATGACCATGAGTATTTTAACTATTTAATATTCAGACTTGGTAAATTCAGTCATACCATTTGACCTCATTAGCCTTGGAATCTCATTTGTATCTGGGGTTAATAGAACCTACTTAAACTATGAGGAAATTTTGTATAATTTTTTTTCATGTTTTCAGATGTTTTTCACATGTATTATCTCATTCCTTTCCAATTCCAAATGACAATTATAAATATCCTCCATAAAATAACTCAGGAAGATGTATGATTGTGCACAAGTATACAAGTTATTGGTCTTTTTTTCTGTGACAAAATACTCTGACATAAACAACTTCAGGATGGAAAAGTTTGTGCTGGCCCAGTGTTACAGGATACTGTTCATCTGGCAAGGAAACCATGGAGGCAGGAGGATGAGGCAGCTGGTCCTATTGCAACCATAGTCACAGATGCAGAGGGTCTGGGAGTAAGGGAAGAAAGGAGGAATAGAGGGAGGAATGGAGACAGAGAGGGAGGAAGGCATGGTGGATCTCAACTAGTTTTCATTTTCTCCATTTCCATTTTCATTCAGGACCCCAACCCATGCTAAAGTGCCACCCACAGTTAAGGTTCATCTTTCAACCTTAATATGATACAGATAATTTTTACAGGCATTCCTAGATACTAACCTAATCTAGAGACTCCCTTATAGGCATGCTTAGACTATCCTCCTGTGTGATTTTAGATCCCATGAACTTCACAGCATTAACCACTACAGTAAGACCATTTACAAGGGGGGGGGGCATGCCTTTGTTCTTTTTAAGATACTAAGAGCTTTTTCAACCCTCTCACAATCAAATAGAAGAAATAGCTGCAGAGCTTCCTAATTGCAGGGCTTATACTAAAGGACTGAGAGACACAGAGAACAAATTCAAATATAACAGGAAAAACAGGAATTTACTTAACAGAAATTATGTAAAGCTTAGACCTATATGCCAAGCTCTTGTACTAGTCAAGTAGGAGATGCCCAATAAACATCAACCACATCAAGAGGCTTTTGAGTAGTTGCAATTGAAGTAAGTATGCTTGTGCCAATTATTTATACATCATATTTACGTTGTAAAGATTGCTTTCTAACAAGACATGATTCTCATCAAGTCAAGTTGAGCATACAGAGCCTACCCTTCTTTTATCTGAGATTTCATATATTCTTTTAACTTGACTGAAAATGTGGATTCCTCAGAGGTATCATGCATAGAGAATGGAAGAACTCATTCTGAAGGATACAGAGCTATTTGGGGGGATACAACTCAAGGACAGACAGGTAGACAGCCACAGGAAAGAAAGTACACCAAAAGAGGGTGAAGATATAAGGAACGCCAAAGTTTCCTCTTCAATCTTGCTTGAGAATAGCCCTGAACATTTGTGCCATTGTTGTCTTCTGTTCTCTTCATAGCAACTTTCTCCACTGCTTGATCCAAATTCTATAAACTATCCACTCATTACCTCTCTAATTTTAGCTTAGTATTTTGTTGATGCTGTAGTTACTTGTGAATTTTCATTGTTCTTAGATGTTTGTTTGTTTTTGACATCCTCCCAGCGCCAAAATGAGTCCAATATGAACTGATGTAGGACAGGCTCAATTCCAAACTCTTGATGAATGGCTTATGATTGACTTAGTTTGCATTTGGCCACCACAGTCACAGTGTAAATGTGGCTACCCAAAATGTACATCGACAAGGAGAGCATTGCCTACAGAGGTTAAGATGACAACTGAGAGAGACAGATGAACATACTGTGTACCTAGAAAAAGTTGACAGCACCTGGACAGGAGTTATAGTATCTACTGGCCCTATTCCTGCGAAGTGGAAATTTTAGGGTATCTATTCTCTATTTACACATATAAAAAGTAGACACTTGGAGTTCACTCATTTTGCACATATTAAATTTGCTGAGAGTACTAATAGATGTGTAACTACATGGTGGGAAATGGTAATTTTCATCATATACACATATTCCGATTCTACAACCATGAGGCAAAATGTAACCAAGTGTTATACTACATACAAATTTCAGGCTGTTGTGTACAACAGTGATGTGCTGGGCCTTGAATAACAGACTATAACTATTTGAGAATTGTCATAGAGGCTTGAGAAAAGTAGTATATTGTGGAAATTTGAGTTGAAATCTAAACGATAACTAATTAGTTAGTGACAGCTAACTAATTAGTGATTGGTGAGTCAGAAGCCTTCTAAGGTAAAAGGACCACATCAGAAGCTGGAGCAAGGCAGTCCTAAATAGTAGAGAGGGAGGAAGAGGCAAATAGCAATAAAAGTGGGCAGGAACTTGATCCTGCCATCAGACAAGAAGATAAGAAATAATGTTTTTTATCCTAAGTACAAACAAGTGTTGTCTTCATAGTGTGTAACTGAGAAGATTAATTTGGTTAATGTACTGGCTGGTTTTGTGTGTCAACTTGACACAGCTGGAGTTATCACAGAGAAAGGAGCTTCAGTTGAGGAAATGCCTCCATGAGATCCAACTGTAAGACATTTTCTCAATTAGTGATCAAGGGGGAAAGGCCCCTTGTGGGTGGGACCATCTCTGGGCTGGTAGTCTTGGTTCTATAAGAGAGCAGGCTGAGCAAGCCAGGGGAAGCAAGCCAGTAAAGAACATCCCTCCATGGCCTCTGCATCAGCTCCTGCTTTCTGACCTGCTTGAGTTCCAGTCCTGACTTCCTTTGGTGATGAACAGCAGTATGGAAGTGTAAGCCGAATAAACCCTTTCCTCCCCAACTTGCTTCTTGGTCATGATGTTTGTGCAGGAATAGAAACCATGACTAAGACAGTTAACATGGTCAAATACTAATTTATTATAAAGGACTTAGAGCTACAGTATGGACAGTAGATCAAAGAAGAGCAACATTAAGTAGAAGAATAAATCAGGAGATAATATACTGGCCCATAAATTAATGAATGTGTTGATAACATGATAATGGAATTGGCCAAGAAGCAGCCACTACAAAAAGTCTTTACCCCTGTTCTCACCTGACTCTTTGGTCCTGGGCCATTAAAATAGGCCAAGGAAAGTCATTCAGACACAAGAGCAATAGTTGAGCTTGAACTAATTCAGGTTATGAAAGTTTTTACCCAGGAAAAAGATTAAGATGGTACCAATTTTATTTGGTACCATGATGTAGAGTTAGTGCAAAGGCAAGTGCTAAAGCAGTATGATAGTTAATAATAATGAATCAAGATGGAAAGGAAAAATCATCTTCTGGGGCAGAAAATGTCAAATTTAAATTCAAAAGCAAATGTTTGGAGCTGCCACAATATTCTCCCTTAGCGGTTTTATTTACTTTACTATGAAACATTATGTATAGACACAGCCTCTTTATAAAAAAATGCACCTCTTTTTTTCCTACTCAAAGAGCACTTTCTTTTCAGCGTTTAAAAGAAAGGTGCAGATGAAAGACTAAGAAAAAATTATTTGCCAACCCAAAGAAAACTCAGGAGCCCAAGTATGCAGGAGCACATGCTGTATCTTTTATTTTGCAGCAATAGCCAAGGGTTTTATCTCTGCAGGAGCCTGCTCAGAAAATCCTCTGATCTCTAATGAAAGCCATTCCACTCCTGAACTTGCTATCAGAGGAAAGCTGGCAAGAGTAAAACTGCAACCTCTGGGGACCACGAGATGAAAATCCCAAATTCCCCCAAATGCTCACCTTTCTTTAGAAGAGGGTGGTAAATGTCAATTTAAGGCCTCAGACAAATTGCTTAGGCCCTTGGTATCTAAGTTTCCTCATCTACAAAATGAGAATTTAAATGAAGGTTGCTTATGAGATTTTAGATAGATAGATAGATAGATAGATAGATAGATAGATAGATAGATAGATAGATAACAATGATTAACTAAATGGTGAAATGTACTGATTATATACTTGAATTGTGTTGAAGAAGTATTAAAAAAGTATAGCAAAGTAAAAACAAAATTCGAGGCTTTTGGGCCTAGGCTTGGGAGTGTGGCTTTTGTGGTTTAGTGCTCCAGGTGCTGGTCATAAAACAGATAGCGACATTCCTTCCTCCACCCACCCGCTTCCTGGGTTCAAAGAGTGTTCATTCAAAGAAAGGCACCCTGACCATTACTGGAACCTGCAATGCAAATGCTATCTTTAGGGGCTCTTAGATTGTTAGGGGCTCTTAGAAACTGTCTTGAGAGATAACCTGACACTTGTGACTTTGCACTTCCTTGTGACTCTTAACTGGTATTTTTGGTATTTTCCAACAACGCCCTCCCCACCTCCTTGAGTTGCGGTTTCTTCCTTTAAATACCCCCTTATCCAGCTACTCGGGGCACCATGGTCCTCTACCCCTGCGTGGTGTATGGCCATGGGCCCGAGAGCGCTCTTGAATAAAAATCCTCTTGCAATTTGCAGCAAGACTGTTTCTTGTGGGTGATTTTGGGGTGTCGCCTCTCCTGAGTCAGAACATGGGGGAGTCCTCACTTTGTGGGTCTTTCAGTGTCATGGCTAGTTTTTTTTTTTTTTTAAACAGGACCCAACTTTTTTGGGGGTTTGCTTTTATTTTTTATTAGATATTTTCTTTATTTACATTTCAATCTATCCCGAAAGTTCCCTATACCTTCCCCCCACCACCACAGCCCTGTTCCCCTTACCCACCCACTGCCACTTCTTGGCCCTGGCATTACCCTGTACTGGGGCATATAAAGTTTGCAAGACCAAGGGGCCTCTCTTCCCAATGATGTCTGACTAGGCCATCTTCTTCTACATATGCAGCAAGAGACACAAGCTCTGGGGGTACTGGTTAGTTCATATTGTTGTTCCATCAATAGGATTGCAGACACCCTGAGCTCCTTGGGTACTTTCTTCAGCTCCTCCAGTGGAGGCCCCGTATTCCATCCAATAGATGACTGTGAGCATCCACTTCTGTATTTGCCAAGCACTCTCATAGCCTCACACGAGACAGCTATATCAGGTTCCTTTCAGCAAAATCTTGCTGGCATACGCAATAGTGTCTGGGTTTAGTGGCTGTTTATGGGATGGATCCCCAGGTGGGGGAGTCTCTGGATGGTCCATCCTTTTGTCCTAGCTCCAAACTTTGTCTCTGTAACTCCTTTCATGGGTGTTTTGTTCCCTATTTTAAGAATGAAATATCCACACTTTGGTCTTCCTTCATCTTGATTATCTTGTGCTATGCAAATTGTATTGGGTTTTCTAATTACTGGGCTAATATCCACTTATCAGTGAGTGCATATCAAATGATTTGTGATTGGGTTACTTCACTCAGGATGATATCCACCAGATACATCAATTTGTCCAAGAATTTCATAAAGTCGTTGTTCTTAATAGCTGAGGAGTACTCCATTGTGTAAATGTACCACATTTTCTGTATCCACTCCTCTGTTGAGGGACATCTGGGTTCTTTCCAGCTTCTGGCTATTATAAATAAGACTGCTATGAACATAGTGAAGCATGTGTCCTTCTTACCGGTTGGAACATCATCTGGGTATATGCACAGGAGAGGTATTGCTGGATCTTCAAGTAGTACTATGTCCAATTTTCCGAGGAACAGCCAGACTGATTTCCAGAGTGGTTGTACAAGCTTGCAATCCCACCAGCAATGGAGGAGTGTTCCTCTTTCTTCACATCTTCACCAAAAGCTGCTGTGACCTGAATTTTTGATCTTAGCCATTCTGACTGGTGTGAGGTGGAATCTCAGGGTTGTTTTGATTTGCATTTCCCTAATGATTAAGGATGTTGAACATTTTTTCAGGTGCTTCTCAGCCATTTGGTATTCCTCAGTTGAGAATTTTTTGTTTAGCTCTGCACCCCATTTTTAATGGGGTTATTTGAATTTCTGGAGTACAGCTTCTTGAGCTCTTTGTATATATTGGATGTTAGTCCCCTATCAGATTTAGGATTGGTAAAAATCATTTCCCACTCTATTGGAAGCCTTTTTGTTTTATTAACAGTATCTTTTGCCTTACAGAGGTCCCTGAGTTCAATTCCCAGCAACCACATGGTGGCTCACAACCATCTGTAATGGGATCTGATGCCCTCTACTGGTACAAAAATGTACATACAGAAAGAGCACTAACTAGTACATAAAATTAAAAGTGAAAAAGGCTAGTTTTATGCCAACTAAACACAAATTTGAAACATTGCCTCCCTAAGATCCTGCAGGAGGAAATCTTGTATTTTCTTTTCTTTTTTTTTTTTCTTTTTTTTTTTTTTTTTTTTTTTTTTTGCGGGGGGGTGGGGGGGAGGTGGTTTTTGAGACAGGGTTTCTCTGTATAACCCTGGCTGTCCTGGAATTCACTTTGTAGACCAGGCTGGACTCGAACTCAGAAATCCACCTGCCTCTGCCGCCTGAGTGCTGGGATTAAAGGCATGTGCCACCATGCCCGGTTGTAAAGTATTTTCTTAATTGGTGATTGTTGTAAGAGGACCCAATACATTGTGGATACCATCCTGGGCTTTTATTACTGGGTACTGAAAGGAAGGAAGGGCTTTTGGCTTAGTCTTATTATATCTTGTTTTGTCCTGTTTGGCTATCATGTTGTGGATCCCTGCTCTTTTCAGAAGAGGAAATGGAGGGGCCGTGGATCCACAAAAGAAATAGGGTAGGGTAAAAGCCGGGAGATCTGGTGGGCAGGGTTACACTGGGATATCTGGTGGGAGGAGAAACTGTGGATGGGATATACTGTATGAGAGATGAATCTATTTTCAGTAAATTTTTTAAAAATTAAAAAGCAAGCCAAAAAGGCCATGAGAAGCAAGCCCATAGAAGGCACTCCCCTGTGGCCTCTTCATGAGCTCCTGCCTCCAGGTTCCTGTCCAGTTGGATTCCTGCCTTGGCTTCTCTCAATGGAGTATGATTCAGGATATGTAAGCAGAGTAAACCCTTTGCTTCCCAAGTTGCTTACGGTCATGATGTTTCATCACGAAACCATGTTTTGTGGCCTAGAAATAAAAGTAAGAATGATGGTATCTTAGAGATGAGAGTCTAACTCTACAATGAATTTCCTTGTCACATAAAAGTCATGGTTGATATAATTCATGGTCAAGAACATATAGATTCTTCAAGGAAGACAAGTTGGCTAAAATGTGACCAAAAGTTTTCCTCTTCCCATTCTTAAGTATTTTCAAGCTGATATCCATGGCGACTTCATCATCAAAACAGAGATAATTAATGGCATATGTAACTGTGATGATAAATCCAATGGCAATTCTCTGTCCTCATCTCAATAGATTATTTAATGGTGCTGAACTAGGACCATTGTTGTCTCCTCCTTTGGAGATTTCTATAGCTACTTGTATTCTCATGCTAATTAGGTCCCCCTCCCCAAATTGTTTGTAGTGTCCCGCCCTCAGTTTGTTCTGACTGGTATATTAAGATGCAAATAGCCAAGGGCTGGGCAGCTAAACAGAGGCAAGGCTTGAGGATTCCTGGGCAAGAAACCAAGGAAAGAAGAAGATCTCCACTCTGGGAGAAGGGGAACCAACATGTCATGTCTAAAAAGGTGCAGGACAGAGAACAGAATTGCCATGTAGGAACTGGGGAAGAGTGGCCCCAGGAGGGCTGCCCAACTGGGTCTGGGCAGCTAAGATGAAATGTAGATTTTAATAAGTAATGACTTGGGAATGTTGGAGGTTGATCAGATCTCAGGGAGCAGCCATTGAGCTGTTTAAGGCATATAAATATATAAAGGCTGTGAATGTGTATTTCATTCAGGAACCCAGAACTGTTGGGGCATGTAGCAAGGAACACACTACCGCCTTATCGATTTGAAGCTGGAAGTGTAGAAGTTTTAAAAAGTATAGTATTTCACCTTAGAAGATGATAACTAGGTAGATGATTGTTGGTGTAGATGTCTCTCTTCTCCCTCAACCCACACTACCAAAAATGCAAAGCCTGAGAAAAGACATGTTCTAGCATATTTCCTAAAGTCAACCAATGCCTTACTTTCTGTCTCAGCGAGTAGGACTGAGAAATGTAATATATTCTTCTCCTGTGAGATCTATTGCTTTCTAATAAGAAAGAATAGGATTATTAGCTCTGATATATTGATTGTATAGCAACTGTGAGACAGACAACACTATAAGCTGTGATGTCAGGCATACATTTGCACTGACAAGTCTTGTCTATAGATGAGAGACCATACCATTTGCTTTTACCTTCAAGCAAATGAATATTGATGAGTAGTCTGTAATAATGACTTCTCTCCTTTTGAGTTCTATTCAGGGCTTATCTTGTGCCAAATCATCAACCAGTTTGTTGCAGAGAACTGAGACATCCACTTTCCAGAGTAGCTCCTCTAGAGCATGTGCAATGTCTTCCATCTAGCCCCTGTGCTATCAAGTGTTTCCCTGTCCTTCCTTAAACACCCACCTTATCTCTGTAACATCTTTGGGAACAAGATCTATTTTTTTAAAAAGATGTATCTTCTTTTTTATTTCTCTAAACCTCAGATTCTGATCCTATACTTTGAGCCTTCTAGGAACTTTGGAGAAACTGGTCTAATTAACAAATCTCCCCCACCACCACCATTTATTAAGCACAAAGGGTGATTCAATGGGTACTGGTAAAGGACATGAGCTCATACATTTCAGTCAAGATCCCAGACTTGCTGATAATAGGAACCTGCACAACACAGCTCAAGGCTTTCTTGTAGGGAAATTCCTAAAGGACCATTTCTCTCCATCCATCACAGGGTACCACCTTGGTCTCAGGGTGACTAGATGACACTTGCCTTCCTCTCCAAGATCCCATAGTCATCTTTTCTCTGAGAACTCATCTTTTTTCTTTCAATCTGAACATCCCAAATAAATTTACTATTCATCAGATGATGGGGCCTTACATTAGAAAGGAGAAATGAGTCATGAAAGTTAAGGCCATATGCTGCTTGTCACCGTACCCATAGTTTACCCAGTCTCAGGTTAGCCAGTCTTTGCCACTGTGACATTCATACCGTAACCTCTCTTCTCTGCCTGGCTCTTCTCTTTATGCTGCCCTATGTGCTTGACTTTTCTGTCAATTTGAACTAGTACTTTTTCACTTTAGGGGTGTTGCTGGTTCTGTTAAAGGCCCCTCATTGCTCGGAGAACTGCTAACCCCACACAAATCCTCTCAGTGATGTTTATGAAATATTTCAGTTGAACTCAAAGATTTTCTCCAGGCCAGCAATTATTGTCATTAACATTTAGATAAGTTGGCTGTTTCCTACACTGTATTATTCTGTGTTCCATTACCTCATAATGAAACAAGAAAGGAAGGGTTGAAAAATTTCAAACCAAATGGTCTTTGCTAATGAACTTGACTGCTTCATTTAGATATTCGTTCTATATTCTAATTTGCTAGCCCCAGCCACATATTCTCCACACTCTTTCCTCTATGGAACCCCTGTGCTCATTTATTTTTGTGCCAAAGAAGGACTCAGTCCTGCTTCTTTATAGGAGAGATGGCTGAATCATGTAAGCTTCCAATTTACATTGTTTTGCTGTGTGTTACTCTGATCGCATGATGTTCATTGAGCTCTGAAATCAGATAAAATGAGTATATATATATAGATATAGATAGATATAGATATATATGATAAAATTATATATATATATATATATATATATATATATATATATATATGTATATATATATATCAGTTTAAAACAATAGAGAATAGACACATGGATACAAGCTGGTGGAGCAGAAAAAAAAAATGCCATGAGTTTAGAGTTAGAGATTGGAAGAATAAAAAGCATTCAGGGTGCTATATACACCTCCTAATATGATGCTTTTCAGATATGATAGGTGCCAGTTTCAGGGGTCTGTGCTGGACTTCCTAATTCCTGGTTGCTTACATTAAAATGGCTGTGCCCTAGCAGAAGCATAATTTACTATAAGTAATTTTACTCCAATTGCGTTTTAGTTTGTTTCCTTGTATATTTATAGGATCCAAAATTGTAAAAATGTATTCATTAGTTTCACTGTTATTGTTACTAAGTAACTAACAAAAAGCAACTTAAGGAAGGAAGGGTTCATTTTGACTTACAGTTTAAAAAGGATGCTATCAGTCATGGCAGCACAGGCATGAGGCAGCTCATCCTGTTCAATTCATTGTTAGGAAGTAGAAAGTGAACAGGAAGTAAGAGACCAGGCTATGAGACCTCAAGGCTCATTTCTTTTATTTTTTTTTAATTTTTTTAATTAGGTATTTTCTTCATTTACATTTCAAATGCTATCCCAAAAGTCCCCCAGTCCCCCTCACACACACCCCTACCCACCCATTCCCACTTCTTGGCCCTGGCGTTCCCCCTTACTGAGGCATATAAAATTTGCTAGACCAAGGGGCCTCTCTTCCCAATGATGGCCGACTAAGCCAACTTCTGATACATATGCAGCTAGAGACACAAGCTCCGGGCTCATTTCTAATAACATACTTATTTCACCAGGGTTTCATTCCAGGCTCTATCTCATAAAGGTTTCAACATCACCAACCCTTGGGAAGAAGTACTCTAGCACATAAGCTTGGAGGGAGATCTCAAAATGTAACCACAGTACAAGTACAAAGGAAGAGTGCTTAGTTGTGCTTGCTTTAAAGATGTCTCTTTTCTCTGTCTCTTTTACAACTCACACACACAATAAGAGAGAGAGAGGGAGAGAGAGAGAGAGAGAGAGAGAGCAAGAGAGAGCTGAATTAACTGAAATAAGTTACAGAGTTGATAATGAGATTAATTCCCGTTTTAAAATCCCTTACTAGCTACTGAAGTAAACCACTAGAGTGGGTGGGTAGGGAAGCAGGGTAGGGGGAGGGTATAGAGGACTTTGGGGATAGCATTTGAAATGTAAATGAAGAAAATACCTAATTAAAAATTGGAAAAAGTAAAAAAAAAAAAAAAGAAAGAAAAAAGAAAAAAAAGTTTCATAACTTGATTGAAAAATTTTCTCTTGCCTGTGAATTCCTCAAGAGTAGTGAGGCATTGCTTTCTGGAGCCTTGGCCTCATTTGGCCTCTCTGTTGCCTTTCCTAAAAGCAAGGATGATGTCATAAAACTCCTGTCTGCAGGGATAATAGAGACAACATATAATTTGTTATTTATCCCAGGATACTTTTATGGAACTATGGCTAAACCTACAGGCATCATCCTTGATTAATGGGAAAGTATAGTCACTCCCAGGACACCTTATAGTCATAAGTCTGCAACATCAAGCACCAGGTATATGGGTTCAGGGTTTGGTCTAATATTTCTTAGTTTGTGACCTTGGCCTCATTGTCCACCAAGGCCTAATTTGTCTGCACTGATGTATTACTTCAAGCAATAAAAACAAACAAGATATTCTTGGTAGAGTGATTCAAACACTGTAAACTGATAAATATAAAGAGGGCTTTCCCAAGGAGATTCATGTACTAATGTTCAATATAAACTGGCTCTATGTATTTTCAGAGGAATAAATTCAATAGAGACACGGTAGCCAGATTTTTGCCATTTCCTTGGGAATGCCTCAGCTTAAGATATCTTTTCACCTTCTCTGATGTCAAGGCCCATGTGGCTATTGTCCCTCATTCTTTTCTGCTTTCTTATCCAGCTATTCTTTCACATTGAGTTGTTATCACCTCCTCTAAGAAGCTTTCTTAGATTTTTCTTTTATACCCAGAAAACATTCCTCTCTCCAGACTCCTACAGAACACACCCACCCAGTGTTCAAGTACTTCTTACCTATGTTATTTTTCTACTTGAGTTATATTAGATTTGTAAGTCAAAGATAATCTGAAGCAGTAATTAGACACTTTTTTTTGTCTTACCCTAAGACTACTGCTCTGCTTTGTAGATGCTGAGACTCCCGTTATTTCTCAGTTATATTTTAGCTTACAGAACAGAAATCAAACTCTAAATGATCAAAATAGGAAGAGTTATCTGAGCTCACTCAAGTAGAATCAGAAGGAAAGGAAAAAGGGGTACATGTATGACGTCAAGGTTCCTGATTTTCGCTGCTTAGGGACAAAACCATGGATGACTACAGAAGCAAGAAACTAGGCACATATTTTGCTTGTTTGTTTGGTCGGTTTTGTTTTGTTTGTTTAGCTTAGCTTAGCTTAGCAAACAGAAAAACAAGTAAACTTTCTCTTGAGCCAGGGCCTTGAGCCAAGGATGATAGGCTAATCTCTCTGTCAAGCTCAGCCAGGTTAGCTATAATATAGCCCATGGCAGTAACTATTGCAACTAAGGTTTGAAACAGTGATAAAGTGGTGATGATCAGTGTAAATTCTACAAATTGTCCTACAGAACTTTTTGCAATCAGGAAATGTTCTACACAGCACTGGTCAGTACTGGGGCCACTAGCCAGGTGTGGTTAATTAATTCATTTAAGGCCTGTGGGTATAACTTGAGAATGAAATTTTATTTTCCTTAATTTAAATCCATTTATACTTAAGCAGCAGATGTGTTTGGTAATTAATATATCAGGAAGAACAGAAGAATGGCTGGAGTACAAATTGAATCCCAGTTAGGATCAGGTTCCCCTAAGACATGTGAGCTATATAGGATAGAGGGAAGAAGATAGGGACTTTGGATCTTTCTGAGAATGAATGATGAGATTAAAGGTTCTTCCATAGCATTGCTGCTCATGGTGTGTGCACAGACCACAAAATAGGCATATCAGAAAGCAGACTTTGATCTCAAAATGGTGGTATGTATACTCAGTAACCAGAGTCTTAGGGACGCTGAGGCTAGATAGTCAAAAGTTTGAAGACAACTCTGTTAACAGGCTGAGATATGTCATCAAGAAGGAGGAGGAGAAATAAGTAGAAAAGAATGAGACAAATAAAAAATGAAGGAGATAAATGAACCCTTATCTCACATAATCATAATTTTTTATCTATTATATGCTTGTTTGAGATAGGATCTTGCTATGCACCCAAGGGTGGTGCCTAACTTTTGTTGACTGTTTTGCTTCAGCATCCTGAGAATTAGAATTATAGGTGTGAAACTTTATAGCCAACTAGAGTCTGTAATAAAACAGGATCTTCCTCCACTGTTTAACCTATGGTTTGTGAATGTTTGTGGATGGAAGCACCCTGATTCCCAGCTGGGTTCAGCTATGAACTACATGGTAGTGAGTTACCAAATGCTTACCTTACCCCATGAGGTTATTGTGCTACTTTCAGTGAGATAGGATAAAGTGCTTAGCATAGTCCACAACATCTCATTTTGTTCATGAAACCATGCTTTTCCTGGCCTTCTGTCTAGGGCAGTGTGACTTATGCCTCTAATATATTCTATAATGTTAAACTAACAGACAGAAATCATTACAGATAGATTAAGTTATTAAATATCTCAGAAGCTAACAAAACATAAATCAGTTGGGATAACATTATTTGAATGAATGAATGAATGAATGAATGAATAGATATAATTATTCCACATGTACTATCAAACCAGTATCCAATTTTTCTCTTTTGGTTTAAGTAATTTCTTACTTTGATCCTTTTGCCCAGACCTTCTTTCTTAGGAGAAAAGTTAGGTATCATTTGGTAAGCCACCGTTGAGCTCTTGGTTTGCAAAGCATTGCAAATTCCCCATGCCCCTGAATGCATGCCCTTGCCCCAGCTGTCTCTAAAGGTACCTGTAAGCAGAGAAGGAACACTCTTGTGTCTACAACTTGAAGTGCTTGGCATGTGATATCTGTTGATCACCCTCCTATCCATGCCCTCAACAGTTGTGCAGATTTTCAGCATTTTAAGTTAAACCACAATGGGATCATGATATCACTTGCTTTCTACCACAAGGCTTGATACACCTACCTCCTTGTGTCCATTACTTGTTTTGTTTCTGTTCTAGGAGATACCTGAAATCACAGTTAGCATTTCTATATTTTAAATGTCCTCGTAAAGATCAGTAAGTGAAAAACTCTAGTTAGGGGCTTATGTCTCAGTGTGAGTTAGAGAACAAATACTTCCCCAATTGTGCAGAGTAGCCATCCTTGGCCTAAGGTGATACCATTTGGGAGCTAACAAGTAGAGAATGAGCACATGTCTACCATGCTACTTTATCGATAATAAACGTGACCTAACTAAATAGACTAATCTATTCAATAATGTTATCATCCAAAGCATCATATGGATATGCATAACATGTGCATTCCTTATTATTTCTGACCACTGTTCCTTAACTCACAAATGCTTGTTTATTATATGTGAAATGCAATATAAGGAAATGACACAAGCTATGTAGTCACTGACTTCCACACACAGCGAAAAGAAGACCAACCAAAACAATTAGGCAGTGATCCAGTACTACTGAACTCAAGAGAGTTGCATAGCCATTAGCCAGACAAGAACAGGATGATTCCAGAAGGAGAAAGAACAGTGTGTCCACATCAAGTGATAGTTTTAACTTTTCCTTTTTAGAAAAGATGCATCATAAAGCTTTTTACTCTTTTAAATATAAAATAATTTGAATCTCTAGATTCTTTGTCCATAACACAGTTTCACTGGACAACATATAGAGATGAGATTCGAGATAATGGATGGTTGTCTAGAAAGTCACACAGTGTCCTAGTAGCTGAACTAGATGCTATTCATGTCTTATCTGCTCATCAGCAAAGCATCCTGACCCAGACTCCAGGCAGGTATTTCATATTCCTGGTGACACTGTCTCTTCTAGCCTCACCAAACACACATGTACAAGCAGTACTCCTCAGGCAGATGCAGGTCATTTGTCAACAGACTGTATATAATGATTGTTTTCTATGAAAAAGAATTTTAAAAATTAAATTGGAAAGTTCTTGGCTTATTCCCCACCTGGCACCCACACTTACTCAGCTTCCCAGAATGCTTAGGCTGAAAGGAGCTTAATTAAAATCAAGTCAACAGAGCACTTGCTGAGAAACTAAAAAGACAACACAAACAAATTAGCCCTTTTTCCATTCTCTTCCTTTTTGCTGTTTTGTTGCTCTCAACCCAACTTTTGAGTCATCCTCAGAATATATATACTTAACCACCAACATTTTCATTTCCTGACCTTGTACAAGCTGACTACATACTTGACATTTTGAAAACTTAACATTTTTTATAATTATGATGTGTCATGATTATTAGAAGATGGTAAAAGAAGAAACAAGTATTGCATCTGGAATTCAAACCTAGGTCCAAGTCTTTGTGTTAGAGATAACAGGTTTTATGTGGAATGGGAAATATTTCCAATACTCGACTGTGCCCATAGCAGCGACTCTAACATTTATTACTAAGGCCTTCCTCTTAGCCATTTCCCCCATCATTGCCTGTATCCCTTATCAGAGAATTAAATAAAACTATTGGTGTAATATATGGTTTGACATCTGCTTTCAGAATTCAAAAGCTGATATCATGTACTGTCATTTGGATAGGGAAAGGTGTGTCACAGTTTCCTGGACTATTTTGAATTGAGTGTTCTGAAAGCCCTCTTTGAAAAAGTGATGTTTGAGCAGTATTCTGAACATGAGGAGCCAGGGGTGTGAAATTCTGTTCTATTTAGAAAGAGCCAGAAATACAACTTTTCTAAGGAATGCACTTAGGAGCAGAAAAGCTCAAATGGTTCTGATTGATATTATCGGAGCACAGTAGGCAAGAAGAGGAACAGCTGGAGATGAGACCAGAAAAGATGAGGCCATCTCTGAACAATAGTAAAGAGTCAGAGACTTACTCTAGGGCAATGAGAAGTCATCAGGGAACTGAGCCCAGCTCCATTAAGGTACAAACATATATTACATCACTTCTCTATGTATGAAGCTGCCTATGAGATAGGTCTAAGATAGCAATCTTGAAGGTGGTTGTTTTGTTTGTTAAGTTTTTTCAAAAATTTTTATTAGATATTTTCTTCATTTACATTTCAAATGTTATCCCGAAAGTCCCCTATAACCTCCCCCTACCCTGCTCCCCAAAATTTGCCATTTAATTTTTAAAGTTTTATATATATATATATATATATATATATATATATAATTTCAAATAATAGCAACACATCTTGCATCACTGTCTCTCTCTCCTCCACACTCAAATCCTTCCATGTCTCCAATTCATAATCTCTTCTTGTCTAATTATATTATTAAATAATATTTATTTACTTACATAATAATATATAAATATATTTATATTATTAAAGAATGAAATAATTATTATTACACATGTATACCTATGTCTGTACATGTGAGTGTTCATAACTTACTGAGTCCATTTGGATAAAATATAGTTGAATTTCTTCTATCTACATTGATTTGTCAACTGGTATTGTCATTCTGCTGGTATTATTCAGACAATTTTATTGAGACTTCATAAATACATTCTGTCCTGTTTATAGAATACTATACAGCAACAAGATTCCAAGCTCTTACAAACTTTTTTCACCTTTTCTTTCAAAGTTCCCTTAGCTTTAAGTATAGGGTTGTATGGCAGTTATATATATATATACCACTGTGGACATTTATTATATACATTTTGAACAATCTCTGTAATAGTTTTAATCCTTTGAAAAAGGAAACTTCTATGATAAGTAGTGAGAGCCATATGTACCTGTGAATATAAGAGTAAATATTTAGAATACAGTGAGAAGTTATATTAGCTTAGGAAAACAGCAGTAGTGTTCTTTGATGTCTATGACCTTTTAACCATAGTTAGATTTCTGGTACCAAGCTTGAATTCCTTCCAGTGGAATTATCCTTAAGTCCAATTAAACAGATGTTGGTACCTCCAAAATAAAAATTCCACTATTGGAACACTGTTAATAAATTGCTAGGTCAATTGTTGCTACTCTTCTTAGGCTTTACAACTAAGAATAATTCCCAGTTGTTCTTCTTCCTAGGCAGTTTGCACAGCAGCTTCCAATACTATGGAAGTTAGTCTTCAGAGGAGAGTCCTCCAGGTCACTCTCAGCTCCACTCCTCCAAGTCTTGAGTCTAAAAGAGTTGATGTCATCAGCACTAGGATCTCACTCACCTTCATGTTCTGGAAGGCAATCCGGACCAATGGCAATAGCCTATAGTATTCTAGGAGATTGCTGTGTTTCTATGGCCAACAATCTGAGGGCAGTTTCCCCACATTAGCTTTTTGCTAATTCAGAAATCTTACAGGGAACACAATTGTGTTTTGAAAATCACACCCTATGTATTATATTTAGTGCTTGACCCCTGACCATCATTACTGAATTTATAGAGACTGCCTAGAGAGACCTAGGGAGAGAGTGCACACTAGAGAAGTAAGCTGTGAAGATCCAGGCTGTGGAGACACTGTGTTGATCTTCTGCCTGAGACTGGCCTAATTATGTTAACAGGAGGAATTTCAGAAAACAATAATAGATATGGTACAAATTCAGCTCTAGCACCTCTGAATAACAGCTTGTTCCCATGAATGAAATAAATACGTTTTAGCTTTCTTTGTCCACATACATGCATTTCCCCCTGGCCACAAGATGCTTTGCCCTCTGACTTTAGAAGTTCCTGTTTAATTACATGCCAAGTTATGCCTAGATTCTGAATTACTCTGTGCCTGCATTTTCTGGTCCTGGGTCTAAGAATGAGGCCAGGAGTCCTCTCTATCAGACCATGTGGTATCCCAGATAGCTATTTGGGAGGTCATACAACCCTTCTGGAAGCCGCCACCACTGATGACTGCCCTTAGATACGAATAGCAGGTATTTTAACTCATCTTCTTGAAAATAACAGTGATAGAAGAAAACACATTTACTTCTGATATGCTTTCACAATACCTTCATAGAGATGCCTAGCAATCCTTGGCTTAAGCGTGCAAACTGGAGAGATGAGCTGGAAGTGTCCTGGCTATGATAACCTTGACATGCTCTGTGCAGCTCAGGTTTGCCTTCATCTTACTTTGGAACTGATATGTAGGCACTTGAGATGGTGGGCTTAACAATCGCCACACAAATGTCTTCACTAACAAACCTACAGCCTACCTTCATTTCCTTTTCTTTTCTGTTTCTCCTTTCTCCACTTCAGTTTGCCCTTAACTGCTTTTCATGCTCCATCCTGTCTATTTCTTGACATATTTTTCTTTCATTTCCTGTAGGCTATTTCTTTGCTTCTTTGTGGTCTTTCAAATTGGAATTCACAACTAAAGAATGTTCTGGGCACATGAGATATGAACATAAGTGTCATTGGACCTACAAGAAAGAGAGTTTTTGAAGAGACACAGTGAATGGCCTGGTGATCTTCATTAGCATGTCAAAAAGTTGTATTCTTCAAGTAGTAAACAAAGGCAGATAATGACGTGAAAACATCTTCATCCCAGAGAAAACACTCTGAGTGTGAAATGCCAAGATATAAGGGGGACACAACCACAGACCAGGCGTCTTCAACTCTGCTAAGGAAGTTGGAGTTCAACTAGGGGGAGGTAGAGAGCTATGGACTGAGGTAATCAAGGCTCAGCAAACAGATCCCACATATTCTCTGTCCCTTATAGATCTTCACGTTTCATTTTTTATAAATGTGTTTCTGTGGGAGTCAGAGTGGGAAGAGCCCAGGAGAGTAAAAAGGAACCATGAGACAGGGAAATTTGATTAAAGGGAGGGAGCTGTAGAAGGTAGCAGGACACATCTGATATTAAAGTGGAAAGGGGAATACCTGAGATGTGTGTTCTCAAGAATAGCAAGCTCGGGGATATGGGGCAGAGGAGCAAGGTATGGACCTGTCAAGACTAAAAATGTAAGAAAGATTCATATGAAAGTCTGTTACTTTGTATACGCCAATAAAATTTTAATGAGGTTTAAACAAAACAGAATGTTGAGTGAGGGTATATTATAGCTAAATCAATTTTTTGACAAGCAGTTCTTTCTAGTCCCTGGATTGTAAAGTGAAACCAGCCATTTAGGACTCTGTGGCAGGGAAAGCCAGTGTTGCTGAGTCTGAACCAAGAGATCCACACAGCTAATTGAAACAACAGAACAAATGAAGAATGTACTGCACTGGGAAAATCTTCAGTATTTTGTGTTTACTTAACTGGGAGGATGAGGCCCAGAAAGTGGTGTGGTGTACTTACAAACTTACAGCCCTTACCCTTGGATTGGTCCTTGTAGAGGTTCACCAGTGAAGAACGAGGAGTGGTGAGCCATTAAACAGTGGAGACTCAGTAAGCAGATCAGTACCATGATCCTAGATTTGAAAGACCTGTTCCTTGACAAATTAATAGAAAGACAGTTTTTGCCTGCACTAGTTTGGAATATGCCTGTCAATTTCTTGCTTTCTGGAGTGTATTAACTCTTTAAAACATCAGTTCCCTCTTTCTTCTTCCAAATGTTTCTAGTGCTCTGTTTTTACATTGTATTGTCCCCCAAAGACAGTATGTATTCCTTAAAAATGTTGAGAACAAAAACAGATTGTGTACTGGGACTAACACCCTAAGACCAACCTCATATAGGTTAAAGCAAAGACAAACAATGGCCACACTCTTGGCTATTTGACTATGTTGATTTGGCATCTCATCAGCAACTATGTTTTCCTTCATGAATCCCTTCTCTCATTAATGGCAAAAGAAAAATAAAGACTGAAGATTTTATAGTGGACAAATGGTAGGAGGAAGAAAATGAAGAGAACCTGCCCTGCAGTACAAGGTGTCATATAAAAGGAAGGAAGATGGCGGCAGAGGTGTGGGGTGGGAATTTAGTCAAGTTAGGAAAGCTCCCTGGTTCCCTCAACGTGGTCTGAAGGAAAATGTCCCTAGGATAAAAGGACAGGATAAACTCCCGAGAGGCTGCAGAGTATGGAAGAAGGAGCATGCTGCTTCTCCTGTTCTAGGAATAATTATATGATCTGGAAGTGAAAGACCAGTATGCAGAGGAATCCAATAGCATGCCTCTCTGCAGTAATTATTGCCAATGTCGTACACAATCAGTAAAAATAGTGACTGCATTATTTTTTATACATAGATAGTAATAGGTAAATCTTAGGACTCATGCACAAGTATAAAATAATCAGATAAATAAACAACAAAAGAGACCCATGCTACTGCAGCTAAGTGCAGCTAAAATATTTATACAATTATTCTGTGATTATTGGAAATGAATCTGAGTATGCAGACAGAAGTGTGGCTTATCTTGATGTAATTCTGGTAATATGGACTTAAGGGGCAAAATGGTGGCCACTGAACATCAAGTGCTTTTGACTTCTCTGTCATGCCTACTTTGACTGTAAAAATATTGAGTGGGATAATGCTCCCTGATGCTCATCAGCTCCCAATTCACTTATCTCCCATATTCAAATCCCATGCTTATAAGCTAACTTCTTGATTATCTCTTGACTCATGAAGTTTAACTCAGAAAATAGTGCCATGGTCATAAGTGTGTCAAATCCTATCAGAGTAATCACTTGCAGTAAGCAAGTGCCACTTGCATGGTCTCTGATTACAGATTTTTTTTTTTTCGTATAGCTTGAACCCATGGATTTTATGTGTTGATTATTCTAGCACAAGTGTTCTCATCTCTGGAAGGTTTTCTTTTTCCTACAAATTTCTCTCTATCTCTTTTGCTACCACACAGGTCTAAGACACCTATCCAGCCTTACCTGGGAAGAACTATCTACTAGCTAATGTTCCTGCAGTTGAAAAGGGTGTGTCTAAGACTTAAGTAGTTTCACAGTCTGCACAGTATTTGAATATAGCTCACACTCAAAATTTGTAAACAAAGCCATAGTTCTCCAGGATGTAGGGACAGGCTCTGCCACTCTGCATCCTCTCTCCCATTCCTCCCACCACCATTCACCCTCCCATCCCATGGTCTCAGAATTACTGCTCATATGTATGATTCCCTGAGGCAGGTACCATCCTACAATCAGGTACCTTATGAGGCATCATTCTCCCTCGAAGACTTTCTTAATATAGTTCACTTTTCATGTTACCTTGTTTTTTACCCAAAACACATATCACTGGGGGGTTTTGTCTTGTTTTGTTTTTCTTTTGCTATAATTCAAGTTTATCATGGTTCGAAGTTTCTAATACAGTACGATTAACTCTCAGAACAACTAGAAATTTGCCCACAGCAATAATCCAATGCATGGCCTATGAATAAATGATGTTACTTTTCTGATTCCAACTATGGTTACATGATCATCTGTGCATATAATCTCAATATGAGTATGCTTAGGATAGCTGCTGGCAAAATAAGTTTCTTCAATGAGGGTTGCAGTGATTTGTGGGTATAAAGATAAGTATTTGGAATGCAGTTAGAAAAAGTATTTCAGTGTGGTAAAGTGTCAGTGGTAGGTTTTCCTCTAGGTTCCATGACCTCACCATTCATTAGATAGTAGTCTACGCTAAAAGTACCAGATATGGACTCCTTCTTATCAAGTAGGCCTTAAGTGCAATTAGAGAATTGCTGGTTACCTTCCATGGTGTAACTGCCACTGTTGCACTTTTGGGAATATTTTATTATAGTATCATTGTTGTGATTCATAGACATTATGGAGAACAACTGATCAAGAAGTGCTTGGCTCCAATGAATATGTATACCACAGCTCCAATATCTAAGACTAAGGGTGCATTGTTGAATAAAGGCAGAAAGATTGTAAGAACTAAAGGATCCCAAAGTCTGGTGTGAGTTCATGTCTTACATGTATGACAGAGAAGTTGCATCCATGAGATCTCAAACAATATGGAAGGCTAAACAAGTCTTAAATAATGACACCACCTGTTAACATGCCAATACAGTTAGAGGAAATCTCTCAAGGTCCCACCTTTAGGAGAAGATTTATAGGTAATTAATCGCTCCTGAGACAGAGAGAATAAGCATTCCCTAAGGATGAGACCTCTTCGTGGCTATTCAGTACCAACTGGTAATGCCTAAAATCATATGCATATGACCAACGTTAAAGAACTCAGTGAGTGACATTTACATATTTGCATATATATACATATATATGTGTGTGTGTCAATAATAATTAAAAACAATAGAGATTATAAGTAAACAGCGATAATAAGTAAAAGTAGGGTTGAATGTAGAGAAAGGAAAATAGTAGGAAAAGAAAACAGGATAATATAATAAAGGATTGAAGTTGTCCACATTATATTGTATACACACACAAAATGTCATAAGGACCTTCATTAGTTTGTGCAGTTACTAAATACAAATAACAATGATACTGGTGTAGTAAGAAAGAAACTATGACACTGTGTTTCAAATAAACATTTTCCCAGACAGTCACATTGTTTTTACTTATTCTTTTCTTGTATATACATCCTGGCTACAGTGTCCTCTCTTTCACTCTTCCTAGTCCCCCTGCACCTCCAGTCCCAATATCCACTCCTCTTCTGTCATTTTTAAATGATACAGAATAATAATAAATTAATAAAGAGAAATTTTAAATATAAAAAGAAATTTAAAATTAGAGTGGATATGAAACACAGAATAAGAACCTACCAAATGTAACAACAGAAAGAGAGGGGGTGTGGGGGAGAAAGAATTTATCTTTGTACAACTCTAAATTCACACCTGAATTTCTACAATGATTTTATAATTGTCAGTTAAAGGACTACTATGTACATTATATTAAATCTATGTTAAATGATTTGCCAAATAAAACTTCATAAGTATGGACAACACAAGCCCGGGTGTTTGCAATGATTGTTGTCCTGTTGCTGAAAATATGTGCTCGAATCTGGAGTTTGTGTAGCTCATAGCTCTGGAGTCAGAAGTTGAAACTGCATATATCAGGCATCTCCTTACCACATCATGGAGAGTCACACCTTGATTAAAACATGTTCATGAGGAGGTTGTAGGGCAGTGGGGGAATAAAGGAAATGGGAGAAAACCGACATCCCACCAGAGTTCTTGTGCTCTGGGTGGGCAGATGCAGGAAGACTGCTGCACTATTTTTCCACGTGGACCCAGGTGGATGTCTAGCTGCATGAAGCCACAAAACCCATCCCACGGGGTGTAGGGGTAGACAAGGGGCAATTTGAGATCTCTGGGCCTCACTGAGGCCAGAGATAACAGGTTCTCAGTCTTAGGCATCCCAGATGCCGCTGGACACCTTAGAAGAGCTGAAAACAAAATGGGGGCTCTGGGGGAGGCTTGGTCATCCCCAGGGCTGAAGGGAGGAGAGGGCAGGGAGAGAGGGATAGCTGGGTGGTTCCCACATGGGCGAGAGTCTGTGGTCCAGTCATGCTGGGACGTTAGATGCTGCTCTTTAGGGGAATGCCTATCCCATCGTTCAAGCAAGGTGGGCCTTGATGAACAAAGACAGTCTATGGTTTTAGAGCTTTATTGTAGAAAGGCAGGGAGAAAGAGAAAAGGTAGAAAGAGGGAGATCAGTCATTGCCATGCAGAGAGAAGGGGGAAGGGAGAGAGAGAAGGAGGGTTAGAGATGAGAGTAAGAAAGGTGAGAGTTTAAGAGAGCAAGGAGGAACCAAGCAGATCCTTTTATAGTGGGCTGGGCTAGCTTGCTGTTGCCAGGTAACTGTGGGGAGGAGCATACCTGGCTATATAGTCAGGTAACTGTGGGGGTGAAGTCTAGCCAAAATGTCAGGAGTTTAGGACATGGTCTATGTGACTTATAGTCACAGAATTATGGAGTTGGGGGCTCTGTGGTGTCAGGCACCTGTCTCTGGGAACGTGGCTCACAGTTTGTACCTTGTAGAGTTTTCTACTGGATCTTTGGAGCAAGCCTCGTTCAACCAAAACAGGCTGCCTTTCATGGCCCCACAGGACATCACATGGTTGGGCAAGAAGCTGGAAAGAGGAGGAAGAAACCAATATTACTCTTGAATGATAACATTCCTGAAAGTATTACCCACAGCCCCAGGACTGTACTAGATCCCTTCAAGGGCAATGTCTCTAGTGACATCCCACTAGACCTCCTGTTTAAAAGGCCTACTCACTCTTGACATTATCATACTGGATCACCCTTTTAAAACATGACTCTTTGGAGACAAACCACACTCAAGTCTTTGCTCATAAGACTTTGTTCTCATTAGACAGTTATCTACAATTTCTTCTTAAAACAATAATAAATAGAGCTCTCTGAAATTGCTCTCTGCAATTCTTGTCTTGATCTGTTTCTTGCCTTTAGAGAAGAATATATCTAACTATCCTCCTGCCTCTTGTCTTTTGTCACAATCTCATCAATGTAACAATCTTGAGGAGTCATGGAGTTTGAATCTGAATCCTAACTATACTAGTCACATATCTGAATTGCCTAGACTTTGTCTGTTAACTGTATAAACTCCTGATAGGAATAATCTAAAGCACCTTCTTTATAGAAATTTATCAATAAGTAGTTGAGTTCATTTTAGCATTTTACATATTAAATTCTAAAAATGTAAATACCTGCTTGCTTCCCATAAGGTCCTATTTACAGCAAAATATAAAAAAAATTCAAAATGCAGGTGATATGAAAAATGCAAATAGTTTAGCTAAAGGGGAGAGAATATCTTAACAAATAAAAAATAACTATTAAAACTGACTCTTCACTTTCATATAAAATAACCCAAAAGCTCTCATGTACTTACAGAAAAAGAATTTGATAATAAAAGAAAATCTGTGTATATTTGTAATGATAATGTATTGTAGATCAAATTTAGCACATGGACTTAGACAGAAAATGAACATGCACACCAAAAAAAAAAAAAAAGAAAATAGAGTTAGTACTGGAGAAATGATAAATTGGTTAAGAGCACTTGCTGCTCTTCCAGAGGACCTGAGTTTGCTGTTCCCAGCCCCTGTCAGGTGGTTCACAGGCACCTGTAACTCCATCTTCAGAGGATACAATGCCCTCTTCTGGTCACAACATTATATATAAGATAGTAAAGAGACTTATGGAATTACATTTTGCCCATTTTATTATTTTAAATTTTTTATACTTATTTAGTTGTTTGTTTGTTTATTAATGTGCCTGTACACTAGGGCCCATAAGTAGAATCAAAGAATAACTTTTAGGAGTCGGTTCTTTCTTCCACACGTGGCTCCTAGGGATCAAACTCAGATCATCAGGCTAGCTGACAATTGTCTTTACCCACTGAGCCATCTCACCAGCTTGGATTTTTCTCAGCTCACATGGAAAACACAAATGTTTTCTTTGTAAAACATGGCTTGGTGGAATATGTCATCTTGTGGCAGCAGATTTCCTTTTGAGATGGAATTTTTAATCAATGGGTCTAAGAATATAGGGTAGTACGCGGTTTAGACAGGATTTGGATCTAGGGGTCTTCCCTCCTTCCTTTACTTCTCCTCTTTCCCCTTCCCTCCCCAGCCTCCATCTTTCCTTTTCTTCTCCTCTGTCCCCCCTCATTCTTTGATTCTGTTTTTAGTTAGCATACAAAACAAACAGACTTCACCCTGATGTTTGCATATCAATGCCCTTGACTTATACTCATACCCTCAGCCACACCCATTCCTGGACCTAGAGCATTTTGTTGGTTATTTAGGGGTTTGCGTTGGTCCATTTTTCTTATGAAACTGAGCCCAGGAAAAAAATCCTTTATGAGCATTTGTTTTCAGAGAATTACTATCTAGAAAGCAACGCTTGATAGAAGTTCGCCTTTCATTAGAGTCCTCGGCTTGATGAAATATGTCATCGTGTAGCAGCAGATTTCCTTTTGAGATGGAAATGCTCACTTTCAATTTGGGGCTGATACCATATTTTGAAAAAAATCAGAACTGTACTTTCTTACTTTGCTTATTGTATTTCCTGGAAAATATAATACAGGAAATTCACCACATAAAAACCTTAGGTCTAAAATAACAGACAACTGTGTTGGTACATACCCTGAGTATCCAGGGCTGAGATATCTAGAGATCCTTTTCTCTATTAATTTGTATATATTTGTGTGTATGTGCATGCACTGTGTACATGAGTATTGTGTACATTTTTTTAAATTGAGATAGGGTCACATTGAACCTGGATCTTACTATTTAAGTCAGGCTGAATGCTCAGTGAGACCCCAGAGTCTACCTGTTTCCAGCTTCAACTGCTTAGTTACAGGCACACATAGCCATGTCCAGCTTTGTATATGTACTGGGGGGACTTAAATTTGGGTCCTCATGCTTACACAGCAAACATTTTTACCCACTAAGTTATTTTCCCACTCCTAAAATAGATATAGCTTTTATTCATTGACTTGGCACTTTTATTTTCTATTCCTGTGATAAACACCATGACCATAAGCAATGTAAAGAAGACTTAATTTCAGCTTACAACTTCAAATAGCCACACCCTGGCAGCTAGAGTTTCACTCCATTCCATTGGGATGAAAAAGCTTGGAATGCATACTGAACCTGAGAGTCTTGAGGTACTGGCCATCCTAGAAAAGGAATATAGCCCTAAAGAGGAAAGTAGTACCACTGAAATAATCCATGAAGGGACTGACAGTTGGAGGCCAGCTCTGAAATCCTTCTCAACAACCAGGCGTAGGGAATGCTGGTGTCTGCGGTAATAGCTTAACAGAATAACAGAAGATCACAGCTGCTGTCATGGAACCCATACTCAGAATTCATCCCCGCATCCCCAGTAGGTTGGAATTTGTCCTTAAAAGACATTGTAATGCTTACAGAAACATGACATTTTCAAAGAAGACACATAAAAGAGAACCAAGCAAACAGGACTGAGAGAGGTTGTAACTCACACACAGGGAACTTTCATTCTGTCCCTAAAGGTCAGAAGTCTTCAGTTACATGTGGATGGTCAGACAGCTGCCAGGACAAGTCTGAGGGTGATTTTCAAGGAAGAACGTGAAATGGCCATTGGAAGTTGGTTTGGAACTGAGCGGTACTGGGCAGGATACTCAGTGTACAGTTTAGTGAATTGCAGACAAAGGGACATCCATGAGACATAAAATAAAGATTTCAAACTCAAGTTTCTTCATAGAGTTTTAATTCTGAGGCAGTTTGTGAAGATTAATATTCTTGAGCCTCAGTTTCTTATTCTGAATCTTGAAAATTATAATCAAAACTAAGGCAGTCAAAGGATTATGGGATAGTAGAATTGAATGCATTCTTTAAATTTGAGAATTTTAGATTAGTGGGTGTTAATAGTAAGTAGTGTTGAGAATATCTACTAAATACATAGCATATAAAGTTACAAAAAAAAAATAATACAGTTTTATAGACCACCAATGCAACACCAATTAAAAAGGCATGATTTATTTTTTTTAAAAATCTCTTCCTGGTAATTCTTAAGCAATGAACTTCGCCAAGCAAATTTATTCTGTCTTGTTCCTTGTTAACTGTTTTCCTAAAATTCTCAAGCCTTCGTGATAAATGTTGATCTCTTCATATGAGCAAGAGTACATGGTCCCGTTCTTATCTAGTATGTCTTCTATATACTCATGTACTATGTAAATCACAAAGCCCATTCTTTCCTAATGCATCCTTTCTTTTCCTACTTTCTTTTCTGTCTCAAATGTTTGGCCACACCCACTAAACCTTACCTCTGTGCTTTCTTCCTCTGACCCTAACTCAGTCCTCTATGCTGGCTGGAAATGTGACTCTCATAACACATGCCACACTACATTGCTTTTGTATTTTCATCTTTACCATGAAATGTTCATTTCTTTAATGCTAGGTTCTGTGTCTAATTCATTTGAGCAAGAACCACACCCTCCATAAACTTGCATATGAATTGGATAAAGTCATCCTGAGCCACATCTCAATGTATTCTATAGAAAATCCAATGTTTTCAAAGTAAAAATCTTCTAATTAAAATTTCTGAGTTTGGTCATAGCCTTACCATTTTTAAGTAACATTTTCCTTTGGCAAATAGTTAGCTTTTCTGTATAATGGACATTAACTAAAAACTATAAAAATTTAAATAATAATAATAGCTAGCCCAAAGAGTGTCAGGAACAGAAAAAATACTCCAAAACCAATAATATTAGATGATATGATTGCCATATGTTATTGTCATTGTCATTTGAGAAAGAAATCCTACTCTATGAGTATTCTCTCTTAACACTGAATGCCAAATGTTACTTTAAATATTTTTTTTTTGAATTTGAGAATGTCCTCAGTATTCAATATGACAAATATGTGGGGAAAAAATACCAATTAC
Organism: Mus caroli; assembly: GCF_978045245.1. Taxonomy (NCBI): domain Eukaryota; kingdom Metazoa; phylum Chordata; class Mammalia; order Rodentia; family Muridae; genus Mus; species Mus caroli. The sequence goes on along the minus strand of NW_028227263.1, from coordinate 51,019,059 downwards.
TACTGATAGCTAGCATGCACGCAGTACTTATTATGTGATAAGAAATCCTCTAAGGACCTCAGGTAAGTTTATTGATTCTCATTTACCCATTCAGGTAGTTACCATTATAGTTTCCTGTTCTATGGAAATAGACCAAGGCTCATAGAGTTTACCTCATGATTTATATTCTGCTACTTAAGTGGTAGAGCTGGGATTCAAATACAAGTAGCCTAGGTTCAGTCCTTTTCCCTTTCTCCTTTCTGTTGTAGTGTAATGTTATAATATCATGAATGTTTCTCACATAAACATATATTAGAATGAGATATATATATATATATATATATATATAGAGAGAGAGAGAGAGAGAGAGATGTTAATAATATATTATCATATATAATTAATGTACATATAATATAATAATTATTAAGGTACATATTTCTTAATCTGGTGTTATTTAAACATAGCTATTTCAATAATTCAATCTTTCCAGATTCTCCTCCATACTCCACTAACATACTGAGTTGCCTCTGCTTTCAATTTTCCTACAGATAGACCATGGAGTACAACTTACTTAACTATAAATGATGCTAGAACTTCACACTTAGGTGGTATTTTCCTGTTTGTTTTATAATTGGTGTTTATTTTATTGTTTGTTTTTCTTTTTGATGCAGGGTATCAGCATATAATCCAGGTTATTCTGGGACCTTGAACTTAGAATCCTCTGGCCTCAGCCTCCTGAGTGCTCAAATTACAGGCTTATAATTTTCACATGCTGGGCATATATAGATGGGCATGATACATCAGCATGCTCTCATGGTTTAAGGGTCCACTTCACTAGCAAGCAAAACTCTTAAAGAGTCTCAAGTCTGAAGTTCTGGAAAACTCTGAGCAGGGGTAACCTGGTACAATGTTTACATCTGCTAAAAACAGCAAAGGAGGTTATTGTGATAGAAGTAAAAACATGTAGGATAAACTGGTAAGTAATAGAAGAAGGACAAAGTGGAACCAGGAGCCACCATGAACCCCCGTTGATTGTGAGTTGAACAGAGGCAGGTAGGGTGTATGGTAGCATTGAGCCTGCTTTGCTGAGTTATATATCATGTCTATTTAGAGGTAAGAAATAATTCCAAACATCCAATTTTCCCTTAATAACCTATTATAGATTTGTCTTCAGTGAACTCATATAGATTGTCACCTTAAATTTTAATATAGTAAGAACCTAGATGCCAGAGGAAAGAATAGCTAGGAAATGATTTGTCTATCCCTTTCATTTGAATATAAGTCAATTCTGACCAGAAAAGTCATATAATTTAGCCCATAATTTTCAAATTAAAGTAATATACTTTATAGATAATATTTGTTGAAAAAAAGTGAGATTTCTTTTTCTTCATCCTGTTAAGGTACTTAGTTTTCAAAGATGGTCTCCACCTACCCTACTTTCAGAACAGAATAACTGAATAATATGTCAAAACTCCCATGTAGAAATAATTTCCAGTCTTGCATGTAAAAAATTGTTAATTTATGGAAAATAATTTTTCACCACCATGAACAGAAACTATTTCTTTTTTTTTTTTTATCATTTTTCTTTTTTTTTTTTTTTAATATTTTTATTACATATTTTCCTCAATTACGTTTCCAATGCTATCCCAAAAGTCCCCCATAGCGCCCCCCCACTTCCCTATCCACCCATTCCCATTCTTTTGGCCCTGGCATTCCCCTATATTGGGGCATATAAAGTTTGCAAGTCCAATGGGCCTCTCTTTCCATTGATGGCTGACTAGGCCATCTTTCGATACATATGCAGCTAGAGACAAGAGCTCCGGGGTTCTAGTTAGTACATCATGTTGTTCCAACAATAGGGTTGCAGATCCCTTTAGCTCCTTGGGTACTTACTCTAGCTTTTCCATTGGGAGCCCTGTGATACATCCAATAGCTGACTGTGAACATCCACTCCTGTGTTTGCTAGGCCCCAGCATCGTCTCACAAGAGACAGCTATATTTGGGTCCTTTCAGCAAAATCTTGCTAGTGTATGCAATGGTGTCAGCGTTTAGAAGTTGATTATGGGATGGATCCCTGGGTACGGCAGTCTCTAAATGGTCCATTCTTTCATCACCGCTACGAACTTTGTCTCTGTAACTCCTTCCCTGGGTGTTTTGTTCCCAATTCTGAGAAGGTGCACAGTGTCCACACTTTGGTCTTCACAGAAACTATTTCATAAAGGACCCATTCATTCATGAATGAATGATTGAATGAACATAATTTCAGCTGCACAAACTCAGAGTGACATTATATGAGCCACCTTCTATTTCCAACACATGCTGCAGAATGCAAGTTTTAACCAGCAGCATAGCAAAGTGAGTCTGGGCTTGTCCTTGAAGAATTGCAAGCTCTCTCTGTAGCCAAGAATGGAAAATACTCCTGTAATCCCAGCCTTTGGAAAGTGGCAGCTGAAGGATGGGCGGTCTAGTAAGATTAAGGCTAGCAGGAGCTACATGACAGGCCATGAACTTTCCCATCAGATCTATGAAGAACACAGCATAGCTTACATAAATGTAAAACAAGTAAAAGAAATAATCTATAACTATCCATAAGAAAATATTTGGGGGCTGGGATTATAGGGTCAGATGCTAAAGTACTTGAATCTCAAGCATAAGAATGAGTTCAAGCTCTGAGAACTCGAATTTTAAAAGCCAAGTATGGTGACATGTAAAGACAATTCCAGTACTGTAGAAATGGAGACAGGTAGATCCCTAAGAGGAGCCAAACTATCTTAACTGGGCAACTCCATGCCTATGAGAGATTGACACAAAAATCAAGGTGAATAATACAGGATGAAGTCAAGGTTGTCTTCTGGCCTCTACAAACACAAGCATTCATGAGTACATGATGTCTGCATAAGTATATGCATTTGTACATGTAAGCATACACACACTCACACACGCATATGCACACACACACACATGCAGGGAGAGAGAGCGTTTGAATAAAAAACGATAAATAACAAATGTCTTAAAAGTTTTGTTTTTAAAGACAATACCTAGATGGCTTTTCTAAACTAAAAGTAATTACAGGGCCATGACAAACATAATGCCATTGGTGCTTCTTCTTTGAATCCAGGATTAGAGAAAAGGTTATCAGCCTGTGGAGATAACTGGAAAAACCTGTATATTGAGGAGTAAGATAGTGGAATTTCACTGCTATCTAATCCTTTAAAGCAATCATGGTATTGTGATTTTACTAGCTTTCTTTTTTATTAGTCCTTTAAGAATTCTTTTTTATTTTATTTATTTACATTCCAGTTATTGCCCCTGCTCAGTCCCCCACTCCTACAGTTCCTCATCCCATTCCTTCTCCCCCTTACTCAAAACTATAGAGCTCATCATGAATTTGTATGTCATCCTTGCCCAGGGGCCATGCTAATCTTCTCTATATTGTGCCAATTTTAGTATATGTGCTGCCGAAGCAAGCACGTTCTTTGAGAATTTTATACATTGTATTAAGATCATGTTAACTTCCCTCCCCCAACTCCTCCCAGATGCAACCTTACCTACCCAACTTAGAGGACTCTTCTTGTATATCTGTTTTAAATCCAGAGTCCAGTTTGTTTAACCCAATTGCTCATGCCAAGAGAAACTGCTACAGTCTGGCTACCTAACAAAGGTCATACCATTAAAAGAAAACCAACCCCCTTTTCCCACAGGTATCAAATGCCAGCTCCACACCTAGTGGTGAGAGGGCACCTCAGCTTGATGCCCACCCCATCACACTCCATCTATGTGCCTATTTTGTCTGGCTTGAGCTTGCATGAGTGTTGTGCTTATTATAAAGAAATAAGGACTAAAGTGTTTAGCGGTAAAATTAGTCCACAGGTTAAAATATGCAATTGCACAAGAACACTCCCCTTCATAGCAGTCACAAAATTGGGACTCTTCAGGCTCCGACCAAAAAGCTGGGACTCTCCTTTGCCAGTTTACCAAAAGGGCTTGTACAACCTGGGTAAATTGCTTGCCAAATGTATTTGTTTATTATGACAATTTTGAGTAAGATATAGCTATGTGAAAATAGTGACTAGGAACAGATATGCAGGGTAAGCTGCAACATTCCTCACCATTTCTGGTGATGATATTATCTCAGGAGCTTTTGGAGTCCCTTCTACATCTCTTCTCCACTTTCCAGAAGACACAGAATAGCTAGAGAGTTCTGCTCCTGCATCCTGTCTGGTCTTCCTAGAAACTAGCCCCAATTATTAGATAGTCTAGCAATGATCACTTCCTAGGGGTCATTAGTTCAAACTCACCTTTAAGAACTTAAAAAGAGAAGGCAGTCCTGTCCCTAAGGCCGTTTCATGAGATTTAAGAGTCTGTGTCAGTGGCAAGAACAAATGGCAATTCTTAGGACAAAAGAGAGGACATCATAGTCCACCATTATCATTTGATAAATTAATATCACCAGACCTGCAAGATTTCCTGTTCAGGAATGTATCCTCCAAAAGACAAATTCAGAAGGTGGTTAATATGTAAAAAAGACAGTTGTGGACAAAGAAATTATTTAACTTTTTGAGCACAAGTTAGATGTTTTGTTTTTCTTATTGCTATCTTTGTGGATAAGTTTGGGAGCCTGCATGCTCATGTGCACTTGTCACAGCCAGTCTAACAGTAAAGGCAACAGCATCTTTCATCTTTAGGGAAAAAAGCTAATTTTCTGCTACCTCTTCAGAGTGACAGAAGGAATATTTTTCATAAACCCCCATCAGTAAGAAATTCAAAGGAAATTCAAGGGAAGGCACTGAACAATTTGTATGCTTTGAAAGAGAGCACTTCCAGGTTCCCTCATGTTTTCCCAATTGCCACTACAGACCTTTTTCACCAGTGCAACCAGGGTGCACATCTACCCCCAAATCAATCTGCTATAGCTAGAAATGCAGAGGTAAATTCTTAGTAATTTGTCATTGCTATATACTAAGGTCCAGTCATGGACAAGGAGTAATGAAGCCAAGAAAATGCTACATATATTCATTGGCACAACTTTATTGATACTACATAAAAATAGGTGAAGCAAATGTTGTAAGAACATATGTATATGATTTATAATGACCACAACAGCAACAAATTGAAATCATATATGTTCTGCAAATATTTAGTATTAATTAATATAAAGTGATAGACTATAGAAAAACTGCTGATTATTCATAAACCCAGAGTATGATTAACTCAATCCATGTTGGTATTATTTCATACTCACAGGTGGCTTCCATTTGTCAGAAATTAATAGTGACAGAAAGTACTTTTACAGACCATGAGCTTCCAAAGATAGCTTTTATGTTACTTGCACAATTGGACACCCCACCTTGGCCCCGTTGAGCTTATTATAGCTCATTCAGACATCTGAAAATCCCTTGACAATTTTGCTTCATACCAAATGGAGCCAGTGCTTTCAAATGGATCTCATTAGAGTTCTTATAAAGCCACTACATGTTAGAAAGAGTTTCCATCCCAGACGGGTTCCCGCATTCGAACTTATCAAGCTTCTATAGAGTACTATTCTTGATTAGCAATTTGTTCTCCTAAGAGCTTTAAAGACACACCTTCTATCTCTGCAATTTCGTCCCTTTCCCATTTTTCCTTTATGGGCACATTCAAATGTATTTTACTCTTATCTTGGATCTGTCACTCAGCATATGTCAACTTCAAGAGTGCTGGACTGTAGCTGTGACTGTCAGTAATGTTTCAGGAGGTAAAAAAAAAAAAAGGAAAAGAAAAAAAGAAAGAAAGAAAGAAAGAAAGAAAGAAAGAAAGAAAGAAAGAAAGAAAGAAAGAAAGAAAGAGGAGGATGTCAGAATGCATACATCACATCTCAACAAGCTCCCTGCCTTGATAAATAGCATTCTCATATGTTCTTCTAAATTATTTCCATCAGACAACCAAATGCCAGTCTATGCTTCTGTATGGGGAAAGCAAAGAAACCTTCTTTGACTATATGTTATCAAATACCATGTCCAATCTAACCATATCATCATTTCCCTTTCATGCTCTAAAGCTTTTATTTAAGGCTCTTTGCTTTTTGATCTCCTCCTCCCTAAAGCTCACATCTTCTGCACCACGTGTGTTCTGACAAAGCTTCCTTACTAACTCTCCTTTTTCTCTGGCTTACCCCCCACCCCACCCCCACCCTCAATATTTCACCCTAGAAAACCTTGATCACTGTTCTTGCTGTGTACTTTTGAAGCTTCTGATCATGTCTCTGGTTCTTAAAGTCAAAATTATTCTTCCAGTAGCAGAACTGCAATTTATCAACATCACCAGAGTCTGGCTTATAGAGTGGTCTACTGGTCCTTATCTGCTGAAAGCTCAACTAGATAGGTAGATAGGCTGATGAATGGGTGATACAGAAATGCAGCTCAGTGTTCCTTCACAATAAGAAGAAATGTGACAATAGGTGATGGATGCTGTCACTTGTAAATGAGCCTTGATGGAACTGCCTGATACACACTCGAATGACATGCCATTATACTGAATACTTACTTCAGCCAGCTGTAACACAATGGAAAGAGTTTTTTTATATATGAAAATATCAAAACACATAAAGCATAGTGTAAAAGCACAGGGCAGAGGATGAAAAGGGGTTCCTGTGTAGGGGAATTTTCTCTGTTGGAGCTCATAGGACTGGTGGTCACTCTGAGTAAAGAGTAAGATGACCAGTGGTTATGACATGTGAAGGCCAAGGATGCAACACTCCTCCACCCCTGGGCATGGATACATGCTAAGCACTGGAGAGAAATTAAACTTGAAGTAATAATAATAATAATAATAATAATAATAATAATAATAATTCTAAATTAGCATTGGCTTAGTGAAAACTTGTATGTTATAAAAATTTTTATTTTTAAAAGTTTCTGACCTTTTTATAACAGGAGACATGGAAGCTAAAGGTAACCAGAGCAAAAGACAATCAAATCAGGAAATTTGCAATACTGTTTATATTTCTTTAGTAGGAAAGGAATTTCACTTTTACTCACATACAATAATATCAGCTCTTCTAAAACTTCAAACAAGGTGACAGAAAATAGCATTTTTCTCAGACACCAATTCTAAAGGAAAATTTGAGCCATGTTTAACATCATACTTGATCTATTAATTTATAGTTTCACTACCACTTACTGTAGCAGATTTGAAGTTGGAATGATCTCTGTAGAAGTTCTGACTATCCTACAAACTACCTGTGTGAATAAGCCTGAGTTTCATAGGAGGATTAAATGACTAAATGATCAAATGATAATTGTAGGCCAGGTATATTGCCTATGTTATATTAACTCACTGGTCTTCCCAGACCCATGATGAGACATTTTTCTGTATTGCAGGTAATAAAATTAAAGCAGTTGTGGTAGAAGATTTGCATACATCCACAAAGCTACTAAGCTAGTTTCCTATGGAACTAATGCAAAGCACCTGGAAGTGGTGTGTTATAGCAACAGAATATATTGTCTCACAATCAAAGACCAAAAATCTTAAATTTCAGTAGACCTAAGTTCAGATGCTGGCAAGGTATAATATATTTTCTTACCTGCTGAAGCTTCTAGAAGCTGTATACATGCCTTAGCTAAAGGCCCCTCCCTTATACTCCTCCAATCTCTACCACATCTCTTAGTTCCTCTTTCCTGTCAAATCCTCACTGCCTTTCTATCTTCTCATACTGGAAATTCAAAATAACCTCCCATCTTAACATCCTTAATTACAATCTTAGCCTGTTTTCGGTTGCAATTGCAATTTACCTGAGGTTAGGCACATTATAAAGAAGACATCATGATTAAGATCATAGTTTTGAATACCCAAGAACACAGACTCACGATATATTCACCTGTCTGGGAGCTTTGGCCTAAATCACAGTAGGGCATATTGTGCCATCACAGGGACATGCCCTAGAAAGAGTTGAGGCCAGGTTTGCCCTTTCCACGTGTGCTTTCTGTCTTGGAACTAAGCAGTCCTTTGAAGACCATGTTAATCTCTTACAAAGATGAACCCTCAGGACCTAGCAACTTCCTGTAAGCACTGCCAACCTACCAGTCTACCACCCAATACTACCATACTGGTGGCCATGCTTGAAGTATGTGAAAATTTGTGTAATACACTTAAACCATATAAAGCATGCATTACCTGTAAAATAACATTTGCATGCAATAGAACCATGTACAGGTTATGTATATTTTGGAAGCTTCAATCAACTACAATAGCTACTATGTGCTTCATTTAAGATTTCATTCTAGGTGTCCTGAGGCTGGGATTAACAGATTGCCTTATTCCTTCTTAAACAAGGACAAGGACATGTGACAAGAATTTTAATGATTCAATCATAAGCCAATAAAATTACCTATTCCTAGTCACCCCCAAAGACTCCACTTCTATGTTTTGAAATAAGTTTTTGCCCTCTTATGATTTTCAAATGTGAAGTAAATCTGAATAGATGAACCCTAAGAGATATACTTTAACCACAGCAAGTAAACCAATAGGCACCAACCGCAAAACATTCAGTCTTTCTTTCTGCTGTATCTTAGTTACTTTTATTGCACCCCTCCCATCATCAGACCATAATCACACTAGCTAGCTGCAAACAGTCTTCTTGCTTGAGTTGATCCAAATAAACTTTCAGATATTACTCAAAAATTTAACTGAGCCAACATTCTCAGGGCAGACACAGTAAAATTACAAGAAGAGACTCTAGGATATAGACCCTTACTCAAGAAAGTTGAACAAACCAGTCAAATGCTTAATGCAAACCCCTGTGTTGTCCATATGTCTTAAAAGGGACATATGTCTTAAAAGGGATTCATGTCTTCAAACCCCGAATTTGGGTTTGAAGTGAGGTTGTTGGGCAAATTTTGACTTTATACAGACTTTATGCATACCAGAAAACCCACCACCCAAGAGGATTAGTCATAATAGAGAATAACACAAGGACCTATCCTTGAGGAATCTATGGGTGCAGTCTTTCCAGATTAAGTCCATAATCAGAGACAGAAAGATAATCCAAGGAAATCTGCTTGAATTAGGAGATTGCTTAGGACCACAGATCTGGAAATGAAAGAAGACTCTGGTGACAACAGAGACAGCTGTGAGGAGTAGCAATGCCTGAATGAATCATATACAAAAGCTATATAATATACAGCAATTGCCATTGTATAATTTCAGATATGCTGTCATAAAGTAAATTGTGATTGTATAATAAAAATATGGAGTATCTTGTATTATTAATGATTATTTTATAAAAATTTAATAAAACTGCTAGCATATCTAAAACCAAAATATTATATGTTTGAATAAATATATTAAGAAAATGACAAAATTTTCTTATTATGACATTTACTTAGTATATTTTTCTTGGTGTTTGGAAATATATAAAAGTAAATTCATATATAATAGAAAATACAGAGTTAAAACAGATGGGCAGAAAGGTTACATATTAGAATATAGTTTTTTAAAAGTTGAAAAAATAAAACTGAGAGTGCTTTATGTAAAAAGCAAAATCACCTATAACCACAGAAACTCTAGACACATTTTGACTTAAATAAAAAAAGAGAGGTATGCATGTTTAAAGTCCTTTATTAGATTAAATAATACATTAAAAAATTGGATGACATGATTTCCTGAGAAAATATACTATGGAACTAGGACCTTCAGGGGCAGAAAGCTCTTCTTAGCACTTGACAAAGCTGGGAAATGCATCAGTGTTCTTCTACCATCAGAACTAGGCTGCACTGCCTATTGGGCTGGCTCTTCTACCCCTGACTTCAAGGATATCAGCATTCTAAGTAAGCTGAAAATCAGCCAAGGTGGGAGGCAGTTTTGATGTACCAGAGTTGGGAAACACTATAGATCAGAGTTTCCTCTGCTTCCTATCCTAGCTAGTTATTGCCTATTTGCCAATTCATCACTAATTGGTGCTTAAACATTTCCTCAGATGAGTTGACTCACAGTTTTAAGGAGCAGTCATGTCAATAACTTGGGAAATACTCCAGGGGGGAAGGTTGGAAACACACACAGGTCACTCCCCAAGTGCTAGACTTGCAACAACAGGTCAAGTGCAGCAATCTTTAGACAATATGCCCAGTGTGAATTAATATAGAAGAAAAGACAGAAGCGAAACAAATGCAAAGGTAACTATGAGGATGTACAAAGCTAGATGGAAGCTAGGGTGGTTCTTAGAAACTCAATTGATTCTATAGATAATATTGAAAGGCTAACTGAGAAACCATGAGCTCCATCCTCAGGTTATTCGGATGGAAAGATATTTAATTCAACAAACATAGTGAGGGGAAAAGAAAAAGAAAAACAAGAAAAGTGTATACTGTGTGTGTTACACCACAAGGAACAAATTCTGAACTGTGCTGGAATTAGTTAGTTACTACTTATACTGATAAGTTGCCCATACATATAAACATACAGACTATAGACATAAATAATAAGCATAAAGCCCCCCTTTGCTTTCCTTTCCATCAACATGCACTCCATGACTTACACACACACACACACACACACACACACATTCTAGAACCTAATCTTCGGTTCTATTCTAGAACCTAAGAGCCAAACTCAGGTTTTTATATATATGGAAAAGGGGGCAGCAGAAGATGAATTAAATGAACAATAATTAAGAAAGGGGTAGAAAATGGAGGTAAAAATTAAAAGGTATAAGGAAGGAGAAAGGAAGAAAGGAAAGAAGTAGACAAGAGTAAAACACACATGCACACACACGCATACAAATGCACACATATTCATACTTTCTTTTTCCCTTTCCTTATAAAACAAAAACAGCAACAACAAGACATAAATAACCCTATACAATGAGCCGAGTCAGCTTTGAGCTCATGGACAGCAACATCTCTTTCCCATTCATATAGGTCTACTTGCCTCAAAGTGGCTAGAGCAGTAGGCCTCTCCTTAAGCTGAGTAAGAGATGCATAGACTCATACTAAATATTTTTCAACCTGAAAGTGGATTAAATTATTAAGGACTGAGAAATGGTGACAGTAAGGATGGAAGTGGATATCTCCATATAGATATGAGTTTAGATGACATATGCAAAGCCCTAATTTCATCCCCATAACTGCAAACAGACAACAAAACCAAACCCTAAAAGCTCTGACCCACCCCGATTTTCACCAAAGAAGGCTCAGACACCTGAAGACTGGAAGTTGGACCTCCTACCCCTTTGTGGCAGGGGCTTGTTTGGCATAGATTAGCCCAGTCATGGCCAAGTCCATCAAAGCCATCAGTGTTGCATATGCTCAGCTGACTACCAGGTAGGACACACTGACTCATTTATGAACTCAGGGAACTGTAGTCCTGAAGGAGACTGGATAAGAAAGAGGGCAAGATTTTTGAAATGACTTCATGCCTTTGACTTGGAAAACCCTATTCTAGAACCTAAGAGGCAAACTCAGTCTATCCTCCATCGAGATTAACACTGAAGGAGGAAGGCAGAAAGAGCAGAGAGTGTGTCCTATGGCTTTTTAAAAACATTTTTATTGCAATACCCAAGAAATATTACCTGTTTTGCATGTATCATACTAGGAACACCTGAAGTTGTTATTCTTCTGGGGTGGGGGTGGAGTGGTAGGGCTAAAAGGAAAAAGTAGCAGCGACCGTAGTTACTAATGTTACTTGGGAGCAGGAGCCTTAGTGATGGCAACAGGTCAAACCACAGTGACGAGTCTCAGAAGCAATTATTTCACATCTGCTCTGACTAATAATCTGAGGCACAGTATTGAAGAAAATGCAGAGAAAGGTACCATGTGTATATGGTGAAAAGGAAAAATAAACTTAGAAAGAAGAGCTTCCTGGGAAGATTGTAAAACTTATCAAAAGCTCCTAAGAGGAAAGGACTCTAGGAGAAATGGGGAAGAAAATAGAAAGCAGCAGGAAAGACAGACACGTAGCCCCACAGGTTGTGAATACTCAGCCCTGGTGCTCTCTGTGATCTGAACTGTGCTCTCCTAAGATTTATATATTGATCAGTAAGTTCCAGTAAAGTAGAGTGAGACTGCATTTGAAGAGAAGATTAGCTGAGGCTTTCAAACAAAGTCCTAGTCAAGTCTGTCTATTATCATTGTACAGAGATGGGGTGGGAACAAAAAGATACTAGGAGATACACACACACACACACACACACACACACACACACACATACACACATACACACACTCACACACACATACACACAGTGGAAAAGACAACAGAAGGGGGATGACTAAAGAGAGAGACAGAGAGAGACAGAGAGACAGAGAGAGACAGAGAGGGAGAAGGAGAGGGAGAGGAAGACAGATATAAATGCACCACAGTTTAACAAAAACTATGTGCAATCATGGAAACAGGCAGAAAGGAAAACTGTGCCAATTGAGCTGGGGCATCTAGCTTTAAAATTAGGGAGAATACTCTGGAAACCATGCAGTGAGTTGTATTATAAATATTTTAATATTTTACACTTTAAAATATTTTGAAGTTAAATTAAAGTATTTTAGAATATTTTTTTAAAAAACGTGTTGGATAATGACAGGGGTCAAGAAGAATGAGCAAGGCTTTTGAAATGATTCAGTCATTAAGTGTTTATGACATAAGCATGAAGACCTGAGTTCAAATCCCAGCATTGCAGCTAAACTTGAAATGGTAGTGGGAATCTGGGACCCCAGAGTTGAGAAGGAAGAGACAGCAATATTTCTGGACTTGAAAACCAGCCAGTCTGGCCAAATTGATGAACTAGAATGTCACCATCCCCCCCCACAAAAAAAAAGATAAGGCAGAGAGTGATGGAGGTAGATACCCGACGTTAACGCCCACACTTGTGGGTCCACACAAACATACCATGAATGCATATACGCATGCATGCAAAAGTAAAAGAGAAACCTGGTATTTCTTTGGTTTATCAGGGGAGTAAAAGAGTACAAGCGACTTCCCATCCACTTTTCTCACTTTATGTGCTAATAATTCAGTGTGTGGTTATAGGCTACTGTTACGTCTTTGTAGTCTGTGCTTAATTCTTAGGTTTAAATTAAAACAATTTTTCATTCCTGTCTTCTTACTTAAAGGGAGATTTCGTTTGGCAGCAATTAGACGCCAGGACCTACCTTATTGCTACACATGTATTCGAGTCTCTCTGCTTTTTAATTCAAATCCTTCCTCATAGTCTCACACCGAAGCCATTTCTTGATACATGGGTAATCCTCAGGATTAGTACGCTGAGGGCTTCGTAATACCTGCATGATTTAGCAACTTCCCCATTTACCTTCTCATCCCTCTCTGCTCTGTTTTCTAAGGGGAAAAATTAAGATTTTAATACCAGTGAGTTGGCTTTAAAAACAAAATATTTCTGCTTGGCAAATTATAAAAGAGATTTAAAAATCATTAAAGCATTAACATACTGGATACTAATTTTCTGAGCATTTAGGGGCAAATCAGCAAACATAACAATGCCAAGATGATTATGGTTGAATAATAGTGTGTGCTAAGCATAAGGTGCCATCCAAGCTTTGCCTTCAAAGGGCTTGTTCAGACCCAAACCAGTGCTGGAGAAGAGTCTGCAATGGGAATGGAACAAATGGCCTCCTGAGTGAAAATTCAGAAACAGAAGCAACGTGAACAAATGAAGAGTTTGTTAATATGAAGTTGCAAGGAGGACTCTGCCTGCAAGAATATGACCCATCCTTTAAGGCCCAGCAACAGGGAGAGCCCTATTGTGCAGTCTTTGAGTTCTGATATTCTGGAGACCACTGTATATTTGCTGTGTTTCCCTTCACTTGCTGGATTTTCAGCTAAGACCAAATGGGCAGATACTCTAGAAGGACTTTATTTTCAAGATTTATTTATTTATTTATTTATTTATTTATTTGTTTATTTATTTATTTATTTAATATATCTGAGTACACTGTCACTGTCTTCAGACTCACCAGAAGGGGGCATCAGATCTCATTACAGATGATGGTAAGTCAACATGTGGTTGCTGGGAGTTGAACTCAGGACCTCCAGAAGAACAGTCAGTGCTCTTAACCACTGATGCTCTTAACCATCTCTCTAGCCCATAGGACTTTATTTTCATATGCAAGAAAATAGTCATGAAAAAATGACCTCTAAGAATGTGATATTATCCTTAGTCATCTGTACAGGAAGAAAGTACCATGTTCTAGGAAGAAATCATCTCCATCTCCTAGCTATGGCATACTCTTCTCTCCATCTTAGAAAGAAAAACATAACATGGGTTTTCCTGGTCCCTACTGTCTTTTCAAAGTTTCTCTCCTGCTGCTGTCAATGTGATCAATGGTGACTCCGTCCTTGCCAGTTCCAATAATTTTGTTGTTGTCACTATTTTATTTAGTTTTGTCTCATTTTCAGAAATACATCTTTCTTGTGACATTCATAATACATTTAGATCCTAGACCACAGCAATGAGCAGTTTGGGAATGGGGACTCCATTATCACCATTACAAGGCACAGAAATGAGACCCTGGCATTGGTGCTGAGGAAGGTTTGCTCACTGAGCCCAGTGAGCCTCCCTGGTTCTCTTACCACACTCCCACACATGTCCTATAACTGACAGTTATCAGACAAAGTAAGGATGAAGTACTGCCTTCAACTCCTCTCCCAGAGTCTCTCTTTCTTACCTGTATGTGACCTGGGATTGGTGGGAGCAAAGTAACACAAGTTACCGTCTCGCGATAAGCCCTTAAATGGGAGTTCAATACTTTTAATTTCAAACTAAAAATATGGAACAGGACAGACAAACAGGGAGACAGAGAGAGACAAATAGTTTCGGAAGATAGAGAACTGAGGAAAATCTATGCTAAGTTATGGAAATCTCTGTGGGAAACCAAAGTCAATGGAGCACAATCCTGAGGTTGGAGATTATGTAGAACAGGAGTCTTCTTTGTGTGTGTGTGTGTATTTTAATTAGGTATTTTCTTCATTTACATTCCAATGCTATCCCAAAAGTCCCCCATACCCCACCCCCACCCCCCTACCCACCCCCTCCCACTTCTTGGCCCTAGCATTCCCCTGTACTGAGGCATATAAAGTTTGCAAGACCAATGGGCCTCTCTTTCCATTGATGGCTGACTAGGTCATCTTCTGATACATATGCAGCTAGAGACACGAGCTCTGGGGGGTAGGATTTCAACACCTTTGGTTAAATAACCCTTTCATAGGGGTTGCATGTTGGATATCCTGTGTTTCAGATATTTCCATTACTATTCACAACACTAGTAAAATTAGAGTTATAAAGTAGCAATGAAATAATTTTGTGCTTCTGGTCACCACAACATGAAAAACCATATTAAAGGGCCACAGCATTAGGATGGGTGAGAACCACTGATCTGGAGTTAGGTGAACAAAAGGAAAGGACCTGTTGACTTGGATAAAAGGCTTAGGAACCACAACAAAGTAATTCTTATGAAAGAATGTAAGGAACCAAAGTTCATACTACTAAATACCTTTTTTAAACTAAAGTTAGCCAACATTTTAAGCATATAAGCTTATTTATTTTATTCAGTACTCCTTGGAAGGAAATATTAGTATTAATATGACTTATAAAATGGAGAAATCAAGCCCACATGTAAAAATTAGACTGTTTACCCTTCAAATTCACATGTAATGCAATAGCACCCAAATGCTTGAGATTCTCAAAGTGCGACTCTTTTACATGTCTGAGAGGAGTCCCAAAGAAGGAACAACCTCACTTAGAAAGAGAGATGAACAGAGAGATACAGGCAGATTCTAAGCAGAGAAGTGAGCATGATCAAAGCTGGCATGAATAATGAAAAGCTTAAACATCAGGACAGCAATTGTAAAAATAAGCATAATATGGCAAGGCGAAAGAGAAGGCTGTATATATATATATGTGTGTGTGTGTCTATGGCTGGATACACACACACACACACACACACACACATATTGCACTTCAAAGCAAAGATCTGTATATCAAGTCACAAGATTTGGCTTCAATTCTGAACTTCCTAACTCAACAGATTTGACCTTAATGATGTTTGTTTCCCCTTAAGGTGACACTGACTATTATGTACAAATGAGGAGGTGAGACCTGCAGTTGTTCATAATTAGGAAGTTCTTACTAAGTCCATAGAAGAGGTACTCAAGGTCAGTGGGCTGAAGACAAGCGACTCCAATTTACCAGGCATTTGAGAAGTGAAATGGTCAGGGTTTAGCAAGTGCTTACGTGGGGAGAGTGAAAGAAGGGATTAAGTTGATGAAAACTCATGATGTTAAGGCATCTAGCCATGAATACAAGTAAGATGGAAGGGTCATGATCCATGGGAGGAAATTCCAATGATAATGGTAATAATCATTGCCTCTTAATGAGTCTCAGTGCCTTGGTCCTTCTCTGCTTCAATTCATTCTTCAGAAGACCTAATTGAACAGATTATTTTTAGTGATGCTACAGTTCCTGAAACAATCAAAGTCTACTGTTTGCATGAAAACTTTGTGGGTAAGTAGAAAAGGGGAAAGAAAAGATTAAAGAAACGATCTAATTTCCAACAAGAGCTCTGTGCTTCTTATTCCAAGATATGCACCTCTTGGTCTAGAAGCTTCTTAATAAAATTAATATAAGTTCCTAGCTATTGGAACTTTACAATATGCTGAGAATGATAGTGTTGTGTTTTAGTTTTTATTTACTCACCATAGCCCCGCTAGCAATCAGGTCTGTTGCATAATTAATCCCCATTTGCCAGGAAACTAAAGATGAAAAAGATCCAGTAACTGATTCAGGACACATATCTAAAAATTGATATTGCTTCAATTTTTACAGACTGTCTGAATCCCACTCTTCTTTTTCTGTGTTGTAGCAACATGCCTGGTTTTGTGTGTGTGTGTGTGTGTGTGTGTGTGTGTGTGTGTGTGTGTGTGTGAATAAAAACCCCACACATGTGCACATTGCTCTTTTCATTTCTGTGATCAAACATATTAACAAAAACAAGTTAAAGAGGAAGAACTGTGGTTGCAGTGTGTGCAGTCCATATTCCTTGACTCAGTACAGTACACCCAGTCTTGGTGACCGTGTAGATGGATGGGCATCATTACCATATAGTAGGCATGAAGAATAAAAGGATATAGAAAGGAGCAGTAGGCTACCCCAAGGGCATGCCCTCTAACCAGCTTCCTCCAACCGGGCCCCATCTCCTGTTTCGTACCACCTCTCACTGATGTCATCATGTTGTTAATCCACCAAGAGACTAATTTATTTATTCAGATTTCTAGCCATATAATCACCTTTGACCCACTCTTGCAGGGTCATCCGTATAGATTGCCTAGGCGTTTCTGATCCCAACAAGTTGATAATATTAACCTTGAGAAAATTATATACATTCAAATATAATACTATTTTAAACAATATATAAAACAGTTTTATTTTACATTAAAATGTAAGTAGTGATTTTGACAGTATAAGCAGAAGTTTATTTAGCAAAACAAATCAAGTACACCCTAGAAAGCTTTGGAGGGGACTGACCTGAAGAGAGAAATAGCAGTTCATTAAGTTCCATATTATAGATTCTTAAGAAAATGTAAAAAAACTTCATTTGCATTACAATAAAATCGATTTTATTCTGACATTTTCATATGCATATGCCATTATATGCTATTTTTATTCATCATTCTTTCCCACTGAATTCTCCATCCACCTAATGCTTTCTTCATTTCCTTCCTATGTTCAAATAGTTCTTCCTCCTGCTTTCATGTCATACGAGTAATAAGTACTGTTCTTATTCTCTTCCCTCCTCCTAGTTCTCTGAATATCTTCTTCCCTCTCGTTGCCTTTTTCTTCCTTCAATACCACACACACACACACACACACACACACACTCATACGCGCACACACACACACACATAAACCACACACATGCATGTGCACGAGCACACTTAAAATTGTATTCTGCTTCTGCATAAAAAGAAGATGTTTTTGTCTTTCTGGATAAGGCTTATTTTGGCTAAAATAATAGTTTTCTATTCCATCTATTTTCTGCAGATAATTATGATATTTTCTTCATTTTTTAAGGATAATAAAAAGAATATATATATCCATTTTCTTTATTAATTCATCTGTTAATGGGCATCTAGGTTTTCATTTCTTACATATTTTGAATAATATAGCAGTGAACATGCATGTGCATGTATCCATGAATAGTATTTCTATAAAATTATATATGTCATTATATTTTATTTGAAAAACAATACCATAATTTTTAAGTACTTACCTCTGGAGAACATTCAAGAAGTGTGGTTTTGTTTCCTGGAAGCTTTGCCACCTATAATGTTGTATTTAGTGGCCATTATTTCTAAATCCTAAAACCTGAATAGTGCTAAAGATAAAGGATTAATTTTCTCTTTCTACATCTTTTATGGGAGTATTTTAAAATCTGACTTGGGTAGCCAGAAATATGGAAGTAAACTAAATGTTTCTTTCTGCTTACTCAAGTGGTTTTAGGCAAATTGCCAAAGATCTTCAAGGTTTCATTTCTTTACATACAAAAGAGAAATGATAGCACTGTTCACTACTCACAGGGCTCCAGGAAAGGGAAAAAGGCATTTGGATGCCTATATCTGCACATAATTAGTGTACATTCATAATACCGGGTGTTTGGATCAATGTAAGAAAGAAAAGAAAAAGTTAGTGTTGACCTAATAGCTTTTAAATGAATTTACTCCAATAAATATTAATAATATGAGATAGGGAACTTGAAAATTGGATTAGCAGATTACTCATTGGATATGAGTTCAGTTCCCACAAACCACATGAAGGATTCTGTCTGTAACTACCATTCCACGGGATCTGTCTTAGTCACTTGTCTGTTCCTAGAAAGAGACAGCATGACCAAGACAACTCTTATTAATTAAAGCATTTAATTTAGGGCTCACTTACTGTTTCATAGGCTTAGTACATTACTATGATGGCAAGGAATATGATGGCATCATGCATGGTAGGCATGGTGCTAGAGCAGTGATTGAGAAATACAATACAATTTTTGAAATCTCAAATCCCACTATCAGTGACACAATTCATACTTATCAGTCCTTCTAATCTATTCAAATAGTGCCACTACCTGGTAACTAGCCTATGGAGTCCATTCTTATTCAGACTACCAGAGCATTCAACATACTCTTTGGCCTCAATAAACATTACACACAGTGGTGTGCATATGTGCATGCAGATACACAAAAACATAATTAATTAATTAATTAATTAATTAATTAAAGGAATATGAAATACACAGTTTGTGTGATTGAATGTCAAACATTCAATGAAAAAGTTAGAAAGGAGAGAACTTACAGGTATCTAATATAGGCATGTGGCCAATGATGGTGCTATAATGGGCCCTAGACAATGTTTAGATTGTCCAAAGAAGAAATTAATGTATTCAGTGTGAATTATTTTGAGTTTGGGGTGCTAGAGAAAGAAACAGAGTAGCATATGGATATTTGAATTGAAAACTCACTCAAGAAAATGTGTAATATGGTTGTCAATGAGAGTGAATTATTGTGAGGAAGACCGCACTGAGTGGGGAAATGTGTTCAACAATGATTAAAAGTTAAATACATGTCTGGATGTGTAGCACAGTTGGTATAGTTCTTGCTTATCATACAGAAAGCCCTGGGTTCAATCTTCAGCAGCCCTATAAGAGTTATTGTGGTTTCTCATGATCCTAATTCTAGACCCGAGTCCAGAAGTTCACAGCTTCTCCATTATCAACTACACAGTGAATTCACTTCTAGAAATAGTATACCCTTATAGGGTTTGTAAGGCATCGAGCGCAAGGAGCCCCCCACTACCCAACCATACTGGCTTCTGCAATCCATCTAGGTTACTTGCCAGACATAGTTGATATGATCCTATTCCTGAAGACAGAACATAGTTTGGATACAAGGAAATCAAGTTGAAACCAAGTTAGAGGACCCCTCTCTCTTGGCTGGCTTTTCTACTACTAGATGATAATGTGCTTTTCTTTGAAAGAGAAGAAGAGAATAAAAAAAAAAAAAAAAAACAGCTGAGGAGGAAGTGAGAAAAAGCAATGGTGGCTAGGGAAGAGCAAGCAATTCATGTAGGATGAAGTCAATGAGACCTGGAAAATTTGACTCCATGTTTGCTTAAACCCCGCTGCTGATCATTCAGAATGAGAATAAATACTGAACATTTCAGGCAGGGCAGATGAAACTTGTGGCTATTTAAAATATATGTCTTACATATATTAATATTGCCATCTATGGGTGAGCTTGTGTTCTGCTTACTCTCCTCCCCACTCTCTCTTCTCCTCCTCCCACTCCTGCTAGCCCCCCTTTCTCCACCTTACATCTCCTTTTTATAGTCATGATTTTTTATTTTGTTTTATGTCCCACTGATTTTAACTAAGGCCATCTGTGTGGCCATGTGTTTGAAACTATGCAAGAGAGCCTGGTGGGCTTACCAGTAAGTACACAACTAGATACTCTGCCTCTTCCTCTCCCATAATCTGTTAATTGCCAATAGTTCAGCAGTAAGTGGTAGGACCACACGATATGCTAGTCTTCACCCATTGCTGAATTTTGGCTGGGTCAAATGCCAGTAGACTCATCTGCTGTGGGTTCACAAGTGCTGTGACCATGCTTTTCTAAGAAGAGGACATTAAATAGCCTTTCAGGCTTTTGTTATGCTTTCTGACCCTCTATTTCATAACGATCTCTGAGAATTAGAAGGGGTCAAATTAAATGTCATATAAATGGCCGATCCCTAAAATTACTACTTACTATCAACTTCTTGTACAACCATGGGTCTCTACATTCATCTGCAAACAAAGCTTTTTCTGATTATACCTGGACACAACCTTTGTCTGTGGATATAAACATAGATATTTAGAATGCAGTTTGATACTCTGTCAGTTAAGACACACAGCAGTAGTAGGTTCCCTCTAGTCCTAACACCTCCTCAGTAATGGGCTTTTAACTGGGTTTACAGAACCAGGCATAGATTACCTGGTGTAAAACACACCTCAAATCCAACCAGAGAGTTGATTAATCCCATGTGAGTTCTGCCACCATTGCACCAGTGAGCATGTATTTCCTGGAAGACTGGTATTGTAATTCAAAGTTCACAGCATCATAAGTGCCTTTACTCTTCCAGCCACCTACACAACACTATTCAGCAGTATGAAAGCCAGCCAACAGAGAGGGCTCTTCTAGCTTGGTTTCCACTTGATTTCTTTGTATCTTACATCCAAAGTATGTGGTATCTTCGGGAATAGGATCATATCAACTATGTCTGGCAAGCAACCAGAAGGACCTACATTGTTTGGGGGACTTCTTGGGACTCTGTGATTTCCAAACCCTATAGAGCTATAACACTCTGGAACTGGAATATTGTTTGGTGACTCACAACTTTATGACCAGTACTGTCTAACAAAGCAGGGTATTTTTCTTTTCATTTGTATTTTTTAATTGGGGTAGAACATACTAGGTTTCTGTGTGGTGTTTTTTCATGCACCCTTCATTTTGCCTAATTAATCTATGCCCACACATTTTATCTCTTCTGTTACCTCATGCCTGTACACTTACATCGTTCAGTGGCTATATTTTTCCTTCTCTACCCTCATTCTACCTGTGAGCTGCACCCTCTTCCACTAAGGCAACTCACACCATTGTCCAATTACTCCTATCCCAGATACCCCTATCCCAGAACTCCAAGTTAGATTCACAACATTAAATTGATATGCATGAGAAATAAATGGAACATTTGTCATTCTGGGCCTGGGTACCTCACTCAGGGTAACTTGTGTTTCCCAGTTTCATCTATTTACCTAAAAAAAACATCTATAATTTTGGTTTTGTTCAAGCTGAATAAAATTTTATTGTATATAATAACATACCACATTTTCATTATGTATTCAGCAGCTTATAAAGATCCATGTGGATTTCATCTCCTAGCTATTGTTAATAGAGTTGTTATAAACATAGATGTGCAAGTGTCTCTATAGGAGGGTACAAATTCCTTTGGGCATACGTCCAGGAGTGATATGGCTGGGTCTTATGCTAGTTCTATTTCTCTTTCTTTGAGGAAGTGCTAGATTATTTTCAAAGTGGCTTCACCGGTTTCCAGGACAACTGACAGTATGCTTCCTCTTTCCCATGTCCAGAGCAATAGGTAAGGAACACATTTTATAGTCATAATCAAAGGAGCAAAAGTCTATTTATGTCCACGTATAAAGCTGACATACAGAGCGAGTAGAAATGACTTCAGTCATAACTCATGGTCAACTCTGACAAGGTACAAGGACTTCTTGATTTTTCACACAGTGGCTGCATGTTCAGCAGCTGTATAAATACAACTTCCAAAGCCCTGACCATGGCCACAAATGGATTCTATTTTTCATTTTATAAAACAAGAACTTGGTAAGTGCTAAATAGAAAATGTTGACAGTTAGACAAAAAAGACTTGGACTGGAAGCTCAGGAAAACACCACTGGTATTCCAAAGGCTCTGAACTGGAGGCACCTCAAGACATGAGGTAACTCCATAGGGATAAGGGATTCTGTTAGGAGGCTGGCTCCTAAAATGTCAGCTTTCATTTCTTTGTCTCATCTTTTACTAGAGTTCAACCCTGATACCATAACATTGTTCTTTTTCCACTTGGCCCATGATCTCTTCAATGATAATTCTGAATACACCTTTCTCTTAAATCGTTGACATGGTCCAACACCCAGTTGTTATTTTCCTGACACTGACTTCTGTGTGTGTTTCTTACTCAATCTTCTAATTCCCCAAAACAACAGAATGGGATTGGGGAAGGGGGAGGGATGTGATGTGTATGTGTCTGTCAGTCTGCCTATGCGTGTAGGTGTATATACACAGAAACACACACATTAACATTTTCATATAAATGACCATTTAAAATATTCAGGGTCGTCAGTCCTTACTGCATCCCTTCGCAGTCGTCTGGAATCCTGTTGCTTGGCGGCTTGTGCGTGCTCGCGCAGACATGGCTTCAACCAACTCTACCCAATAAGATATTCAAAGCTACGGGGCCTACCCTACCCAGCCTGGGCAGGGCTACTCCCAACAAAGCAGTCAGCCCAATGGCCAGCAGAGTTACAGTGGTTATGGCCAATTAGCTGACACTTCAGGGATATGGCCAGAGCAGCTATGGTCTTCTTATGGACAGAGCCAAACCATAGGCTATGGAACTCAGCTCCCCAGGGATATGGTTCCACTGGAGGCTATGGAAGCAGCCAAAGTTCCCAATCTTCTTATGGGCAGCAGTCCTCCTACCCTGGCTATGGCCAACAGCCAACTCCTAGTAGCACCTCGGGAAGTTATGGTGGCAGCTCTCAGAATAGCAGCTATGGGCAGCCCCAGAGTGGAGGTTATGGTTAACAGTTTGGCTATGGTGGACAGCAGCAAAGCTACGGACAGCAACAAAGCTCCTGTAACCCACCTCAGGATTATGGACAACAGAACCAGTATAACAGCAGCAGTGGAGGTAGTGGAGGGGGTGGTGGAGGCCAAGATCAGACCTCTATGAGTGGCGGCGGTGGTGGTTATGGCAATCACGACCAAAGTGGTGGCAGCGGTGGTGGCTATGGGGGAGGCCAGCAGGATCATGGGGACTATGGCAGAGGTGGTGGAGGTGGTTACAACCGAAGCAGTGGTGGCTATGACCCCAGAGGCTGTGGAGGTAGCCACGGAGGCAAAGGTGGCATGGGCGGAAGTGACCATGGTGGCTTCAATAAAGTTGGTCCTCGGGATCGAGGATCTCGTCATGATTCTGAACAGGATAATTCAGACGAAAATACCATCTTTGTGCAAGGCCTAGGAGAGAATCTTACCACTGAATCTATGGCTGACTACTTCAAGCAGATTGGAATTAAGACAAACAAGAAAACTCGACAGTCTATGATTAATTTGTATACAGACAGGGAAACTGGCAAGTTGAAGGGTGAGGCAACAGTTTCATTTGATGACCCACCTTCTGCTAAAGCAGCTACGGACTGGTTTGATGGTAAAGACTTCTCTGAAAATCCTATTAAAATTTCATTTGCTACCCGCAGAGCTCACTTCAATCAGGGTGGTGGAAATGGTCGTGGAGGCCGAGGGTGAGGAGAAACATGGGCCGTGGAAGCTATGAAAGAGGTGGCAGCGGTGGTGGTGGCTTTCCCCAGTGGAGGTGGTTGGGGTGGAGGACAGCAACGAGCTGGGGACTGGAAGTGTCCTAATCCTACATGTGAGAACATGAACTTCTCTTGGAGAAATGAATGCAACCAGTGCAAGACACCTAAGCCAGATGGCCGAGGAGGGGGACCAGGAGGTTCTCATATGGGGGAAACTATGGAGGCGATCTACGTGGCAGAGGAGTATATGACCAGGGCGGCTACCAGGGCCAAGGCGGGACTTGTGGGGGCTTCAGTGGGGGCCGGGGTGATGAGGACAGAGGCGGTTCTGGAACTCTTACTGTACCCAGTTTTACCCTTGTTATTTTGTAAACTTACAATTCAGGATCGCTCATAGATATTTGGTGTGTTTGTGTGTGTGTGTGTGTGTGTCTACCCTAATTATAACCATATCTCTGGTTCACATTAAAAACCATCATTTTAGTTTAAAAAAAGTATTCAGGGTAGAGCAATATTTCAATCAATAAAACACTTGTCACAAAACCCTAAGGACCAGAGTTCAGATTTCCAGCATCCACAAAGTAGCCAGGCATTGGGGAAGCAGAACAAGGGTTCCTGAGTCTTACTGACCAGTCAGGCTAGACTAATTGGTAAGCTACAGGTTTACTTAGAGAATCTTTCTCAAAAGTAAGCTATTGAAGAAAATACCCCATGTTGAATTGTATCCCATGCATGTGAATGCATGTGTTATGTGTTATATGTGTGAATATACACCCCCCAAACAGGTATATACATGTGATATATATATATATGGCTTAACTCCCTTTTCCTTGAACCAACTGTCATTCAAGATTAGTTACTGACTGTGACTGTTTCCTATTTACTGGAGCTGAGGATGAATTCCACATCAAAGGATATATATGAATCATGGGCAAATTTGTAGACAGGCCACAAGACAAAATTATCTGTATTAAATATTGACAGCAGCCATAAGGAAATAACCCTGAGTACATGGCTAAAGCAACACATATTCGTTATCATACATTTTTAGATTAGAAATGCTTAGTTATAGCCAGAGCAGTGCTGGAGAGCTCCCCGGAGTTGGTTTAAAAAGAAACAAAAAAACAGCATCCTGAGCAGCTCAGCTACCACTTAGGGCCAGATCTAGGGCTCTAAGTTGGCCCACATCAAAATCTTTATCATCTGTGAATGTTTGGGATCCATGGAAGGGCCAGTCCTACTGATCCAAAGCTGCAGCATCTCCATGACACGGGGGGGGGGGGGGGGGGGGGGCAGGGGGAGAACATAATAATTGAGAGGAGGCTTGGTGAGGATCCAATATCAGTGGTGTCACAGAAGCCAAAGATATCAAACCACACTACTGACTCATTGAACTGAACATGTATGTGCAAGATGTGTGGATGTAGGAGTGCACTATGGGAAACACTGAGGTACTTTAGCTTCCACAGTGAGATGTTTTTCTAAGTTTTGTGGGGTTTTGGTGAGGTTGTTTGTTTGTTTTGTTTGTGTCTTCTATTTTATTCTATTCTACAGGAATGAATGGTATCTATGAGGAGACAGAGACATAGGCAGGACTGGGATACATGATGTGAATTCACAGAGAATCAATAAAGAGTTTTTAAAAAGTAATAAAATAAAAAAAGAATACTGGGATAAATATAGCAGTTTAGGAGAGTGTTGTTTCTTTCTGGAGCTTAGTTAGAAAGACATGTGTCTTTTCAGATTGTGTCAGCTATTGTAGGCTGGGTTTCTATGGCTGCCTCACTTCCTTCTTTAAGGCCAGCAATATAGGGCTTGGTTCTTCTCATGTTATAACTTTCTTGATAAATCACTGTGTTGGACTGCAGCCAGGAAGTGCTACCAGTTTTTAAGGTCTCACCCATATCAATGGGTTTAACTCCCAGAGACAAGCCATGCTCATGTCTACATTTCAAGGCCCATAATCTTAATCATAGCTAACAAGCCCATTTACCAAGTAGTGTAAAATAGTCATATACTTTTAGTCTTGGAGTATACCTTTAGGCTCTCATTTAGTCCAGTTTGTAGTCTTCTGCTACTGATGACTTCTGGTTTTCCTGTGTGTGTTCTCACTTGAAGTTATGCTTGAGCCTGGCATTCAACTGAATGAACCTAAGTTTGTATCCAGGAATAAAGACATACTTCCGTGGAATGTTTTCCTCTCATAGGACAAGTTTTCAATCATTTGTGTCAGTGGGAGGGACAATCAGACTACTAGGTTTAGGTGCCTGCTGTTTTGAGGATTTGGCTAATAAAGCCATTTTGCGAATAGTAGGGGAACTTGGAGTCATTTGAACACTGCACAATTGTCAGCTCTGTTAGGAGTTGTATCAGTCACTGCCTCTCTCTGGGTTAAGCAGAAGGACTCGTGACCTCAGCAGGTTTTTTTGCCAAGACAACTAGTACAAAATGCCAAGGTCATTTGTTCAAGAGTTTCACTTGCTACCCTGCTCCAACTAGCCAGTGTCTGCATAACTTGCAGAAATACGTACATAAGTAGTTGGGCAGTAGGCCTGTGGTATCTGTGGAGAATTGATTACAGGTTCCCATGCAGATACCAAATGCCAGAGTGCACTTTATAAATGGTGGAATGGAAGAACTTGGGCTCTTGGAATCATTTATAGGTTGCTTAAAATAATTATTTAAATATAAATGTTACTAGATAGTTATCAAACTATATTATTTAGAGGATTATAATAAGAAATATATATATATGTATGTATATATGATCTATATAGAAGCAACTAAACACTATTTTCATTTTGTGTATGTGTGTGTGTGTGTGTATGTGTGTGTGTGTGAATGTGTGTTTGTGTATTGTGGTATGTGAGTATGTGTGGACATGTATGATATATGCACATAATGTGCAATGTCCATGCTGGGAGCTCAGAGGTATCCTCTTCTCTCACTCTCTGCTTCATGGCCTTGACAAGGCTTATTTCACTGAATATGGATCTAAATTGGTTACCAAAGAACCACAGTGGTCCTCTAGTCTCTACCCACTCCACAACTGTGTGATTACAGGCGCAAAAAAAAAAATACCCAGAATTGTATGTGGCTTCTAGGTATTTGAACGGAGCTCCTACTACTTCCCTAGCACTCAGTCTTATCCATGACCCATCTCCCCACAGAAAAATATTTGTATCCTACTCCACAACTGTTGGTACTAAAATGCAATGTAAATGTTAGACTGCCGCTATATGCCAGTGAAAAATTAGCATGACAGTATTTGAAAGTGTTAAAAAATTACCTTAGGACATAAGTATCATTTTCTTCAGATGTTTATTATTTTTCCTTTCAAAATCTCACACAGACATTGCTTCTGCTATGAAAATGTACGTGATTGTCTTCATCTAATAGGATAGGGCTCTCATTAGCAACTCTAGTTATTCACTCACTCAAGTATCCCTGAAGGCTTGAGGCAAACCTATGGTATGGAAAATTCTTATTTTTAGAAATGACACATTTCCTTACAATAATCTTATATTTAGGGTGCATTTTAGTCCATTTACCATTGGATTAATAGAATCCCCACGTAGAGGAATTTATGGGGAAGATCAGTTTATTTTGGCTTATCACTTTATTTAAGCTGGGATATCTAAGAACACATTATCAGCCAGGGCCCTAAACTGTTTTATCTCACAGAGAAAAGCTGAAAAGCAGCCAGATGAAGACAAGAGACAAGCTCAGAGGAGAAGGGGATGGGAGTGAGGGGAAGGATAGTGGGGGGGGTGGGGGGTGCCTGGGAGTGAGGCAGTGAACAGGGTGCAAAATGAATAAGTAAAAAAGTAAATATTTTTTTTAAAAAATGACTAACTTGAGTTATTGCAACCTGATATTGTTAGAACATACCCACATCCTCAACAAAGGCTTTTATCTGTGGGGAAACCCTGCTAATTAACGTCAAACTCTACCACAACCAGATAGCTCATCTTGAGCTCAGCACAAAATGAAGGACTCCCTTTACTAGCAGAGCTTCCCTTTTTCTGACCTTGTCTAGGGAGCCAGAACCAGCACACCCTCTATCTGTGAGAGCTCAAGTAGTTCTTGGCACTGGCAATTTCAACTTTCTCTTTTCCCTTTCCTTTTCATGCCTTCCCAACCCCCCTCCCCACCCCCAAAAGAACCTGCCTATTCAGTACGCGCGAGAATCCTGGAATGTCTCTCCATGTAAATGAGGTAGTCACAGACCTTTAAAATTCTAGGTAGTGATTTTCATTTACCCTGAAAACTCCTTCCCACTCTCCAAGTTCCATATAAACCCCTGGTTTACCCCAACTAAAATGTATGCATACAAGCCCTCCCCAATAAAAGTTTGCAGACAAGCTGAGCTCATCGAAGAGAGCTGCTTCATTGAAGATTATTAGAGATATCAGAGAAGGCCTTCACCTAAAAGAACTGTAACACTGAGATCCTTGAAGAAGGCCTCACTCTCCCCTGAACCCTGGCACTCACTCCCAGCTGTACCAGGATCCTGCAGATCTCCACCCTGCAGATCTGGGCTCTGCTTCATCCTTCCAGCCTGGTGTGATGCAGTGTCAGGACACCCTGACAGAGAGGAAGCAGGGGAAGCAAAGCCATAGCTGGACCCCGAAAGGCATACCACATTTATCTTTCTTAAAGCCATATTGCTATTTAAAGACCCACCTTCCAATAATCCTATAATGACAATTATATTTCAGCTTGAAGTTGTGGGGATCAGAAGACCACATTCATAGCATTAGAAAAAGAAATACAAAAAAGTAACCAAGATAAATAAGATAAACAGGAAATCAGCCAGTACATTCACTCTTGTGACACAATCAAAAATTAAAGGCCTCTATCATGCAAGAAGACATGCTTGCTTTATGGAATCTTCCAGACAGTTAGCAAACTCCACTGGAGCCTAAGTCATGCTTGACACATTGATAAGGCAATGCCAGATGATGTACCTCCTGAGACCCCAATAAGCTCGGGACAATAATAACTTTTTTTAAAGCCATAACATAGATAAAAAACAGTGTATATGAGAAAGAGCTGCATGATGACAAGAATAACCTAAAGTACCCTGGTGGCAGAAAGCAGGGCTCTGAAGAGAACCCCTCAGACCAACTATGAGGGTAACGTGTGATGCTGAAGCTCCTATGCTGAAAATTTGCCATTTTTGTGAACTTACAGAAGCAGTGATGGCTACCTGAGATAGTCCTGCAAACCACAAGATAGGTACTCAACCATGGATGTAGCTGGATGTGTATAATAAGTAGTAAACTAAATTATAATTTCATTATTATTTACTAAAGGGTACAGGATCAGACATAGTTTTCCGTCATCATCAAACCCAGTCTTTCTTTCTTTGCTCCTTTTATCCCCTCCCCTTTTTCCTCCTGCCAGGGACTATACACACAGGCTTGGGGAAGCTGAACAACCACTACTATGAAGTTGTTTTTCCAGGCCTCAGTGTCTGATGTCTCCAGCCTGGATAAACTGTACTTTTCCGTTCTTTCTCATGGTCATCTTTTTATGCTTTTCCCAGCTCCCTCTCTCTGCCTTTGCATTTCTCCCCCACCTTCTCTTCCTTCTCCCTCCCCTTTCTTCTTCTGTCCACCACTATGATCTTATTGGTATATGTTTCTATGTGGTAATGTTTCTAATTAGAATGAGGAACAGAGTTGAGAAACCATGTTCTAATCTCGGGGAAAATATTGTTTATACTTTCAATGCACCTTGTGAGGCCAATACATATGGAGCAACATGAGAAAGAAGTATAAACTGGTCAGAAAAATACTATGACAAAGAAAAAGTCCAACCTAAATGTTTTGAAATTCTAGAAACAAACAATCTCACTTCTACTTTAAAAATGAGAGATTCTACCCACAAGACAAAGCAAAATTGTGTAAAGAATAACAATACCTGACCATACCGCAGACTGTATCCTGTATTGCAGACTGTCTTCCATAATGTGGGTTGTACTCCATATTGCAGAGTGTGCTCTATCAAGCACTTCCAATGGATTGCCTTTCTTAATCCTCTTTCCTTTGTCTCTTAGAGATGGGGGACTGATACTTGTCACTATCCATCAAGAGGATGAGGCATGATAGGGACATTTGGGAATAAAAGTAAAGGGAATTTTAGTAACTCAAATCCTGGAAGCTAAGGCTGGGAAGGCAAAATTCTGTTAGTATATTGGGATAGCATCTAGTTCTTTCCTTAGAAGGACATGAAAATAAGTCAAGCAGAATATGTATATAAATACATGCATAGACTCCATCCTTGGAGCTCTGAGGTCTTGGAGGCTAGTTTGTTTTGCATCCAGGAGTCAAATAGAGTGGGTTTTTAATTTCGTCCTAACTACTGCCTGCTTGAGGGACTCCTAGCACTTACTGCATCTCTCCAAACCATACTTTTTCACGCAAAGTGTACAATTATGTCTTTTTCCAGGATTACTGTAAAGATTGAGATGAAGTATAAGACACATCTGTCACACAACAGAAATTCAACTAATGTGAAATGTCAAAAATTCTGCCTGCTCCAAGGTTTGTTGCAAAGCTTATATAAATCACCCAGACTGCATTTGACAGCTGTTGGGACTTGCTAAATGCTGGCTCCCCTTCTCACCTGGTAGACATTGTCAAGAAGCAGGTAGGGTGTTTTCTGAGCAGCTGGGACTCATAGCATTGGAAGCTACAACTGTAGCTCCCTGAGGCATCTGGGGTCTACTCAAGTCCCCAGGCTTCATCAAGATGCCCACTGGAGACTGCTGGAGGGGAACACCTTAGTTCAGGAACACTCCCAGCTCCTCCTTCCTTGTGGACTTCCTGAATTCCACACAACCTGACTTTCGATCTGCAAAATTTAGCACAAACCTCTCCCTTCTGAATGCAAATATCACCGCACTGCTCTGTGTCCATATTTGGCAGGGTTCTTTTTTATTTCTTTATTTACTTTAATTTTCTTAATATATTTAAACTGGGGACTGAACAAAGCTGTGCATGTCCTTCTGTACTTCACAACGCTGGATATGAGGATAGGATCAAAATGAGGTTCTGTACTCTTAAGTTAGCACGTGCTTCCTTATTCTGCATTTTCTTATCCTGGGGCTTCTGGGTTCAAGGGAGGCTGCTTGTGATAGCAGATAGAGACAAAGAGAGAGTATTCATGTACACTTTTCCTTTAAGTTGTTTTAGTTAATTCTTGCAGGAACTCCATGGATAGATAGGCAGTTTAAATTAGCTTCCCTAAAGTCATTTAGCCAAGAGAGATAGTCAGAATTTAAAAACAAGCCCTTTGTACTTCAAGTATTCATGCTAAAACCATGATGAAGTTTCACCTCTAAAAGAATTTTACTAATGAAGAAACTGAGTCCCAGGCAAATTATATACTAAGGATCATACTGAGTAGCAGGCCACAGAATTGACATTTGACTAAATACTAGCTCCCTGATCCCAAACAGTACATCTCCATATTTATCTTTCTTTTTAGTTTTGTGACTATTTGTCATTACAATATGAGGAGTAAAAGTTAAGTTTCAGTAAAAGAAACAGATAGTTAAAATGAAGGTGCCTTAGCATGACCAAAGTCTACAGAACACAACACTTGAACACATCAATCACCTAAATGGGGGTGACAGTATGTCAAGCACTAGGTGTCCTAGAAAATATGCCTAAATGCACTGGGACAACACATAAAGAAATATAGCATTGCAATGACTGTTCTGAACATGATTGGCAGCTATGCTGTGTTAGAGGATCAGACAGTATGTTGGAAGTAGATAACATTGCAACTGGATTTTGAACACAGGTAGAAAGCTGGTATAATATTTCTGAATGAGACAGAAAAGTAACATATACCAGGGACCAGTAAGCAATGGAGACACTTGGAACAGGATGCTGAGGTGAAAACAAAACTGTACATTTCAACACAAGCCTCCCAGAACAGAAATCGCTTGAAACAATACAAGCAAAGGGCAATATGTTTTAGCTTTTGTTTGTTTGTTTGTATTGCATAACCCATTAGAGGGCTATTAGTCATCCAGGGGTTGACTAATTCTCCCTCACTTAGCATTCCTTAGATGCTATAGTTCTTTGTCTAGGGATGGAGCCTAGTGAGATTAATTTTTTCCTCTCCACATTTCAAATCTAGTATATTGGTGTTATTCTTGTTGAGATCTTCTTTGGGTAGCCATGTTGAGGTTCCTGCCCTTTCTAGGAGACATAGCAGAAGGTTTATAATGTGCCCTTTGCTATGTAGAGAGTTCAGGGATGTGTGTGGATGTGAGAGGAAGTGTAAGGGAGTTGTTCCGATATATACATATACATGTACATACTTACATATATTACATACACACATACACACATAAATACTAATGAAAGAGGATTGTAGCTTAATGTTAGAATAGAAATGAGAGGGCAGAGAACAGGAAAATAAATTTGAAATGTATGTTTCAGACACAGAAAAACAATCAAAGAAGACAAGAATTTAAATTTTGACTTGTAAATAATTTTTTGTACACAGTTCTAGAGCAGTGACTCACAGGTCATAGATGCTTATTGAATATTGGTTGAAGAAATGAATGAACTGTGAAAATGGAGGAAATAAAAAGTGTATGTACAAGAACAACTTAAATTTTGAATTAATCAGTTATTTGGTGGTTTATGCTATTTCTTGGAGATTTTAGGGAAGTTGAGAATGCATGCAACAGTTGTTAGTCATAATATGATATCTAAAGTGCACCTTTGACACCCAAGTAGAAATACTAAGTAATAATCTAGCATATGAGCCTAAAGAATTAAAAGCACAAATGTGGGGAGGACTGGTCCCTAAACTCTGTGCTTATGAGTGAGAGAGAGAAAAATGTTGGACAGGTTAAAAAGTTTGAAATGGAAGTACTTTTTGACTGTCTGGATCCATGCTTTGAACCATGTAAGATAAGAACTAGTATTTTTATAGTATGAATAATAGTAGAGATGATAATCATAATAATCCTAATAACTTGGAGGGTGTAGGAATTGGAATCTAGGACCTTGTACACTCTAGGCCAGTACTCTACTACTAACCTGCATCTCCATCCCTGTCATTAACGTCATAATGCTGTCATTAACCAAGCAGTTAATCCACTTCCAACACACACCCTAGATCTGTGATTTTTCAACCTTTCGAATGCTACAACACTTTAATACACTTCTCCGTGTTGGGGTGACCCTTCCCATAAGATTAATTCATTGCTACTTCATAAATAGAATTTTGCTACTTTTATGAATCATCATGTAGATATCTAGTGACTGCATATCTGATATGTGACCAACAAAGAAGTCATAATGCACAGGTTGAGGTGATGTATATGTTTACACACTTAATTCACATAACATGTCTGTGGGATGCACTCATTTTTCAGTTAAGTGAAGATCCCGAAGATACAGACTTCTTTGAAGGCTATGTAACTGTTAGATAATGGAAGATGTTATGCAAACTCAGCACATCTCTGTAGAGCTTACTTTCTTGGCCTTTATTCTATAGAACATATAAAGATGGAAAAATGACCATAAGAGTTAACTTTCCAAAGATCGCTGATAGATGTGACAAAATCATCAAGAAATGCCAAAAAGGATAACTTGATAAAATAATGTGAGCTAAGAAGGGGAAATGATTGCGTAAGACAAATCAAAAAAAAACCACAACAAACACACAAACAAACAATAAAACTACATTACTATGGAAGAGAGCAGAAGCAAGAGCCAATAATTAAAAGAGAATGTAAGATGTTTAAGGGTGATGGTTCACTGTGTTTAGATGGATGATAGAAGACAATTTATATAAAGTGTTAGGGAAAATTCAGTAAAGAATCAAAAATTGATGCTATGGAGCATGAGGTACAATTACAGAATGAAAAATCCCAGAGAAGGTAAGAGAGGAAAGATCCTGGCCTTAAAAGAATTCACTTTAGAATAAACTTGAGACCACCCATTCTAATGTGAGAACAGGAATCAATGAGCTTCTGTTGAGTGAGAAGTGGTACCTAGGGAAGGAGCAGAACACTCCAAAATAGGAAAGCCTCTGTGTTCACCACTGAGTTAGCACAATGATTGACATGTAATAGCTTAAAATGTTCTGGAATGATGCAATTGTAAAGGCTCAATGTGCAAAACTTTTAAAGCACTCAGCCTGAGAAGGAAAAACAGATGTGTTAAAGAAGGGGACTGGCTAGTGACATCAACGCAAACAGCAAAGAGAGTCTTCTCTGCTATGGACTTCCTTTGTAAATGTAGTAAACATTGCATACTTTGTAGAGTCTGTAAAATCTATAAAGGTCATTACCAGCACCAATTTGGGAGCGTTGCCAGGCCCCACACTGCAATCCCTGAGCCAGAAACCCACTAATCCCCAAGCTTGACACAGAAACCCACTGAACCCTGAGTTCTCCATGCTCAGGACTTGAAATTCTCCTAACCCCCATCCTGGAAAACTCTATCATGAAAAGCTCTGACCCCACCCCACTAAGAAATCCTAAATAAGCCCTGCCTTCTGCTTAGTTTGTTGATGTTTCTCTCCTGAGCAGAGGCAACCCCCCTGCTGGCTTTTTCCCTCCTGCTCCATCTATGTGAGGTTTGGTGTATAGTGTGATTTTGTGGTATTCCTTGGCTTCCTACTGCCAGGATACCTTTCCCTTCAGAGTTGCAACACTTACAAAGGGTAATAGAATCACTGAACTTTCTGGAATACACATTGGAATTTTTAGTAATAGTATTAAAATTAAGATCACACAATGGAGCCATGAACATCTTCAGGAATATTTGTTTCAGCACAAAAACAGAGGTTGTGGGTAGGTAAATTTAAATCTGGTTAGGGTATCCCCCCAACCCCCAGAGAGTGGATAGAAGAGAAGTAACTATGTTTGCATACAGTTTGTACAATGTTGTGCTATGGCATCAAGGAAGACAGTGATGGAACTGGGAAAAGAGAAGATGGTCATACGAGTAGAGACCAGAGGTGGGAAACAGGATGCTGATGAAGACTTGGGAAGCTAGAATGGAGGTATAAATCAAAGTTTATACCTCTTCACTGAAGGAGTGACACACATGATAGACCAGGAACATTTTTGTACTGCTGAAAAGGTAGATACTCAACCTTGATAAACGTCCCAGTCAGATATGGCTACATCGTGGTCTGTGAGTGGAAGAAGAAAGCAGCTTCTACTGTGACTGCACTGGGAGTGAATTCGCAGGGACACTTTGTAAGACTGTGATACCTCTTCGTTGGTCAAAGCTTGTCACAATGATGCAACATGTCAACACTGTTGACAGCTGTATTTGTCACTGCTGGTCTGGATATACAGATTCCCCATATGAGATAGACAAAAATTAATGTAGGAAGAAACCCTGCCAAATTGGGGGGAATGTGGTGAGCTGTCCTCAGAGGATCAATGGGGACACATTGCAGGCCTGCCTTCCTTCTTCAACCGCCTGGGAGCCTCAGGCCATGTTTGTATCTGTTAGCCTGGATTCACAAAGCCAGTTCCAGGATAGCCAGGGATACAAACCTGCCAAGAAACCATGTCTTGAAAGACAAACAAAACAAAACAAAATATCATATACTAGTTGTTTACAAAATGTATTTTCTATTAATTCCAAATAATATATATTGTAAGCCAGGGTGGCAGCATAATCGGGCTCTAGTGAGGGTACTCTTCTGAACTGGCTTCTCACATGACCATTCCTCTGTGTGCACTTGACACAGGAAGAAGGAAAGAAGAGAAGGAGAGGGGAAGACATATTTTTTTCCTACTAGTACTCTACTAATCCTTTATAAAAGGCCCCAGCTTGGTTGGGCAGTGGTGGCACACACCTTTAATTCCAACACTTGCGGGGCAGAGGCTGGCGGATTTCTGAGTTCGAGGCCAGCCTGATCTACAAAGTGAGTTCCAGGATAGCCAGGGCTATACAGAAAAACCCTGTCTCCAAAAACAAAAACAAAAACAACAAAAAAAGGCCCCATCTTCATAACGTAATCTAAACTTAATTGAGTTTCACAAAAAAAATGATAGATAGATACATAGATACATAGACAGATGATTGATAAATAGATGAATTAAAACCACTGTTGGTTTATCCAGGCAGTGGTAGTGCACACCTTTAATTCCAGCACTTAGGAGGCAGCAGTAGATGGACCTTTGTGCATTCAAGGCCAGCTTCATTGATCTACAGAGCTAGTTATAGGGCAAGCAAGTGTGCACAAAGAAATCCAGCCTCAGAAAGAGATAGATAGATAGATAGATAGATAGATAGATAGATAGATAGATAGATGATAGATAGATAGATAGATAGATAGATAGATAGATAGATAGATAGATAGATAGATAGTCAGACCTACTAAGGTTAAAAAACAAAAAACTTTCCAAAGGCTCCATCTTCAAATATCACATAGAATAATAATGGCAACATAGAAACTGGATAGTGGTAGAGAACCAGTAATGTCTTTGGGAACAACAGTAGAAGGGCTCAAACACTCAGTGCATCCCAAATGGGATGGAGCAAGGGCAATGGAGCCTACCTTAGCAAATTCTTCATTAAATCATCCAAGTGACCCTTGAAATAAGATTTTCCAGGGAGAGAGATGGAGGAGAGTTATCATCATTGAATGGAAAACTCTAGGACAATGAAAGTATTTGACATCAATATGGAAATTTGCTGGATAATAAAGTCTAATGAAATCCATTTCAAAGGAGTTGGGTTTTTGAAAGAAACAAAGAAATGAAAATGTTTAGAAATATAAAGAAAGAGATATCTACCTTATAGCCAGCTCCAGTGTGACAATTAAAGAAAATTTACTCAAATAGGAATAATTCCAGACAAAGTAGTTTTAGGTTCTATGCATGTACGTCAAAAGTAAATGATGGGAATGTGAAAATAAGTGTCTGTAGAGTGACAGAGGTGACCTGGTGGGTGCCTATATGCTCCCAAGCACACAGTGACAGACCTGGGTAATCGTGGAACATAGAAGAGGCCTCTGAGTGAAGCAGGTATTAAACAAATGTAGAGTTTCTGTATCTATCATTGGTCCTGATAGATGCATAGAAGAAAGAGGACTGTTGGATCAGAAGATGGTTCTGCTTTTCTTCCAGCTGACACTTAGAGAGACAATGCTCAGAAGATTTCTTCTCAGGTCACTCCTTCCATAGGAAGAAAATATTTAAGGGCTATCTTCTTTTCAAGTTGACATGAATAGGTGGAGCCTAGCAGCAACTCTGGCTACTCTTTGGTGGTCTGGCAGAGAGTATAAACTGAGCATTTTACTAAAATAGCATGCTATCTTCAATAAGATGTGGCATAAGAGGAAAAAGGCATATTTATCTGCCTGTGACCA
This sequence comes from Mus caroli, assembly GCF_978045245.1. Lineage (NCBI taxonomy): Eukaryota > Metazoa > Chordata > Mammalia > Rodentia > Muridae > Mus > Mus caroli. The sequence continues at coordinate 50,981,584 of NW_028227263.1, read as the reverse complement.
CAGACCATATATCACATATCTAGCAATCTAGTATTCTATTAATATAGATCCTCAATATAGTGCTATTCAGGTCCAGTGAGATTTTTAGCCCTATCTCATCTATAATCCATTGTGTGTACTTTGGAGCCAAATAAACTTGGGTTTGAATTTCTCTTCTGGTCTTTGTGAACTGGTGGTTGTAGATTTTTGTGGTTCCCTCCTTATATTGTATCTATTGGGCCCTTACTACCCCATGCATAGCCACAGATCAGATATTTGGCTCTGCATTTCTTCAAGTACCTTTTCTAAATCAAGGAAGGATCACTATGTCCAGCCATGAGATAAACTGGTAAGGCAGGAAATCATATGTTTTGGGCAGCATCTGTGAATGAGATTCTAGCTCTCTCATCTCTGCTGTGAAGTTTAGAGCTGGGGGTTTCATCCCAATAAAAGAAAGCATGTTTGTTGTGGGTTTGAGTTCAATGGGTGGATTTTAGTGAAAGATGACTTGATAAAGATTTTCGTAGGCTATTTGCCTCCTTGCATGTGTCTCTGCTGCTTGCCTATAGGCATACTACATACTACTGTCATCTACTTACAGTCAACTCTTGTCTCACTCTTTGCTCTTGGTGAACCCAGCACACAGCAGGGAATGTGTAAATTACCTAACTCTCAGAGCCTCTGTTTTATTCTCGGAAAACTAGAAAGTCTCATGCTTGAAAATAAACAAACAAAACAAAGTCGCCTCAGATTTAAAAGATGGTGGAGAACACACCAGCACAGACCTTAGCACAGGGGACCTCTGGGTCATTATGAAGTGCCATTCATCTTTAATACTGATGCCTCCTGTTAGAATTCCTTCTAGACTCTGCCCAACAGTCACCTGGCAACAGCCAGATAGGCCTAGCTTGATTCAAAACAAAACAAAACAAAACAAAAACAAAAAGGTGGGGGTTATTTGGCCCCCAACTCCTCCTCTCTGACTCTTTTCTCTCCCTAACCCCTTCCCCTTCCCCTTCCCCTTCCCCTTCCCCTCCTCTCTCCCTCTCTCTCTCTCTCTCTCTCTCTCTCTCTCTCTCTCTCTCTCTCTCCCTACTCTCCCCTTTCCATGCTCTCTAAATAAACTCTATTCTAAACTGTATCAGTGATCTGCCTGGCATCTACTGGGGGTGCCTCATCATGGGCCTGCTGAGGCACCCCCCCTCCCACCTCACCATACTGCACTCTACAAAACATATCCTGGTCTTTTTAAAAAACCCAATACCTCCTCACAGACAGTGAGAATGCCAGAGGAAACAGGGAGCCTAGTCAGCTGCACCTAGGAAGATGAATTCACCTGTCATAGGAAATCCCCAAACTTAATGAGATTCCAGTAATGGGCAGTTGGATGTAATACACTTAGGGACTCGGTAGGGTTATAATAATTAAAAACTGGTTTTTAACAATAATAATAATTTAATGCTATTTAACAATACTTTCAAATAGCTTATTAGATAATCTGTGGTGTTTACTGATAATACAAGGAATGTAAGAAATATAAGATACATATCTACCTGTAGCTACCACAGAGACTATGTGGATAGAGGAAGCTCTCCCACAAACAGTTGCTACAGGAATTCTTCCCAGAAAGGATAGTGTCCCTGGTGGAAAACTGAAGAGTTGATTCCCTGAGGCAGAATTGTTTTAAAACTAAAATTATTGTTTAAAGCTCATCCTGACAATCACATATCAGAAGTAAATCATAAACATGGGCAAAGGTTTGAGTTTCTGATATGTTTACAGGCCCCATAACTATTGTATAATGAGGCAATTTTATGTAAATCTCTTCAGAATTCGATCTGGACATTTGCAAAGGGCAGTGTCACCCATTGGAAATGTAGCAACGAGTCTCTTTTCTGTTTCTTTGGTGTTCTTTGTCATGGGGCAATTTGCATGAAAATAGGATTCTGATTACTCCCCTGTTTCTCAGGCATGTTTCTTTCTTCAGAACTGAAAGACATCCAGTGACAGGCCAGCTTCCGGCATTCATAATTAAAAATAAGCAAGAACTTGAAAGAGCCCACTGCAATTAGAGGAATAACCTCTGTGTCCTGGGAATGAAGGAGTCAACCAGCTTTGTAATCATGTCATATCCATTGTGACCAGGGGAACAAAGGAGAAGGTGCAGAGGGCAAAGGGCCATTGGGAGAAGAAAGGCTGGATCCTGAGGTAGATCATTAAATTGTGGAGGAACCCTGTGGAGTGAGCAGACTCTGTTCCATGGCTGGGTGAGGAAGCAGGAGAGATGCAGGACCACTCTTATAGAGGGAAGGTGCCCTTGGAGCAGGCTATGCTTTTAATGAGTTCTGTTACTGGTGGGGTGAGACTCATCCTGCCACTCTCTGTCCTCTCCCAACTTGTATTTGTTTCATTTGTCTCCTCATCTCGTCTACAGCAATGTGGATCTTAAAGGCAAAACCTTCTGGCTCTTGCTTATTGGCAGGCAATACTCACTGAATACCTAGTCACAGTCAAGCACTGTGAGCACAGAGGTGAACACATAAGATTGCCTATGAGCAAGCAGTGAGATGAGCCATCCAGCAAAATAACTATGAGAGTGGCCAGGAACTTTGGTGTTGTGTCTCAAACCCTTGGACAAATGCCCGAGGTCCCTATTTAGCATATGCAGGAGCAGCCATGTCTACTCCCTGCTTTCATTCACTTGGCATGTTCTCAGGAGGACTGCTGGACAGCTGGAAGTGTTCAAGGTCAATTTGAACAACAAAGTGAGTAAGAATTTGAAGATACAGTAAGTGCTTGTCTATAATCCCAGTACTCAAGAGGCTGAGGCTGGAAGAGCACAGGTTCAGGGCCAGCCCAGGTTACATTTAGAGTTCTAGTCCAGCCCGGGCTATATAGTTAATACTTGTTTAGAAAACCAAATTAAACAAAAGAATGTTTCTTTTAACTTCTTAACTTTATATCCCTCTTACTGCCCCACTCCAAGTCAACCCCTCCCACAAGACTTTTCCCACTCCCCTTCCCCTTCTCCTCTGAGCAGGGGGGAGACCCCTAGGTATCTTTCTACCCTGGTACTTCAAGTCTCTGTGAGGCTTAAGTGCTTCCTCTGCTCCTGTGGACAGACAAAGCAGCCCAACTAGAAGAACATATCTCAGATACGGGCAGCAGCTCTTGGGATAACACCCACTCCAATTGTTCGGGAACCACATGAAGCCCAAGCTACACATCTGCTACATATGTTTGGGGAAGTCTAAGTTCAGCCCCGTGTATATTCTTTGGTTGGTGGTTCAGTCTCTGAGAGCCCGGAGGGTCCAGGTTAGCTGATTTTATTGGTGTTCCCATGTAGTTCCTACCCCCTTAGGAACTACTTATTCTTCTTATTCTTCCCTAAAATTCTATAAGCTCCATCCACTGGTTGTGGGTATCTGCATCCTGCTGAGTCAGCTGGTAGGTGGAGCCTCTCAGATGAAAACTATGTTAGACTCCCGTCTAGAAGTGTAACAAAGTATCATTAATGGAGTCAGGGATTGGTGCTTGCTCATGGAATGGGTCTCAAGTTGGGTGGTTATTGTTTGGCCATTTCCACGTTCTCTGCTCCAACCCTAATCCCTGCATTTCTTGTAGACAGGATAACTTTCTGGTTGAAAGTTCTATCCATTTGCCTGCAAAATTCAAGATGTCTTCAAACAATGTAATCTTATGAATCTAATAATGGACCCCTCTGCTTCAATGTTCCTTCTGTCATTGAGCCCATACTTATTTTAGGGAACATGCTAAACATTGTCTCTATGTCTTATAGGATCCCTTGAAATTTTATTTCTCTGGGCCTGTATTTAATGACAAGTAGGTATTATATGCATGTGATTATGCTTATATATTACTTCTGAGATATCCAAAATGCTGAAACATAGAAGCTCACAAGATCTGTAACTGTGCTAACTACAGAAACCATATTAAAGAAGAATGAGAGTCTCTTTTATGGAGTAGAGGTTGGAGAAGAATAGAGTAAAGGAGAGCAAGGTCTGACTCTACATGTGAAGGTTTGGCCAGGGAGTGCAAGGTGTCACCCTTGCTCTTCTGCTCCTGCTTTGTCCTCCCCCCTCCCCCTACATTTTGATGTACTTCTATTTCCTTCATGGCTGGAGAAATGTTGAGCTTAGTTTCATGAACTCCCTAAGCTTCAGGTTGTCTGGATGAAAAGGTTAATCATAAGTTTACCCAGGAATAGTGCAAGTGGGCACACATTATTCAAGTATGTGCCTATTACATGTGGTACAAATGATAAAAGTCATGTGCCCTAAACTGCAAACATGTTTGTAGTATAGGTTCATTAATGACAGGTGCCTACTCACATCCAGGCACTGGGCTTCCTGGAATCAAATACTTTCCACAGGCTGTTGGCAAGCTCCAACTGAGTTTCATGGACTTCTACCCATGTAGACCCAAGCCTGACTTCAACTCAACGAGATTTTCTCAACCCACCTCTCCTCTCTTGAGTCCATCTTTACTTGAATCCACACTACTATCTGAGTTAGAATCCAGGAACTCATTTCTGCATCTTGCTCACTTGCCTACTTTTATCCCAGGACTTACTCTGGACCAGATCTCATGGAACTTTTCATTAAATAAAATTTTCTCAGACTGATTGGTCTCTTATGACAGCTTCTACAAGAATACCATCACTGGTCTTCATGACTCCATTTCTCTCTACTCTAGTTTCCTATCTGCACCCTTCAAAGAACCATGGATCTATATGAGTGCCTGTTTCACCACATAGACTGGAAGTCACACAAGGCCCAGATAGAATTTTTCATCATCATATACCCTAGTTCCTTGCACAGACTAGTACTGAGTAAAGTTCTGTTGTTTTTAGGCTCTAAGGTAGAACAGAAGAAAAGAAGAGAAATGTTAAACATGACTGTTGGTTTCAAATCATGAATTTTCTGGAAGATTATTGATAATTAATAGAGAAAATCAGCATCTCTAAGAAGGATTAGTAATACATACTAACTTTAGTGAAATAAATGTTTTCCAGTATGTATGTATGTGTGTGTGTATATATATATATATATATATATATATATATATATATATACAAATATATGTGTGTGTGCATATATATATATATATATATATATATATATAGTTTTTTTCTGCAGTTGTTGTTACTCAGCTCTTAAAGCTGAACAGGAAAACCATTGGTAGCTGGCAGAATTTAACAGAATTGGCACATCTCAGTATCAGAAGAGGAAATGGGAGAGATGCTTCAAGGTTAAAAGCAGACATGATAGAAAAGCCAATCTAGAAGATCTAGAAGGAGTTGTTGTTGAAGATGGGATAGACACAGGGGAGACATGCAAGAGAGAGGTAGGAAGGAATAAATAACCTTTTCTGAAGAGCTTAGAAACACATATGGTCAAAAGCACATGCGTGTGTGTGAGTGCATGTATGATATGCATGTATTTCTGTCTTTAACTTGGCTTTTCATTAAACATTGAGGATAGATGTGTAGCACCAGGATCACTCCCCGGTACTCAGGTTGCGAAGCTCAGGCTTCTATCCACCAAATGTTTCCCCCAGTGTAGAGATGCTAGGCTAATCCAACTAATAGTGAAATGAAAAGGAAGGCCTGAGAATGTCCAGCTTTCCTGAGTTGCTCCTTTTCTGTGAGAGTGTCAGGCAGAGGTCCTGTCTGAAAAGGAGTGGTAAACTGGATTTGTTATCTGAGTGTATTCATATCTCCATCCAAAACACCTGGTTGGCTCTTAAAGCTGAACAGGAAAACTATCAGTAGCTGGCAGAATTTAACAGAATTGGCACATCTCAGTATCAGAAGAGGAAATGGGAGAGCTGCTTCAAGGTTAAATGCAGACATGATAGAAAAGCTAAGTCAGAGTGCAACTCAGAGAAAAGAACGATGGGGCCCTGAGTCACAGAGCAGGGAGATTTTATTCTGTGTGTATGAACTCCCTGCTCAGATTAAATTGCGCTGATATTAGGGAAATTTTAAAAGTTAAATTTGCATTTGTGTTTCAATTTTTGCTTTAAAACGTTTTTTCTTTTTCTTCAATATAAAACCATCTATATACCAGCATGCCCTGTGTGTCAACATAGTCCTGCCCTTTGGGCATGCAAAATTAATAAATAAAATATAATCCAATCTAAAGATCTAGAAGGATGTAGAAACATCATCCTAGGGCCTGATCTGGAAAGGACTGTGGATGTGGAGCAATAGCTAGCTAGGGAGAAGGAAGAAGCAGGGGAGATAGCTGAGCAACACTGTATGGTGGGGGAGATAACCTAGTCCTGGGGGCCTGAAATGCAGTGGACCTTGGGCATTGGAACAATTGTAGCTTCCGCTTCACCAGTAGAAAAAACACAAGAGCCAGTACTGTGCTGATTGTTGGGTGATTTATTTTCTCGCCACACAAGGCTCCTGGAATCAGCACTCGCCCGCAGCTTGTGACATTTTCAGGATGGAGCTGCTTTCTTCTGTGCAGTTAGCAATATTGACCTTCAGATTGCAGAGGGTCAGACAATCATTTCCGAGAAGAAAATGAAATGCAAACAAATACATAGCCTATAGACGGTTGTGCTGGAGACAACTTTATTTACTATCAGACGTTCTGGCCTCCAGCCCTGGCCTCAATATTGTTATAAGCAAGTCACTGAAGGTCAGTGAGGCTTAGTTGCCTCATCGATCAAATCTGTCAATAAAATACATGTGTACACATGGACACATAATTAATGTTAGGGGAGAGGATGACATGGAGGGACGATGCCAGCAGACAGGGAGTGAAGGCAAAAGTGGACATGTGGTGACAGAGACGATCTGGGACTTGCCACCTTATTACCTTATTTCATTCCTGTCTGGAAATCTGTTCTCAAACCTGTACTAGGCAATCTTCTCCAACCTTCCTTCTATACCACCCTGTACAGACTTAACATGCACTGAAGAGTTTTCACATCTCATTCTCTTAGTTGTATTTATCTTGATAGAAAATATTTTGTCTACCTTTCCCCTATAATCTCATGGATTTAACAGTCTCAGAGTTAGACTTGGTCATTTGATCATTTTGTTATGAATGGTGTATGTGTGTGTGTGTAAGTGCATTTTACTATTTAACAATAATCCTCTAAAAACTCAAACCGGAAGTGAGAGACATGACAGGACTTTCTCCAGGGATGGAGAACTGTGTGGAACAGCAGAGACAAATGAGGTCAGCACAGTGTCTCTGACTGAGGTATGAGTGGAACTAGCTTAGTCTGTTGTCTCCCTACCTACAGGATTTCTAGCCAACCAGAAGTAACCTAGAATTATCCCAAACTGTGTAGCATGAATTCCTGAGAATTTCCAGGTGAGTTCTTTAAAGCAAAACAGCAATTTGAGTGATGGTCTTAATCTCTCAAATGGAGATGTGTCTTTGCTCCTGAGTTCAATTTAGCAAAGCACACCCCATTGGTTCCAGCCATGTCCTCTACGCTGGATTTCCTCTGGTCTTCAAGACAGGCACTGGTGTCACAGCTGTGGACAGGGCATGCTCCTCTGTCTTGACATTCCCTTTCCATGTTTGTGGTCCACAATCCTGTAATCTGGAAACTGGTTGATGGAGTGAACAGGAGGGAATACTATCTACCAGTTTTAACTGGAGATGCCCAGGACTGGGCCTATTCTGCAAACCAACTCAGCTTTCTTTGGGAACCTGCTGTGCTACATACACAAGGACTAGAGAGACCTGGGAAAAGAATCAGGTTCAAATGCCCAAGGCTGTCTCTGTCCCATGGACTCAGACATGCTAGTCTCTAGCTGAATTTTTATTTTATTTGTTGCAATGTTTTGTGTGCATTTATAACTGAGATTGGGGGTAAGAGAGAAGACATTGACTGTGCTGACTGGCAGGAAAGAAAAGGTGATTTGAGGCTAGAAAAGCCCTGTGGCCCCCATCTCATGCTGCATTTTCTCAATGGCATTCATTTTAAAAGCTTTCTTGATACTTTCTGATCCAGGCAAGGAAGGAAACACATCACCCAAGGATGTATTCAGGATCATGTCTGCTTATCTCTGCCAGTCAAAAGAAGTCATCTATCTCTGTCACTCCTCCAGACAGATATGAGAACAGTCTTATTGTTTCTGACTTTTTAAGAGCTGTTCCAGGATTTTGTTTATTTGGGGGTTGTACCATAGCTGTTTGGTGTGTTTTTTATTTTGTTTTGTCATTTCCCTTCCTTTCAATTCCATAGTGCTCTGTTATCCTATTCTTCCTTCCAACTAACTAAGTAACTAGGACAGACACCAGAAGCTACTGTATTGTGTAGGTGGCTGAGCTGTGCATTTTATAAGATAGGTATGTCCCATCTTAGTTAGCTGTCTTCATACTCCTTTGCTAGACTTGGCCCATGTTCACATAATGTTCCAAATCCTTATACAGCTTGTTTCTTAGGAAAATAGAGGAGAGGGCAAGCAGAGAGTTAGCTCAAAGTAAATTATGTATGTATTTAACACATTTTATGAAAAATATTGTGTTGCACAATTAATGGAGGCTAATTTTTTTAAAAATCCTATTTGCTCTTCAACCAGGTATAGGAGTACACTCCTGTGATCTTGGCATTCATACAATCATATGTTTAAGTTTAGTCTAATATATAAAGATAGCCTCTGTCTCAACACAAGATAAAACAAATGACACAGGCAACAAGAAGTACAACAACAACAAAAAATGGTGCTTCATAAGTGTTTCATAAATTCCAGTTGAATAAATGGTTAAGGAAACATTAAAATATGGAATCATCTCATGTAATGGTTGCATACATCCCTGAATTCACTTGATAATGTGTGGGCTTATTTTCGTGTATTATTGTATATATTCAACAGTAATCTATGAGATTTACACACTGGGTCCAGTAGTTTTCTGAGGAACAAAACATTGGCAGCAGTGACAATGTTGGAGTGGTATGCTCCCTCTAGTCATGCTTGTATAGGCCAATCAAACTTGAGTTTTGTGCAGTATAAAGAACAAAATGTGGTGTTCTAGTTTGCTTCTCCATTGCTCTGATACCTCTCTGGTAGTACCAACTGGGGTTGGAAAGGATTTATTTGGTTTATACATCTCACTCCCAGTCCATCACTGAGAGAAACCAAAGCAGGAACTCAAGCAGGAACAGAGGCAGGAATAGCCATTGAAGAAGCTACTTACTAACTTGCTCCTTGTGACTCGCCTAATTCCCTTTCTTGTCCATCCAGGAGCACCTGCCCAGGGGTGACATCCCTCACAATGGTATGGTCTCTCCTATATCAATCAATGATCAAGAAAATATCACAGAGACCTGCCTACAGGCAATTTGATGGAGGCTAGTCTGATGGAGACTACTCTTCAACCAATGTTTCTTCTTCACGGGTATCTCCAGCACATGCAGTGAAGATGGTAACAGGCTCAGTACAATTACCCAGGCTGGGGAAAGATGCTCATTTTGATAACTCAACATCTCACTGAACAAATTACAATATCTGAGGGCTGAACATCAGAGCAAAGCAGGGGAAACTTCAGTATGGCTGACCCATACCCCAAATTCCGCTTTGTCTAACACTGAGGCAGGGATACCTCTTTTCAGCTAAGTGTATAGCATCTAGTGTTAAGCTGTATGATACACAGCGGGATGACAGAATACAGTGTACAATAGCCTCAGCATTGAAAACAGTTCTTACCTTTTTTATAACTCTACCCTAAAAAAGTTTCTTAGTTTTACACTGTGACATTTAGTAACTAGAAGCAGTATCAAGTATCCAGGATTCACAGAGGTCATATCACTAGGTGCTAGGTCAGACTCAGGACTTATTTTTCAGAGAGAAACCAGTAAGACTTAAGGTAGCCAAAGACCATTATTGGTAGAGGAAAAAGAATTTATATCAAACCAGTAAGTATCAACTTTAAATGACATGCTCCAAGAAAGGGTTGATAAGAGATGTGCTTAGAAAGATGATAAGAAATGACATCACATGGGACTGGAGAGAAGACTCAGTGGTGAGGAGCGTTAGCTGCTCTCAGAGGACTCAGGTTTGATTCGCTATATACATATGGCAGTTCACAACCATCTGTATCCCCAGCTATAAGAAATTCAACCTACTCCTCTGGCTTCCATGGGCACCAGGTACACACATACTACATAGAAATACATAAAAGCAAAACGCCCATATGTATAAAATAAATTATTATCTTTTAAAGTAACAAGAGGTACAGTAGGATGTGAATAAAAACAATAACAACAAAAGTATTTTATAATGAAGTTTAAAAGGTATTGTATTTGTCAGATTTCTGATACGATAAAAAACAGTTGCAATAAATCAACATATGAAGATGAAAGAGTTACTTGAGGTCATAGGTCTTCAGGCATCCTGCTCTTCCTGTTACTTTGAGCCTCTGGTAATATAGTATGACAGAAACATGTGGTAGAAGAAATCATTCCCATAGTTGTCAATATCAAATAAGGCAAGTCTGTGTGTGTAGTGGGGGAGGTTCCATTGTCCCTTGAAAGGCCTGCCCCAATTTCTGGAAGATTCACTAGGAACCCACATCTTAAGAGTTCAACCACATTCCAATATCAGAGGACTGTGGACTAAGCCTTTAACACATTTCAGTAACATTTCAGATCCAAATAATGACAAAGATCATTAAAAACTTAGAGGAAATGGTACCAGTATTTATTTCAGTAAGCAGGGGAGTGTGTGTGTGTGTGTGTGTGTGTGTGTGTGTGTGTGTGTAGGGGTATAATCTCAAGAAAATAAAAACATGAACCGAAGAAGAAAAGAAGGAGAAAGAGGAGGAGGAACAAGAAGGAAGATGAAGGAAAAAGAGGAAGAAGAAGAAGAAGAAGAAGAAGAAGAAGAAGAAGAAGAAGAAGAAGAAGAAGAAGAAGAAGAGGAGGAGGAGGAGGAGGAGGAGGAGGAAGAGGAGGAAGAGGAGGAAGAGGAGGAAGAGGGGGAGAAGAAGAAACATATATCACATTGGAATATGGCACAGTAGTAACCTTCTAACCATTAAATTATCAGTGGTTGCATCAACCTTTAGCTATCTTATGTGTGCACTTCTTCAGTGCACTTTTTCTTGAAAAATATCTAGAAAGGCATGCATCAGTTTTTGAATGACACATGTAAACACCTGATATCCTTTCATTACTATTGTGTCATTGGTCCTTCTGAAGCATGCTTGACTTCTTCAGGTTACACTGCCACCTTTCTTAAGCATTAAATTGCTAGAGAACCACTGGATGGGGTCAAATGATTTATCAGGACAAATAGCTTTGACTGGGTAGATGTGGTGCATTTTCCATACTGAAAGTCTCGGTCAACCAGCAGGAAACTCTCAAGGGAGGCATGTCAGAAGGACACAAGATGTTGATTGCACTATCCAAGGGCCATCTTGAAAGGCGTGTTTGAAGCAACCACTAGATGGCGCTGAGATTTCAAAATGGATTATTCTGAAAAAGGCTGGGAAGTGCGTCAGAACCATCTCCAGCCCCTTCTGGTCAGTGTGTACATTATGCATGCAGAGTGGACTCCCCTATCTGTTCCACATTTTACATCATGTCAGTGCTCCTTATAAAAAATGGACGGAGTAATAGCAGTTATTTAGTGTTCTTGTAAGGATCACATTCAATAATGGATAGTAAGGTATTCTGTAAACTATAAACAATTGACTAGATATTACTATGCCTAATTGTTACCAATAAATGTAAATCAAATGAGTAGAAAGTTATGAGAATGAAAGGTAGTATATTGAGTGAGCTTTATAAGTCATTCAGTAGAACAATTGAATAAGCATACCAATATTGAATGACTCCATAATTATCTATATTTTCATATAGATAATTTTTTCAACCCAAATGATAAGAATATAGAAAGACAATAGAATGAAAATAGAGGGAGAGGGAAGGGAGGAAGCTATGGGAACATGTCTAAGTACCCCATTATCATCAAATTATATGTCTTTATCTCTGTGTAGGCTTAGTTCTAGATAAACTGATCTTTAGCAATTACCAGGCAAAGATTAAAATAAAGACCATGTACTTATTTGTCAAAAAATACATTGCAAACATTATACATTATACTAATTTCTAAATTTATTATATACATTTCAAAAGGTAAGTTTTCATTATACTTTATTTGAGAAAAATTATAAAGAACTGCTATCCTATATTTTACTAGGTTATAAAGGATTATCTAACATAGTATGTATTCTGTTGGCTACCAAACTATCAGAATCTGTTTTATTATCCATCCTAATATAAAGGGTCATTGTACTGTATACTGATGTTTCCTGTTTTCAGAGTTTGAGTCTATTTGGTTCTCAGAAAGACCATTTGACATTTATCATATCTCAACACTTTTTTGGAATGTATAAGAAAATTAATAAATAAAATCTGATAACATAGTTTCAATATAGTGAGTTACATTGATTTGTAAACTCAGCTTAACTTCTTGTGTGTTTATTCACCAATTTGCTTTTTGTACAGTAGTCTACTAGGTGTAGAGAGAAAAAGATACACACAGCCTGAGTCAGAGACCGATGTTGGGTGATAAAGTAAACTGTCTCTCTATTAGTTACTTTACCTGTCCTTGGACAAAATACCTGCCCAACACCAATCAAGGCAGCAAGGTTTTGTTTGGTTCACAATTCAAATCCATCATGGTGGGATAGTCAAGCCAGCAAGGAGCTTAAAGCAGCTGGTCTCATGGCATTTCCAGCAAGGAAAGAGATGGGGCTACAGCCCAGTAGACATTATTGTTTTTAATGTTCCGTCCAGAGTTCCAGTCCACAGAAAGGCACCACCCACATTTAGGGTGAGTTTTCTTTCTCCAAATAACCTAATACAGACATACTCCCACAAATGTGTCAAGAGGCTTGTTTCCATGGTGATTCTAAAGGCTGTCGAGCTCCCTACCAAGATTAATCCTCACTATTTCTAAGTCATTTTGCATGTGGCATTATCTAATTTAGTGCAGAGGTGAGTTTATCAGAGCGTAATAGTAGGGACAAGATACCTGAAAAGGCTCAGAATGTGTCTTGAGATAGAGAGATTGCTTGGGGAAATGGCCTATAGGTTGATCTAAGGGTTAGGAATATTTGAGAACAATAAGGAAGAGAAATGGTGGGAGGTGGTGAGAACCTGCTCAATTTGTAGGGATAATGGTTTGCCTGCCATTGGAAAGAAGGTTTGTTGTAACTGATCATCCACTGAAGGCTTGAACACCAGGTCAAAGAATCACTGCTCCATATATACATGTAGCTGTTGTATAATATTCAGGCTCGGTTAGGTGCCTCCTCATAACTGATTCTCTTCTATGTACAGCATCTTCCTACTGAACTAACGACTGATTCTTAACCATCCTCCACTTGTTTCTGAGGCTCCCCAGGTAATCTGTTAGACCTAGTGGAGAAACCCCCACCCAATTCCCGATTCGGCGTGCACCCAAAAAACCAAAGGACCATCTCTTGATGTAATTACATGAGGACTTTTAATGACGGAGCTCCAGACCGACATGCATCCCACACAGGAGATAATGGATGTCGGCCACGGGGCTCGAAAGCTAGGGGTTTTTATGGGGTAAGGGGCTTAGGGGTGTGGAATTCAGCATAGCGACACACTATTGGCTTATTTAAACATTAATAGAAAGATTACATGTCAGCAAAAGGGTATCAGGACTTTGTTCCTGTGGGTTGGGGGCTTATCTTTGTTCACATAGCAACCAGTTGATGTATGACTTTACCCGGCATCAAGGGGCAGTAGACAGAGGGGAGGTTCCGGCCAGGTGGTGTTGACCCAGACAAGATAGCCCTGCTTGTACAATCAAGCTGTTCTTAGGAATGTCTTAACAACAGCCCTGTCTATTCTGCTTTGTTCTCAGCCCCAGGCCGCGGGCTCATAAACAACTCTTTTACATGAATCACAAGGTACAAAAATCTCATTTTCTTTCAATCAATTGCAGTAAGGTTCTAGAAAACTTTCTTTCTAAATTAACCTGGTTTGTTTGTTGGTTGGTTGGTTGGTTGGTTTGTTTTTCTAAGACTGGTTCCTACAGGAAGTCCTGGTAGCTCTGGAATTTACTATGTAGGTGAGGCTAGACTGGAAGAAACAAAAATCCAAATGTTTCTGCCTCCCTCCAGGTTGCTGTGTTTAAAGATGTGAACTACTACACCCAGCCTCCAGGTTTACATTTTGATGCAACACTGTATTTAGTGTTGACCACCCAAAACTATTTCTTAAAAAAAAAAAGATTGGATGTCAACCTGTCCTACACCCCTGTTATTCCTCGGCGTCAAGGTTAATTTCATATTCCCTCCTATCTAACTTTTCACTTTTCTATAAACCTGATTTTTTCTTTTAGGCCTTATTTTTGTTTTTAGAAGGGTTGGGGAAAATGTTAATTTGGTTAAGCAGATTAAATGCTCCAGAAGAGATGATCACTTATTTACTCAACAGAATTCTTTAGATATTTGAAATAATTATGCAAATCTCAGCAGCTGTTTGGCCTCCTGGTAAGGGCCAATTTTCTCAAATGTGGCAGAGTTTTGAGATAAAACATTTCACGAAGTCTCAGACACCCATCACTCTTTAAAAACTTTTCTCTTGGTCTCCATTCCTTTATGTTTTTGTTTTTTTTTAATTTGTTTATTAATTAATTTGATCTTTGACAGTTTCAAACACATATGCTGCATGTTCTTGTCACATTCATTTTTCAGTCTTCTTTTATGATTCTCCAATTCCCATCACCTCCTCCTTCCCAGAAGCTGTAATGAGGACCAGTCTTCCCAGCATGTGTGGCAGCTATCTGTGCCATAGGATTCTTTCAAATATGTAGGACCCATCTTACCAAGTAGCTCCTACCTATTCTTCTGTTTGTTGATCCTTATTCATTCCAACAAATCATTATGCAGCATCTACTGTGTGCTGGGAACATCACAGGAGCAGACCTTTACCTGTGGAGTTTAAAACCTGGAAGAAAAGCCAGGATCAATCAAATAGGAATCTAGATGAACTGAAAAGTAGCTGAAAGCTACTTTAGAGTATCAAATAATTTAAAAGAGAAAATCCATCTTCTAAAAGTCACCTTAAAACTGAGGCTGGAAGAAGGGAAAAATAAACAAAGGGATGGAAATGAAGTGAACAACAAAAATCATTGTATGGAATTATGGGAAACCAATGACTAACAGGAAGAAGGTAAGGACCTGGAGTAGTCCTGATGATAATGATGCTGAGACTCATGGATGTTAGTCTAGGGGAAGGCAATTACTAAGCTGTAAAGTAAACACACACACACACACACACACACACACACACACACACACACAGAGGACTATCAGAGGCTTGATCAAAAAAACTGAAGGAAGAATGTGACTAAAGGAGGAAACCAGTAGATACATGGTGGGGGAGGAGAATAAAAACAGTCCTTTGCATCCCCATGTAAAAGAAGTGGGCCCTCTTAGAAGTGACATAGCACATCCAAATGGCCACCGAGAGGGCAGCAGTTACTGCGCCTTCCAGTCCATCCATAGTAGCTTTTGCTTTGGGTTATAGGGCTAGGGGAAATGTAAATACACTGTAAACTTCATCTACTCAGTCATTTTTCTTCTTGCCTGCTTTTGTTCTTTATGTCAAATAATTACTGGATCATACAAAACAAAGCTGACCTGCCATGCCTTGAAATTAACCTTCATCTGACTGACCCTAAGTATACAAGTGTTGGTGTTCTGATTCTTCTGCCTCTGCCAAGTTCAGCCACACACAGTTAACTCCTTTAATTTTGTCTCACCCAGTTAGTCCCATTTTCTTAATCATTTTTGTTCCTCCTCTCCCTATTCCCTTGAAAATTGCTTTATCTCATGGTCAATTTATCACATAGCCATTTAGATTTTTAGCATGCACATAAACCCCCCAGTGAAAACAGCAGAGAGAAGCATATTCACACTCTCTAGTCCAACTTTGCAGAGTGTATTGTTCAGTGCTACCTCACAGCTGACTTTATGTGTGTCCCTCCACACATAGTGTGAAACTAGCTGGTTGCCTATATGATAACATCTATGCCATTTTGACTGTCCAATTTGCAGGGCAGAAAGGGACTGGTGTAGGGAAATATTGTCTCTGCCATTGGACAGTCTTTCCAAATGTCCAGAAACTTTTTAAAGTTAACAATGGTTCTGTACTTGATGACACTTGGGAAAGTAGATCTGAGGTCAGACTAACAAGGGATAAACTCTGTGCACTGTCCTTTCCCAGAACTGGCATTTGGTTATTGATTTAACTGTTCAATGCCTTTGTATCCTTATATCTAAAGGGTAGATATTGATCATACCTCTGAGGTTGGGCTATTGTAAGGATAAATTGACAAGTACATTAAGATAGCTCATAATAGTGCTAGAGAGATGGCTCAGAGGTTAAGAGCACTGGATATTCTTCCAGAGGTCCTGAGTTCTATTCTCAGCAACCATATGGTGGCTCATAACCATCTACAATGTGATCTGGTGCCCTCTATTGGCCTGCAGACACATATACAGGCTGAACACTGTATACAAAGTGATAATTTTTGAAAAAGATACCTGGTGTAAGGTAAGAATCATGGAAATACTGGCATTTTATTTTTTGTAAAATGGGTATAATATAAATAATTGCATAAGGCCAACATAGCACACTCACATAGGAACACACACACACACACACACACACACCTGTAGCATATAAATCAAGGCACCAATATAAATTTTTTTAGAAATTCACAAAGTATGTCCTTTTCCAAATATATTAGGTTTTATGAGTTAAACAAAAAGAAACAGTTTTTTTATACATAAAAATTAACTAAGAAAACCATACACAGTGGACCATGCCTATAATCCCAGCATCAAGGGATCACAAGCAGACAGATGACCCTAAGTTCCTGGCTCCTCAAAGCTACAAATGTGAAACTCTAGATAAATAACATCATCAATAACAATTAAGAAATAAAACCATGAAAAGATAACGAATGAAGACGGCACTTTTCAAACTTTTCCCCAGGGAAAATACCCATTCTGTGAAGAAAACACGGAAGGAATGTGAATAACCTTCTAGAGCAGTTGTTCTCACCTTTTCTAATGCTGTGACTCTTTAATGCAAGTCCCCATGTTGTGATGGCCCCCAACCATAGAATTATTCTTGTTAGTACTTCATAGCTGTAAGTTTGCTACCATTATAAATTGTAATGTAAATATATATGCTTTCCCTTAGGTGCCTCCTGTGAAAGGGTTGTTTGGCTCACCAAGGGGTTGGGACTCACAGGGTCAGAACCACCGTGAGTCTAGTGGGTGGGTGGGTGGGGGTTGTCTTAGGCCTGAGAGGCTTGCAAGCCAGCTAACTCTTAGAGTGCTGTCATTAATACAGAAAGAAGGACTCATTGGAACTTGCAACCTGAAAACCTAAAAAAGCTCATACTGTGGCAAATTTCAGCTATTTTTGCAAATCAGGATAAACTTTGTTTAAAAACAATAACACCTAATAGTAGTGAAATTATGATAAAGCTAATACCTATGTAGTGAATGCTTATGGATATTTGGCCTTTTAGACAGACAAAAACAATTTTTAACTTTATCTCCAAAGGAAATGTTTATGGAGTGACTGTTTTTAATACATTATAAAAGAGAGCCATAAACCATACTATGTGCTGTACTTTAAATGTCCGACATGTAAATAGTTGTGCTACATAAGTCAGTGGGATATGATTCAGCCATTTAAAGTTCAATTGAGGACTGTGTGCTTACCTGCGAAAATGAGAGCCTATAGCATCCTGCAAGGCTTAGGTCTAGGAACCCTGACTAAGGAGAAGGAGGGGAGGAAGAACGGACAAACCCACAGCAAAGCCTGGATCAGGTGGAGTCTTCTCCCCCAAGGCAACCGAGGAGCTCCTCAGCATGTTTCTTAAGTATAGAAAAGCAGAAAGGAATATCTTGTCAGTAGGAGGTCTCTGTTGCCAGCAAAGAGGAACATGCAGTTACTAAATTTTTGCACACACGGACCAATTTTTCATACACGCTCATGTTCAGACTCCCAGGGAAAGCTTTGGCATTTCTCTTGAGCCTAACCATATGTCTTTCCAAATCTCCTCTGGGTCTTACAGTCCTCAACATGGTCAGCATGGCCAAGTCCACAAAAGACTTTGCTTAGGACTTCACAAAGGAAGTGGCTTCCTACCCTCCCTAAACCTCCCTCTTTCTTACTTCTTAGATGTTTAGGCTAGATCTTCATGGTTAGTTAAGGGGAGGCTCACTCCAGCACTGGACACCAGACTGTAAGGATGACAAAGATCACAACACCAGCTCTGCCCAACAAAACCAAAGGGGTTAGAGTCTTGAAGCTCGTTGATGATTGCTTTTGCAATCTTAGGAGGTAAGCCTTTTTCATTTCTGGGGTATGTGAATTTAATTGGACCACATCCTGGCTAGCATTACTTTGGGTCCAAGTACCCCAACTGACTCGAATTATATCTAGTCTCATTCTAAGGACATGTGACAACAACCACAGGTATCAGGCAGTACTCTATTTGTCATATTAAATCCTGTCCAAATTGCAGAATTGTAAGCCATCTTGAATAGTTGAACAGGGTTCACTGGGACTCCAGACGATTAAAGGAATACCCTCCAAAACAGAGGTAGTCTTGATATAAACAGATATGAAAGAATGTGACCAAGCTACTGCATGAAAAGTCAGTGGCCTAAGGACATTGGTCCAGTAGGCTTTGCTCTGATAAGACTTATTTGCATGAATATAATTACTAGGAAGGCACCTCATAAATATAGCCACTGGATTGCTTTTTAATCCCAGGCTCTTCACTAAACTCAAATGGCCATATTGTGCTTTCAGAGAAGATATGAGCATACCTTTGCCCCAACACGACACAGGGATTGGGCCAAGCCAGTTTTCAGTCATGACATCTTTCCATTGTCACCTAAGGTTTTATTCCCCTATCCTCTGGTGCCAGTGAGATCATTTTCTGTACAGTTTCACAATTTTCATATAAATAAGGACTTGTTGAGTGAATTGGTGGGAAGAGAGAATTCTCCCCCACCTTTTGTTCTTCTGTTCCTTGTTTGAGTCATCTGTGAAATTTTTCTACACTAGTATGTCCCTTGGGCTGTAGGATATGCCCCTGTGATGAATTATTTAAGTTGGGTACAAATATTTTTAAATATGCAAGAGATACAGGTAGGAGCATTGTCTGTCTTAATGTGATGTGGAAGCCCTGTTGACAGCACATACAGCTTTTTTCACATGTACAGCAGGTACCACTTTTTTTTTTTTTCGTTGCATTGCATTGCATTGCTTTGCAAACAACTTTGTTCTTCAAAGGCTGCAGGAGAACCACACCTTGAAGGTAGTTCCTTTTGTAAATTTAAGCACTGGGAAGAACTCCTAAGTGTCTCTTCACAAGTCTTGTTAGTAATTTTAAAAGCTATTGTTTTGTAAGTGCCCTTTCTGTCTTGGGGTCAGCTACAAGATGCTTCCTAAAATGGAAAAGCCAGCCACAAAGTCTGGGGAAAATTCTTTCAAGCCCTAGTGAATCTCAGCTAACAAACCTCAGTTGATGGCTATTTCTTTATTTCTTTATTTCTTTTCACAAAACAGCTAGGTTACATAAGTTAGGTTGTTCCCAAGCCAGGTCATATCTAAAGCTATCAAAATATTTTCCTCTGGCTGAGTTCCTCCCTTGGGGTTGCTTTTAAAAGCCAGGCTGCAACCAGAAGTCCCCGTATATTCCTTCTCCACACAGCCACCCTGTGTCCAGAGGAGGATCCTACACAGCTGTCTCCATTCACACCCAACACATGGTGCTCCTAGGAGAGGACCCTGGAAAGAAGGAACTCAGGCAGCCTCGGCTCTCCACCACAGCTCGGACATCTCAGCAGGCCTACCCTGGTGGGCACAGCACTCCATCACCACCTGTTGGTCATCTGTGTACCCCAAGAAGAGCAGAGGCACGCCTCTTTTTTTCCTGCAATGCTTTGTTTCTTACTTTCATTCCATAAAAATGCCTGTATTATGTAGTAAAACTCAGCGAATAGAATTCTGTCAATCTTCCTGTCCATGGACCAACAAACCAACCCTAAATCCAAAAATCCTTTCTAAAAATATATGTGAATGGAATAGTCACAATGCAAACTTTTTATAGCATTTAACTACATTGAATATTTGAGAAATCTAGAGATTATTAAACTAAAATGTGCAGAGTCCAAATACATATGCTAAACCATTAGGGATGTGAGTGCTTCGAAGTCTGGTCTGGGCAGTAGTCTTTGAGTAAGTCTCCAAACAGTTCTAAGAAGCTAAGGAATACTCTACTGCTATTGCTACCAAAATAATATAGACATGTGGACAATGAGACAATATAGAATTGTGACTTTTTAAGTTCAATTAGTGAAAGATATAGATATTCACAGGAGCCATTGTATGGATTATTTTTGCCATTCTGAGATTAAAGAAGGAAGGTGTCTTTTGGAAGGAGCTGATGTTGAACTATCAGGAAGGTGAAGCTGAAGGAAACTCAGGAAACCAAGTTGCTTCACAGCCCTTCTGACATGCCCAGTTCCCCTTTCTATCCTCATTCCTTCCCAGAGTGCTCTTTTGTACAAGGGGGTGCTAAAGGAAACTGATGCTCCTAGCACACAATCTCTTTTAAGAATGGCATCATGTGTCATAAAATTCAGGGGTTTAGAGGGTGGGAGAATTCAGAATTGGTATAGAAAGAACTAATATCAGAAATGATCTTGCCCAAATACTGGACAATTTTGCTTTGGCTCCTAAATAGTTTGTCTTGTGTATTGTTGTCTAATTTCTTATCCATTCCTGTGTATCTGTGGCTTCCCTAAACTTTCCTTCAATTATTAGAGGTCTCCTCCTTTCACATTCTAATAAAATCCAGGTCAGCCTTGTAGCCTGCTCTGCCTTTTCCCAAGCTGCTGAGACAGAGAGAGGCATTGCTGCCTCTTGCTAGCAATACAACTCTGAACACACTTGCAGTATTTCTAACAGCAGATGTTTTATTCTACAATGGATATACTCTCATAATCATGGCTACTCATGAAAATATACATCCATTTGTTTCCCTCTTGACTGAAATTATGTAACAGAAAAACTGAAAGTCTATATACTGACAGGAGTCTTGAACATGAACCAATCTTCCCTTCCTGTTATGTACAGCTTACAAAAATAATCATCACAAAGAATCTCATCAAACACTTTTCAGTAACATGCATGTTGTTATCCCTCATAAAAATGCTATAGATAGTTATCTATGTTATTTATATTAATTTGATTTATTTTTCTAAATAGTTCTAGAATAGTTTATAATTTTGGAACATAGTATTTTAACTAATATTCTTTTGATGATTATTGAATTCTATTATTTATTTGTATTTTGTTTTTCCTTATTTAGAAATATCACCGTAATAAACACTTATCTTTCTCATATATGGATGGTTTTTGCAGTATTTTGGGTCCCTTTGTACAAACATACAAACAGATATTTTGTTCTTTTCTTTCTAGCAACAAAATTGTTGTCAGTATATATGGACTCATATTGTACTCTGTGTGTGTGTGTGTGTGTGTGTGTGTGTGTTGATGATGATGATGATGATGATGGAGATTAAATTCACAACCTTGTATATGTCAGGCATATATCCATTGACATATATCCTTAGCCCACAGTTTGAATGCTGACATAAAGCCACACCGCCCACTGGAAAAGCTGCAAGCGTTGAAAGACAAAAGTGTATTAAACCCTTGGCATCCTGGTCCTTGCCATTTTGGCTATTTTGATAATGTAATAACTTTTTAATTAATAACTAATGTAATTAACTTTTTAATACGTATACACACTTAACTAATATAAACTGTGTAGGTTCTGAAACAGATACAAATCATTTAAAGTGTGTAACTGTAGCTCTGATTATGTGCCCCATACAATGTGTCCATCTAAGTGGAATAGGAAGGGACACTAGACTCAGGTGGGTTTAGATTTGTGTTCTGTCCCTTGCTTCCTGTATGCTGAATGACATTTATAACCTCATCTTGCCTCAGTTTTCTCATTAAAATGAGCTTCAACCGTCTTGTAAGTTTCTTGAACCAGCATTAAAGGAATGATCCTGTACCATCCTGCTACTCTAATTAAAGTTTGCCTAAAGAGCCCCTTCACCTTTCCTGCAAGCTAATTATACATGCAGCTTCCCAGGCTACCCCACAAATTGTCAGTCAGTGGGGCACAAAGTGCCAAGACCTCCAGGTGACTCTTTTTTCCTTTAAAAATTTGAGCAGCACAGACATAAAATTCGAGACACAGCACCACACAGGAAAGACAATCAAAATCCCAACCATGACAATGCTATGTTGAGGAGATAGTCATAGCATGTCTCCAATATAATGAGTCACAGTTGTCATAAATCCAACAACCACAACAATGCAGGCTTCTGTAAAATGCTACACTCCTTTAATATGCACAAATTCTGTCTCCCAGTAAGTGGCGTGCTGTGTGATGGGACAAATGGGATTCGCACTTGGCAAGTGATGTGGGAGACAGTGGTACACAGGCCTTGGGAACCAGAAAGGTGGGGGTACATTTGTTGTCCTGCTCCAAGCACATTGCTTACTCTCCTTTAACACTACTCACTGCAGGAGGGTTTCCTGAGGCCATTAACTCATTGCCTGCATAGCACCACTATGAACACTAGCTTATTTCAAAGGTCAAGAGTGAGCCCCATCATCAGGATGTGTCAGTATTCTAAAGCTTCACATGGTCATTTCTCTCACTACTCATAGAATCTTACAAATTGAATATATAGTAGCTGCCTATTTTAGTGAAGCGTTAATCCCAGAGAGGTTAGGTGTCCACCCTGGCTGGAAGCACATACATAAGCAACCTAGTTTCATAGCCGAACCATCATTTTTCTTTCCTATGGTTTACTTTCTGTCTTTTTATTTATGTATGTTCATACAACATGTGTGTGAAAAACTCTCTCTGTGTCTCTCTGTTTCTGTCTCTGTCTCTGTCTCTCTGTCTCTGTCTCTGTGTGTGTTATTCTTTCTACAATGGTTCTCTAATTGACAGCTAAGCATCACTTATTTTCTTTGTCAAGTGCCAGTTTTTACTGAATATCTTCAAGTGACTTCCCCATCCTCTCATAGTCTCCACTCATTTCTGCTTTTCATGGGATCCATCCCAGGAGTTCTATATGTTCTGTTGGTGCAACAGACACATAGCAAAATATGACCAAACTCAAGCCAATGCTTCATCTCCACCAGATGTCTCACACCTGGGTAGTAATGGTAAACATACTCATTTGTCTAAAAACCCCAGGCAGGGGACTGGACATATTACTTTACCTGGTATGTTCAAAGCCTGGGGTTCAATTCCTAACACCATCTTCAAAAGTTTGTAGGAACCATTCTAAGTTACTTGAGTCAATTCATTTCAACTCAATTAAGAAGAGCCAATAGTTGTCTCCGATTTACAAATTAAAATACTAAGGCCAAAGGATTATGATAACTGCTCAAGGTCTTGTAGATGATGAAATAAGGATAAAACTCAGATCATCTTACAACAGAATGATGCTTTTACTCATTACTTGTATTGTTTCCCTTTGGAACTTTAAACTCATATCAAGGAAGCAGAAGGAAGCATTAGCATCATCGCTACAAATGAACAACGTACTCAGGGCAGCATGTATGCTTGATTCGCTCTCGTGTTGCATTCTGAGAATCCCATTTTTTTTTATAATGGGTAACATTTAATTAGGGCTGGCTTGCAGGTTCAGAGGTTCAGTCCATTATTGTCATGGTGGTAAGCATGGCAGCATGCACATAGACATGATGCTGGAGAAGGAGCTGAGAATTCTACATCTTGATCTTCAGGCAGCAGACATGAAAGTGACACTAGACCTAGCTTGAGCATGAGACCTTAAAGCCTGCATCTACAGTGACCGAGTTCCTACAACAAGACCATGTGGCATAGGAGTGCCATGAGAAACCCATTTTAAGATGTGACTACTATCATTCAACAACAGTGGTAGTACAGCTAGCCCCCTGAACATTGTAAATTAGGATCAAGATGCTGAGTATTGGTTTTTTGAGATGATGGGAGGGGCAGCTCACTGGGACTGCCCAGCACCACAAGAAAAAAAAAATCCTATCTCAAGCCTCTACCCCAGAAAAGATCAAAATGTCAAACTGAAGTGTGATTTTGCTCTCCGTGTTACTGTCATACCACCAGAATTTTATTTTAAAGTAAGTCAAATCGGGAGCCATCTGTACACAATCTGTGTGAGCTCATATACATTTTGTCAGTTACTAAAGTCACATTTAATTCAGGTCTCCTGCCTATAGCTGGGTGCTGCAGGGAAGGCATCTCAGAAGAAAGAGCCATCAAGAACACCAGGAAGAAATCTGCTAATACACCCAATGGGAGCAGTGCCCTGGATTTCTTGTGGGATTTGCTTTTTCAGTCGTGACTGAAGCATTAGTCGTTTTTCCCCCCTTCCCAGCCAGTCAGTCCGTTCTGCCATCCTCGGTTTGATCCTGCATCTGGAATCTGTGACTGAATCCGAAGTGCAAAGCACTGACTAATTTTGTTGTCATTTGCATCTTTCCTATTCAGTAGCTCTGCTGCCTTTCTTCGAAGGCTGACCCTTGCCCTGCACATCTGTCCGCTGTGGCTGTTTAGGAGCTAGAAACCTCCAGTGAGCCCAGCAGCATCCCTGTCCGCACAGTGTGCTGAGAATGTTAAGGCACCGCTTCCGTTTCCTAATTATGCACCCGATTGTTTTTCCTCCTCTCTGTGAGAGTAGGCCCTCTTCCCATTTTCCAGATCATGTAGCTTGTAAATGTTTTCCATTTATCTTTCATTTTCGGCCCTAATTTGTTATCAAAGTGACAACTGGCAGCATTTTGAAGCTCAACGTTCAGTTTAAAATACTAGACTCTGCCTTTCTTGACTACACAAAACATTCTTTTTTTTGTGAGAGTCGACATTCACTTAAAACTAGTAGAACACTATTTTTAAAAAATTAAAAGGTAATTTTCCCCAGTCTGATTTTGTGTTTACTAAGTAATTAGCAGGGAAGGTCTTATCCTCTATATTTTTAAAAATAAAGAGATGAATGAATATGGAAAGCTCAGCCCTAAGGAGAACCATCTTTAACACAATTCCTACAACTAAGGCTCAGGGAACATCACAGAAGAGACTGTAAGATGCTAAAACCCAGAAGAGTAGGAACTGTGTAACTGTATCTCATAGAAATGGCTGCCTGAACAAGATCCAACCAGTGACAATATCAATAAATATGGTTCTGGTTCTATAAAGGAGCAGACTGAGCAAACCATGGAGAACAAGCCAGTAAGCAGCACCCTTCTGTAGCCGCTGCATCAGCTCCTGCCTCCAGATTTCTGACCCGTTTGAGGTTTGTTCCCGACTTTCTTCAATAATGGACTATGATGTGGAAGTAAAAGTCAAGGAAACACACAAACAATTTCCTCCCCAAGTTGTTTTGGTCCTGATGCTTACTCACAGCATCGACAGTTCTAGTTAAGACATTTTCCCCTCTTCCTTTTCTGTGCTGAGATTGTTCTCTGACTTGAGCTTAGATGCACATACTCTCCTGTGCATACTGTCACAGTCCCTGTAAGTTTATATTTGCCTGTACCCCCTTCTTGGGAATAACTGGAAGACACTAATCTGACTCCATTCCTTTTAATGAATTTTTTGTTTGTTTTTTAAAGGAAAGAAAAAGCAAGACATTGAGTGGATAGGGAGAGGAGAGAGGTCCTGAGAGGAGTTTGGGATAGGAAATAATATCATAAAAATATTCTGTAGGACGTTCCCAAAAGATAAGTATTTTGAAAAAATATAAAAATATATTTTGAGTCTGGGGAGATAGTTCAGTTTATAAAATGCTTGTCTTGAAATTGTGAGGTCCTAATTTTGAAACCCCAGCACAGATGCTCATGACAATAATAAAGCTAGGCATGGCAGAGTGCATCTCCACTTATAGCACTGAAGAGCAGAGATAAGTGGATCCTGGGGACTTGATGGCCAGTCAGCCTAGTCAACATGGTTAGCTTCAGATTCAGGAGAGACTTTGTCTCAAATAAGGTAGAGAAACAACTGAGGAAGACATCTGAGGCCAATCCCTTACCTCCACATTCAACCTCAGATACTGTGAATCTGAACACTTATATGGCACGCGCTTGTGATCCTAGTGTTGGAGATGCAGTTACAGAAGGATCTCTAGAACTAATTTGTTAGCCAACCTAGCCTACTTGGTGAGTTACAGACCATTGACAAACCCTGACTCATTAAACAAAACATATGGCATCTGAGGACAGAAAAATTATCTGTTACTTCTACATGCAAACACAAATGTGTACACATGCAACCTTCAAAGACTCTGATGGCTATTCTCAGCTATCAACCTGACTATATCTGGAATGAACTACAGTCTAGAAATGGAGGGCAAACCTGTTATCCAGATCTTGATTCTGGAAGACAAACCGCTCCTGCCTGCCTTTGGATCAAGATTTATAACTCTTAGCTCCTTCTCTAGCACTATGTTGGCCTGCATGCTGCCACGCTTCATGCCATGATGATAATGGACTAAACCTCTGAAACTGTAAACCAGCCCCAATTAAATTAAATGGTTTCTTTTATAAGAGTTGCCTTGGTCATGGTCTCTCTTCTCAGCAATGGAAACCCTAAGTAAGACATACCCACAAGTTGATCTGCACACATGCATACACACACACACACACACTCACACACACACACACACAGAGAAAGAGAGAGAGAGAGAGAGAGAGAGAGAGAGAGAGAGAGAGAGAGAGAGAAACAAAAACCCTGATGCCTAGAATAAAACTTATGTGGCTTTTTTTGGCATAACTATAACCCTCGAAATATTTCAAGCATATGTAGTGACCAAATAGAAATGGAGTGATTTAAAATTACATTATCCACCCTAGTAAAATATTAATATTGAAGTGAGGCATTGGAACAGATGGCCTTGGCTTTGGTGATGGTAGACTGAAGTCTTCAGCAGAGGAAGGAACAGGCTTGCTCAATGGTAACTGGTCCCATAGTTCTAAGGCTCAGCAGGAGGTTGGGCAAGAGTACCCTGATTGTGGTCTCTGAACAATGTGCTGTAGACTACTGGATGAGCACACACATTCATTAGTCCAAGGAAGTATCACTAGGCTCTTCTGAACGCTTTCCTTAAGCTTTTCCATTACAGTTCGGCTCTTCTAGTAGGTCTCAAAGGTACTTTTGTGATCTAACGGGGATCTGATATAAAGCAGTTAACACAATGCCTCCCCTGCAGGCTCAGTAAGAATTAACAAGAAAAGAGTGAACTGAGCAGAGTGGGACCACTGATCAGAGCAGACACAGTAATGGGGAGAGCAGCTCTGAGTCCTAAAGTAGTAGAGAAAGTGGCTCTTGGAGCAGGAGGTAGAAGCCAGGAGAGTCCAGCTCACTACAGCCTTTCTGGATCCATTTCTACCTGTCAAAATAAGGAATCAGATTAAAGCAACCTTAGGAATTTTTGGCATCCAGACCAGTACTTGGTACATAGTATGTATTTGGGCCTCCATGTATTGGGATATGTGTTGACTTTACTTGTTAATGTGAAATAGTAATAAGTCTGTGAAGACACCTCCAGACTCATAGGAAGAAATGAAATATTTGAGGGCTTCTCCAATGGTAGCAAACAGGTAGGGAGACAAGCAGAGCTTTCAAATAACAGAACACCAAATGCAGAAGGACTACAAGGCTCCATCCTGAAGTCACAGCAAGTAAATGTCCTTGGGCAATTTTTTTTTTTTTTTTTTTGAGACTGAGAGTGATGCCAGGCTAGTTGTGAAGACCCAATAGTGGCAAAAGATGCCATGGGCATCTTGGTTATGGATCTTTAGGTAGTACCCTCCCATCTTTGTCTCTCTGTCTCTGTCTCTGTCTCTGTCTCTCTCTCTCTCTCGCTCCCCCTTGCCATGTGAACAAATTATATCTGCCTGATCTGTCTGATTTTATTCTCCTTTAGATTCTAAGGAAAAGAAAATATTTCCCTTAAGCCAGGCATGCTTATTAGCACAAAGTAGTCTCCTGTGAACAATAATGGAATCAGTAACCTAATGAATGGAGACAGTAGGACAGCTCATCTTTGACCTTAGTCTCACTGAACCGCGTCCAGGGAGAGAAAATATCCAGAACACCATCCTGAACCAAGCCTACTAAAAAGAATCTTAGTTCTTGCAAGATATCAGCCAATTAACAAAGGAATCCAAAAGTCAGTTGGCTTCTTTCTTTCCTTTAAGTTGTAAAAACTGCGATTTGTTTCCCATCTTTCCTGAGTTATAGAATATGGTAAAATTCTGGGGGTTAAGTATACTATCATAGAGGGGAACAGAAGATAGGTTGAAGATATTACGCAGGCATATTTAAGTACAAAGCCTGTTCTCTGTAGTGTGTTAGAGAGTTCAAACATATGGCACACCTGATTTCTATGCCTGATTTCTATTTAGAATCATTTTAGATAAGGCCTGGGATTATATCTAATACCACCTATCCTTTGAACATGGCTTGGTGATTCTATATCCAGCTTTTGTATGGACCTTTGATCAAGAGTTGAGACCAGGCCCATCCTTCAGCGCATGTACCTTTATGAAACTCGAGTAGTACTAAGAGAAATACAGTGCTGATTCCACTAAGGAGAAAAGACACTGTGAGTCAGAAATCACTCACTACCTTAGGGTCATACTGTGTTAAATCAGAAAGGCCTAGAGTTGGCCTCCAGACTTCTATCTCCCTATCCCATGTCATCTCCATGGGCCTTCAGTTCTAATAATCCCACAAACAGGATAGATCAGGATGTGAGTGTACCTGCCCTGGAGACAGCTGTCTTTATTCCTAATCCTGGCTCCAGCATCTGCTGCTTGTGTGACCTTGCAAAAATGACTCCATATCTCTGAAGTTCAGTTTCCATTCCCATGTAATGAGAGAACTAATACCAACCACACTGAGTTTCTGTGCAAATTAAATTAATCTGTGAATTAATTAACAACCCCCATCTTGTTCCAAAAAAGAATTCAAGGTGGCTCACAAGGACATGATAGAATAATTTAGGAAGAGGGGAGAAAAGAAATAAGAACAAGGCAGGCAGAAAGGGGAGTCAGTCCAGAGCAATGGCTAAGAATAGGTGACCTGTTTTTTTCTCAAAGTTTGTCCTGTTGCCAAACCCAAAAAAGAAACTTTAGCATCTACATCATTTGCTGTACAAACTTATGACTAAAAGAGAAATCTTTGTTCGGGTCTAGAATGGGTTTCAAGTTTCTATATCTGAGATATAATACAGACTTCTGTAAGTCCAAGGTTCCAGGTACCACACTAGGTGATGATGACCTGTGTAGGACAGGTAAGCAGAATCCTTCCATCAAAGAGGACATATCTATAGAACGAACCATATTAAGGAATGCATCTTTATATATAATATTATAATATAATAGTATATAATAATAATGTAATGATAATATAATAGTATATAATATATAATCAATCTATAATATCTGTCATTATCATTTCTATGTGCTGGGGCTACACAGTACACAAAGCAGTTAAATATCCCTACCTATATGCTCGATGAGGAGAGCAACATTAAGAAAATTACTGAGTGACATATACATAATCAATATTGACAAGAGAAGGGTGAAGAATACTGGTCTAGAAAGTGTCCCGTCCAGCAGGACCCAGTTATTCGTGGGTGTGAGGGGGACCGCAAACCTGAAGAGAAAGGAGCAAGGAAGAAGAGCGAGACCAAGGAGGATTCCTGTCAAGGTCTCAGTTTATTAGGCTGAAACACCAGGTTTTAAGCACACAGGAAGGGAAATAGGGAGGGGTTGAGGGGGAATTAACAAAGAACAAAGAAGTGGGCATCTGGAGACATGAAGGCCAAATTCAGATTGCAGGCGGGAGGCACTCCGAGTCCTATCTCTAGAATGTAAATCCTTCCTTAACAGCCTTGGGTGTCAGGCTGGGCTCAGCATGTAACTCATGTCTTTAGAAGTCTTGGGTGTCAGGAAGAGATAACGAAGAGGAGACGATAATTCAATCTTTTTACAGCCTCAGGTGCCAGGAAGGAAATAGGGAGGAGGGGGTGACCAGCTCCTTAACACAAGGACATTTGGCTTATTAGGGTGGGAAACTGTGAAAGGCCTACTTTCTTACGGTATGGTCTCCAACAAGAAAGAATGGACTAGGGAGACATCTCTGAGAGATTGAACTTTGGGTCAAGAATTGAAGGGAGACATGGAGGGAGCAATGAAGGGGCAGAATAAGGTCACAGCCAAAGGTTAGCAGGAGCCTGGCAGTGTCCCTTCACTCAGAATCATGACAATCTTTTCCCACAAGAATAGCAGAAATTCAATTTAGACCAAGTTGGAGTGATGTATAAGACTTAGGTGGTTCAAAAATTTCAGAGATGAAATGAGGGAGGATAAACTCAGGAGTTCTGCAGTGAGTCACATTCTTAAAGTTCTGCAGACTGAAAGATAGTAAGATAGACAGACATTCCCCTGCCTATCTTGTGCTAGAAAATGCCTAAGCATAAGATCACAAGGCACACTGAATGCAACACTATGTGATTAGATCATGGTGAGTCATATACTCATCTCAAGTGCTCTCTTCAGCAAAATCTTTCATTGCCAAGAGATAGAGAAAGGGTGCTGGTATGACTAAAACTATGGGTACTGAAGATCTTGTTCAAAGTAAATGACTTTCCCTAAATGAACAGTTCATAAACAAAAAAGCAGAAGCTACATCTTTCTATGACATGAGAAATTATTAACGTACTTGTTAATTCGACAAATGGATAAAATCTTGGATGATTCAGTTGTTGTAATGATTCCCAAAAGGTGTTTTGTGTTTTCTTTTATCTACACAAAGATCATTCCCTGTGCTGCCACGCACAGCCAGTGATCTTATGATCTTAGATCTAAAATGTTTAGGCTTTGAATACTGAGTGATTGGCTATGATTTCCTCCCCTCCTTGTAGTTCTTAGAATATTCTATGGGGTTTCAAGACAAAGCTGAAGAACAGACCACAAAACCAGAATACATATTAAACAGTAATGCATTCATTAAGCTTAATCATTGTCAGTCTCTAAGATAACAATCACTGTAATTGAAAACATAGAAAAGAGAAGTGCACAAACTATAGAGGGGAGAATTATGAGACATATTCTTGATAAGGTAGCTGTTGACCCCTGAGTTGATGGTCAATCTCTAGGTGTATTTCTACAATGTGCATATTTTAACCAGTGCTCAACTGTGACCTTAAGCATGGCTGCAGTGCTGTGCATTTTAGCCAAGCTAAAGGAATATGCTGGCAAGATTCTGGGTATGAAAGAGAATGGTACAGAAATTCACTGAAAACACTTTTAACTTCCTAATTTTGTCTTTGAGATGCTTCCTAATTATGTCTTCTCTCTCTCTGGTTGGGTGGAATCTACTACCTCCTTGGTGGGCTTTTATGTTCATAGATCCTCTAACTGCTTCAGGTCTTATAAGCACCAGACTATTATACAGCTCTGCCCAAAACCTTTGTATCAGTGGCTTTCTCTCCCCAGAAGAAATATCTACTCATTTCACAAGTGGAAAACCTATCCATGTCTCACTGGTATGACAACTTGTAAGCAAAGCCAAGCAATGATGGCAATAAAGTAGGGGTGTTTGTTGTCATTTATCTTTGCTACCTTGCTAATACTTAATCTTGCAAATACTCAATCCCCAGCCTATAATGGTGTCTCCATTCCTCATTACTTAAAAATTTCCTCTTTAGTGACTACAACCTCCCATGAAAGTCCTACCTGCTAGAGGAGGCTTTGTCGGTTTTTCCATCCAGAAACAGCCTGCTTCCTCTGGACTCCCAATGTTCTTGATTTAACTTTTGCCATGACACTAACTTCCACTTTGGGTGACTTTTTGTTTGATGCATATCTTATGCTCTTTAATTAACTAGACACATGCCTTCTTGTTAATTAGAAAGCTAGATTCATGCCTTCAAGTCTTTGCTCCCCAACAAGAAACAGACAGGACTCCTTTCAATTATGCGGCATTTAGAAACTAGCAGTTGACCTAAAGAATGATAGATGGAAAGGACAGTGGACAGCTGAGTGACATCATTTTAGTACATCCTTATAAGTCAGCTAACATTTATGGAAGACCTGAATGCAACTAGTTTTGAAGGTTGCTAATTGTTCTAGTGTCAGATGGTCATGTCCTACGCAGCCAGGTTCTAGCATCCTGACAGGGTCAGCAAGGGAATGAATAAAGGACAGACAAGTATATACATTACAAAAAAGCTGGAATCAGTTGAGCTGTGCTTTTGCTGATAGATGATACCTACTATTAAACAACCCTGAACCTCATTGTATTTATTCTGTGTAACAGACGGTGGCATGGGAGGAGTTAGCTTCAGTGGGATGTCTCTGTGTGTGAGCAGACTCAGGCTGCAAACATCCAGAAGGAGGAAGCTGCAGTTTCTGTACTCAGTCATTTGTAAACACAGTTGCAAACACTGTCAGTGTCATTCTGGCCAGAGGAAGGCTTTACCAATTCCAAACCTGTCCCCTATGGAGAAGGCTTTCCCATTTTAGTGGTCAGGAGGTATTAGGTCCCTTACATGGTCATGACCATATCAACAAAGCACACTCACTCAGGACTTCAGCCACATTTTATAATTCAGTCAGGTCTTCTTCACCTCCACATATCAGATGAAAATCATGTCCATTGATCATATAAATCTGTGGAAACAGACCCTATTGATTGATTTTATTTAGAGAGAAATACATGGGGGATAAGCTTGGGATAAATCTTTAATAACCCTCCTAAGGTGATTTCTACAGCACTACAGTTAATTCTTCATTCTTAATAATCTTCCCAGTAAACTCAGTGTTGCATGGGAATGTGTACACTGTGTACGCATTTACACATGTGTGCACATGTGTGTGTGTATGGGAGAACAACCCATGTCAGGACTCACTATCCTTGCTTGTGACAGGGTTTTGCTGTTGAATGCTGCTCTATGAGACAAGCTACCTGACTGTTGAGCTTCTGGGTATCCTTCTATCTCTGGCTCTCATCTTGCCCTAGAAGTACTGGGATTACAGATATGCTATGATGCCTGAATTTACATCATTTCAGGTCTTTTGTGCCGAGCACTTTACCTACTGAACCATCTCTCCAAATTGTGACTGCATTTTAGTAGTTTTTATAATAAACTCAATTTATAGTGATATGAGACCCAAGTTTTTCTGTCTCTAATACAACCACAGATGATATATACATATATGTATATATACATATATGTGTGTGTGTATATATGTATACATACAGCTTAGCATCACATATAGGTAGTGTTGTTGAATCAATGTTTCCAAGGGTTCTAGAGACCACACACACACAAGTGTGTGTGTGTATATATATATACATATATATATATATATGTATATATATATACATATATATATATATATATATATATATATACTCACTCTAGTTACATACTTTCACGTTAGAACTGTATGATGGGCATTGGGGATGTAATGCTGGCTGATTTGAATTTTTCATTTCTGCTTGTTGCCTTTTTTTGTGTTGCTGCATTATGTGGAGCCTGCTAATAGCTAACTTGTCCAAGAATTCATGTTCAGGAGACACTACTTCAAAATATGTTTCACTCCTAAACAATCCGTGAAAGAGAGAGGGGAAAGCTTTTGTGTGTTTAATAGGTAAGAAAATTGACTTTTTCAAAATCCTAAGTCAATTGAAAAAAATAAATGAGTGAATGAATAAATAAGCAACATGTAGAAACATGAATAAAAGCTGTATAAACATATTGAAATACATGTCAAATCCTATGTAGCAACAAGGTAGAAGACTAGGAAAATACAAACCTTCTGGGACCCTTGGGGTCATTAATTTAACACACTACCTAGAATATTTCCCATATGAGAAATATAGGAAAAGAGACCCTCCTAGGTAAGCAGCAGCCAGCATCATTTAATAGAGTTGGAAAACTGTGCTAGTCAATCATTACGGTAGGTTCCCTCAGTTCAGCTGGCATTAGGAGGAAACTTCCAGCTCTAAGCTTATCCCCAGAGAGGAAAGGGAAAATCAAGCCACATATCCATCATGTAGACTTCAGGGTGGCTTGTTATATAGTTGTAGTCATATATAATTCTAGAGACCTGTTAATAGCAATGTGCATAGAGTTAAACTTTTGCAATACATCTGAGATTTTGAGGAGATAAAATCCATGTTGTTTATTTGTTTGTTTGTTGCCAGAATTAAAAGAATATGCATTTAAGAGCTAGAAAAATGGCTCAGAAGTTAACAGTATACACTGTTCCTAAATATGGCCCAAGTTCAGTCGAGAGAACGTATATTAGGCAGCTCACAGCTGCCTGTAATTATAGCTCCAGTGAATTTTACCATACTCTCCTCTAGGAGCAACTACTCACATGGACACATACCCACCCATGAAATTAAAAAAAAAGACATAAAATAAATCATTTTAAAATGTACTCTATACTGTTAATAATCAGGAAAATGTCAATGAAGACCATGCATAGGTGTTAACTGATAATAAAATATTAGCAACAATTCAGAAGTCTGGTATTCCATGAATTAGAAAAGGTTTGATTCAACACGATCATACTCATGCTGCTCTGAGAATGAACATCGGTATAACCATTTGCAGCACAATTTGACAGCACTTCATAAAATGGTTTGCACTGTATAAAAATCCAGCAACTTTGATTCTAAGCATATCTTTGCCAATAGGCACCAAAGCACATGTACCATAAAGACAGCATAAACAATGTTGTCAATTACAATAGTAAGGCAAAACACCCTATCAAGGAGAGAATCATTTTATAAATTGTATTTCCCTCACACAATGAGAAATTATCTATCAGACAAAACAAGACATTTGCATCTACTGCAATAAAATAAATACTTCAAGAATACATTGAATAGTTTCTACTACATTACATTTTTATACAGCACGGATAAGCATCAACAGGTAATTTATACATATGGTAGCATTTATTTTTTAATTAATTTAAATATAGTTACATAAATTACTCCTTCTCTTCCTTCCCCCCAGTCCCACCCCACACATCTCCCACCTTGCATGCACCTTCTCAAATTCATAGCTTTCTTTTTTCATTGTTATTGATAAACACACATGCAAATATTTATAAATATATCCTGCTCTGTTATATATATATATATATATATATATATATATATATATATATATATGTGTGTGTGTGTGTGTGTGTGTGTGTGTGTGTGATTTCAGACATAACTACTTGATACTGTGTAACCAGTTAGTGTGCTCATCTAAGGAAGATTAGTTATCCTGCTCTCAACTTTACTTAGCGCTCTGTAGTTCTGTCTACAGTGGGACAAAACCAGAATTTTTCCCTTCTATGTTACCATGTATACTGGTATTATACTTACTCACGGCTTGATTAATTTACCATATTGTTGAGATGCATCTGTAAAACTCCCCTCTCATTTCTAGAAGACACAAGCTCATAGCAGACTTCCTGGTCCTCTGGCTCTTACAATGTTTCTGACCCAGTTATAGATGTTATCAGTTCTGCTTGGGCACTCCATAATGATCACTTGTTCTCTGCATTTCGACCAGTTTTGGGCCTCTCTCAGTTATAAAGAGAAATTTCTTTGATAACCTGTCAATTGGAGAGAGTATTGAAATCACCTACTATTAAAGAGCTTATGTTGATCTGTTTTTTAATTTCATTAGCAAGACTTTTGTGTGAAATTGGGTACATCAGAGATTGGCACATACATGTTTAGGATTTTAATGTCTTATTTTCTCCCCTTTTATTGAAAATAGATTTTTTTCTCACATAATACATCCTGATTACCATTTATTCCTCCTTTAATCTTCCAGGTTTCTCTATACCTCCCTTCCCATACAGATCTTCCACCAGTCTCAGAAAACAAATAGACTTCTAAGGTACAATAATAAAATGATATAAAATATACAGTATAATAAATATAATAAAATATGACACAATATAAAAATAATTAAATATAGGCTCCCAAGAGCCAATGGGTATGAAATTAGCTGAAATATCCAACAAAGGGAAGAGAGAACCTTAGAGACAATATCCAAAGGTTAGGCACGGCTCCAGGTTGAGGGATGGTGCCACCCACTCATTTAAAAAATATTAACTCTGAATTCTTCCTGTCTAAAGGAAATGCAGGTACAAAGACTAGAGCTTAGACTAAAGGAAAGGCCATCCAGAGACTGCCCCACCTAGGAATCCATCCCATTTGCAGACACCAAACCCAGACACTATTGCTGATGCCAAGAAACACTTGCTGACAGGATCCTGGTATAGCTAACCTCTGAAAGGCTCTGTTAGAGTCTGATCAATACAGATGTGAATGCTCGAAGCCAACCATCGGACTAAGCCCTGGGACGCCAATGGAGGAGTTAGAGCAAAGACTGAAGGAGCTTAAGGGGTTTGTAACCCATAGGAAGAATAGCAATATCAACCAACCAGACCTCCCAGAGCTCCCAGGGACTAAACCACCAATCAACATTGGAGGGACTCATGGTTCCTGCTGCATATGTAGCAGAGGATTGCCTCATCTGGCCTCAATGGGAGGAAATGCCCTTGATCCTGTGAAAGCTTGATGCCCCAGCATAGGGGAATGCTAGGGCAGTGAAATAGGAGTTGGTGGATGGGTAGGGAGAGCACCCACATAGAAGTGGGGGAAAGGGGGTTGGATAGGGGGGTTGAGGAAGGGAAACTGAGAAGAGGGATGACATTTGAACTGTAAAAAAATAAAATAACCAATAAAATAAATAAACAATAAAATAGAATACAACAAATCAGAATAGGAAAATGAAAATATATCGAAAGAAAAGATTCTAAGAAAACACATAAGAAAGGGACACAGAGCCGGGCATGGTGGCGCACGCCTTTAATCCCAGCACTCAGGAGGCAGAGGCAGGTGGATCTGAGTTAGAGGCCAGCCTGGTCTATGGAGTGAGTTCCAGGACAGCCAGGGCTATACAGAGAAACCCTGTCTCAAAAAACAAACAAAACAAACAGAGAGAGAGAGAGAGAGAGAGAGAGAGAGAGAGAGAGAGAGAGAGAGAGAGAGAGAAGAAAGAAAGGAAGGAAGGAAGGAAGGAAGGAAGGAAGGAAGGAAGGAAGGAAGGAAGGAAGGAAGGAAGGAAGGAAGGAAGGGAGAGAGAGAGAGAGAGAGAGAGAGAGAGAGAGAGAGAGAGAGAGAGAGAGAGAGAGAGACACACAGACACGGAGACACACTCGTTTGCATATTCAGAATTAAGAAAAACTGGGGGGGGATCTTTTATAACATGCAGTTTCTACTACCCCGCTTTAAGCTCTGGGTGGACTGCCCTTACAACCACCACCCTGGTTACACAGACACATTCTCTTATTTTTAATATGCTTTTTAGCTCAATGGCCAGAGTACTCAATGGTGGGCCTCCCACAGATAACGTGCCCTTACCTTCACTCTCAGCTCGACACCTCTAACTCTGCCCTCAGCTGAGTTGCCTGGTTACCTTCTTGCTCAACACCCTGATTCTGCCCTCAGTTTAGTTGCATTTCTAATCTCTCGCCTGCTACCCCAGGTCCAGTTGAGTAGTGGCCAATGCCCATTTCACCCAAGATCTAACATGGCTGGTGGTTCCCTCTCCCTCCAAAGCATAGTGAATCCTCTTTCCTCCTCCTGTATCTCCTCATCTGCCTGCAAGGACCTGGAAGTCTCACCTCTTCGCCAAAGGCATCTTTAGTGATCGATCAAGAACCAACTGGGGAACAGAATCTTCAGCATTCACATGCAGATTCCTGATCAAACAATCAGAACCACTCCCTACAATCTTTATCTGTAAAATGGTGCTAGAAGGGTCAGTCACTTTTGTAGAATTGCACATCTATGCGCATTGAGGTTTCTATTTCTTCAACAAGGGGTATGCTCACTAGCAGCTATTATTTTAAAACATACATTTATTTTTCTTTATGTATTATTATTTCTGTGTGTGAGAAAGATTGTGTGTGTGTGTTGTGTATGTGAGCATGTGCGTGCTTGCCCACCTGCACATACATATGCAAACATGCATATGCGAGTGCATGTAGAGAGAAAGGGGGAGGAGGATCCCCATTGTCAGCAAGTATTGGCGAATGGTCCAACCTTATGATCACAGATGAGAGTTTCAGTAGGAAGCCTTTAAAACATAACTGAGACAGATTATTACTCAACATCCCTTTTTGAAGACAACTTTGGATTCTCTTAGTTCAACATGCAGAAACATGGAGGCTATTGCAGTATTTTAGGTGAACACTGGTGGGTGGGGACACCTGCTGAATATATTGATACATGAGATGAGATAAAGAAGTTCTCCAGTTTGAGGAATGAAAGAGAGTGTCATATTGATAAGATGAAGAACTCTAGGAGAACCAATAATTGAAAATTTGCAAACTATTTTCAGGAAAAGGTGAAACACTTAAGAGTCTACACTTAAATTATTCAATTGATTGTCTACATTTTAAACATCAATAAGGGTAACTGATCTCTGATTTAAAGCATGGACATATTCTTCTAATTGATGAAGTCTAGGGAGTAAATAGTGGTAGAGACCAATCTTTTCTCATGAGCTATTTATCCAGTCTATATATTCAGTGGGTCTATGAGGCCATGTGGAAAAAAATTGAACTTATAGTCAGAGAAGAGGGATTTAATTTCAATGCTCATTCTCTACTTACTCCAATTATCACTTAATCTACATTTATAAATTAGCAGAATTCTCTTTTGTCTTAGAATTCTCAATTAAAATTGGCCAGGAAACATTTGAAACTAACAGAATATAACATTTTGATCTAATATTTCACACAAGCCGTTACAGTCTTCTACAAAGGCAAAATAATGTTTTTATCCCTTTTATTGGTAAAGAAATCAAGTCAATGAGTTTAAGTAGCTAAAATAAAGCTATATAATTAAATTTGATCCCCTGAATTCTACAAATAGTCAGTAAGTGACTCTAAGTGTTGGGTTCCTGGACAAACAATAATAACATCACCTGGAAAAGTGAAGGGAATGAAAAGCCCTTGTCTTTCCTCAAATCTACTGAAACAATATCATACCCAGGGCTCTGATGCTTACAAAGTGCCCAGAAGATTATGAGAGGCAAATGAGAGGTGCCTACATACACAAAGCATCGTAATCTCAATTCTTCACTCTTCTGTCTGAGATTTACCCTGTTGGAGTGGCAATATTGGCAAACTGAAATGTCATCAAAATCAAGACCATGTAAAACAAAGAGCAAAATCACCAGGTAGCTGTGCTAATAACTACCTACTAAAAATTTCCAGAACCAATGGCTTAGCAATAAGAATTACTTTATTTTCCTTAAGATGCTCTTGATTTCTTTCTCCAATGTAAATGGTAATTGTGAAATTGAATTCCCATGGGGGTGATTGAGAAAATAGTGCTGAAAAACTGTTCTGTGTGGGGAAAATATTATCTACCTACACACTAGAAGTACTTCACTGGAAGGTCTCCTTCTGTGGGATTTCAGAAAGATCCATTCCATGGAATCTCAAAATAAAATCTCCACTCCCCCCCCCAATTTTAGTTAAGTTCTTTGCCAAAAGTGAGCACATAGAAAAGTGTGGAATGGATGAATGAACATCTAACCAAAAAAAGAACTGAGAGAGGAAGTTAAAATTTTCTTTTAATTGTGCAGAGTTTATCCCAAGTCAGTAGTTCTCTACCATCCTTCCAAGGAGAAGGAGGAGGAGGAGAATCTTACCTTCATGCTATCTTTTCCAGAGAGATGATTTCTCTCTATTCAAGCATAGATTGAGTGCAAAAAGAATGCCCTCCCCAGCTCTCCTGTAGTGATAATAGAGATGAGCAATGCCAAATAATGGAAATGAAAGCAAAGAGAATTTTGATGAGAAGCCAGGATATCTGGTCCAATAATATATGATCCTGAATGTATCCCCTAAGTCCTTAGGCATGTTTTCTTCAGATTTTAACACTCTTGCAAATCTGCAGAACATAATTATGTGTCTTATCTGGGCAGAACCCTACACTGTTAAGCATCAAAAGTTGTTACTGGTCCTTGGACCTAGTTGACAGTCTAGCTCTAGATCACAATTGTTTCATCTGGGTTTGAGAATAAAAGAAAGTATTCCTCTTACTACTTTGAAAGACCTTTCTCATTCTCTGTTTTCTATTGAATGGTTGAATTGGTAGATGGGACCTATCAAAGAAAGAAATTAGCAAAGTTCTTCATCTGAACTCTTTTAGAAGTAGGTATGTTGTAAAAAGCAAAGGGGTTCAGTGGAAGAACTGGGAAAAAATTTTGAAAGCCAATAACTACCAGAGGCTACCATGACCTTGGTGGAAACAGACTGACATGGCTCCTGCCCCTGGAATTGTGCCAGTGGACATGGGACCCCAAGAGTGTTGATGACTGCCAAGGGCATAAACCTTGTTTGTGTAATAGTGTTCCTATTTTCACATTCCTCCGAGGAATGTCCTCCCTGATAATGTTAGTGTTTCTATGATAATCAGACAACGTAAGTCCAGGAGGGGAAGGTGTGACTAACATCTCAGCAAAATGATAAACACTGGGACCTTCAAGACAGCCTTTAAGGCTGTGCAAAAGAACTCTAAAAACATGAGTTCAAAAATATATAATTTATAATTTCTCAATTATGCAAAAATATAAGGATGCAATATGAATTATATATATATATATATATATATATATATATATATATATATATATATATGGAGCTTCACAGGTCTAAAGGAACAGAGGCAGCTATACTGTGCGCCAGCTTGTCAGAAAGATATAAAGATAGGCAGATACAAAGACAGGCAGATTCCTGAGTTCAAGATCAGCCTGAGACACAGCAAGTCCAGGTCCAGGTATGGTAGAAATAGTAATTTCTGGACAGGGTCCCACCCACCTAGCTTATTCTCTATACTCAATAGAGGCAGGCTAGCAAAAAGCAAGAACAGTTCTTTAGAATTTTTTCTTTTTCTATTGAGAGCTGAGCTGTCTGGAGATCTCTAGAGAGTGAAAACAGCTAGTCAAAATAATTTTTTTAACAGGATTTCTGACTTGGTTCTAATTTCTAAGAATTACTTAGAGAGCTGACACAGCTCTTTTCTAATGCTTTCTAGCAGCTATGCAGAGAAGTCTGTCTGAAGAGCGAATATAGCTCTTTTAGAATTTCTCTGGCTTTCTGATTTTGATTGGAAAACCCAAGAATTCCTTTTAGTTTTTGCTCACAGAATTTCTGACTTGGTTGGGGGAATATAAGATTTTTTTTTAATAGCTGCTTTTCTGACTTTGGTCAGGAAGTCCATGAGTTATCCAGAGAGCTTTTAGAATTTTTACTAATAGAGAGAGCTCTATCAACCAAAGAGGTTTTTAGAAT
Organism: Mus caroli; assembly: GCF_978045245.1. Taxonomy (NCBI): domain Eukaryota; kingdom Metazoa; phylum Chordata; class Mammalia; order Rodentia; family Muridae; genus Mus; species Mus caroli. The sequence continues at coordinate 50,940,031 of NW_028227263.1, read as the reverse complement.
AGCTAAAGAAGCTGTCTAGAGCACCTAGGCTGCAAGCTTAGACCTATGATTTGTTTTCAAGGATACCAAACACCCCTCTCTCAGGAACCTAGACCTAACCTAGGATGGTCCTTGGCAAGTAACTAGGTAAAGTAAATTCAGAGAGGTTGTTTTTGACCTGGGACCTTTAGGACAACCTTTAAGGCTGTCCAAAAGAACTCTAAAAACATGAGTTCAAATATGTTTAATTTCTCAACTATGCAAAAATATAAGGATACAGTATATGCAAATATATATATATATACATATATATATTTATGCTCTCCTCTCTGCCTGGTATGTCACAGTGTACCACTGTATCTTTAGAGTTACTTGCAATCACTTTATTTATATGACATTACTCATAGTTTCTTTAGTGCAGTCCCTGTCTTATGGATCTAAGACAACTTGATTGGCACTAGTACCTAGAGGACTGAGAGCAGAAGAGAGGAGAGCACATGGTGAGTATTCCTTCAGGCATCTTGCAGGACAGAAGCATGCTCCATGCACAGCTGCATCCTGAGCAAGAGAAAAATCATAATAAAAGGAGAGCTCCTAGGTTTCTTTAAGGTAGATACTGAAGGAGTTGCATCCTGAAGGAAGCTTCACTAGAGGGTACCAGGCAAGAAGAAAGGGACTGGAGGAAAATGGAAGACCAAAAGCAGGCATTCGTCTTGCTTTACAGGTAATGAAATAGAGCATTAGAAAGGCAGAATGCATAAACTGCCAATGTCACAGTCCAGGAATGGCATGGCAGAATCTGAAACTCAATTTTCCAGTACCAAGGCCCAATGTCTTAATTGTGTCCTTGGCTTTCCTTAAATCCGATGAACACAGAGAGGCAGTAATAACAACAGCAACTCCTCACAAAACCACACACTCCAGTGAGCACACCTGTGCACACATTACTTCATCCTGGCATTACAGGAGCCCTGATTCGAAGCAAGGAAACATGTTGGTAGGTAAAAATAATTCGCCTATGGTTATACAGCTGGTAAGGATTTGAACCCCAGCATGCTGGCTCTAGCCTGTGTTTTGAAACAGAACTAGAGAAAGGAGGATTGAGAGATGATGATGAGGATGGCCAAGTCTCCCAGATAACATAATCAGAAATCTGGAGCCAAGTGCTGGCTTCCTTTAGGCTGTTAGCCTACCTTGGATCAAAAATATAACGCTCCATTCCTCATTTGCTTCACTCTTAAAACATGGAGGAAAACAAATTCCTAAGCTAAAAACCAAACTGTAATTAGGATCCTTATCTCTGGAATACAGAACAACAAAAAATTAAAAAGTAGTTGAAAGAACTCCTTTGAAATGTAAAGGCAACTATTTCAGATTACAAAAAAAAGTATGCTAATTAAAAATGATTGATATGTTATTTTGGTAGTGACTCTTGTTACCTTGTTTCAGTTTTATTCATTTCTTGTTGACTAATGAGCACATTGAAACGAAGAGATGGGCTTAGATTGCATTTTAATTTTCTCGAGGATTTCCTGTGTGTTTATGCTTTACGTTAGTTGTTAAGCAACCCCTCAAGTTTACCACTACGTTTCTGATTAATTTGAAACTAAAAAGACAAAGGAAAGAAAGGAACTTCTAATCTGGCTGAGACACAGGGCCTTGTTTGTTGGTGCATGTTGACTGCTTAAATTAATGGAAAATTTCTTCCTTTAATAATAAACAATTATCATGAAGGGAACAGAATCATCCCTGGCCAAGTACAATCACTGATGGATGGTGGGAAAAGTCCTCAGAACTAAAAGCCATCATGTTTTTTGTTTGTTTGTTTGTTTTTGTTTTCAGTTATCAAAATAAGACTGAAGCTAAATGTTGGCCCCCATCCCCCATTCTACTTGGGGCACTTGTTCCGTGTTTAATATTAGCCTTGAGACTTGGCAACTCTAAGCCTCTGGTAACTTTATGTGGGATTTTCTGTTACTTTCTTCAGCGAGGTGATATGACATCATTGAGGGACAATGTGGGGAGTGTGCCTTTAAAAATGGAATATAGAACTAGGAGGTGACTCAGTAATTAAGGCACTTGATTGCTGGGGGGGGGGGCGTTGGGGGAGGAGGCATGACCCTATGTGGGTGTGGTTATATGTCTGCAATCCAACTTTTGGAAACTGAAGATGGAGAATAAACTCACAGAGTTCAATAGACAGCAAGATATGGAGAGCCATGCATCTTTCTGAGAGACTCAGTGAATAGGATGAAGAATGACAATGAAAGATAAATGCCAACATCAACCTCCAGCTTCTACATGTGCATGCATACATGTGAGTACACACCTACCCATTGGGTGTCCACATAAACTAACGCATGTATACCCAGGCACACCACACAGATATGAAAATGGAAGAAAATCAATCAATTGGTAACGTAACATGTAATACTGTACATGAACAAATATATGTATGGAACTTGTGAAAAAAGTAATTGCAGGCTAAAAGAGAGGGGCCCACCTTCACTTTCCAGGCCACCACGAGGGAAAACAGCGCTAGCAGGGAGATCCAATATTTTGACAGTATAATATAGTTTTGCCATCTTTGACAGTCCACAGTTACAGCAATACTTGTGGCCTGCAAACCTCAAGTTGGGCACTCATACTTGTAAAAATAACACAGAACCTAAAAATGACACAATGTAAGTCAGAAGAACCTGGAACAATGCACTCCAAGTGACAAAAGACCCCAACCTCCAACCTACATGGCTGTGCTCAACACTACCCATCCTGCTTGAAGGACAATGGAAAATGTCTCATTGACATTTTTTTAGCAAACTATTTTTCTAGGAGGTGGAGAGATGGCTCAGTGGTTAAGAGCATTGGTTACTTTTTTTTTTTTTTTTTTCGAGACAGGGTTTCTCTGTATAGCCCTGGCTGTCCTGAAACTCACTTTGTAGACCAGGCTGGCCTGGAACTCAGAAATCTGCCTGCCTCTGCTTCCCAAGTGCTGGGATTAAAGGCGTGCGCCACCACCGCCTGGCCATTGGTTACTCTTATAGAAAACCCAGTTCTGGTTCCCAGAACTCACATAGCAGCTTATAACCACCGATAACTTCAGTTCCAGGGGATCCAACATCCTCTACTGGCTTTCACAGGTAGCAGGCACACATGTGGTATGCATATATACATGCAGACAAACATCTACCACAGAAGATAAAAACAAATAGATCTTTAAAAGTACTTTTTCCTTGGGCTGGAGAGATGGTCCTATGGTTAAGATCAATAACTTCATTTCCAAAGAACTAAGGTTTGAATCCTAGCAACCACGTAGTGGCTCACAACTCTCTATGAGAGTATACACTCAGCCCAAAAAGTTTCTCCTTCCTAGCTTGCTTTGTCCACTGAGTATTATAAGTGTTTCCCACACATATCCAAGTGTGGGGCAGTCCACAAAGAATGGTCAACAAAGCAAGGCCTACCCTAAAGGAAACTGACTCTGTCTTCTATAGCAGCCATCAACTACCACTAGCTATGCTAGCATGGAGGACTCACATCTATGCTGAGATGGTGGGTGGCTTGATCTTGTGCTGGTCTTAGACAACTGTGGTTGCCGTGAGTTCAGGAACACCAATAGTTATGTCATATCCAGAAGGCAGGGTTTCACCCCAGTCATCTCCAACCTCTGGCTTTTCAATCTTCTGAGCATAGATTTTTTTTTTCTGAAAAAAAAAAAAAGAATGAGTTGTGTAAATATGATGAAAATGAATATGATGAAAAAACTATTTCTGGCACTATAGAAAAAAGAAATCAGAACAGAGAATTAATATTCATGATGAATGGCTGTGTCACATGCTGTCCTATGCTTGTGGCTTAATTTACTGGAACCTCTCTATAGTCCACATATTACCATTCTAGAGATCGGAAAACAGAGATAAAAGGGGATAAATCTTACACAGGGAACAACTGACAGTTTGAAAGCCTAGCTTCTAAAGCTGGTGCTTTGAACCCATTTTCCAGAGATTTATTTCCCTGGTTGAGCGTCTTTACGGATTTATCAAGACCAGGTTTCTTAGCCACAGCATTGCACCGCTTGATTCAGGTCTCTGGCATCCATGGTTTTCTTTCCATGGAGGATTTTTTTTTTTTTTTACTTTTTCTTTCTACTTTTTTTGCTTGCTAGCAATTTGCTATGTAGGTAGTTCTGAAGCAGGAGCATCGTTAGTGATGTAGCATCTTAAAACAGCAGAGTCATTTGTTTGTGTGTAGATACATATATGATTGTGTGTGCATGTACATTTCTAGAATGAGTTGTTAGCCAGTAAGCCAATCACAGCCCCATTTTTTTTTTTTTACCGTAGAAAACTGGCATGAAATAACTATTGAATTCAGCATAAACATGATTAGATCAAGAATGTTAGTATTTAAAAATTGTTTCCTGCCTTTTAAAATGTTTTGGTGTTTTCCCTGTCTAATTATCATCCTTTTCAATATTTATGTGTTAACATGACTTTTTTATGATTGAATGACTTCAGCTGGGTCTCAACCGCTGGCAATATCATACTTTTAAAATTAATTACAATCGTAAAAAGATGAGTGAATCATGTCACAAAAAGCAACAGGGTGGGAATGGGGTCATCACTTCTGTCAGAGCCATTGCTCAGAGCCATTGCTGTTATAAGCAAGCATTGAAGCCCCCAAGGAAAAATCCAGGACACAGATATTATCTGAATTGTTACCTTGCACATACTGGGTTTGGGATAACGGCATGTACTTCAGATCATTTAACATTTTCAAAAAACAAAAACAGGTTAAGGAAGGAAACATTTTCTACCTTAGAGGTGAAGTATGCTCACACAACTCAGCATGAGTTCCCTAAGCTTTTTGATATGTCAGCTCAAGTCGTTGTTTGCTTTGCAATGAACATTAAAGATCTTCTTAGAATCAGACCTTTTCCCTGGGTGTGGCATCCTTTCCCTTTGGTTCCAGCACTGAGGAAACAGAATCAGTTGGATCTCTGTGAATTCAAGGATAACCTAGTCCATGTAGTGAGTTTTGGGAGAGGGATTGTTTTATAGTGAGACCCTAATTTAAAACCAAACAAAAAGGATAAAGGGAATTTTTGATGTCAAAGTCTTACAAAGTTCTGAAATAGGTAACAAGTATACTGTACAGTACAGTATTACTTAGTCTTTCTCGTTTGGACTGACAATTCTCCTGGTTGTTTTTCTAGCTACTCCATAACCGACCCCTGAGTCTCACTCATCTTTACTGTCACAATGGCCATTTTAGACTCCCAAGAGACTTTCCAAAAGCACTAGTCTACTCCAACAGAGTCAATGATGGCTTCTGGCTCAGGTTTCAACCAGGACTGATCAGGGTAAGAGCACCATCATTAGGACAGGTGCCCAAGGCCTTCACAGTGATGATCTCTCTTCACAGTAAGCTTGCCAAGCTGTTGGCATACCAACTTAAAGTTAGTCATATGTGCTACCCCATGTAACAGTGGTTCTTCATTATTTACCTCTCAGAGAAAAACTCATCACTGATTGTCAGTGATGTGTTTACCGCCATGGCTCTGACACTCCCATGTTTCTTATCTGGGGTATCAAACATCATGATAAAAAGATTGCAAGCTTGTACAACCACTCTGGAAATCAGTCTGGCGGTTCCTCAGAAAATTGGACATAGTACTACCGGAGGATCCGGCAATACCTCTCCTGGGCATATATCCAGAAGATGTCCCAACCGGTAAGAAGGACACATGCTCCACTATGTTCATAGCAGCCTTATTTATAATAGCCAGAAGCTGGAAAGAACCCAGATGCCCCTCAACAGAGGAATGGATACAGAAATTATGGTACATTTACACAATGGAGTACTACTCAGCTATTAAAAAGAATGAATTTATGAAATTCCTAGCCAAATGGATGGACCTGGAGGGCATCATCTTGAGTGAGGTAACACAATCACAAAGGAACTCACACAATATGTATTCACTGATAAGTGGATATTATCCCAAAACTTAGGATACCCAAGATATAAGATACAATTTGCTAAACGCATGAAACTCAAGAAGAATGAAGACCAAAGTGTGGACACTATGCCCCTTCTTAGAATTGGGAACAAAACACCCATGGAAGGAGTTACAGAGACAAAGTTTGGAGCTGTGATGAAAGGATGGACCATCTAGAGACTGCCATATCCAGGGATCCATCCCATAATCAGCTTCCAAACGCTGACACCATTGCATACACTAGCAAGATTTTGCTGAAAGGACCCAGATATAGCTGTCTCTTGTGAGACTATGCCGGGGCCTAGCAAACACAGAAGTGGATGCTCACAGTCAGCTATTGGATGGATCACAGGGCTCCTAATGGAGAAGCTAGAGAAAGTACCCAAGGAGTTAAAGGGATCTGCAACCCTATAGGGGTAACAACATGATGAACTAACCAGTACCCCGGAGCTCTTGTCTCCAGCTGCATATGTATCAAAAGATGGCCTAGTCGGCCATCACTGGAAAGAGAGGCCCATTGGACTTGCAAACTTTATATGCCCCAATACAGGGGAATGCCAGGGCCAAAAGAATGGGAATGGGTGGGTAGGGAAGTGGGGGGGTATGGGGGACTTTTGGGATAGCATTGGAAATGTAATTGAGGAAAATACATAATTAAAAAAAAAAGAAGCTCAAAAAAAAAAAAGATGACAAGATTTTAAATCAAATTCTATCTCTAATCTGTCACTTGCTAACTGTGGGACTTTGCAAGTCACCTAACTGGATATTTTCAGCTCCAGATTTATCATAAAAGACATTGAAATGAAAAAATTACTATGATAAATTTTATATGGAGTACATAGTGAAACTGTATTTAATATACTTTTTAAAATAACTACAAACATTACTCAATAATAGTCAGATTAGTAATGATCAACTGTAAATGGACACTGCACAAGACTCAGTAGCCAAATGTTTTTGTTGATATGAAATATCTATTTCCTGGTAGGTCATGTGCTTTTCAGAATTTAAGCTCATGTTCTTTGATTTTTCCTACTTAATTACATAGCCGCATTACCAAGGAACCTTTCCCTGGCCTATTTTCTGTGGCCTGTCTTGTTGACTAGGTTGTCTTTACATCCATTTACTGCACAGATTTGTATTCTTAATGTGAGTCTTTCTGTGTTATCTGCCCATTTGTTTAGAAATAAGCATATCTTTGATTCCTCCCTTCAGAATATACTGCTTCTTGCTGCCTAAGCCTCTGCTTGCCATGGTGTGCACTTTCTCAACTCTGATCCTTCTCAAAGGGGTTATTGTGACCTTTATGCACATCCTCTCTGCACATCCTTTAATAAAAAATGTTATCTTTGGTCTCTACATCTGCACAACAGAAGGGACATGCCCAGGTACATTGTTGCATCCACCCAGACCAGTAGGAAACAGGCAACACCACATTGTCCTTCTTCAAGCAGGTTTATTCAGGAACACTTAGCATTGCAATGCAGGAACAGGAATCCCCTCCCCAACAACCTCAGGGCGCACCTTAAATACCCTACTGACTCCTCCCAATCACCCCAGTCACGTAACCTCAGTCCATAGGTTCACAGCAAGTGACGACACCTCAGGCGAGCTGACGAGGCATGGCATCTGCGCAGTGAAGGCGGCTGGGATGTGGCTAAGTCTGAGATAATGAGGAAGTCAGGCGCAGGTCATAAGACCTGGCAGCCGTTCCGGGCGCCATCTTGGGGCAGCGGCCGCAGCCGCTCCTCACAGTACATGATTCATACATGTATTGGGACTCTTCATTTGCCTGACTTCTTTGGAGAAGAAATACACAGTCATCTACTGAACCCAGATCTTAAAAGGCAGGAGCTAAAAACAAGTTGCCACCTATAGGACATAGCCTTGACCTTGTCTTCCTCTTAAAATTGAAAAAAGTAAAGTTTCTTCCCCTCCTTCCTTGCTGCTGTGAAGGCCAGAGATTTATAGAGATAAAGAAAAACTTTGCTACAGGTTATCCGTTTTCAAAGCCAAGAATAAACAGAAGCACTCCAAATTAGCATTGCTTTACAAAACCTGCTAGTCATGGTTCTCCTGTCCATAGGCATGTAGCAGTGAAGCCTTTCAAACACTAAACCATTATTAATTCAATAGGGAGAGGGAGGGAAGGGCAATGGAAGAAGGAAGGAGAGAGAGGGGAAGAAGGAGAAGAGAGAGAGAAAGAGGAGAGAGAGAGAGAAAGAGGAGAGAGAGAGAGAGAGAGAGAGAGAGAGAGAGAGAGAGAGAGAGAGAGAGAGAGAGAGACTAAGAGCATATTTAGTAACAGTTCGCATATCCCATGAAGCCATCAGAATCACCGACAAATGTAACCTGGAAAACTAACATGGTACTGACTACTGATATCTCCAGGGAAAATTATGTTGTTTGTAACAAAAAATGATCTCAGTTCTGCCAAAGCAGATGTTTTCCTTCTATGGCTTCTTAAGAGTAAAAGCAAAAGAAAATTGTTATGAATTCAGTCTTTGTTGTGTGCACTCCCCTGGTACTTTTCTGTGCATTAATTAGTTACTGATTTTTCATTATCAAACTTGTGAGGAGTTCAATAACTGGCTTACACTGCTGGGGTCATATAGGAACCATTTAATGTAATAATCAAGTGAGCAGCTATGGCCACAGCTCTAGAGATGCTCAAAATGTGGTTCACATACTGGGACAATATGTATCACTCAGGAGTTCATCAGAAATGCAGATAGACCTTCAGGATCTACCCTGAAACAACAGACTCCAGTGACTTGTGTACATGTTAAAGTTTAAGAAGCCCTGAAGACTAATGGCAATTATCAAAGGAGATCAGAAACAACTTTAAACTGTGTGACTAAATCAGGGTCCCAAACCTCTTGGTCATGCCTAAATCAGGTTCCCCAACCTCTTGGTCATGCCTTAGCAGACACTGAGGAGGAATAACAGGAGAGCATTGTGGGGCTTGAATGGAACAGTGTTGTGCAGGTGCTTAGTTAGCTCCCTGACACACTGTGAGTGTCTGATCAGTACTGATGCATTGACATACGAGGGGTACTGTTAACATTATGCCAGAACTTGGATTTGTCTCCGTTTGATTTCTAAGCCCATTCTTTCAATTACACCACATGATCTTCTAAAACAGCCATTCCTCTCCTTAGGAATTCTCCCCCTTTCATTCATGAGTTATGAGTTGAACAGAGACAACTCCAATCACCAGTGATCTCAGGTCAGGTTTGCTGAATTTTCATGTCAGTAGGTTTCTCATGTATCAGATTGCTTTCAGTATCACATTTGTAGTCTATGCTCTTTTCTCAGAGGAAAAAAACAATTTCTGTAATTATAGAGAACTGAAGAATGGAGGGTGGTTTTGCCCAGGTTCTCTGGAGGCACGGCATCCACCATGGTAACCTAGCTAGGCACATCAGGGGAAACTTGGAAGCTCCAACCAGCTCACATTGCTCCCTTGGCAGTGTGAGGCAGGAGTAATGCCTTGGGACAGTACATGATAGATCTCAAATGAAGGGAAATTCTGATGGTCAGGGCAAAGCACACATTTCCCCTTCACTGTGCCTCCTGTGATTTTTCTCAGTCACTCGGCTGGCTATAAACTCACAAGAGGATAATATTAAAGAATTGAAAATTTCCTAACAAAAAATAAGGTATGGTTTGATAACAAAAGACATAGATTTAAGAATGAAACCAGTGGCTACAATTTGTCTCAACTCTGTATCATATATCTTGTGACACCTTCAAGTGTCTTGCTCATCCTTGAAAATTATTTCGTCCTATGAACTTGAACTTCTACATTCTATAAAATGGATGAGGATATTAATAAATTACTTAGGAAACAACTGGTAGAATTTTTGTTTTGTTTTACATATCATAGATGGTTGAAATGACCCAAGAAAGCATGTGTATTCAGAGACTTGGAGCTGGTTTAGCCATCCAGTATTTTCATACTTACATGTAGAGTTAAAATCTGAACTGGAAAGAGAAGTAACCAGATTGTGGCTTGGTATCAGCCATTAACGGTGTGCCTTTGATCAGCTATAAAGACAGAGTACTTATTCTGTACTACATCTGCTTGTTAGCTGATCTTCACACTTTAGTCATGAGACTCTTTCAGAATCCTGGGTCTTGCTGCACCTCTTTCCTAATAATTTTGCCCCTTTATATGAACAGTCCAACCAAGGCCATAGCACATACATTTGTATTGAAATTTAAAAGTATCTGGATTTAGCCTCAAAGCCCATCTTCTTTCTATAATTGATATTAGCTATCAGGATTTCTTCACCTGTAGCATGAACATCAACCACCTGATGCTCTTGTTTTAATCCAGATGCAGACATCTGCATTGCTCACCAGATCTCAAGGAATACATACTCCCCTAGTACTTGGACCACGTTTTGAGCAAGAAGGTTCTAGAACAGTGATTCTGGGTTTATTATTCATGACCAATAATGCATAGCCACAGTTTTATAAATTAAAATTTATATGTAGGTTTCTCCCTAATAATGTGCAAGATAAGTGACTGGAGCTTTAGTGGAGTAGAAAACATATGAGTTTAGATAAGTTGTTTATCTGCAAGCCCTGTTTCCTTGCCTGTAGAATAAGAGCCCTGTCCACTTCTGCAATGCCCTGTGAGTCCAGGCCAGTTCTAAAATAGTTCTCAAACTTTCAGGGATCTCCCTGTGCCTCAATTCTCATCTTTGTGTGAGCACTTTCAAGAGGGATTGTTTGTGAATAAAATAAGATGTCAAGAGGCAATCCGTGGCTTTGATGATTGGAGTGTCTCAAAGGTTAAATATTCCATGGCTCAGTCCTTTGAGAGAAGCCAAGCTTCTAAGACCCACTGGTGGCTAATGCCTCATTTCCAGTGTCATGTCTCTGATGCATATCTGTCTGTGTTGCATACATCTTATCTTATCTATCTTATCTTTCCCTATGACATGGTGACTTTAAAGTCTGACTCATGGTTGAATGTTGGCATCACTCCTTCATGTAACTAGGCTTTCCTGAGAAATATGTGATGGCTATCAATGAAGTAGAAATGACAATAACAGGAGGGAGAAGGAGGAAACAGTGAAGGAACATGAAAGAAAGAAAGGAAGAAAGAGAGAAAGAAAGAAGGAAGGAAGAAAAGAAGGAAAGAGAGAGGAAGGAAGGAAGGAAGGAAGGAAGAGGGAGGGTGGAAAGGAAAGGAAAGGAGTAAGGAAGGGAAAGGGAGGAAGGGAGAAAGAAAGAAAGAAAAGAAAGAGAGAGAGAGAGAGGAAGGAAGGAAGGAAGAAAAAAGGAAGAAAGAAAGACAAAGAAAGAAAGAAAGAAAGAAAGAAAGAAAGAAAGAAAGAAAGAAAGAAAGAGTAAAGAAAAGAAGGAGAAAAAAGGAGAATGAAATACCATCTCTACTTTTCAAGAAGTTAGAATGAAATCACACACAATGTGTGGCTTGTGGTCAGAGCTCAGTAAACCATAATTCTTGCCCTAGCTTGTTCATATCCACCGTTCTCTTCATTTTGCAGTTCTTACCTAATTTTTCTTTCCAGGCCCATATTTACTTACCCTACCTTTGTCAAATATGTCTTGGTATATTTACATATATGAAATAAATAAATAGGTGAAAAAAGAATAAACTTATAACACATAAAAATATATATTGCACTCCTCAGTGCTATTTCTCCCTTTTAAAATATCTGGAATATTTTCTTGCTTTGATCTCACAATGGCCATATATTACGTTTCAGCTTTTGATGGGCATATTTGCTTCTATCAGAGGTCCTTGTGCTCTTACAACTTATTTGTATGACTAAGAACATCTCAGGCCCAAGTTCCTCCATATTCTATCTGAACCAGCTGTGTGAAAGAGTTACTAGTGTTCATTGAGGGAATGGATAGCAAAAGCAAGGGAAGAAGGAAGGAGGGAGAATAAAAGAAGAGACATGAAAATGTTCTTACCTTATGTATCAAGAATGACCTGTGTTGTGTGTCTGGCATACAGGGAATATTCAGTATATATTCACCAAACAAATGCAATTATCACTGAGTCATGGGAAGTTTCTCAAATGCAAAACAGATAAAAAAACAAAACAAAACAAAACAAAACAAAACAAAACAAAACAAAACAAAACAAAACAAAACAAAACACTTTCTTCTGGGGCCTGCAACAACTAACAGAAGCACTGGCTAGAGAAACCAGGCAATGATGTCAAGCAGTCATGCTAGAGTCTGTCCTGCCTCTGCCTCTCCATGCTTACTAGGACAACAGTGCCAAGATTTTGCATTCACATAATTTTCCATTGATAATTGCTAATGTGAATAAGAGCCATCTTGCACTCTCCACCTGCCTGGCTTGTAAGTGTACTTTAATTGAATGTACCAAGATTGAGGAAAAAGTAATCTGTCCTTGCAAGACTACTGACAGGGAGATGAAGTGTTGTTTGGGCCTTTATTGTTACAATTTTGCTGACAAAATTACTATGAACTGTCTTGTTTGGATGCATAGCCTGCCTTCGTTGACAGAACCCTAGCATTTATCTTCTTGGGGTAGTGTATTAGGTCAGGAGAAACAGATGAAATGTTGCTAGCAGTTTGGTAGAAATGCACTTGGTTTTATTATCTGACTTTATTGAGTTTTTTTAGGTTTTCAGAAACAGTGAGAAATGTGGCATTGTTAGGAGTTGGAGCTTGAAGACAGGAGGAATCTGGAGGAGGCAGGGAGATAGTGATCACCTACTAAACACAAGACATTGCATTCTGCTGGCCCTTTATGACTCGAGGCCTTCATCTTCCTGACAATCTTATCAGGTGTATGTGTCTATCTTCAAGCTGGAGATATAAAACTGGCTCTATGGTGAATCTCTGTGTTTGAATTCTAAGAGTGAAATGACGATGTGCTGCTAGCATTGAATTCAGGTCTTTCTGATGATAAAAACCTGCTCCTTTGCCTGTTCTGGGATTCCTGTGGGAACCTGTACAAACAACTTTTTTCTGGCTGCATCTTTCTCTTATAAATCTCTCTCTCTCTCTCTCTCTCTCTCTCTCTCTCTCTCTCTCTCTCTCTCTCTCTCTCTCTCTTTCTCCCCCCTCTCTCCCACCCTCCTTCACGCCTGTTCCCTCCCCTCCCCCTCTCTTCTGCTATTAGGTGGCTTTCCCAGAAAGCTCTATTCCCTCCTGGATGACAGATTTGCTAGTATTTAAATATACTTATCTTCAACTCAGAAAACCTTCCGTCATCAGTTAGGTTCAGTGATAAGTACTAAAGAGTCAAGTAGAGAACTTAGGTTACTGTGTTACAGCAGCTTACAGCGAGAGCATTGTAGAAAGTGCAGCCATGATAACATAAACTCATTCCACACGAGCAGCCAGTTTAGAAACAAAGTTATGTATACTTCTAAACACCAAGAAAGGAAGGAACTAAGAGAAGATATTGAAGGATTGCAAGAGAAAGAATTAATAGATTTTTCTAGAAACATATCCTGCCTGGCCTTTGAAGAGTATATAGTGTCCTACCAGGAGAAAACTGTAGACAATCTCATATTTCACCATGAAGGGGTATACTAGAGACCTAGGAGAGAAAGAGGCTTGTAATGTATATAGGAAGTGTAAGCATAAACCAGAAATACAACAGCAGCAAATCTCAATTTCCATTCTTCATGACAACAGTTTCTGTAAGAAGCAGAGAGCAAATATTTCAGACTTTACATACCACACGCATCTTAATATGTCACTGCTGGCATTTCTCTTCTTCTACCCCCTCTTTTCTTCTTATTTCTTCATCCCTTAATGATATACTATTTCTTGATATGTATAACAAAACCACTACAAGCTGCAGTTGGTCTCCAGTCTACACTTTGCCAAATTCTTCTTTATGGCATGGTCTCTAAGGTGTCACAATCTTTGATGCACAGACATTTTTATTACAATTTCTTAATTAAGGTCAATATTGTACCATTAATCAGCACAAAACATCTATTGGTGAAGTAAAATGGACTCTATATTTTAAGACATGTGAATTCTAAAGACTAAGAGAACACTTGATAAGTCTTCCATTTGTTCATTTTCCACTTGCAATTAAGACTTTGATAATTCTTTTAATTAGATTTTGACAGGGAACATATTTTAATAGTGCTCAGATTTACTGTACGTAGTAGTTACTGAACAAGACTATATGTAAATGTATTATATGTATTTACATTACAAAGTATTCATTCCATACATGAGGATATTTCACTTAGTTTAGACTATGTGAAATGTTTATATAGGTTCTGACTTAGAAATTCTTCTCAGGTGAATTGTACATGACATGGTATCAGTATAAATCACCAGCCTAGCTCGCACATTTCTTCAGATGCCATGCAACCTATACAGGTTAGTAAGAGGTATATTCTACTATTACATGTTTTAAAATGGAATTAGATGTGAATCTATTGACCCACGAGGCACTCAGCATTTTCCCACTTGCATCATCTCCAAATGGGCCCTTCCGTTCTATACAAGCAAGATTACAGCACTATCAGAAGCACCTCAGTGTTTGCTTCTCTTCCAGTCTCACTGTTTGAACTCTAATGCTCCAGTCAAATTGGGAAAGTCATTTTGAATCCTGGTGCTATCACCTACCACATTATCCTTGCAGCTATTCTGCCCAGGGATGTTTGAGTTGGCACTACAGGGCCCTATCATTTAGCCACCCGCCTTCCACTGTGCCCTCCCAGAGCCTTGGACTAGGGAAGAAGATCAATACTTTCACTGCATTATTGAACAGCTCTAATTGCTAGGGGGAAAATCGGATAAATGAAAGGAGCAAACACATGTTCACCAACTACCAGCAATTAGTGTATGTAACCTTATTCTTCAGACATTTAAGGACAGTGAAGTGTCTTGAACTCCCTTTACAAACAGGAAAAATGAAGAGTCAAGAATGTTAATATATATACTTCCCTACCCGGTAGGAAATGGTGTTAAAAATCCCTCTGACCCTATTTATCCATGGTATGACCCTGGGTTCATAGTCACCTCTTTAGACCCAAACTTCTTTCCTGTGTTGAGTCAAGGCTCTCCCTCTGTGCTCTGGTCACTCTACTCCCTGGAACAGGAGAATAGGCTTGCTCTTCATTCTCTGTCCACAGTTGTGGGGAGGCCACATTTTCTTCTCCACAGTCACGATACTTATAGGTATGTTAATGCATGAACAGCCTCTCTCCCTGTTGACCATCAATGTATGTTGATCAAACCTCAATTATCTTTGTCCCACCGGCAATACCCATAATTTAGCACAGGACTTTACTTCTCTTTGAAAACATTGATGAATAACAGCTCATGTTTTTGCTCTCTAAGTCCTGAGGACTGTGTGTAAATGTATCACACATGTTACCTTATTTCATCCCCAGAATTCCCCATGAGGTGAACACTGTTCTGGTCATTTCTATTTTAAAAGTAAGGAAATGGACTTTGTAAATTGCACAAAATCACACACACAGAGGGAGGAGAGCTGGTATTTGACCTGAAATGGTTCCTGCTTCTTGCCCCCCCTCCCCAGCCCCCATGTTCCTCACAGAGGAGCCAGCTGTTTCAGCAGGGGGACATTTGCCTCAGGCTCTCCTTTGAAATACAGCTCCAACTGTCACCTCTCGTCAATATTTTTAAAACGTCCTTTGCAATGGTCTGTGCTCTCAGATTGTGTCTTATCTCCCTCAGGAGTCTCAGTTTCCGCCAATAATATGAACAAAAAATGGTCTTCTTTGACGCTGTTTCTCTATCTATAAAATGGGAAGCAAGCAACACATTGAAGAAGACCCTTTTGAAATAGCCTTGCTCAGTCAACTAGTAATCTAATCATAACTGGACAAGTCATCCCAGGTCCTCCAGTTTCTGCTCCCTCCTCCTTCTGCCTAGAAGCATTTGCTTTAAGTCTATACATTAAAAACAGGCAGAATAATTAATGTCTTCAAATACTCAACCATCATTTATTAATTGCTCAGCAAGTATAGCATTTAATTTCTATGTTGAAGGAACAAAAAAACTATGTATACTATAAAGGTGAAGAGTAAGGTCTTACAGTAGGTTTTACAGTAGGATCCCAGAAAGCCCTACTTCCCAGAGTGAGGAATTGTATGGGTGTTGAAACAATGAATAGAAATTAGACAACAGGGAGAAGAAAGGAGCCTTTTACCCACAGCTTGTTCTAGTGAAAGCAAAAAGTGTGGAGAACACAATTATTGGCTTGTTTACCAATATTGTTAGTTTGCTGCTTCTAGGAATCTATACTATCTATAATTTCCTCTGTTGTCCTAACACTTCTGTAATGACACAATGAAAACTAGAATTCAAAACTCACCTAATGCATTTGAGTGCTTTGTCGTCCCTTCGCTGTCTTCTAATCATTGTTAATGGGATGCTATCAAGCCTTGTTTACTCTTGTGAATTTGCTAATGTTCAAAGGCTCAGTGTTTCTCCTTTGCTGTTTACTATCACACATCTTTCTTCAATGACTATTCCAGTTATATTTGGGTGTTGAAGTTTACAGATTTCAAACAGGATAAGCATGTGGAGGACATAAGCACAGCTGTCCCCTATGCAGACTTCGAACAGAAGACTTGGCTGACAATCTTGAAACTCTTGGTATTATTTTTTATTATGGTGCATGACTTAACAGCTCCAGGTTTTGTTTGTTTTGTTTTTCTTATTAAAGAGGTAATTAACAATAACTCCTGAGTGTTACCTGTCATTAAAATTAGATTGCTTATGAATCATTGAACCAGATTCCAATCCACTAAAACTTACAATTGCTATCAAGAGATACTGCAGCCCTATACTGGAATACATATATAACTATTTTAGATTGACTTTATTCTGAGCCAGCAACAAAGATACCAGTTTCTTTACCTCAGCCTTTGTATGTCTATTATTCAATAATTTTTCTACAAAACCTTACAATGTTACAGATACAACTCACTCTTTTATTCACTCATTCCGTTTACCAAATGTTTGGGGTTTTTTTGTTTTTTGTTTTTTGTTTGCTTTATTTTGTTTGTTTGTTTTGTTTGTTTGTTTGTTTGTTTGTCCTGGACATGACTCAAGGCACCTAAGCAGTGTATGGCCTGGAAAGAGAAACACCCATATAAGCATAATATGTTTATTTGTATGGCGAGACACAGAATGATAACAACTGTTACAAACCAAAAGCCATACAAACTTCTGTTGAACTCAGGACCCCAATATCCTAGTGGTATGCTACAGTCTGTGATCTGCTTCTTACCTCCCCCATTAAGTCTTACCCCACCCCATCCCCTTTCCCTTTGCTCTCTCACTTCTGGTTCTGTGCTCCTGTCTTAGCTCTAGCTCTTGGTTCATGTGGTCTCCTCCTGCACTGTTGTCAAGATGTTTTCTTCCCATCCTTCATCTCTCCTTAAGTGCCATTCTACAAGAGAAACTTGATGCCATCCATTGGCCCCTTTGCCCTCAATTTCCTCTCCCCTAGAATCATCATTAGTTATGGCAAGGCAGGTGTGGAGTGTGTGCTTACATGGACTTCCTTTAGCTGTGAACCTCAGGCAACAAAAATCCAAGTTTGATTGTTTTCATTAGTGTTGATACGACATCTGTATGCCCATGTGCCCATATATGGAAATGTTTTTATAAACTATGTGCTCAACAAATAACAGTCAAAGGTGATAGATATTTGGGATACATCTCAACTAAACAGTCGTGATTCGTGATGAGGGAAAGGAGTAATTAGTGGTTAAATATCCCAATTTGTGCACAAGCATACAATTTGGGAGTCATTCAGATTTAAGTTCAAATCCCAGGTACTTTGAAGGTCCATTGATATGAACTCAAAGCATCTGAGGTTCAGCACAACATTTATTTGTAATGTAGAGACAATAGCAGGATTATAGATTTGTGAGGAATGGACTCAAGATAGGTGAGCCACATGGATAAATGGAAAGCTAGTGTGTTGCCTGTTTATTCTGCAGTAGTAAGGAGACTCGTGCCTGAGCATTCTGGAACTGCCTTAGCACAGTGGCTCCCCACATCTCAGCTGGAGAGTGAGAGACAGTGTTGTGACCTAGAGCGCCAGGTTGCTGTGAGAAAAATTGAATTGTTGCAAAGTCTTTGAAAGTACAAAGTGCCTCCAGCAAGTTTTTGCAGGTCAAAGATTTACAATTTCTCCTTCATAGGATCAGAGGATATAGTAATAATAGGTGAGCCTTATATCAGACTTGGATCTAAATACTGTAGAGATAGCTCCCATGAAAATCTAAAAGAATCCTATGAGCTCTCAGTTCCATGATTTTACAAAGCCAGAAATGGAAGCATAAAACGTGATGAGGTTTCCTCAGTGTCTCAGAGTTCGTGCTTGATCTAGCTGATGCTTTGAACCAAACTGTGTGGTAATGAACCCCATTCCGATTCAGTGTAGCACTCTGCCTGTGTGTACAATCAACTCTGTGAAGTGTAAATAGAAAGTGTGGATTCAGATCTGTCTCCCCTGCTTTCTAGCTGCACGGCCTTGGGCCTTCTAGTCTTTCTGAGCCTGGTTTGTCACTTAAAAAGATGGAAAAACAATGATATCAACTTTGAAGGGGGCTGTGACATTTCAATGAGTTGGCATAGGTTGGGTGCCAGGCTCGCAGCTGATGTTCAATATGAGGTAACAAATGTGATTTCTCTCAGTGGCACATTTGATCCACTAGTTGATCTCGACTCGGTTGAGATTTTATAAGACTTGATGGCTTTTAATTGAGAAATATGCATCCATGACAGGTAATCAATATGCTCATTTGGCAGCCAGGTTCTAGATGAAATAAAGCTAAATGATGGTGTAATTCAGATACACAAACAAATGCCTGCAGAAGCCAAATCGCTTGCATGCCTTCTCTGTCCTAATCAAGAGGCTGGTTTTACTTTTTGGGATGTGTCCCCAAGACATTTTCCTCCTTGAATCTGGGAACAACTAAACACATGTGGCACCTCTTCTGCTTTTGCTCTCTGCTTTTGTTCTGCTCTCTCGGTATAGCTCACTTTCCCTCTGATCAAGAAGCAGAGAGGAGCTGAGGAATGTCATACTGACTTTGAACATAAGGAACACCCTGTGTGTAGATCTCAGTGACAAATGGAGTTCTTGAAATACACTTTGTCATCTTTTTCCTTATAGTCACCGTGAATGACAATAGCTAGTGGCCTTAACAGTGAAACAGCCCCAAAAGCAAGTTCTCAACAGGCTCTAGCAAATCTGTGTCAAAGATATCTCTTCTCTCATATTGAAGTATGTGAATGACTAAATGCCAAGATGTCATTGTGGTTAGCCATCACAGACAGACAGGAACCTTGTCAGGGTTTCCTCCCAGTATTTAGAGCTATGGTTTATTTTAAAAATACATTCTAACACTCAGATGCAGGGGGACATCAGTTGATTCATGAAAAGTTTAGTTGTTTTAAGATCAAACCATAGATTCCTTGTTTGCAAGATCTGTGACTTGGGCAAGAAGTGTTCGTTTCAGTGTCTGAAATTCCTCACTTACCCATCTATGATGACTACAGTACCTTTGGGTGGTTGGACAGAAAAGAATACATGTAAACTTCTGATTTTCCTAGCTCACACGCAGTAAGTTCACACTACAAATTAGTTTTATTATTGTCAGTGTAAATTTGAGTCAGATATCATATAAATGGACTTAATTTGAGTTAATCAGTTTTCTATATATTTCCTGGGAGGCTTAGCATAGGACAAAGTACATGGGCTTAGGGACACATGGATATGATATCAAATTCTGTTTGTGTCCATTGTATGACTTTAGGCAGGATACACAACCTCTTTGAATTTCAATTTCCTCACTTGTCAACTCTTTATAGAATGCCCATAAATTTCTCTTTTTTCCCCACTCTAGAAATGTGAACTCTTAGTTCCAGACCAATCCTGATCTAATGGTGCTCCCAAGCAGCCAGTTACTGGAATGATTATCTGGAACTGGCCGTCAGTATCTTCTAAGGCACTTATGCTTACAGAGAAAATGTACAATGTTCAATGAAATTAAGGACATGGCCAAAGGGTTAAAATAAAGGGATAAACCCTACCAGAGAGCCTCGGTATCCACAGTGGTCAAAGTCTGTCCTGATCTGCCCAAGAAACAAACAAGAACAAAATAAATAAAATTAAAGTCGAAGGATAGGAACAGGAGGAATGAAGGCTGGGGCGATGGACAACTAGAGGGGAGAAAAAAGGAAAGAAGAAAGGAAGGGGAAAGGGATAGAAGGCGTGAGAGGAGATGAGGGACAGGGATGGAGATGGAGACAACAAGGAGAGAAGAGAAAAATCCTGGATAGGACTGTGAAATCTCCATGGTAGCACTTGGCAGGCCTGTGCTATAAGAAACTGTAATGGGCATTGAGAAAACCAGGCACTGTGGACTTGCATTCCAGACCTGCCCCCTAGAGGCTGAGCAGTCAGTCAGACAAGGGTTCCTACCAGCCTCATTCCTCTTTCTGCTTGGGGAGCCATTGTGAATGGTTACAGTGAGGCTGAGAGAAATGGTTAGTTTAACATTACAAACATGTAGCCATCAGTGCATATACTGAACACACAGAAAATAATCAATGCATTTAGACAGTTTTAAGTATGACATTATCGTCTTAGTTCTCCCACTTTCAAAGCAGTCGGCTTGAGTCACGAAGATTTTTTTTGTTTGTTTGTTGGTTGGTTTTTTGTTTGTTTTGTTCTCTTTTGTTTTTCTCTCTCAGTTAAACATCATGGGGATGCCATTGATGAGATATTGAGAGCAATTGTAAGAGGATGAATGGCGAGATGGGGGGGGGCAGTATAAAGAAAACCATCAGGAACATGTGTGCTGTGTTCCCTGGAAAAAGAGTGCTATGTGGGGCATTCTGTGCAAAGACTTAATCTTTACCATAAACCAAAAGCTTATGCAATTATATAGCTATTCTTACTTCCATTTTACAAACAAGGAAAAGGAAGTTTATTGAAATGTTTTTAAGATTTACTTTATTTATCTATGTATTTGAATGTGTAAGTATGTCTGAGTAAGTGAAAGTGAGTGGGTGTATGAATGTATGTTCGAGTGTGTGTTTGTGTGAGAGTTATATGTGTATTTGTGTGTGTGTGTGTGTGTGTGTGAGTGTGTACACAGATATATGCATGCATAAAAGGCTGGAAGACAGTTCAGGTAGTTTTCCTCTGCCTACTCTCTTGAGTCAAGGCTCTCCCTGAATTTCAGACATGTATTTTCTTGGCTAGGCTGGAAACTAGCAATCCTAAGGGTTCTATTTGTTTCTTTCTCTGAATAATTGGGGTAACAAATCTTTTCTGGAATGTCTGGCTTATTACATGTATTCTGGGATCTGAACTCTGATCCTCAACAAACACATTTAAGTTTTAGCCATGTCTCCAGTTCCTTGACAAAGTGCTTTTTGGCCTAAACCTTTTATTACTTCATGTAAAGTTCTTCACTTCTAGGAACCCTTTCTGCAGAGTCAATTTCCAAAAGGGCCACTTTAGATAGCCCAATATCTTTAGAAGAAGTGTAGATGAAGATGGATGATAATTTGTTTTCTTCATTTGAGGCAGGAAGAACCCATTCTTTTCTCCTCACACCTATTCCCTTCTATAAACAGAAATCAGCAGATTCAAAAGCAGATGTCTTTTCTTTCATTGTTCCCAGGGTAAAGAGCTTGATTTGAGACACCTGGAATGACATTGCTCTTCTTGGACATTGAAGGGGTTGTCTAAATAAGGTAAGAGATACGTATATACTAGCAATTAAAATTCATACTACTTTTTCCATGCTTTTGTTTTTCAAGGCTCTGTTGGTCTGCAGGATGAAAGAGAAGCAATAGACAGACCTGAGTGGTTGTCCTTTTCTGTGCAGCCTTGAGTAAAATCCTGCAGGTTGTAAAGTGACATCCTTACCAGGTCTCTCACAGGCTTCTGTCCGCATGTGCAGAGGTGACCAGTATGAAAGGTGCCAATCTTCTGGCCTGAGTGGGTCACTTTTCTTTCGTAGGAAGCACTTTCTTAACCTGAAGCAAAAGATACTGAGTCTTACTTTCTTTTTCTGAAGTATTTCTCTACAAAAAAAAAAAAATCAAATCATGTTAGTGTTATTCTTTCACAGTAATATATGAAATGTTCTCAATTTCAAACGTCTTCTCTTGGGAGATTGGGACTGTTTCTTATTTGATCTTCCTTGTGCACCTGCCAATGAGCAAATTCATGAAAAACTAGCTAGGTGATGGTAATGGAAAGAAAATCTCCAATAGTCAGCCAGGCTCCAGCATGGCGTGTGTTTTTATATAGGTTTTGATACTTGCGCTGCTTCTCAATTGCATTTATACCCAGCAATATACTCGTATTTTCTGCTTGTAAACCTCTCACCTAGTTCAGCGATTGGGATTAAGTGTGTCCTTTGTGCCGAGGCTGTGAAAGATCACGGTGTTTTGTGGATTCCAGGTGTCCTCTGGAACTACCACGCAGGGTCATAGTTTTCATATGTGACTCCAACACATGGCTTTAATATTTGTTGATCCTGTCTCCTAAAGGCTTTTTTTTCTGGGTAATTTCATTAAGAATTTAAGCACACAGAAAAAGATACATTGCCCTGTTGATCAGACAGAGGCAAGGCTCTGAGTGGAATGGCCCTTTGGTAACCCAAGTCTGGTGAAATGCATTAGGTAAGTTCAAGTCAGCAAGAATGAAGTGATGCCCACCAAGTATATCTCCCTTCCAAGGAACCCACACACAAAAGAGGGGAAAAATGTGACCTGATACATAGAATACAGAACCTGTAGCTAAAGGTCTTTTACAACTACTTTAGCAGGTCTATATAAAGGACAGCTGTTCAAAGCTATGTATCACAGCACCTGTCATGTGCTTTTGACAGATGAAGAACAAAGTCTCAGAGCTGTCCTTTTGAGTTAGCGTAGCCAGATTTTATGAGGAAGGTGCCAAGATATGCATCAGGCTAAGACCCCACACACTGATAGCCAGTGTTCAGTTCCCTACCACCCCCTGTCCTGCCCCAGGGAAAAACTGGAAAGTAAAATTTCAGACTGGATTCAGAGATGCAGTTGGTGTCAACCTAGATCCCAAAGATAAACAGCAGGTGTCAGGGGAAATGTATGGTTGTATTTAAGACCAAATGATGGAGGCATAACCAAAGCTCAGGTATCACAGGGCTAACCTTTATGGATCCCTTGCTCTATTCCAGGAGCTGCCCTCCATTTACACATAAGATCCAATGCAGATGGGATGGATGCTAACGTCAATCTCTCTTGCTGATAAGAAAGCCAGTGCACAGTGTTCAATAAACTTGAGTTTGCACCGTTGGGAACTTAGGGAGCAAGAATTTGAACAGGCATATGGCTCAGCAATATAATTTTCCAGCAAGCGCGCTGCCTCACCTCTACAATTTCCAAGGATCTGGTTTGACTTTGGTCTTGAACAAACGAGGAAGATCCAAGATGATGCCCATCTACCCCCATCACACCTTGAGTCTACCTGTTTGTAGTGTGTGTGTGTGTGTGTGTGTGTGTGTGGTCAGTATCTGTCAGCTAGGTTTAAATAGAGAAACTAGTTAGAGACAGCTTGGTGAGTAGCTAGGAATTCATCAGCAATGGCCAGTTGCATGTATGGTATGTGTTACAGTTCTAAGTGGAAGAGGTTGTACTCTCTGGAGAGACTTTTCTTATTTCAATGTTCTTCTTCTGAAATATTTCCAAGTGGTGTGTATATAAATCAGTGCTAGCAGACATTTTCAAGAGTGATGCACACTTGGTTCAGGAAAGAGCTGAGCCACATCTGTTTCATGATGGCCACCAATAGGGGATTCATCTTCTACAAGTTTCCAGCCCCCAGGGACCCACTGCCAACAGATTGAGCCTTGATTCAATCACACCTAACTTGGTACCAGGTACTTTCAACCTCTAATTGCATTTCCTGGCTTTATCTTTATGCAAGGCTGATGAGCCATTCCTCCTTCAACCCAAGGAAACAAAAGGAACCACAAAATTGCCCTTCTAGCTCTACTTTTAAGAGTGAGTGCCCAGCTCCTAGAACACTGTGTGCAGGGTTTAAAATGCCTGATCTATTTAAAACAAGTCTGTGGGTATTGCAGCTCGTACTCAAAACCCTAATAATAAGACTTGGGAAATAAAATCATGTTATACCAAGCACCACTTTTATAAATAAGGGATAGTAGCCTTCTCTTTCAACTCTTCCACACCAGATCTCCTCCATTCCAAGTGCTAGCAGACATTCTCTTTTCCCCAGAATCATCAGCAAGGCACAGGCTGACAGGTGCTGTTATTGCTTCTGATCCCATTGGTCACATCATGTAACATCTTCACTCCTAAACTAATACGATGGATGTAGCTTGACAGGGCGTAGCAAGGATGTGGTATAGCTTTCCGTGAGCTGCCTTAAGCTCCTGCCTCCCTACCAGCTCCTAGAGACTGCACACCATTCAACTTTAGGGCAAATTTTTGGTTAAAATAGGTTTAAGGGTAGGAGCCATTCCTAACTGCCCATTCTCGGGTTACATTATGTGGCACACCTGTGGGCATTCTTGCCTTGTTACAAGGAAGTAGAGATCTTAGAGTTGTGGCCAGATTAAAAAACCATGTGCTTCAATGATGGAGGTTATGGAGATTCCCTAGGCAAGCACTGTAAATGCTTCATAGTTAATAAAAGTCATCAATAAAATGATATGCACAATTAAGAGAATGTCAATTCCATTAGTGTCATATCTCCATTAAAGATAAAGGGGATTGAACATTTCAGTTCTAGTTACCATCTCTTATCCTGGAGAAGCTGGGCTTGAACTTGTTCCCTTATTTCAACAAATGGGAGCTAAGAGGAATTCAGTTCTCAGACTCAGTCCAGGTGGAACCAGTCAGACAAGTTCTCATTTTGATAGCTTAATCTCATCCCATGGTGCTTTGTGATATCCTGTGCTAGCTTTGAGAGTGAAAACCACAGAGCCTGCACATGATCTCCAATGGTTCACAGTCTAGGTAAAGGTAGGTACAAAAAGAAAAGGCAGGTATGACAATGCACATCTGTAACCTCTGCACAAAGAATGTGGAGACAGGTAGATGCCAAGAACTCACTGGCAAGCCAGTCCTCTGTGGTATGGAGACACACAAGAAGGTCAACCTCTGGCCTCCACACACTGTGCAGCTCTCCTAGGTACACACCTGCATACATGAATGCATGCTCTTGCATATAAACATACACATATGTACTAACAACACACACCCACAAAGTAAACAGAAGTGACAAGCATGATAACAACCAAGAGTAGAGGGCAGAGCATAGTCAGTAGCATGCATATGTGGAGAGAAGGGGATGGAGAATCAGGAAAGATGCTCGAGTATTGTGTAAGAGACAGTGGGGAGGGAACCACAAGGACCCGACCAACCCAAAACTGTAAGAAAAGTAAAAGTTTTGAATTTTCCAAATTGAAGTGATTATAGTCCTCCCTGTTTCACAACACACACACACAGAGAGAGAGAGAGAGAGAGAGAGTGAGAGACAGAGACAGAGACAGAGACAGAGAGACAGACAGAGACAGAGACAGACAGAGACAGACAGAGACAGAGACAGAGAGAGACAGAGACAGAGGCAGAGACAGAGAGAGAGAGAGAGAGATTGCTTTTCAAGGCATTTCAGTCCCTGATGATTCATTTCAGCACTTTTTTGGCCACCAAGGTTCTTGCTTACCTAACATATCAGGAGAAAGCAGGCCATTAATGAAGTCAATATTTTATATTAATTTGCTTATTTGGGTGCTGAAACTGAACCTAAGTTCTTATACATAGCAGGCATATATGATTTATCACCCAGATAATCACAGCCCCCAATTACATATATATGCACATATAATTACATATATACATATACATATATTTGTACATACACAAACACATACATATACATATATGTTTTTTCCTCTTGCCTCAGGAGTTTAGAGTGAAGGCAGGGGTCATATGATTCTGTCTTGCAATAAGCTGGATGAAGGTGCAACCGTGACCAGCTGATAGAAAATCAAGTTATAAACCCTATTTGTTTTTTAGTGTCTCTATGATGTGACATTAGGAGGTGATGGTGGCAGTTATGGGAGACATTTGTTCCAATGATATTCATAAATACACTTTGTTAGGCAGTTATGTCGAATCCATCAGGTCTCTACTCCATCTCTGAAAGCAGGCTGCCTTTCAGCTGTTTGATTTCTCTTGCACGGATAGGGAGGTACTGACAGAATCTGGAACTCGAGCATGAGACAAGGAATGTTAAATCTGTCTGCAGAATATTTGTGTTAAGAAGAAAAAGCAAGAGGAGGGTGGCAAGGCCCTTGGGGAATTCTTGTTCTGCAAGATGGTATTTGTATTTGAGCTGGCAGAGATGGAGAGGTGCCAGCCAACAAGTGACACTGGAGGTTAATTGCTGGTGAGCACTCTTTTCTTGTGGGATGGGGCTTTGTGGTTTAGGCTCGTAGAGATGGTAGATTTGTTCTTAGGGAAGAACACAGTGAGGCTAGATGTTCTGCCCATATGACTATAAACTCTCAAGCCCTCTTTGTGATGAAAATCATCCTACTCATGTTCAAAAGTTATTCTAAGATACAGTAAAACAACTTGTCCTGTTCTGGTCTGTCTGGGGTTAATAATCTATGGGTAGCTGCTGAGGTTGGCTATTCATTTCTGCACCACTTCTGCATTGTGAGAGATGGCTGGCGAAGACAGGCTCAGATGAAGCCTACCATAGTGCCAGGAGACACACTCCAAAATGCAGATGCTTCCCTAAGGAATCTTGGTAACATTTAGATTATTGATAAAAGGTCTTAAAGGCAGTCTGGGATTTAACCATCAGACATAAACTTATTGATCAGTGAACCATACTTTAGATAGGGATGGAAGATACATAGGGAAAGCAGAGCATGTCACTTCTTCAAAGCAGCAGGCAATTAAAGCAGACAGTATCCAAAGGACAAATGAGATAAGCCAGGTACAAGCTTGGCACATTTCTGTGAGAACGCAAGTTCCATCCCATGTTTGTGACCCATCTGTGGATATTACCATCTTGAGAGATGCTTCCTTAACGCAGAAACACCCTGTAACCAGCCCAATTGTGACATCACTGTCAGCTCCCAACTGTGTTTACATCATAGTTCCAATTCCTCAACATAATTAGTGTGGTCCTCATGCTTACCCTGCTGGCTGGCATCTGCCTAGGGTGCTTGGGATCTTGGCTCTGTTCTGCCTTCTCCACCTGCCTAACTCTGGTGCATCATTCAGCTTCCTATTCAATCTTACCATCTCCAGAGAGGCAGACATTGATAGAGTTCACTGGCCATATTTATGTAGATTGAAATGGTGCAGTGCTGTGTATTCATCCCAGGAACGCTTGAGAACTTTTGTTATTAATTTCTGTTTCATCTGTGGACCTAGCACAGTACCAAAGCACTCAGTAGTATAGTTAAGTGGCCTGAGGAGGGACAGAGGAAATTTGTGGCAGAGGAATGTGTGCTGCTATTTATAGCCTGCTCAGGAAAAGGCCAACAATGATCAAGAGTGCTAAACAAAAAGTCTGGAAAAGAGACCATCCAAGGACTTTATCTAAAAAACTAGGCTTCTTCTATAAAATCAACCTTTCAGTTTCTTCATATGACTGACAATATCATGAGCTATTTGTTTATATGTATATGACTTATTTCACTTAATGCGTCCTCTAGGCTCATTCATCTATTTTATAGTGCTCATCTGTTCTATAGCTTAAGGCAAAATTTAAACACTCTTATTATTGAATAGTAATTTTGTTTGTGTACCATACTGTCTTTATTCAGTCATGTATTTATAGAGATTTATGTTGATTCTATGGCTTGGTTATTATGAACAGTTCTGTATTAAATATAGGAGAGCAAGTATCTCTTTGATATAATCATTTCCTTTCCTTTGTGTAGTAGCTTTGTTCTCCTACAAATTGATTACAGAGTAGAGGAGGCTACGAAGGGAAGAGCTGGGGGAACATGAGGCTAGCTCAATTGATGAACAAACCTATTGGATATTGTGTGGTAGAGTGACTTCAATAAGAACTAATGTAATATTGTACATAATACCTTCAAATAGAAAAGGAAATTGTAAATGTATCACAACAGAAAAACATTTGTGGTGATAAAATTACTTCAATTTGTTCATTGCACAATGTATGGGTGTACTGAAACATTACAATATAACTCATAAAGTTGTGGGATTACTCTGTGTCAATCTACACGGTTAATTAATTAGCTAATTCATTAAAGGGGGTATTCACCAGGCATAATATATTTGTCAGCATACTAGGACATGTACCCTGTTGGGTGTCAGTCCGGGCTAGTTTTGTGTGTCAACATGACAGAAGCAAAAGTCATCAGAGAGAAAGAAGATTCAGTTGAGGCAATGTGTCCATGAGATCCAGCTATAGGGCATTTTTTTCAGTTAGTGATGAATTGGGGAGGGCCCAGCACACTGTGGGTGATGCCATCTCTAAGCTGGTGGTCCTGAGTTCTATGAGAAAGCAGGCTGAGCAAGCCATGTGGACCAGGCCAGTAAGCAGCATCCTCCTTGGCCTCTGCATCAGCTCCTGCCTCCAGGTTCTGACCCTGTTAAAGTTCTTGTTCGAACTTCTCCCAACAATGAACTATGATCTAGAAGTATAAGCAGAATAAACCATTTCCTCCCAAATTCTTTTGTATTTTGTTGAATTAATAAAAAATCCTAACTAAGACATCACCCTAAGCAAAGAGGGATTCCATTCTGAATCAAACTATTTCTGAGAGAAAAGAAGGAGAATCTATAATGTTCTGATGTTCTCTAGGGAGGATCTTGATGAGTCCCCTGCAAACATTTAAGTTCCATACAGAAATAGAGTCCATTGCCTTCTCCAGATCCTACCCCATTTATATGGAGAAAGACCAGTGCTGAATTATTCCTATGCTCTCGGCATCTTGAGGAAAAAGAAATAAATCTGAGTTCTTTTGAGTCATCTAAAATGTGCATGAAAAAGGAATTGGGGAAAGGAGGTAGCTACCTCATTCCCTGTGTGACTACCCACCAAGGCCAGGGCCAACATCCCTCATCAGGAGTTCTTTGTAATCCTTCTCCATGACAGCTGCTGTCCCAATTCTGTAGTCTCCACCTCCTAGTCCCATAGCTCATTGTTGAAGAGGTGTCAATAATTTCCTACACATACGGCTCCATCCATCATGTTTGTCATCGTCTTTTTACTAAATGACTCATACTAATAATGGATGGAAAAAACGTATGCCCAAGACAGCTGAGAGAATGGCTTCCATGCTAAATCTTAGCTAGTTTTTAGTCATAACATTCTTCTTCAAGCTAATTCTACCATACCTTACAATGAAGATAAAATGTAAAAAATGTTTCAATTATTGGAATAGAGAAGTTATAATATCAATGCATTTCAAAAGAAATTCCCCCTCAAACAGACCCAAAAGTCTACAACATGCTCTAAAGACCATAAACTTAATATACACCATTTGATTTCATCAATACTTTGATATAAAAAAAATGGCTAAAGGAGATAAGAGAGAAGTGAATCACAGAGAGAAACACAGGACCGCTGGATCTGAAGCATTGGGTCATACTATCAGCATCATTTCACAGGACAGGTCCGTCATTTGCCTGAGATCTCTGAGCATGGGTGGGTAAGCCTGGTGTGAACTGGCTTTGTCTACCATGCGCCTGTCTTTCAAAGTCTGTTCAGAGTTTTCCTAGTTGTTTAGATTGTCCTAACAGATGTTTTCTTCAACAGCTTTTGCACTTTAAAACTAAGACAAAGGGAAACAAAACTCTTGTTCCTGTTGGCATAGTAAGTAGAATTGTGTGAAATTTGTGTGTCATTCCTTTTCAAAAGAAAATGTCATGACTCTCTCATTTTCATATTCAGTTATTATTTTAAAATAAAATTAAAATAATTGTATGTGTATGTTTGCGTGATAATGTATACATGTTCACATGTGTGGGTGCAGGTGTCAGGGGTTCATGTGTATTTATATGTATGTATGTTTCTGTTTCTCTCTCTGTTCCCCACTCTGTGTGTGTGTGTGTGTGTGTGTGTGTGTGTGTCTGTGTGTGTCTGTGTGTGTGTGCACCCGCATGCGCGAATGCACTCAGGAAGATGTTAGGAGTCTTCCTTGACTACACTTTGCTTTTTCAATGAGGCAAGGTCTCTCAGTTAAGCCCAGTGCTCACTTCTTTGAGTCGTCTAGCTAATCACAGTGCTACAAGGAGACAAGGCAGCTTGCTCAAGACCCCCTAACTCCACCTTTCCAGTGCTGGCGCTGCTATAGGCTACCACACCCAGCAGCATTAACATGGGTTGGGCTGGACATACAAACTCCTATCCTTATGCTTGTGCAGCAAATGCTAGACCTACTAACTCAGCTCCCCACGTCTGTGTTTCTGTTACTGTTATTTGAGACAAAGTCTCACAACACATCCCCAGCTAGCCCTAGGTTTTACTCTTTGGGCTAGACGGGCTTCAAACTCACAGAGATCTACCTGTTTCTGACTTCCAAGTACTGGGTTTGAAATCATAAACCACAACACTCAGCCTATTTATTTTTCAGATACCTGTTTACCTTTTCTATGTTAAGCAATGTGCTAAGCACAAATGATCATGAAAGGAACAGAACACAAACCATGCCCAGAAATAGTGTGCCAAATGTAGTGCTGTGATGTGAGAGGTCTACAGTTAGTATTAACTTTTGCTTTGTGGATACAGCCTTTTATTTTAAAGAGCTTGTTAGTGCTAACTAATATTGATTTACAAAATGACATCAGTATCAAATTATGCCATCTGCACATAAAGAAATTTTACACAATTTACTGTGGGCTATTTATTTTTTTAATGCAGAATCTGAAATGATCACAAGAGGTTATATCCACATCTTACAAAAGAAAAAAAAAAAGCAAAACAAAACAAAAGCAGCAAAAACCAATCACCATCAAGATCTGGAGACGAAAACATCATCAAACAGTAATATTTCAAAATCAGTGAATATCCTCACACTTAGGAGCTTTACATCAAGTCAGATTAGCATTTGCATTAAATGAGTGATTCGGAACATTTTCCTTCAGAATTGTGTGGGCTTCAAAATTGTTGATGAAACTGATAGTGCTATGATTCTCTCTCTCTCTCTCTCTCTCTCTCTCTCTCTCTCTCTCTCTCTCTCTCTCTCTCCATCCTGTTTGCGTGTGTCTGTATGTCTGTATGTCTGTGTAAAAGAGAGGGGGCAGGAAAAGAATATTTTTATCTGACTTCACATAGCTAGACCCACTTGCCTAATATTAAACAATAGTGAACACAGTAGAAAGACTTGTTTTATCTTAAATTTAGAGATCTGTAGCTACTGTCATTTTGTTGGAAGCTTAAAATAAGAATTATTTATCATAATATGGTGTAGTTATTTTATTCCACATAAAATGAAAATATTATTAAATATTATCAAATGTTTCAGGAGCTATGAAAATAGTCTTCTTTTTATTATTATCAGTGAGCTGATAAGCTTGTATTTCATTATCCAGTTGCTTCCTATTGAAACGGAGTGCATTCCTCTTGGATTATTTAATCAGTAAGACTGGGTTTGCTCGGATTTTTAATGCAGTTAATGTAAGGTATTGAACACAGACTTGTGCTTTGGACTGCTTTCTTGTTTGGTTTTGCTCTCTTTTGCATAATATTTCATCACCTTGGGAGATCAGAATCAAATCTTCCTTGTGGAACAAATTGGATGGTTCTGCCTTCTTCAGTCTCGAGAACACATTATAATGAATGTGTTTATGTGGTGTTTCTTGAATGCATGAATTAAATCACTGTTAAATCTCTCAGGATCTAATGTGTTTTGGACAGCCAATTCTTAAAGACTTATCTGTGATCCTCGGTTATTGGTCTGTTCTGATTTCCCAATCCTTCTGCAACTTTTGAGACTCGATTATCCTTCATTAGATTGGGAAGATTAGAACTGAAGATGGTTTTACCCTTCCCAGCTGTGACTGCACACGTGTTTGCATTATTGAATTTATGAGACTTTTTATTTGCTCTTTTAATTGTCTTTAAAAAAAATTGGGGCCTCATTGTAAGAAACGTCATTTGGCCCCAAATGCTAATCAATTTATTTTTCACTGTCTAGCTTTGAAGTTACGATTTAAAGTGTAACTGCATTCCTTGAAAATCATGGTTTGAAATACCATGAGAAGTCGCTGGTTCTACCCTGCTCAGAATTCAAATGGAGCCATGGAGGGCTGATAAAACATTTGTTACAACTTGTATTCTCAAGAACAAAACTAAACTCAGGCCACACTGCTGGATTAAGATATGAAAGGCCATTGAGCATACTACATACAGTTCTCTTCTATGTGCTTGTTAGCACATGGCCTAATCTTTATCCATGTGTCACACCCCAGTTGTGAGCTACATGGATGCATGTCATCAAGTCAATACATTTCGTGAAAGCTGGGAGAGTATAAAAGGGTTGTCAAGAACAAATCTAAGGCACTACCAGTGACACTGAATTCTTCCATCAGCCTGACCCTGCTCTTGCACAGTATGAAAAGTTGCTTGAGACTCTATTGAAGATACTACCCATTAATTTAAATATTCCTGGTGAAAAAAAATCACTAAAATATCTATTCGTAGTGTTTTGGTCTTAAGACATGAGCACTGCTGTGTGGCTAGGTCAAGGTATCTCAGAGGTGTGAGCATTGGGCTGGTTATCCAGCAGTGCGTGTTTAATGTCTGCTGTTCTATAGGGCAACCATGCTAGCATGTTGTGGTTAAAGCAAATCTGTGTCCCCCCACTTCCCTAGATTAAGGCACCTTACTCTACACGTGGCCATATTTCAAGAACTGCTCAGTGAGCTCATGTGAGTTTTTCCTCTCAAAGCTGGACTTCATAGAACTTCTATTGTTTTCATCTCATCCACTTGAGACCTGATTAAAGAAGTTTTGTTTTTAAGTTTTCCTGTGCAGCGCAAATCACTTTGCCTGTTCCTTCATGCATAACAAATGTACACACCATAATTAAATGCATGGGGCTAAGAAACAGGAAGGACAAGAATAGAGGTGCTGATCTGCCCCTAGGGGTCTGGGTTGGCAGGCAGGCCAAAGCTGCAAGGGCAGAGTGATTATCTGAAGGGTGGAAGAGCCAAGAAACAATTGGAGTGTGGGGAAGCCCCTCGGAGAGACTAAAGACACTGACAATTTTTAGAGCTGAGGTTTTTCACTAGTTTTAACTGCTTAATCCAGAGTAAGACATAGGAGACAACACAAAGGAAGTCAAGATCTACATGCACAGAGTCAGCAGCCAACAAAAATCAAAGCTAGGAAACTGGGAAGAGGTGGATGAACCTAGAGAAGAAAGAGAAGCTTCAAAAAGGACAGCAGAGCACAGGGGACAAGAAGGGGAAGGGGAAAATCCCAGAGATGGAGGTGCAGTGGGGAAAGGAGGCAGGCAGGACAGGGCAGGCAGGACAGGGCAGGGAGGACAGTGCAGGCAGGACAGGGCAGGCAGGACAGGGCAGGGAGAACAGGGCATCGGGGAGAGGAAGACACATCTCAACTGAACCTGTGTGGGTTTTTTGTCATTGTTTGTTCATGTAGTGACATAGCATTTACACACACTAGATATTATACATATAATAATTGAAACTACCAAAAATATCAGATGAGCCCAGAGTATAGTGAGTGAAGAGGAGAAAGGTGTCCACTGATGGAATGAATAATGAATGCAGTTTGCACAGGGTGTACAATGCAATGCTCAATAAATGTTGACCTCTATTAAAAGCATATTTTAAAATATCTGCCCCTGCCCATAAAGGTTTCAAACCCCGCAAGTTCTCTTTTTCTCCATCTTCTCACGGCTCACAATGCATCTTCTCACAGCTCAGGATACTCTCCAAATCTGAAGATTCTTGAAATTTCCAGGTTTCTGGGTTATGTACATCTCTCTAGAGTTGGTGGATCTCTTTCCCTGAATTCCATGAAGTATGTCCATCACTCAAGGATAAAATCAGGATGTTGACTCAGATGCCCTATGGGTCTCAGTGAGCCAGAGGTGCACACACACACACCAGCTGCGATGTCCTAAGAACTCAGTATTTCCTGCCCTCTGGCTACCTTTCCAGCCTTGTTTCCTACCACTTCCCATCACCTGATTGCAAAGCTCCTACCACAAGCTCTTTGCACAGCGACTGATCTTGTCTATTTACTATTGCATCCTTTAGAGATAAGTGCTCAGTAAAGTATAGGTGCCAAAAACTAATTTCTGAATGAATGAATGAATGAATGAATAGCTCTTTCTGAGGATATATGGAAATAAGAGTAAAACTAATAAATTGCCGCATAGAAAAAGATGGGAGAAGAGAAATGTTACAAAATAAAAATTAAGGTAGTAGGATAGTTCTCACAAGAATTTTTCACAGGCTTGCTTCATACACTTCTGATGATGTGAGTTACACACCTGATATTCTCAATATGTATAGACAATGTACTATATGCCAGATATACACAAATGTATCATTTGGCATATGTATATGATTACACACACAACATACACACACAAACACACATGGATGTTAAACAACTGTTCATGCTTCCACAAAGGGCTAGCCTTAACTAGAAAGCTAAAATTTAAAAGAAACATGCAGAAGCTGGAAAGATATCTCAGTGGTTAAAAGCACTGACTTATCTTCCAGAGGATCTGAGGTCAATTCCCAGCATTCATACTGAGAATCATGGCCATCTCTAAATTCACAGTCTCGGAGGATTCAATGCCCGCTTCTAGCCTTGCAAGGACTAGCCCTGCAAGTCGTACAGACATATGCGCAGGCCATGCACTCATACATGTGAAGTAAAATAAAAATAAATTGTAAAAGGAGATCATGAATATGACATAAGTGCAAAGAGACCTGGGGTCCTAGCAGAAGAGGAAATGACATTAGAAAAGAGGCCTGCAGGATACATGGGAGCCACCCCAATATGTCTATGCTGAGCTCTTCTGAAAAAAAGAAAATAAATGATTTTAATGCCTTTTAGAAAATCTCACCAGTCTTAGGTAATTCTGCTTCCAGTGAGAAAATAGCTTCTCAGGTCAGTTACTTTAGATTCACCTAATATATTAAAAGCATAACAGTTTCTAGCACAATCTGTCCACTGTAGCAGTTCTCAGATCTTTGGGGCTCCTGGGCACATTACAGGGAATAGTATAACATTTTTCAAAAATATTGTGCTAATACAGAAATACACATCCAATGCCCATTCTACAGATTACAATTAAGATCACCTGCCTACCACAAAGAACTGCTGATCTAGTCATCGTATCCAGGTATTAATTATTGTCTGGAGAGAAGGAAGGAAGGAAGGAAGGAAGGAAGGAAGGAAGGAAGGAAGGAAGGAAGAAAGAAAGAAAGAAAGAAAGAAAGAAAGAAAGAAAGAAAGAAAGAAAGAAAGAAAGAAAGAAGGAAGGAAAGAAAGAAATATCGTGACCCATTACTTTCTAGGAACTCAATTTTCTGAAAATACACTAACAATTCACTCTTCTGATGCACTAGATGAAGCTTGCAAGGAAAATAAGCCCTTCTCAGTGACCTGCTCCGATGATAGCAGCAGCTCCTGGCTCTAAGGTCCTCTCTCAGCAGCCTCCACCTGTAGAGCATCCTGTATTTCCTCCCCGGCGCTGCACATGACATGCCTCCCAGCCAGAGCTATTGGACCAATCAATCACATTTTATTTTTATTACACCATTCTGGAAAATCCACTTATACCCCTTTCCAGTAACACTGAAGAGAAAAAGAATCTATAGCACCCAATTAAGAATAAAACATATGTCTTCTTGATGATGTCTGAACAATGGTGGATCCAACAGTCATTAGCTCTTGAAGTTATTCCACATTAAAACTGGGGTGGAGTACTGTGGTATAACAGTACGTGGAGAAGTTTCATTACAACCACTAAAAAAAGAGAGAAACCATTTGAAAGTAAGGGTTCTCAGATGGCCGTGTGTCTATGGCCAGAAGCAATAATAATAATGTGCACTTATTGAGTACTTTCCTTTCTCAGAGTTCAAAGCGCTGTTCTCTGTAATGTTAATTCACCTCTACCACAGCCATCTGATTTATAGCTTTTCCACAGCACATGCTGGAATGGGGAAGATTGCTCTGGCTTTCAGCGGTGGTCTCGGCTGTGTAAATTGCTGAGAGTGTACATTTCCTGCCATAGGGGAGACAGATAGAAAATCTGGAATTGAGCATAGGGCATATGTTGAACACTGATGTCATATCAGAACACAGGTAAAGAGAACACTTCCCCATAATGTTCACCTAGGGAGGCACATGGCGGGGGGGGGGGGGGGTACTCTGTGAGCAGACCCTGCCTCAAGGTGGCACTTTCAGTCCTTTAAATAGATAAACTCTGCCTTTTTGGTAATCAAAATTGCATGACAGGGACCTTGCCTGATCTTATTTCAGATCATAAGATGCAAATTGAAATGAAGCAAGAATTAGTGAATTCACATTAGAAGCAAGAATACTCTTTCGAGTGACTTTTTACTTACTAAGGCATCTGCCTTGTTCTTTAGTATGAAAATTAAATACCAAGCAAACTAAGGAAAAACAAGATTTATCAATCGATCAATTGACCAATT
Organism: Mus caroli; assembly: GCF_978045245.1. NCBI lineage: Eukaryota > Metazoa > Chordata > Mammalia > Rodentia > Muridae > Mus > Mus caroli. The sequence goes on along the minus strand of NW_028227263.1, from coordinate 50,903,343 downwards.
AATTGATTGGTTAACAGATAATCAAAATAAGTAATATTTTTCCTCTTTATTCCTTTTTCCTTAACACAGTGGCCTCTTTCTCTCTGTGTCTCTCTCTCTAACACCTAATTCTCGTCCTCCAGTCTTTCTGCTTCCATGTTTCTTTCTTATGTCATGTTATGAGTATCTTTTGATATGTAAATTATCCTTTTCTAGGGTTATTTTGCTAAAGTACACATCTACATGATTGCATGTGCCCCCCTCCACCCTTCACCTAGCCAAGTCCTATCATATTGTAAATGGCAGCTTTCTATGAAGGATTCACTGAGACCTTCAATTAAACTGAGTTCTATACTATGTTCCTACAATGTCTCAAAGGCTCTTTCCTGTTACATTATAGCTAATATATTCTAATGAGATTATAAATTCTACTTACTAGAGATGGATAATGTGCTATTTACACTTCTATCCATAGCCTGTAAGAAAGAACCTGGAATATCCAGGCCCTACTGATCCCTTAACAGCACCAATATAATTCTCAGCTAACAAGCTTTATGTAATTAAATGTGCCAGGTTCTATGCTAATGACTTTGCATGTATTATCTTATATAATCTTAACAACTTACAATTGTGTTCAGAGAAGAAAAAAGTGAGAGTACAGAGTTTGGATCCCCATTTCTAAATAAGCCCTGGAAATGGGAGTTAAGGATAAGTGAATAGTAGGTAGATAATACCAAGAAGTACTCCTTAAGGAAAATGAAGTGGGCCAAACTCCAGGAAAGCATGTGTTTCCCAGTGGGATGCTGCTGTGGGCTAGGAAACCTGATTCCCATCCATTCTCAGGAGCAAGGCTTCAGGCAGCCACTGGCTTCACACACTCTGGGTTCCATTTTCTTGGTCAAAACTAGACTGGGATGTGAATGTGCTTCTGTATAGTTTGATTCAAGAAGAAGGTGTTTAAGGAAAATGTTTAGACATGCTTGTTAAGTAAATGAATAAATACAAGGGAAAGGAACCAGGTGAAAAAATAAGGAAGGCTATGAATATTTTTACATTAGAGATAATATTAAGTTGGAGGAAACACTTCTGTCCCACTGAAGAGCATGCTCTTCTAATTCCTACTTTAGTACCTCTGCTGGGGTTTATTGCATGACACTGTCAGCTTTCTTTCCCTGTATACTTTCTCTGACATGAGGACCCTCTATCTTGGTTCTCTATGTTCCCTTTTAAGTTCAGATAATACTGATGTGTCTGCAGTCAAAACTTGACTTTTCTTAGGAGTCATCCAGCTACTATGTTGGCCAAGCTCTTCTTTGTTTACCATGCTCATATATTGGTTTTCTTGGCCTGAGGTTCATACTACAAAGGTATAGCTTACAGTAACCAGAAAATTCTATATCCCACTCCATGTGCTTCTTTAAGCCTAGCCTCTTATGTAACATCTTGTTTTTATGAAGACTTCAAAGTTAACACAGAAACCAGCGTGTAGCCAATCTATTTCATTGCTGAGGAAAAGGTGCACTTCTAATGCAGAGATGCCTTGGAAAATACACACGTCAATTCAGATCTTTTGCAAAGCAAACACTTATGTCCCACAGGTCCTGGACTCAGCATACCACTTAGGCAATGCTTGGTTCCTATGTGAAATAAAGCCTCACATTCAGTTTATTAAATATTTCTATAACACCTACTGTGTGCCAAATATAAAATGGTAATCCATAAATAAATGATATATTTATTTATTTATTTAAAGTCTAATAGGAGTAAAAGAACCCTCCAAAATGTAATGCTAGTATCTAATGACACATGGTTATCAGATTTAAACATATATTTGTATAAAACAGCTTTTTATAGGATAAAACAGGTAGTTTAAAGGAATAGAGAAGAGGTCAGAAAAGATCACATAAGGACTTGAGTTTTGTGGTACTGTGATGAAAAAAGAATGCAACCCGTGCAAAAGTCAGTGATGTTAGCATGCATATTCCATTCATTTAGAAAGCAAGGACTTCGTTTGAGTTAAAAGAAGGTTAGAAGACAGGCATGTTGTTCATTCTCCATTCATCTTCTCCAGCTCTATTCACAGAGTATCATGTCAGTTCTGTACAACAGGACACCACTTTTGTAGGTTGCCTTTGTAACCTGGGCTACTTCTGCACTGAAGAAGCTACTGAGTTGATGGTAGATGCTTTTCCTATGTGAGGACACTGAACTTTATTCTACTGGCCCCAACACTTCAAACTGTGCTCCACAGACTCTGTAGATTAGAGAGGAGGGATGAAACAGGGAGCAGGGGGCAGGTAAAGGCCACTGTGGTCCTCTTAGCCTCTGCTAAAGCAGCTTTGCCTACTGCAGTTTTAATGTGACACCAAGAGATGGAGTCTTCCCAACAAAGAACACTATAAGGAGGGGAAAGAAGCTGAGAGATGGCCATGTGGGAAACGGTACTACCCCCTAAGCCTAGCCAATCTTAGTTAAAACCCTAGGACACAACAGGAAAGGAAAGAACTGACTCCCACAAGTTGTGCACAGACATACAACACACACACACACACACGAAGAAGAGAAGATTAAAATAGGGAAGATATGTTAACTTTGGTGCATAGATTTTCACAGGTTATGACATAGAAAGATCAAGTGTGGTAGCATGAAAGTATAGAGGACATGGATGATAAGAGCAGGAAAGACCCATGTATTCACATGGCATGAACACTCTCACTAAGAGGGGATGGCACTGGTTGAGCAGGGAGTTGGCGGTTCTGCAGAAGGGTGGAATCTAGATATAATGAAGACATACAGTCATCAGGGCTCAATGAGACACTGGATTCTAGGAAAATCTAATAACACATGCCCGTAGGGTTGTTGCAAGGGTTGTTATTATGAAATGTGTTTTAAACTGCACTGAGTAGTGCAAATATTAATTATGAGTGTTCTTTGGACTCTATCATAGTTCTATTCATTCCTCATCAGTGCTCTTGTCGCAAGCCCCTCCCATGATTCATTGTAAACTGAGCTGTTCCCTTAATTGGATTTGCTGAAAGCAATAGAGAATGCCATTTGGCTAGCTCTTCTCCAGGGAATGTTGATATTCAAATCTCCAGGTCATTATTTAGAATCCTTATTTCCAACATGGGAAATTTAAAATTGGATCACATGCTAATCTCTAAAGCAAGCTCTCCTTTGCCTCCAGGATGAGCAAATATTTAAACTTGAGAAAGAGGATCTTTTTCTGAAACCCACGCATGCATCCCCAAGGGGCACATAGGAATCCTGACATCTACCCTGCACTATTAATGGTGAGGATGCTGATGAGGAAGATGATGGCGACATGAACCTTCTACTCTTTGCATCGATCACACTTTAATACCTATTCTGTGCCAGTAAATACTGCGGGAACTCTCTATATGTTAATTACCTCTTTGAGGCATAATAATAGACAGAATGATCATAGTTTTTCTGGTAAAGAAGCCAAAGAATAAAAGCTTGAAGCAGCTACCAACCTGTCACCTAAGAACACACAGAATAGATACTAAATTCCAACCCATTTGACCCAGCTCTCCATCTCCTGATGTCTGCTTGGAGACAGAAGAATCAACACTCTAGTGTTGGCTCACTGCTGACCTCCAAATCTCACTGAGACTAGAGGTTTATTTTCAGGGAGAAAGTTTGTTCTCTCTGTGCTGTGGCCCTGTTTACCTCAGAGTGGATTTCCCTGACAACAACCATCAATACATTGACACAATTCTAAGCCGAGAAAGTGATGGGGCCTTACACAAGACAAACAGAATGTCACTGCCTGTCACTCTCAGAAACATGAGCTTAATTTGTCAAGCTAGCCAGGCCATTTGGAGACTGCAGCATCTTTCTAACTTCTTGTGAATGTAGACCTCAGAAAGAGAAATCTGGCAAGAGACTTGGAAACATAGATCAAGCTATTTAACTGTGAACTGTGAGCCGTGCACTGTTGGTACATCCAGAGCCTCAAGGGATTAATGACAGATTAAAGGAGTTTTCTCCTGAAGTTTGTAATTCTGCATCTCTGGTTCTGAAGAGGTCTATGTTATATTACTGTGTCTGATTCCTTTCTAGCCAATTCTTCCCTTCTACCGTACACCGAAGGCTCTGAGTTCATTACATAAATCCTTGTGTCAGGTATGAGCACAAGAGCATTCATGAGAGCCTAGAAAAGAGGCAAGGACCATTGTACTGATCATTCCATACAATTCACAAGCTTGGCTGTCATTTCAACATACAATAACCAAGTTAACTGACCAATTTTCTGGTCTCAGCAATGATACATCTTTCCTTCTGATAGGAGCCACACTTAGGCATGAATAACTTCTTACACAGTACCCTTTCTATGCTATATTCTGTCACATGTATACCTAACATACATTCAAACAATCACACAATGGAAAAGAAATCCCAAATAATCTTATGTTTCTTGACTTTCTTCTGTGAGATGTTTTAAAGATTTGATGTTTTAAACAGATTTAATAAAAGGATCATAATAAGTAAATGTATATACAACATTGAAGCAACCAGGCCAGCCTAGGTAAAAAACTAAGGGTATAATTCAGTGCCTTTCATCTGACCTTACTTGAGGCATGTGCATGTGTACATCATATTTGTAAGACTAAGGGATGAAGGGACTTGAGAAACAGCCGAGGAAAAGCAGCAGTCTCTGGGCCCATTTCTCTGTTACTCTCTATAGCTTCCAACATTCTATCTCTGTTCCAAAGATAAGAACGTATGTGGCTTCTCTTTGTCAAAGAGGGCTTTGGATTCCTTATAAGTACTATAAAATATGAAATACATTAGACCCCAGCATAAAATGCAGTAGTTTTCAGTTAGATACTTATAATTACAGCCATAACTAACAAGCAGTGTAGTAGGTTCTCTATTACACTTTCAGTTCAATATTTATAATTACAGCCATAACCAACAAGCTGTATACCAGGTTCTCTAGCATAGTCTGCTACATGACTCAGCTGTTTTTGCAGCCGAGCATTTTGACACTGTTATTGTCCTTTTTCTATAGATCAGAAATTTGTGGTGCATTAAGGAGAAAGAACCTGATGAAGAGGACCTGGGGAACTTGGATTTAAACAAGTAATTTGCCTTCAGAAGCGATGTCATTGCCCATTCCTTATGCCTGTTTGTCTATAGAATCTACCCATTCACCACACTTTCATCTTACTGTTACTTCACACTATAGTGACCCAAGCAAACACTCGGTATCCTTTAGACACAGGACATCTTAGAGCTGAATGGATTCAGTCCATTCATTTCTTGCTTCGAACTTTCAACATCTATTGAGCATCCCTTACTTTGGTGCCCTAACCAAGTACTCAGGAGAATAAGGATGAAAGAACATGAGCTTCCAATAAAGTACAAGGTGGTTGACTGCCATGCATGCAGGAAACCACCACGATCTTATCTTTTATCTTCATGGGAGATTATGTGGGACCTGACCTTCTTTGGTCAGATATCGCTTCATAAATCCCTTGACAAAGATTCCTAATCATATACTAACACTTACTGTATTTAAGGGTTGAAATGAAACCAGTTTGCCCCCTTTATCTTGTGACAAAGAAGGCATGAAAGGAAATGTGATTTAGAATAGGGAGTGAACATACCATGGAATTTGAGGGTTGCTATTTAAACAAATGCCCTATTTGACATTTTTTAACTTTACCAAATGTCAATGTCCAGAGAAAAATAATGAAAGAAGTAAAATTTGGTCAAGGTTTCAGGTCTGCCTTTCACGTTCCTTCAAAATATCTGGTGCCCTCTGATTGAAAGAGCCATTATAGAGAAGTGGAGGTAGCCAGGCTAGGCCTAGGCTTCTGATGGGAGAAGAGTGGTATGTGCATCAATGCTTGCCAGCAGCAGCAAAACCTTCTGACATGATAAAGGCCAGCTGACCTGAAGACAGGGAAGCCCCAGGGACTACTTCTGGCCATCCAGAGCTGACCTGCTGTAGTTTATGCTGTTTCTGTCTAACGTATCCTTTTAATTAACATGTAAAGAAATGACAATTCTGTCAGTTCATGCCACGCCTCCTGCCCCTTCAGCTTGGCACACTGGGGGATGGACTTGAGAAAACTGCGATCAAAAGTTCAAAATGCTAAAATGAGAAGCATTAGTGGGTGGAACCACGGTGCGTGCACTTACCAGGATCAATTTCCCACTTAGACAGCTTTTGCTCAGTTGCGCTAACTACTAACCAATCTATACTCCCTAATGGATTAAAGCGGAAAGGTCAGGAATCATAAAATCATCCACTTCCCACTCATTAATATTCAAGTGTGGGTTTCTGACCTGCCCCAGGCTCCACCACAGTCAAGATTTATTTATAACCAGGTTACAAGGAGACCAATAGTCTATGGAATCATGGATCTGTGAGTGTTTTTCAAACTGTGACTCAATGAAGGAAAACATCCACAAAGACATGATACTTATCAAGGGGAATGGGTAAGGGCCAGAAGCAGGATGAAAGGGGGAGGGGCATTCATCAAGTCCCAAATTTAAGAAAATGCAAAACAAACAAACAAAAGTAACAAAACTCAAAATGATTTGTAAGCCAGACATGTCATATTTAGTGCAATTGTCTCTAAAAATTGAGTGTGGTATTCACTAAAACTTATCAAAATGTATAATAAAAATATTAAAATTCGAAACAAAGATAAAAAGCATTTGAGGTCCATTTCTATTGAAGACATAGAAATTTAAGGGTTAGAAATACCAGGGGCTTTCGAATGAGACAGGAAGTCCAGAGCCAAAGCCAGGGATCTGGAAATCATTAGTTTTCTTACCCAGGAGGTTTTCATTGCTAGCCTTGATTTTAGATTCCTCATCCCTGAAAGGGAGATAATTGTCCCCAAATAATGAATCATTACAAGGATTAAATACTTATAAAGAAGAGTTTTAAATTGATTTAAACAATTTAGGCCAATTTCCTTGAGTACTAACTCATCTCAAACATTTAATATTAAGGAAACATAATTAAACATAATATTAAGGAAAAATATAGGTGAGGATAAAGTGCAAGAACATAGAATAGATGCTAAGTACTTTGCTAATTAGCATTCGTGTTTGGAGCAAAAGCAACTAGAAACAGCAGACAGGAATACAGTGGAGCCTAGAGCAGAATGCAAATGATGGCATCTAGTGCAAAAAGTAGCAATAACTGAACACTTGTTGTGCGACAGGCATTTTCAGTATGGAATCAAATGCTACCTGCCTCTATTCTATCTATACATAGGTATGTTGGAAGCATTAAGCAATCAGTTGTCCATGTTATAAATGAGTAAACAGGAATTTAGGACATTGGTTGACAAGGCATAGCTAAAAAGAGATGAGCTGGATGCAGACTCCAAGTAGCCTGTCTGCCCCTGCTTATTTGTTAACCTGTGAGAAATGAAAATCTCAAAGTTGTCTAATGCTTCCACAACAAAAAGAGAAACTTGTAAAAAGATTAAGTTGGAAAAGATTCAAAGCATAAATGGCCAGCATAGAATTCAACCCCTTTAATCTGTCTATATAAAGCCAAGCAATATTGTTTATGTTTTATACGGCATTGAATTTAGAATATCAACCAAATTGGTGCTTTGATTGGAGAAAAATAATAAATAATAAAAACCAAGAAGAAACTCACAGAGACATAGACTTAGAAAGAGTAAAATCAAGGGGACTGGAGGGATAGGTCAGTTGGGAAAATGCTTGTTGTGGACGCATAAGAAGTCAGATCTCCAGATTACATGTAAAGACAAAGAAGAAAATCTAGGAGCACTAATGGACATATTATCCCAGAGCTGGCAAGGAAGAGTTAGACATATCCATGTGGGCTGCTGGCCAGCTGAAGTAACATATTAAATGAGGGTTGAATGAGGAATGCTGACTCAAAAAATAGAGGTGTCCCTTGTCCTGTCTTCCCCTTCTGTAATTGACCTTCATTATCCCCATTAGTGCTCTCGCATGGGTACTGGATAAATCCTCAAAGAATCTTATTATTCTATATTTACCTAAGATTATGCTAAGCACATATAAGTGCATATAATCAAAGGTAAGCCACTTGGGCTAAGAATGCTTCTCACAAGAACCATAGAGTGCCAGAACCCTGAGTCCCATGAAGGCAAACCTCCTTTCAGTTCGAAAGGTCTTTCAGGGTAGTCCAAATGACTCAGTAAACTATATATGCTATTGCTGTGGTCCTGAGTTGCCTCTTAGAAGGTGAAGGTAAGCCTCTGTTGCTGAAGACAGCCCACATCCAGGACACAAGACTCAGATGACTCAAGTTGGTTCTAACCCAAAGCCTTCGTCCTACAGTATAGGTTTCTTGATACTAGAAAACACTATGCAAGATGTCAAGGGATGAAACTGCTCTACTCAACTCTGATACCTATGGACCATAACAAGGGTACCAGCATGGCAAGTTATCAGGAAAGTTGCACTCACACTTTGATGGTAAGCAACAGCTGTCTAATTGAATGTAAGGCCCACTCAGGTGGAGGGACATTGAGCTTGGTACTAGAAACCTAGCCAAACTTCTCAGGTTAGTAACGCTATGCATCTTAGAAAAGGATCTACTACCACCACTTTACTAGACCACCATAATTCCTAACTGAATTCTAAAGGTTAATCTTATATTCACAGATAAGTGTAGCTACCATCCTTGACCAAAGAATCTTCTCATTACAGCAAATGGAGATAGTCACAGAAAACTGCAACTAGACACTGCAGAGATCAACAATTTGTGGGGGAATAAGCACTAAAAGATACATACACATTGTGATTCCTGCATGCGTGGATCACCAAACATCAAGAAAAAGGAAAGACTGAAAGAGTCAGAATACTGGGAAGTTGGCTGTGACCTAGTATCCCCTAGAAATGGCTGAATAAACAAGATATGGTCAATAGTAACATCAAGAGACATGCACATATGGAGGAGGAAAGTATCTTATAGAGTTTCATCCATAGACAAAGAATTACAGTGAACTAATGACTGTTGTGCGAGGAAGAATTCGCTTCTTCCAGGAATGAGTTCCCTAATTGGTTATCCAATGCAATGTGGTCAGCCCTGAAAGCATATATATGCAGACAACAAACTCAGACTCAGCAGGTTATATTTATATTTTTATGTACACATATGCATAAATATACATATATAAGTATTGTACCATAATAATCAAAGTAAAAGAGGCTATCAATTTGGAAGTGGGAAACCAGGGAAGTAATTGGAGGGAGGGAATTTGGGAGGAGTAGAAGGAGGGGAGGGAGGGTGAAGAGTGATGCTATCACATTTAATAGAAACATATAAAGATGAACAAAATTGTATAGTGATTGAAGAAGACATCTAATTCTAATGTTCTACCTCCACACATACATTCAATGTACCACTCAGACATATGAACATATATGCACATACATAGAGAGATAAAACTAAAATAAAAGCAGAAATGACTAAGCTTTTATTCCATATAACTATATATAAATTGCATGTTGTTCTTTAGCAAGGGTCAGATGAGACAGTGTGCAATGGGTGACTCAATTAAATGTCACAGATATCTGTAGCTTCTGGCTGGCTGCCTAAAACATCAAAGAGGCTTAGAATCAATAGTATCAGTTGATGTGTTGGACCAGGAAAAGAATTGTCACTTCATGTAAAGTTGACAAGAGTTGCTTCTAAAAGGTATGGTTAGCCAACGTCATACTGACATAGAAAATAAATATCAAAAGCATTTTTAGAAAATGACTGGGAAAAAGGAATGATGTGGAATTTCAAACCTTGGCCATGTAGCTGAAGGAGTCGAGAGTGGAGGTAGACCTTTCTGTGAACAGAGATATTAATGAGTCATAGGCACAATGGGAAGCAAGCAGGAGAAAAACTCTATTTGATTCAATGTCACCTCAAAGCTCACAGCATCATAGTCACAGCCCAAAGCTATCTCTGTGCACCACGCATCTGGATTCTGCCAAGCATATGGATGGCTGACCACATGTCGGATCTTTTACAATTTTAGCCAAACATGTGGGATCAATATTAGAAAATAGGGGGCAGGATAATGTGCAGGGAAGCTGTCAGATTGAATGTCTATAATTGAAGTTTAGAAAAGTAACACCCAGATCTGTTATGTGACAGAAGAACTGAGAGAAGGAAATAGCCTGTGAGCCACTAAGGGAGGCAGGTGTGATTGTGATTATGAGTGATTTTTGTTCCTCTAATTGTTGTCAGGAAACCTGGGAGACATCAAGGGCCAGGAGAAGGAATGACTGACATCTCACTGATGAGTTCCTGGACCCATGTGTCAGGAAGACCCCACCAGGGCTCATTCATTTCTGGACCGAGCGATACCTCATGTCTGGAACATAAGTGACTAGGCAACAGTTTAACCATTTGATGTGATGTCCAGGATTGGACATAAATAGTTTTATCAGGAATTCAAACTGAGTTACTGGGGAGACAGGCATCCTTGATAAGTAGTACATCAGCGTCACCCAGAACAACATGCAAAACATTTTAAGCAACCCACAAAAGGAATCAGAATTAGCAAGCCTGGTAGTAGCCAAACTGGACAGACAGAGATGTTCCCAAAGTACCTTGGCGTGTACTCACCTTGGCATCCCCTGAACTAAAGCTTATGCAGGTTGGATCAGACAGCCACAGAAGGCAGGACAGAAAATGTCTGAACTGATGACAGCAGGGCTGGCAAACAATCATCCTGTAGGGATAAATCGTCTTTGGCATGCTTCATGTATGACAAAAACAAATAGCTGTGTATCAGTTCCTTGGGGCACATTCTGAAATTAGCCATAGGCCTCATTACTCTCTCCTGTATATCAGCTGCCTTCATTTATTTTTAGTGTGCATAAAATGTGCTGTATTATGTGACATATACATATATATATATAATGTTTTAGCATGTGTGCATACATCTACATGTGTGTGTATATATATCACATGCTTGTGTACCTGGAAGCCAGAGGGTGTCTGTCATTAATTATTCTCCACCATTATTACTGAGACAAGGCCTCTCACTGGAACTGAAGCTATTCTATTTGTCTAAGTGAGCTAGTCACTGAGTGTCAAGGTCTACCCATCTCTGTTACACATCCAACTGTACCTTCACAAGCACACACTGCCAGATTCAGCTTTGTGTGTGTGTTCAGATCCTACTTTGTATGACAGGTACATTACCAAGTGATATTTCTTCCACCCCACTAGCTATCCTTATTCTAATACAACAAGAACCCACAAAGTATTTCCTCTGTGACTTGACAGATGAGGAATCTGATTAGGACATTTATTCAAAGAGCCATCATGTACCAACTACATGTCTTTGCTGCTGTAAACTCAAAATGTACCTATACCTGCATTCTGGAATTTACAATACGGCAGACAAAAAGCATGAAAGTACGCAGTGCATGCTTACTGCAGTTGTTTTCCCAAACCTTTGGGCTTTAAAATGGCAAAATAGTTAGTTATTCTTTACTATTTTGAGAATTTTATTATTTTTGTTGCTACTCTCATGTTACTTGAGCTGGCAGTCATTATATTGGGATCTAGAGATAACTTTTGGTTGTTGTTGGGATCTAGGTTCACTTGTAGTCACACTGGCCTTGAACTTGGAATCTTCCTGAATGCTGGGTTACAGGTCTACAGGTCTACACCACTATGCCTGACCACAAAGATTATAAATAGTTCCTCATAAATGGAGACGCCAGAATCCCCATGTAAGGTTATAAGGGATAGACCATACAGATTCTACAGAGGGAAAGTGTGATTTTGTACAAATAACTCTAAGCTTACCCAAGTGCCATAGAGGGATAGAACTAATCTCTAAAAGCCCACTTCCTGCATGCCTGTAAAGTACCTTCAACTGCATTCAAAGACACACACACACACACACACACACACACACACACACACGGTCATCACTTAAGTCTTAAAGGGTAGTTCCATTGCTATTTTGATGTAATAAGATGAGGAAACTGAAACACTAGGAGTTGATTATTTTTCCCAAACTACAGACCAGGTATGCAGAATAGAAATTGCATTGTAAATGCAGCTCGTGAACTGCCTTGCTTCAAGGTCCACTTCAGCTGTGTGGGCTGGGAGCCATTGTTCCTGCAAATGGTCAGATGTTGCAAGGCCACATATTTTGTGTAGTATGCACTCCAGAACCATAGTCTGTGGGTCACAACCAAAGCATTGTCAGTCCGATGAATTAAGACTGGAGCTGAAAGGATTGAGGATTTTTGCCTCACTCACTGTAACCTTTGTGCTGTTAGTTTGTAGTGATTGCTTTCTCTAATTATATTGAAAAAAATTGGGAGTGTGGGAGTGAAAAGTACTCTAGACACTTCACCAAGAAGTACCCTTGAACTAGGCAGCTATTGAGTTTTAATTTCCTCTGCTTCCTGGGGCTGTGCGTCAAGGAGAAAGAAACGTAGGATGATAGCGAGGCCTCAGAGAATCCCAGAGCAGGTGGGAGGTCTTTGTTCCATGACCCTCAGATACAAAGTCACTAATTATTTCTCCTATTCTCCCTAAAATATGTAGAACTACAGTTGGCCTTATAGATTGTAAAATCTTGAAATTTACAGCAAAAAGAGATATCAAACAGTCTTTGCATAGATGATAGATGCTTTACTTCTGGTTTTGATACGTATTACATTGACATGTCTGTAATTGGTGGTGTTTCTTTAAGCATCTTTCATTTTCTCAAGCAACACAATAACCTTGGTGTTCATGGTATCCTTATACTTGTCTGAGGGCAACTCTGGATAAGACATTGAGAACTGCCCCATAGCAAGACATTTCTAGAGCCCTCTCTCCCGTCTGGTTCTTGGCCAACTTTCTTCTCCATTAATCTCAGGACCTGTGTGATGATATTCAGCAAGCTGCATTCTCTACACCACCAATCTCTCCCATCAGCAGGCAGAATGGCCTGAAGTCCAGGAGCTGCATACTACTGCATTATAGCTCAGACTCAATCATTATACTAAACTAAAACTGGGAACTGAGAAGAGACTGATTAAGGGGATCTCAAAGTAGAAAATGTTACCCAGTATTCTAAACAGGGTCCCCTATGTAGCCTAGACTCATCTTCAACTCTACATCACTATCTCAGTGTTTAGTCAAAGCATGCAAGAGCAAGTTTTCTAGGCAATCACTGGATTCTGTCATCTCTTGATTTAGAACAGGCATTTCCTTCTGATTAAGGAATTTCAAAATCTGTGATCTTATATTTCTCCCAATGTATCAACTACAAAATGCCAAAGGAAAATTAGTGAGTTTGGGGATATAGATCTTACTAACAAATATGTTAACATTTTAAAATAGAAGCAGAAATGAAATGTAGAAATCAGAACAGTCTGGATAACTTCTAGGAAGTCACTGTAGTGGATACCTACCTGCCTTATGAGAGGGGTGTGGGAGGGAGGGAGAGGAAGAGAGAGAGGGGAGAGGGGAGAGGAGAGAGGAGAGAGGGGAGAGAGAGAGAGAGAGAGAGAGAGAGAGAGAGAGAGAGAGAGAGAGAGAGAGAGAGAGAGAGAGAGAGAGAGAGAGATTATATCCAGATTTCTTTCTGTGGTTGCTGGAGATTCAAACTCATGTCTCTGTGCTTATACAGTAATCGCCCTTACCCACCAAATTGTCTCCCAAGGCCCTTGTAGAAGTTTTAAAGCTAAAGAAATAAAATCCTCCAGGAACATAAATCCAATAAGAAGAAAAAGAGTACACAAGGAATCCAGATAAAAGAACAGAAGGCTAAATGATGGATTAGAAGTACAAAAAGCAGAGCTAATTAGAGTATTAGAAGAGGCAGGAGGAAAGAAATAGATGAAAGTAGGAATAAAGGCAACATTAACTATTTACATACAGCATCTTATTTAGTTGTACAGCATCCGTCACTTTTCTGAGCTAAATACTCTTCCCCTCAAATAATTTTGACAAAACCTAGGTTGTGACTTGTCACGGAGATAGTTGGAATTGACATTCTGCTCAGCCAGTCCTCAGAGCCACTCCACTCAGAATTTGTTGAAGTGTCCTTCACAAACCATGTACCCTAGAACTTCCTAAGATGCTTGTAAAAAGAAAAGAAAATGATGAGTTTTATACCTAAGGCTTGATAAACCCAAATTTTCAAAGGTTGAATCTGAAGATTTCCATAAAACAAGTCCCTTTACATGGCTCTAAGTGAGACACAGTCTTTTCTCTGTAGAGCATCTCCCACTGGTTGGAGAAACTGAAAGCTGGGTTATCTATCCCAATACTCCATGCCCCTTATCACACAATCAAAGGGAAAAGCTTTTACTCCAAAAACCCAAACCTAATTACAAATTGTTGTTTTTATGAATTAATGAAAACCATGACAGCTAGATCCAGTTTAAAAAAAAAAAAAGAACAATCATGTATTTGTATCCAGAGATTTGGAATCGTCCCTTATTGTATCTTACATTGCTCTTAACCTTTTTCATTTCTGATTTCTCCCAAATGAAAAGAAAAATCAACCTGAACCTTAAATAATGGGCATTTGGTGAAGCCAGTTGAATGAGAGAATGACTTTACCACATGGGTCTTTTTCATCTGAACATCTGAGCTGAACGGATAACCACTGATGTTTTTCTGCAAAATATAGTTCTCCACGGGAAAATGAAAGCCAATCACGACAAACGTTTCCACTTCAGTCAGAATGACTATCAGTGCGAGCGTGGGGCTTTGTTTGATAATAAATGCACTTTACCTCGTGCCTGCTTCTGGTGATCCCGCACTGGGTGGTGATCTTTAATTAGGAGATGTCAGATACTGAGTCTGCAGCAGTGACTCCAGATGCTCTATGGGTCTCCGCTTGAGATAAGAAAAGCCAGGGCTCCCAACTGTGAAGTTCCAAAGTTCTTTCGCCTCTGGCTCCTACACGGGAGAAGATACAAGCTGTGATCTTGATTTAAAAAGAAAAAAAAAGTGGAACATTATAAAAATTGTTAACCTTTTACTGTCTTGTGATGCACAGCTTCCTCATAATCTTCGGCACTATCGGGTGACATTAGCTTTTGCTATGTGCACTCGCTCACTGGGGTATCTCACTGTATCTTGAAAGAGTCATATCTGAAGCTGAACTCATGGCAATCATTTCTTTTTATTTTTTGTCTTTTTATATATTCATCAGCCATCCTACCATCCCAGCAAGAAGTCAGAAAGTTGTACACCATTGTCTTTCACCTTCATATCTTACCATTCACCAGGCCCATACCAGTCCATCTCAAGCTATATTTTATATATATATCAGTTACCTGTGAGCCCTCCTACCCTTTTACTTCTTTGCTTGGATTCCTGGGTTTCCTGCATTGGCTCTACAGTCCAACTTACTTTTTCCAGCATAGATCTAGCCATATGTGATCCACACACTGAACTGAGGACCTTCAGTTGAGCTGGCATATGGTGTCATTCATGTTGAAGGCTCTCTGCCTTTCCACACATTATTCTCTGAAATGGCCTTCCTCCACTTCACCCCACATATTCTCCTCATACCTTAAGCCCACCCTTACTGCTTTGACTAAAGCCACTCTGACTCCTCTGGTCATTCCATCATCAGCCAGTGAGCCCTCCTTTGTCCTGTCCCATCTCTTCTCATTTGAGTGATCAATACTGGCTCTTCCATGTTGCTTCAAGCTTCACTCAAATCTCCTGAGACATCCTTCATCAGAGGTGGGCATTTCACTTTCCCCTCTCCTTTTCTTTGGATGTCTGGTTCATAGCAAGAGTATGAAGATCTAAATATGCTGCAGATACAATTTCAACAATCCAACATAATGAGTTACAGATAAGAAAAACATTCCCAATTCTCACATACAAACAAGAAACAGTCATTACAAGAAAGATTTCTTCTAACTTATGCCCAGGTTCACATATTGCTTTTCTTGTTGAGGAGCCTGTTATGACTAATGTAACCCAATGGGATAATGCTGAGGGGATATCTGAGGTTAAAAGCAGCTCTCATGCTTACCTCCAATTGACATTTTAACATTGTAATCCCCAGTCTAGGCACAGAGGGCTTCTTTAATAAGAATGCATTATGGGCTGCAAGGATGGCTCATCGGGTAAACACTCTTGCTACCAAGTCTAAAGATTTGTGGAGGTCCCAGGACCTACATGGGAGAGACATCCAACTCTTATAAATTGTCCTCTGACTTCCAAATGCACAACATAGTGTATGTATGTGCACACACACACACACACACACATACACTAAATGTAGTACCCTAAAGAATGGACTGACTATTAATTGTAGTAACCAACAACTTTCCATGTCAATCATATTCAACCTCTGTCCCACATATACCTTTGTACATGTGAGGGCAAAGAAATGTTATGCTTACTATTCTGTGAAAAAGAGTGGACTAACTGTTTTCACATCAAACCCTGTACTACTGTTATGAGGCAGAAGAAGATGGGGGACACTGCTGCAGATTGGAACTGAGTCTCACATGGACAATGTGGGAGACTTCTCAACAGAGAATTTGAAAAAGAGAAAGGAAGCGAGCACCCAGGGCAATGGAGGGATTTCATGACCATTCTACAATGTGACACTCACTTACTTCTTCAAGATGTGTTTTTCAGAAAAAGTCTAAAAATGTTTATGTTTTCATGTCCTGCCAAAAGGAGTCTGGAAAGCAAAGCTTTTATTAGAATACCAGTTGGATAAAGCACAGCAAACAGCATTAAAAATGGCGGCAGGTTGCACCATTCTCATGTAATGGAACACTCTACAGACACAGTAATGGAACTGCATACCTAGTTCCAGAATTCTATCCTTGAGTAATTTTAATACAACACTTGTAATAGCAACTGACTTTTCTCATTCTAAACTATGTGTGACACACACATACTACACAATAGTTATCACCATCTAGTACCCTTGAGGTCTTGCTTAAGTCCCCTCAGCTCTGAGTCATTTCCCAGCTCCATTTCAGGCAAGATTTGTAGTTTTCACTTCTTCCATACTTCCAATGATTTGCTGAAGTTCACTCACAATAGATAGTGAGTGTCCATTGTTAAATAAATATCAAGAAGTTTACAAGCTGACATGGTAAAAGTACTTTGTAAGTTTGTATTTGAGTTTATGTTTATGTGTGTCACTTGCAGGGGTTGGGCTGAGGTATATATACCTGTATGCACGTAATGGATTTCAGAAGAGGACATAGATCCATTGGCGTTAGAGTTATAGGTGATTGCCAGCCACTGGTTATGGATGCTAGGAGTTGAATTCAGATCCTCTGCTAGAAAAATAAGTTCCATTAAACACTGGGCCATCTTTCCAGACTCTGCAAGCGGACTTGTAAGTTATTGAAAGAAAGACTGAGGGGATTGTTCAGTTATGGACATGCTTACCATGTGAGTATAAACATTTGAGCTTAATCTTCAGAGCCTTTCCAAATACAAAAGAAGACAAAGAGGAGAAGGAGGAAGAGAAGGAGGGGAAGGAAGGAAGGAAGGAAGGAAGGAAGGAAGGAAGGAAGGAAGGAAGGAAGGAAGGAAGGAAGGAAGGAAGGAAGGAAAAGGAGAAGAGAAGGGAAGGGAAGGGAAGGGAAGGGAAGGGAAGGGAAGGGAAGGGAAGGGAAGGGAAGGGAAGGGAAGGGAAGGGAAGGGAAGGGAAGGGAAGGGAAGGGAAGGGAAGGGAAGGGAAGGGAAGGGAAGGGAAGGGAAGGGAAGGGAAGGGAAGGGAAGGGAAGGGAAGGGAAGGGAAGGGAAGGGAGAAGATTTGAAGCTTGGTATGCTTGTTGGTATACAGTTGTAATCATAGTACCAGGAAACATAGAGCCTTGGTACCTACTGGCTAGCTGGTCTACCCTACTTGGTTAATGACCCTGTGTCAACAACAAAACTGATAATACCTGTAGATAATTTGCAGTTATCTTCTGATTTCTATACACATACTCATGTGTTCCTAGACAAATACATGGACCAGTACACCACACACACACACATACACACACACACATCATAGATAGACATATATACATTAGATAGATAGAGATATTACAAATATATAAATTGTTGTTGAAACCCTTTCAATATAGAGCTCAAAACTTCCTGCAGTGGAATTATTCACACCACTCAAGCCTTCGGCTGTGTAAATGTAAACTACAGATTCACACTACACACCCATTGTACACATCCCTCAGTCATAAGTCATAGCATGGGTCCTGGTTTCCCTGCCTCAGAAGGAAAGAGAACTGATCTTCCTGTGAAACTGTGGCTTTACCAAGGGTTGGGGCCATATCTTGGTGTTTCTCTTAGAACCTAGGAAGTACAGCATCCAGCAGGTGATCTGTAAATCAATGTTGAAATCTACCTCATTGCTCTGCCAAACATTAACTAACATGTATTTGAAATTAAGCTGTGATGTTTTGTTTCTAGACCTGATATACTTCGATCTCATTTATAAAGCTAACAAGATTTGGCTCAATAACATTCATTTTTATTAGCATTCTTAAATATTATAAAGTAATTGGTGTTTTTTTTTAGTATGGCAGGGATGTTGATTAGAATAGAAAATGAATAAGTACATCTTCCTTTATTATATGTAGATATGATTACTCTCCTATCTTCCAATAGCATTGCCTAATAAAAAAATTCAAGGAGTGCCTCAGGAAGTCATAATATGATTTTAATATACTTTGCTTCAGAGAACCTCTGATGGTTAATTATGAAACTTTCATCTTTGAAGTGGAATTAGAAAAAAGGAACTTATTAACTAAAAGATGCAGGGTCAGTAAATCAGACAGCTTCCTTTTGAACACTTCATCTCATCAATCTCAAGAGACTTAAAACAATTATATTTTATCAAAAACAGAGAAATAAGCAGCAATAGGGAATGTCAATTGGCTTTGGGCATTTCTTACAAAACAGTCCTAGGAAATGATCACTCCATTCTTAATCAGAGTCACTCTGGGAAATGACACCCCCCCCCCCAAAGGAGTGAGCCTTGCTAGTGAGATTAGAGGTGATAGAATAAGAGACGCCGGCTGTGAATTTAAAATATTAGGTCCATTCTCTTAGCCAAGAGATGATGTTCATTACCTTGTCCATTCACTCATTCCATTCCCCATCAGGAGTTTATCAGGAAAATAAGCCTGCACTGAGTTAGACAAGCTTAAGCTACAGTTACAGCCTGATCATTTACCTGGACAACTAACTTCACCTCTCTGAGCTTTAAGTTCTTCATCTTTAAATGAAATTAGCATTAACCTCTTAAAGTTATGGTGGACATTGAGATTATATGCTTTATATAAATGGCAGATGTTCAGTAAATATTTTTTTTCTTACCCCATTTCCTTTCATTCATGAACAGACTTTACTAGGGGACATTCTGATGGTCAAATTGAAATGCCAAATCTTAATTTACACACTGTGATTCCTGTTCTTGAGGTCTTGTACATACCTTTTGTGTTTAAGAATATCTAAAGTAGTGACTCTCAACCTGTGGATTGCAACTCCCATGAGATTTGTATCGTAAATGTTTACATTACTATTGATAACAGTAACAAACTTATAGTTATAAAAGATCAATAAAATAATTTTATGGTTGGGGGGTCACCACAATATAAGGAACTCTATTAAAGGGTCAGAGCATTAGAAAGGTTGAGAACCACTGCTCTAAAGTATTCTAAAACAGTGTTCTCATGAGACAGTCTCCTCTCCTTACACACCCATGAGTCTATGAACAGCAAAAAGTAGAATCAATAAATAAAACTACAGACAGGAAACTGGAAGTAGATCTGGGTAGGGAGTGTATCTGGGAGGAGTTTGTAGAGGAGGGAGATTAATGTGTTCAAAATGCACTACATGAATGCATGAAGTTCTCAAAATATTAATAAAATATATTTAAAATATACTCTTCTCTTTTTAAGACATTTAATGTCTCTTTTGGAACATCAGTCACAGATATATGAAATGAGTAGATGCTGATTTATAATTATAAGCAAACCCAAGAGGATAAGGCAGGTTTGCTTCTGACTGACTGCATGGATTGGGCAGGTCTCTCTAACAAGTAAGAAGAAAAGCATCCAGGAACTGCAGTACAATTGCCTGGGAAATGACAAGAGAGGGAGGGATCAGGACCCAGAGAACTATGACACATCTGTGATGGCAATCGGGCTTCTTGTGTTGATTTTCCATAAAGCTTTGTTAATCAGAAGTAAACCTATTATCACCAAAGCAATTTAAAATCTGGAAAGTAATATAAAAAATGGTAAATAAGAAAACCTGAGAACATGAGTTATTTGTCTCTTATAAAGCGAATAATACTGTTTTGTTCTCTTTGTGACTAGCACCTAGTAGCTGTTCAATAAATGTATGATAGGTGGAAATATTCAGAGATCCAGATGCCCCGAACAGTGAAATCAAGTGGGGTGCTAAGAAAACTTCAAAAGACTTTAAAATTTTAATGAAGCTAGACCCAACTTTAGCTAAGAGAGTCTAAGAAAGGGAAGAAGTCGTGGGGGATGGAATGCCAATAAACACAAAACAGATTGTGTGTGTGTGTGTGTGTGTGTGTGTGTGTGTGTGTGTGTGTGTGTGTGTGTGTAGTTATAATTACAACTATTTAGGGGCATGGAAAAAACTAAACAGTGTGGTCTATGCTTCAAAAACCATTTAAGAAACCCTTATGCAAACTTTGCAGATCAATTGCCTCATTTTTATTTTCCAGCTTAAGTAAAGGAAAATTAATTGACTTGCCACAGTCACACAGAAAGGGAGCTAAAATTTAAGCCTGTGCCACTGGAGTTGAGATAAAAACAAATAGCAGGAGAGCTGCATACAATTTGAACTGGCTAAACTCCTGTTTCAGAATGTGATGTCTATCAACACAATGACCTTAGATAGGAAACTGTCCTACCCTGGACTCCTTAGTAGGAACATCTCATTCAGCAATTAAATGCTTGATCTTATCTCAAATGATGACTCCAATATCTTTCAGATATATACCAAGAGCCAGAGACTCACTCTTGTCACCTCTCTGTTCTTCATCCATGCTGCCACTTGTAGCAAAGGGTTCCAAAAGTCTGTGCTCCTTCATGATAACCATTTATCCCTGACCTGACTCCAGAGACCGGTGCTTTAATACCAGGTTCAGCTTGGTGTCTCTTCTGGTCCTGGCTGGGTTCATTCACATGCTTTGCATTTATCTGGCTGTGAGCTAATGTGGGGTGGATTTGAATGGGATAATTGACATGATGTAGCTTATGAGACCCATCATCAGATATATAGGCAGGAACCATGCCTGAGTAATTCATCGTTACATCCTCTTCTTCTACCGCCTATCTACTTATCAATATTTTGAGATTTAAAGACAGAAACAACTATGTGAAACTAATTTTTTATTAAATTTAGAGTAATTCTACCTCATTCCAAAGTCTCTCATAGATAAGACCTTCTCAAAATGCAAATGTAATCAGGCCATGTGCTATTCTAGATTCCCCAGTGGCTCCTTATTGGCAAGAGATAGCCAATAAGTATACAGCTCATACTCTTTTCTCAGAGGAAGAGTTTCTCATTGGCCTAGAACATGGCAATAAGCTGCAGAACACCAGGAACCTGTCTGTCTCTGCCTCCTCAATGCTGGGAATTATAAGTATTTTCAACTACACCTGTCCTCCAACATCTCGTTACTTCCTCAGACTCTGTGAGCTGCTTCTTCCTTTGGATTCAAGAATTCGTCACATTCTTCTGAAATCTTCCATAATACATGCCATCACTTACTGCTCCATGATTCTGTGTGGTATATACTCTCTGATCGTCCCACTTTTGAAGAGTATACCACAAAAGAAGGGAAACTTTTGCCTATTGCTCAGAATGATGTCACATGTATCACATATCACCAATCCCAATATCTGTCAAATATGTCAGAAGGTAAATGGATAAATGGATGGATTGTAAAGGATCAAAAATATTTGAATTTGTGTTAAGGGGAAGCACAGAGATTGTTAACAATTAATTTAGAGAGCTCAGGGATATGAAATAGATTTCTAGTTTATTATTGAGGAGAACAACTAAACTTTTGCCTTTGAATCAGATCAAGACCTCTTGGCTTCCTGCCTAACTTTTATTTCTCTAGATACTCTAGGTGGTAAGTCAGAAGGGTATCCACCTGTCCTGAGACCCTGGGACTGGATTCTGGTCCCAGGAGCTGCGCTACCCTGGCTCACCATCCCAAGTCCGTTGCTTGTTTGTTCATGGCCCTTTGGCCATCTCTCCTTACCTGATGATATTCCTTCTCTGTGAATTGGACTCAATATAGAAAGCATTTGTGGGATCAAGTAACAATGATTTGTCACTAGGCACCTTGGTGGTCTATTGTCCATCTTCACACCCTCTTATTTTCCCTTCACCTGGAGAACCTTGGATATCTTAGGTTCATCCCTGACACAGGAATGAAAAGTGCCCCTATTTCCTGGTAGGTGAGGACACTTCACCTCCATAGATCAAGTTCAATGGCTGCTTCTCCCCACTATTTCTCTTGTCAAACGAATTTGTGTCAGGATCTCCTAGTTTGCATTTCCATTTCACTGTGCTTCTAAAGAGAACCTTTTAGATGAATAAGGGAAAAAAGTTTAAAAAGAGGGTTCGACATCCATTCTGTCAGAAATAGAAAGAAAACCCTTTAATTCTCTTTTCTGCCTCTCAGCTGATTCAGCAACTCGCCACCTTCTCCATCCCAACTCCATTTTCCCTTTATTCTCAGCACTGTTCTCATTATCCACAACATATCTCAGTCAGCAACTTTATCCTCCTTTTTACATAAAGACCAACCTCTTTAATCCCTTTTACCACTGATGACTTGCTGCCAATCTGAGTAAGGTCAGTTGTCCTAATGGGCTCTGGGATGTCAGGATGAGCCCTGAAGTGCTTCTGTAGTACTGTCAGCACAAGGCAGGGAAGTGGCTGCCTATCTAGGGGCACATATTTCCTTGAGCCAGTAACAACCTACCCAGCCTATCTAAAGTTCTTACTGGCCTCCAGAAGCAGAGTAGCCTAGCTGTTCCAACTAGCGATGAACTCTAAGGAAACCATTGCACTGTGTCATGCTGGCTGCTCTCAGATTAACTTCTGTTACCTGGACCTAATTAGAGGTATCAAAGTGTACAGAACTCAGAACTAGTCTGGGTGAATTGAAATTCCTATCTAAATAACCTACTGCCTAGTTTGTGGCCCTGGGCAAAGAAATTGGGCATTCTAGGAATCAGTCTTTCTGAAAAGAGTAATGATCAAGGTAGCTTTCAGAGTTCATCATAGGTTTGAATTGCAAAAGATGTGGAGGCACTGGAGAACTAGCTCAGTCAGTAAAGTGCTTGCTGCACAACTGGGAGGACCTGGGTTTGGGTATGCAGCACACTTATAAAAAGCCAGGTATGGCTGCCTCTAACTATAGTAACTATAATCCCAGCACTGGGAAGGCAGAGGCAGAAGGTGGCCTGTCTAGATTAGGCAATTAAGATGCAGGTTGTATGAGTGACCCTGTCTAAAGGAAAAGGTAGCGCGGTAGTGAAGAAGACATTTAGACACTTGACCTCCATCCACATGAGCACATATGTATAGAGCACACATACAAATGCATACAAATGTAAGAGAGCAAGAAGTGTGGTGAGGAGGGAGGAAAGGAGCAAGGCAGGAAGAAGAGGGTTAAAGGAGAGGGCAAGATAATGGGGAAAGGGAGTTCCTGAAACTTTCTGTCTATGAATTCAAATTCATGGTCACAAATTCTTCTTCCCACATCCCCTCAGAAGAAATTTAAACTCCTCTTCCGCTCCCTCATCACCTGCTCTTCAGTTGGAGGTCTGAACTTCAATAGAACATCTCAAACATGTTTAGTGTCATGTTGTCTTATTGTAGCTTCGATAAGAAAAACCCTATTGTGGTGGTTTGAATATACTTGACCCAAGGAGTGGCACTATTAGGAAGTGTAGCCCTGTTGGAGTAGGTGTGTCACTGTGGGTGTGGGCTTTAATATCCTGGTCCTAGCTGCCTGGAAGTCAGTATTCTGCTAGCAGCTTTTAGATGAAGATGTAGAACTCTCAGTTCCTCCTGCACCATGTCTGCCTGGACACTGCCACGCTCCTGCCTTGATGATAATTAACTGACCCTCTGAACTTGTAAACCATCCCCAATTAAATGTTGTTCTTATAAGAGTTCCTTTCATCATGGTGTCTGCTCACAGCAGTAAAACTCTAAGACACGTCTAGGTGCCTCAGCCTTTCATAACCAAGTTCAGCAGGCCAGTGTGTCTCAGAGCTGGAGCTAAGCTACAGGCTGTTTAGCCTGTTTCTGCCTCCAGGAAATCTTCATGAAGGTGACGACCTAGTTAGAAACCCCTTTGGATTGTGCCAGACCTGACATTTAGCCATCATAGTTCTCAATGAGTTCTATTGCAGCCTCCTGTTTTCTAGGCTGTCTGCTGTACTGGAGTCCAAACTCCTTGAAGTGGATTGAAAACTGAGATTCCTGCTCAGCGCTTGTCACAGCCAAAACACAGTTAAGAATGCTTGATGACATAATGGATGGAATCCAAGGAATAGGGTGGGACTTATGAGGAGCTGCTTGGGTAGTGACGAGGGACCTTGAAGCCGTAGTGGAAACAAATGAAATTTTCTCAAAAGAGAACATTGATATCTGCTTAATTCTTTTTTTGTTTTGTTTTGTTTTGTTTTTTCGAGACAGGGTTTCTCTATATAGCCCTGGCTGCCCTGAAACTCACTTTGTAGACCAGGCTGGCCTTGAACTCAGAAATCTGCCTGCCTTTGCCTCCCGAGTGCTGGGATTAAAGGCATGCACCACCACGCCTGGCTTGCTTAATTCTTATTATGGGCCAGGATCACTGAGGAGGTTTTGTTTACACCACTCAGTTTCCTCAAGTTTGATATAACTGTTCCATCCCCATTTTATACATGGGGAGTTGAGAGGCTGAACATTCAAGACACACTTATTCCAGGATTCAGAGCCAGTAATCCGGAGACCAAAATCCGTCTCAGACTGTCCCAGACGTCACATCATACCATACCCCAGCCTATACTGTGTGCTTCCTATTAATTAGCAGGGTACTCCTCTTCTGTCTGGGAGCAATGACTGAGAATGAATGAATGAATGAATGAATGTGGTTTTGTGCCTAAGCGACAACTCTTAAAGACAGCTTTTATCTAATGAGAAATGAAAACATTTCTTATGAGAAATACGTAATCCATGTGTGCATTTCTATTTCAAAGTCCCCAATTCATGAGGATTTCTCTGGGCTGTTTTTGTCAGGATGTGAAAAATCACTCCCAATGAATTTTTTGATGTGAGTTAATATAGTGATAAGCACCATAAAGTCCCTGGGAATAACACATCATTAATTTACCTCCGAAAATAAGACTTCAGTGGCAAATAAACCTCATAGGGGCTCTGTGGTTAAAGCAGCTTGGCGAGCAATGGCTATTCGAATTGATTCAAATTAAAGGTAAAAACGGCCCAGCAAGTGTAACAAATAATTATTTTCTACTGTTGAAAAACACATGGTCTGTTTTCTGGAGGGCTCTTAACTAAGTGGAAGGGGAAAATGAATTATTAGGAATGCCCATGTTAAAGGAAAGAGACGTTGTGATCTGAGAAGAATGTTGGAGTCATAGGAGACCTAATTTAGACCTTTGTCTTGACTATAACTAGCTGTTCGACCTTGGGAAAGTAGCTTTCACTCCCCAGACCCTGGAATCCTAGTCTGTAAAATGAGTCCGTTGAATTCTGATAACTCTAAGGCCCCACCTGAACCTACTGTACAAGCTCTAGCATTTTATGTCACACAGTGATGGAAAAGAAGACTATGTGCTCAAAGGAATATGGTTCTTCATGTGTGTTTATTGTGAGTGTGTGTGTGTTCATGTGAGTATGTGCGTGTGTCTGTGTGTGTTCTCATGTGAGGTAAATTTGTATGTGCCTATTCACCCTTGTGTAGAAGTATACATGACTGTGTGTGCAAAAGCTTGTAGAATCCAGAGTTCCATCTCAGGTGCTGTTTCTTGGCCACTGTCCACCTTGGCTTTTGGGACAATCTTGTACTGGCTTGGAGCTCTCCAATGACACTTGCTTCCAATGTCGGCCTTCCCCAGTGCTGAGGTTCAAAGTTCACACTACCACACCATACCTCTGTTTTGGGGAAATTGTGTCGCACCTTTAAGCACTTTACTGCCTGAGCTGTCCATCCAGCCCTAGGCTATGGTCCTTTAGACTGGGATGCAAGAGGAACATACGCATCAGTATGCAAAGAATATTTCTTAACTTAAAGCTGACTCAGCCGTGAGTCTATAGCCTCCCACTTGTTGGTCAGAAGGTTTTCTCATCTATAAGTGAGTGTAGAATGCTTTCTTCTGCAGACTGTATTTATACATGTTCAATGTGATAAGGCATACAAACCTGTAAATTCATGTAGATTTTTTTTTAAAGATAAACCATGTGTCTGCATGTCCCCTAAGTAGCACAAAGGACATGTGGTGGCAAATAGGTACCAATGAGAAGCTCAAATAGCTCCAACATGCCTGTCTCTTAGGGCCCCACAGACTTTTTCCCAGGACTGAAATTTGTGGGCAAGATTTAAAGCTAACAAGCCAAAACTGTGTGTGGTGAGCTGAGGACAATGTCCTTGCTGGAGTCAGTGAGGAGGTCTAGAGTGCAATCCTAGGTGTGTGTGCAAAACTGTGGAAGGGCTCAGGATTTCTCAGGCATTGGTCCTAGGCCTTTGCTACACATGGGAGCCACCTGGGGAGTTTTTTGCTTTTGTTTTTTTAATGTGATGTTTCAGCCCTGTTCTCTGGTTCTTCTCTCATGGGCCCCATACTCAGTCTGAACATTTAGGTCTGCATTACTTAAGGCCAGGTGTTTTTAGCATCCTGCCAATGTGGTGAACCAGTGACGTAAGAAGGGGTCATAGGCAGAATGACTTCAGGGAGGAGACGTAGCTTCCCAGTAACCAGAATCCATCGTTCAAAGATTAACCAGCAACTAATGGAATTTGAAAGAAAACAAAACAAAACAACGGGCTTTATTGAAGAAATTGTATTCAGTCAATAATCCCAGTGCCATATCCAACAAATAACTAAGAAATGTGAAGATATGAACCATTAGGCTTCCTGGTTAGAAGCCTAATTGAAGCTCCTATGTAATAGAAAATCCAAACCGTGTTCTAAATTTAGTTTCCTTTTTTTCCTACAAAGCTTAGGACACAAGCCAGCATGTATTTGACTGTGGATTTATAAGATTAGTTCTTAATTGATAATTTCACATGTAAAATCTGTCTCTGGAATAGGTCAAATTGCAGAAAAATGTACCTCCACGGTGATCCATAACTCATGAATTTATTGAATGCTGAATTGTTCACTTGGAAATATTTTCTGTGTTTGCATTGTTCTCAAGTTACTGTTTTGAAACCCAGAACAGCTATCGAAAGCCATTGTTGAAAAATAACATTGGGGGTAGGGTGGGGGTTAGTAGTTACAGAGACCACAATATAAAAGGCATCCCCTGAAGGCCACTGTGAGCAGCCTGCTTACCTGGACATGGTTGTCCTCACTAAATCCTGCTAGGAACAAGCTGAGGAGGGAAGGAAAGTACATTTTATCCCAAGAGGGTGGCCTGTAACGTTGCTGTACTCCAGTGTCTTTTAAATGGGGAGGTTTATTATTTCTATATGATAGATTATTAACAAGGCAAGACTCTAGGTTTTCTTGAATTCACATGAGGTTAGCCAGATATCATACTGAGTTCGTAGGTGGTTTTAATTAATCACAGGCCCCTGGCATGCCCAAGAAAAGCAACCGTGAGAATTAAATGTTAGCTCTCATACTGTATGCCCAAGCCAATTCAAAGTCAAAGTTACTGAATATTTACTAAATTACTGAACTATAATATGAGTAAGATTGTTTCAGGCCTGGGGAGTAGCATCCTTAGCTAAACATCCCTGTTTGTGAGAACCTCATAGCCTTGTGCTTATTTACATTCTAACAATAAGTTTGTATTAAGTGGCAGATCTAGGTTTAAGTTCTTGCTGTATTGTTATAGTCATTCTGTCTATGACACCCCCCAAATCACCTCTTTCTTACTTTCCAAAAGTATCTAAAGTGACATAGTGTGGCTTCTGCAGTGTTTCTTGCATTTAGAGTTGACCACATAGAAGTATTTTTTGTGAGGAGGGACAGGGAACAGACAGGGCTGGGAGGACAGGGCAGGAAGCTTCAGGCTGGGGTGACAATGGGTTCTGGCAATGGGCTGAGAGGTTCAGCTGGTGACTAAGACTGAGAGCTCCTGTGACCAATGTTGAGGTGCTTCATCCCAGCCACCTGCCCAAAGGTAAATTCTGCCCCCCCTTTCTGTGTGTTCTCTCTCAGACACACGTATGTAGACACAATCACAAACATATATAATTTGGAAAAGAAATATTAACACTAAAACAATAACTAATTAGATTGGTTTAAGGTGTGTATATAATCCGTGAAGCAAGCAGTAAAAATGTGAAAGAGATAGAGAGAGAATGCCCAAGAGACAATTAAAAAGAATACTGAAACTATTCACTGAATATAAAAGGATACTGGAAGGGAGGAACAAAAACATTTAAAAAAATAAAAAGCTTGAACATGTTAGGAAAAAGGGAGCAAATGACAGATTGGATGCAGCATGTTGAAATGCCATTGTATGAAGATGGATTGACTATTCCATTCAAAAGAGAACAAAAACAGCAAGAACTAACTACTCGTGTTTGTAAGAGTTAATAGTCTACACACAATGGCACCAACACATTGGAATAAAAGATCAAAAGAGGATGCACCATGCAAGCAGGGGGTGTAAGGAAGTCAGACTGACAGACTGCAGGTCACAGATGCTCAGGAGAGGTAAGACAGACACCCCAGAATGATAAAGGCATTAACATGCTAGGAAATTGTAAACAGGCAAGTGTGATCGCCTGTCAAAATATATCACCCAAAACTTATATAGTTCGTAACACAAGCAGTTCTGCACTTGTATCTGGAGGGTGTGTGTGTGTGTGTGTGTGTGTGTGTGTGTGTGTGTGTGTGGTGGTATACATGCATGTGTGTATATGTGTGCACACCCATGTCTATTCAAGGAGACCCAAGGAGGACATAGGTGTCTGGCTCTGTGTCTCTGTGACTCTCCACCTTATTTCCTTGAGACAATGTCCCACTGAACCTGGAGTTAGGCTGGCAGTCACCAGAGTCCTGGCATTTTCCTTTGCCTGCCATTCTTCTATAGCACTTAGATTATGGCACATCCATAACTACATCCTTTTTTTTTTTTTTTTCACTTCTGGGGATTTGAACTAAAGTCCTTTTGCCTGCTCAGCAAGTACTCTTACCTGCTGGTCCATCTCTCTGGGCCCTTCTGAAATTTTTTTCGTTTAATTAATTTATTTACTTTATATGCTGATCACAGCTTCCCCTTCCTCCTCTTTAGAGATTTTAATATTCCTCAAATTTATAGAATAATTACATGAAAAATGAATTAACATCCTTGACCAAATTATCTTTTACATAGCCCTCTAGCTATTACTCCACTCAGAGTAGACCCTTAGGACACAGCCCTGAAGAATTCCACTTATTGTTTGAATTCATGATGTTGCTACTCTGCAGATGATCTCATATCCATCGTGCTTCAAAAAAACCTAGGTACTCATCTTTTTGGTTAAAGTTACCCTGGCAAATACCTTCAGACCCATTTGTGGAATTGGTAGGAGACACCATTGAGTGGACTTGCTGTGGTTTTCGAAGATCCTTTCACAGGGAAGCGCTGACTCTCATTTAGTAGATAGAGCCTGGGTTTAAGTTCTAGAGCACACCTGAGAACTCAAACAGATATGGTGCCTTTCTCTTCACTGACCTCAGATTTCTGGCCATTTCACCAAGACTCTGGGTGAAGCAATGTTCTTGGCTTAGCTCTATTTCCCTTCAGCATCTGTGTTTTGTTAACAACTTCTACACTTCTTGCTGATAAGACTTCCTCAGAGGCTATTCTCTGTGGCTTCTCCTTTAAAATGAGTGATCATTTGCTTGATGAATGAAAAGCCGATGCGTGGCCTCTGATGTTCAGTGATATTTTTACGGCAATTCTCACCAAAAACTCACTACTATGACCACATCCGCTCTCTACAGACCTTACCTTCAGAGAGCATCTCTAACTCACCTGCTCAACAATGTGGGCATCTCTGTAACACCCCTTTTCATTCTGTACATAAAAACATCCTCTGGATGCTCCTGTGGAGTATCACTACATAGCAGAGGTTGGGATCCCATCTTCCAGCTTCCCACTCTTCAATCTCCCTTGCACATTTTCCATGGCCGCCCCAGCATCTGAGTTCTATATGCTCTCTGTAAGTCAGTGCTCAGCTGTGGAGAAGAATTCATATAGTCTATTAGTGACATAGCCAGTCTTTCCATCACAAAATATCCAGCATATTTCCTCATGGTACAAAAGTCCACAATTTATTTTGTATAGGTTGGTTTTTATTTATGGACTTATTGTTTGCTTGGCTGGTTAATTTGAATTGAGTGAACTGGTCTGAGAAGTTCTAGGTTTTATCTCTATAAATTTTCTAACTGGCCAACTTTTTCAGAGGGATAGTGACAGTTAGGAATTATTCACAGACTCAAAGAGAAATGAGAAGTTTGCGGCAGTAGCTGGTATGTGTGCTGGGTTGGGGTTTATTATTTTAAACTTTGAAATGCACATTGAAGTCCATTGACAGAAACATATAGATTTCATTTTGCTCAGAAACAGGAGATGTCTCTGGGCTTTCTCTGAGGGAGCTGAATGCCATGAATAGAACATGACTCTACTGGGTCTGCACAGTATGCCAATGAATGCTAATCTCTGGGACTCTACTTCTAACTGAAAGTCAAAGACAACCTTGGGCCAAAGCTCATAGATAGCCCTAGAGCCCAGAAATGAAGCCAACCTGCCTGCAGATGTGGCTGTATGGCTGAGAAAGGCACAAGAGTATTGACTTTGGGTTATATTCTCACATAAATTAGTTTTATTAGTAACTGCTTTCACTTGATCACCTCTGGACTCATGAGCCTACAACAAGACACAAAGAAATGACAATATCAAATTTGTATAACTACAACAGAACCCTCAGCCTTTGGACTCTTTGTATTTTGAACTAGGTAACTCTCTATTGATTCATTTGTGTGCATTGTAGGAGGCATAACCGCTGGGTTTTCAAGATGATTCCAAAGGGAAAAAAAGGAGACTTTAGAACCTGATGATTTGAGATCAGTCTCCAAGAATCACATATTGGAAGGAGATAACTGTTGGTGAAAAGTTTCTTCTGACTTCCAAGTGTACACTATGTAGCTATGCACACACACATACACACACACACACACATATATATGTATATATATATATATATATATATACATATATATATATACATGCATGCACACATATACACACATATACCCAAACATATACACATTCACGTGTGCACACATACACATGACTGAATTTCAAATTGGGTAAAGCAAGAATGCTATAAGAATGCTATAACTTGTAGTCAGTGAGGAATATATGCTATCTGAAGTATTAAAAACCTAATTTAAAAATATTAATAAGATAAATAAATTATGTACACTATATTTCCAGGAAGATGGAGGGCTGGGAAGTTATCTCTGTTGGCAGAGTGCTTACCTTGCAAGCATGAGAACATAAGTTTGATCCTCAGAACCCATAACAAGGAAAGAAAGAAAGAAAGAAAGAAAGAAAGAAAGAAAGAAAGAAAGAAAGAAAGAAAGAAAGAAAGAAGAGAGAGAGAGAGAGGGAGGGAGGGAGGGAGGGAGGGAGGAAGGAAGGAAGGAAGGAAGGAAGGAAGGAAGGAAGGAAGGAAGGAAGGAAGGAAGGAAGGAAGGAACTGAAGATGATGGTGCACATGTAAAGGCTGTATAGGCCAGCCAAGCCTATATGATGATTTCCATGCCATTGAAAACCTTAACTAAATAAAAGAGGAGGGAGGGATACAGTAACTAAAGACCAGTGCCAGAGTTTGGTTTTGATCATTTCATGAATGTGCACATATATACAAATATCCTCATATGCATGCACACATTTATATATGGGAAGCCACACATACCTTCAGAGACAGTACAATATTTTTCTATAGTAACTACTGTGACCTATCTTTTGGAACTTCTGCCTTCATTTTTACCATAGGACTTAATATCTCTGAATTAAACAAATGAATGTGAGTGCTTATTGGTTGGTATCCAGAAAATAGAGTCCACCAGGAAGCCTTGCCCAGTAGTGCCCAGCTGAGATAAAGCCTGACAAAGAACACTGGAAAGAAACCTGGACACAAGCTTTCATTGTAGCCTCCACCAGTAACTGAATGACCCAATATTCACTAGGGATTGGCCTCAGTTTCCCCATCTGTAACACGAGAAGATAGACTTGAAGTACTGAAGCATAGACTAGTCCATGGAGTAGAGGGAGAAAGGTTCAAAGGAAGGATGCATAAGATTATTCTGTATTACTTCCTTTAACAAAGGATCCCAAGACCCGAAGTTCCAATAGCACACACATGAGGAGCTGAGCAGCCCATTCTTGCTCATGGAACACCTTTGAGGTTTTAGCTCAGCTGACAGTCTGCTGTGGCAGGATTAGGAAGGTGTTTGAGATATCCTGACTGAGAGCAAGCAGCATTCAATGGGGATTGCCCCTTCACCTTGTGTTTCACCTTGTCCAGAAAGTAACTGGCATACCCATCTTCAATCCTGGAGACTCCCATACAGAATGGCATCCTTAATCCTTAGGAAGACTTTTGTCTTCTTGAAAAGATGCTTGGTTGAACAGGCTGCTTTAAACATTCACTATTGGGTTAAGAAATGATACGACAGTCCTGTGCCAGTCAACATCCTCTTGATAGTATTTATCTGAAAACTGGGAAGTATTTGTTGTTCCATCTAAATAGGAGAGAGCAATATTTACCAAGTTATTATTGAACAGGAATGCTGTATTCTGACTCCACCTGTCATCAAGCGTTTCACAGAGGGAAGTGGGTAATTATCTTATTCACACCTATCCTGTAAGTATTTTGTAATAGCTCTCAGAGACAAGGGGGACGAAACACTTGTAGGATGACAGGTGGAGAATGCTCCAAGCCAACGGAGAACACCTCTGCAGTTCCCAGACAAATGTTTAAGAGAGGAAAGATGGCTGAAGGAAATCAATATGCAAAGGGACTCAGTTGATTATTCCTTTCTGTGTGGCAAGGCTCAGGTACCTGGACAAGGAGAATATTTTCAGAGGCTGGTGGTTCCAGCTTTCACACAGTAATGGGACTGTTAGGGGAGCCTTATAGAAGGAATTCAGTTATGACTATCCAAGCTGATGTGCTTCTGAAGGAGTGGTCCTCTCTGAGATAAAATTATCACACACTGGAAGCCCATAGGTCACGGTCTGGTGCCTGCAAACCATCTCTAATCCCACAAACAGACTTAGCCTGTGCCTAGGGTTAGACTTTACATACAACATCCTAGAACTTTACCTGACAGACATCTCCCACTCTTTCTCAGTCTCCTTTGACTACGGAACTTCTAAGTAATGATTCAGCACAGGGGAGACACCTCAGGGCAAGTACTTGCAGGCCATAGGAATGGATGGTTTCTAGGTGGTCTTGAGGTACTTAACTTGGAAAGAGGCAGGTTTAGAATACCCAGCCAGTCCTTGGAGCTACATAAAGAATTTGTTTCTAAAAAAAAAAATATCAAACACATAATACTGTCAGCCAGATTAGCTATCCCTTCTCAAAAAAGTTCCTTCTGGAGAATCAGCTGAATTCTGAGAACAGAACTAAAATCATCAGAATTGGACAGATGATGTCCTGCAGTCTATGCCATTTTCTCTGGATCCTGCCTTGCTTTTATATAATTTTTATACTACACTATTACTAGACTAAAACAACTAATGGAGGTTAACACACACACACACACACACATACACACACACACACACGCACGCGCGCATGTGCCGCTAGACTTCTGATGTGTAGGTTACTGCATTTGACTGACTACACAGCATGGGAATGAATGCAATCCACCCAAGTCACTGACAAGAGCACAGAGACCTAGGACTTCCTCAGGGGTGCCTAGAGAGTAAAGTGCAGTGTTATCAGGCTACCATCCTGGGTAGTAAACTAAAATGCTGTAGAACAAGATTGCCTGTTAGAATCTGAGACCAGCACTTTCTGATCTAAATCCAGGCAGAGCCTGCTGCTCATATCTGTAACCACAAGAATTTGGAAGATTTGGCAAGAGGACTTCCAGGAGATGCAGGCCAACCTGAAATATATGAGTTCCAGGGCTATCCTGGGCTACAGAGTGATATTATACTTATATTTCATCCTCTTCTTCCTTACCTTACCTCTTCTTCCTTCCTGTGGTCTCCTTACTGCAACAAAATCAACCTAGCTAAACCTAGGGCCACAAACCAGGATGTGTCTTAAGGAGGAGACCCAAAAGAAGCTAGTAGCACTAAGGGATCAGAGGAAAAGGCTCCTCTCTACATGTGTTTTGAGTCCTGTGTACTACCAAAGTGTTTAAGATATCTGGGGAAGCTAAACTTCCTAATGTATACATTCATACAATATTTTAAAAAACCTTTATTTTGATAATCTTAGAAATTATAATGACTGTCAGAATAATCTTAAACTAGAGTACATTTAAATATGTACCTGAAGCTATAGAATCAAGTCAAGCTCACAGCTTGCCACCATAAAATACTATCATTTCTGCAACCAGATATCTGCTTCAGAATGTTGGCCAAGCATTTGTGAGGTCATGGGCTCAGTTCCCAGCACTGTACAAACTTGGCATGATGGTACACACATATAGTTACAACACTTATTTAGAAGGTAGAGTCAGGGGAATCAAAAGTTCAGGGCAATGTTTGGCTCCATAGAGTTAATGCTAAGTCAGGCATGCCTGAGATCCTGTCTCAAAGCAAATTAATCTTTATCACTTCCTGGGTGCCTAGTATGATCCAGGTGCTTTATACTGATACCATCTAAATCTCATAGCAGAGATGAGCAGAAGGCTCACTTGTAAACGGATGAGGCTAGCAGGGCGTACTGACTTGACACTTACCCTCTCCAGAAGTGAGGTTGTAATCCTTTCTCTCCAACCTGTCTGAAGCACACTGCTGTCTAATTGCCATGTTCTGATAAAACATGTTCTGTTCTGGAAACCTTTGTTATTGAAGCTTAGCTTAACTCTAGGGAGCAATTAGGATGAAACTTCAAACTCATACTAAGAGATGAAGTGGTCACCATCCTTCAAACTGGATGCTTCCTGATTAAAATGGTAAGAAAAATAGCCCAAATCCACTGGAATCCACAGTGCTCAGGGACATAGAGGCCTTGATCGACACAGCTATGAAGGAGATGGAGTGATGGTGGCACATGGTTACTGTTAGGCATGCTGTTGTATATAGGGAAGACATCCACAACAAATAATTTTGGTCCCAATGCTGGCCCAGGTACCCAGAAGGAACCAAAGGACATGAACTGATTATGTCCTGAAGTCACTATACAATTACTGTGCTTACTGTTGTCATCTTGGTCAGTGTGTAAGGTGTGAGGGCCAACATGAGTGTGGTGGTTTGAAGACAGTTCCCCAAAGTCTGAAGCATTGGAATTGGTGGGCCTGTTTAGAGAGGCTTTGGAGAGGGGTGGTCTTTCTGGAGGATGTCAGTAGGAGTTCAATAAGAATAGAAGCTGAGAATATATTTGGTGACAGCAAATGAATGAATGTACAATGTGGAGAGTGGAAGCTCATGATCTTGTAACAGAACCCAGGAACCATTTCCCACTTCCTACTAGGAGTGCTTGTAACTGCTGAGCCTGCCTTGACTACAGGCCATTAAGTACCATGCAGTCTGTCGAGAATCCTTTATGTTCTGAAATTTTCTGAGCAACTTGACTTATCCAAATAGTTTCATCGAGCCTCAGTGATGCTACAAGGCTTTCCTAACCACTTAGCTGCTTCCTAGGGATCCCATAAATAAAGACACAGGACGGAAACTATTTCTACAGATGTTTCTGGATGCCATAGATGAGGAACTTCAGTAGCAATGTCCTGGAAGAGTCACATTACCTCTATGAAATGTAAAATGTGGACAGTCACTGACACTCAAGGTATCCCATAGTCAAACAGAATGAGGCAGATGGGAAATGGTGGCAGGTTTTGAGACAGGTTGACAAAGGACTATCTATGATTTGGGGACTCAGGAAAAGTGCAAGTAAGTGAGAGATAAATGTATTGAGCACTGCTAAGGCTTGGAAACCCCAAAAGAATAAAACATGTGAACAGCCTAGGACACTAAGGTAATGAAGGCATCATCCAGGAAAAACTACAGCCAGGGAAATATAGGCCTAGGGATGGATTTAAAACAGCAACAAGAAGGGGTGGACCAGGTTTTCAGACATGGACCCAAACAGGTGGAAGAATAAGAGTTGGAAAAGAAGGCCAAGGCATGACTCACGCATATCACTCTAAGTTCTTTGCATAGTCTCAGGTAGTAGAGTTGTACTCTTCCTCCTGTCCGTGGAAGCCTTAG
This sequence comes from Mus caroli, assembly GCF_978045245.1. Taxonomy (NCBI): domain Eukaryota; kingdom Metazoa; phylum Chordata; class Mammalia; order Rodentia; family Muridae; genus Mus; species Mus caroli. The sequence goes on along the minus strand of NW_028227263.1, from coordinate 50,866,715 downwards.
AGAAATCACTGTGCTTTGAGCTCTGTATATGCAAGCCCATAATCAGGTCAGCTTGGCTACTGGTGTATTCACAGAACTAGAATGTGGTACTTGCACATACAGGGAACATGGCGAACTCCTGTTAGCTGACATGGGTAAGGTTATCCCTCTGGGAAGAGATGAAAGCTAGGAAAGTGTATCCCAGATTCCATCAGCTGGGGACAGTTTCTCCAGTATCAACCTGCTTCTCAAGATGAAGTCAACCAGACCTCACTAGGAGCAAGCAAAATAGAAGCCTTGCTTCCTCTGGTCTGCGAGCCAGAAAAGCTCAACAAGTCTCTTTTGCCGAATCTTGGCACTTCACCACAGCTCTCAGCTCCAAACAAACAGAAGGCATTATTTTAAGAAGGCTTTCTTTTAATAGACAAGAAACTTTTTAATATCAAGAAGAAAAACACTCTCAGACTTAAAAGAAAAACTGGCAAAAGAACCAGTCAGATCCAAGTGGGGAAGGAAGAGAGTAATGAAAGTCTGCCATAAAACAGAACCTATTAGATAAATAAGTTATATAAAAGGAACTTGGACAAAACAAACATAACAGAGGTCAATTGAAATAGTATACATAACATCCTTACAAATAAGAAAACACTAAACAATGTGGAAGTTTCTTGCCTATTAAGAAAATGAGCTCTCTTGCCTTGCCATAGGGAATTGTTTTTCTATTGATTAGCCAATTGTTTTGTTTAGACAAATGCATAGAAAAAAAAACAACTACTATATGGTTAATTGTAGGGATTGCTTAATTGTGAATGTTTTCATAATAGACACGCTTTCTGAAATACAAGATTGTATTTTATTAAATGTGTGGTTCTCTTTTTAAAAAGGGAAGAAAAAGAAGGAGTCTTTCTTTTACATTAAATTGGTTTTTACCCAAGTTAGTAAAAAGCTGAAAGATAAAGATTAATTTTAAACTACTCATACATTTTAAGTTGACTCATGCCAATTCTGAACCTCATAAAATTACTTTGCAAGCAAATTCTAAATAATGTTCTATGACAGTTTTTTAAGGGATCAGATAACCATCTCATGGAATTTACTCTGCAATAGTTATGAATACTACGTGGGTATGAACATAATGGGTTTTCAACATAACTTAATTAAAATTTATTTTGTGAGTAGCCCTATGTTTGGGGATAAATATAGTAAGACAGTAAGGGTGAGGACCTGGTGGCATCCATTCCTCAGAGTCCTTGCCCATCAGGGTATTCCTAGTAAACACAGAGTGTTCCCAGAGCACCACAAACCTAGGAGCAAGACCAGACTATCAGCTTCTGGGTACAGATGAGATTATAGGACCAGTGGTACCTAAGTGACTGACAGAGCTTCTCATTTGCACAGTCTGTGAAGTATTCCTGAACAATTCTAAGCTATACTCTTGCTGCAGTTTGAATCTTACAGAACTCCTATTAGTTTGTGTGTTAAAAGCTTAGGCTCCAGATATGTCTTATTGGGAGGCAATGAAAAATAAGAGTTGGGACCTTCAGCAAGTTCATGGAGTTCTCAGATAATTAAAGACATGCTCTTGAGGAGACACTAGGACCCTGATTCCATTTTGATCCCTTTCTGGCTATGAGGGCATTGATTTCTTCTGTGCACAGTACTGCATTGATAGACTGCCTCATCACAAGCTCCAAAACCAATCCAGCCAATCATGTTATTGCAAAGACTGAAACCACCAAAACTGTAAGGCAAAACAAACCTTTTGTCTTTGTAAGTTAATTAGCTTGGCCAGTTTGCCACAGTTAGCAAAAGCATGTTATTTAATAGCCATGACTAAACAAGCTTAGTAATTATGATTTAAAAGCTGTTGCTCTTTTTCAATGGAGAAGTGCCACTGTTACTCAAAACTGTGTAGGGATGCCTGACAGAGTGGAGACACCCAATCATTCTCCTGTTTCTGTATGTTCCCTGCTATATTCAGAAGGCTAAAACAAGGCTGCTTCTGTGTCCTCACAGACCAGACCAGTCAAGAAGTTTTACTGACACATCTCTTTGCTAGTTTTTGTTCATTGTAGCTTAACATAGTTGTTGATAAAAAGAAATCTTAGAGTCCAACCTCGTACCACCGTACCCTAAGATACGTCCTGTGACTAGAAATCTATGAAAAGGGTGAAATACCACTGTCATAATGAAATCCAGTCTAGATGAATGATCTGTATAATCCATCAGCATGGTACCCTCAGCATGGTACCTGACACACATAGCATCTATCCAGGAATCCTGATATCCCGCTGACTTGTTCCTTCTCTCTAGATTTTTTTTAATCATGCTGATCCAGACTTCATTCTCATTCTTTGCATTTCCAATGCTGTGCTCAGCATCAAACACAGGGAAATGAGAAACATAGGGATAAAAATTATTGAGGGAATAAATGGTTTATTAGACTTTTATAACAACCCCAGAAGGTATCTCTTACATTCTCATTTTATGAGTCAAGGAAAAGACCTCAGATGAACTCTGAAATAGAACTGAGTTACAGTTAGTGGTTGTATTCATGCTAAGACCCCTCCAGACAGCCTTAAATATACTTTGGGTTAAGGAATAAGGTAGTAATTTTTAATATATATATATATATATATATATATATATATATATATATATATATAAAAGACTCCTGCTGCTGCCACACAATACTCATCAGGATTAAATCTTATCATAAATATTAGAATATATGAACAAAAAAATGAACACTCTAAAGTCAGAGACACCACACAGGTACCAAGGGGGCATTATTAATAAAGGAATCAAATGAACTCAGAAGCTTGAGAAAACTTAAAACATAAATCCCTTTTAATTCTACCATCCCAAAACCGTTACAGAGTAATTAATATAAAACTGATACCAGACAAAACCAAAGCCTGAACACATCATCAAAGAGAACTGGGTCTCAAACCTTTGATAATAGGCTTCTGTTTGCATAAGTAGAGAAGTTGGAGGCTTGAAGAGCCAAGCCTCCAGTCTTAACTCTGTCATCCAAGGAAACAAGATGTTGTGAACTTTGGCAAATGCAGTTGAATACTCATCAAGAAAAGATAACATTGTTGATAAGAACCTAGGAGAGACTAGGGTGGGGCAGGTGGGAGAGCTGGATGTTTACAGGTGATCCAAAGCTCACCCTGTTCACAAAACATTGCCTGTTTAGCAAAGTATAATGTGTAGCATATTGCAGGGATACTGTAAAATTCCAGCTATCATACAACCAACATTAAGACCACTGAACTTTCAAGTGTTATTTTGTTAACTACTGACAATGTTGTCATGAGAAGAAGCACATTATTGTTTCCACTGTACCAACATAGAGCTAAATCCCAGAACTCACACAGTTTACACTCAAAGAAGCAAGAATATGTATCCCTGTGTTGCATGAAACTCAAGAGTCCTAGCTTTAGAAGTAGAAATTCCCAGAGAAAAGCACCGGGGCAGCTGGGGCGCAGGGTCAGCTGACACTCGCCAGCTACCCACAACACCCGCCACAGGATCTTAAGACTTCTGGATCTTAAGACTTCTGGAGAGTGGAACACAGCTTCTGCTCCAATCCAATTGCACGCGGGACCAGAGACTGCATTAGTTAGGGAAGCAGAAAATCGGCCTGAGTAGGACCACAGGCCTCTTCCGGCTGGACCAGCACCGGGGTACCATCAGCTACCCACGACCCCCGCCGCAGGATTTAGAGACTGCTGGTGAGTGGAACACAGCTTCTGCTCCAATCTTTAAACAGTGACAACGATAACAACTAACCCCAGAGATTACCAGATGGCGAAAGGTAAACGTAATAATCTTACTAACAGAAACCAAGACCACTCACCATCATCAGAACCCAGCACCCCCACTTCGCCCAGTCCAGGGCACCCCAACACACCGGAAAAGCTAGACACGGATTTAAAAGCATATCTCCTGATGATGATAGAGGACTTCAAGAAGGACTTTAATAACACACTTAAAGAAATGCAGGAGAACACTGCTAAACAGGCAGAAGACAATAAAGAGGAAGCACAAAAATCCCTTAAAGAATTACAGGAGAACACTGCTAAAGAGTTACAAATCCTTAAAGAAAAACAGGATAACATAATCAAACAGGTAGAAGTCCTTACAGAAAAACAGGAAAACACATCCAAACAGATGATGGAAATGAACAAAACCATACTAGACCTAAAAAGGGAAGTGACACAATAAAGAAAACCCAAAATGAGGCAACACTGGAGATAGAAACCCTAGGAAAGAAATCTGGAACCATAGATACCGGCATCAGCAACAGAATACAAGAGATGGAAGAGAGAATCTCAGGTGCAGAAGATTCCATAGAGAACATCGGCACAACAATCAAGGAAAATGTAAAATGCAAAAAGATCCTAACTCAAAACATCCAAGAAATACAGGACACAATGAGAAGACCAAACCTACGGATAATAGGAGTGGATGAGAATGAAGATTTTCAACTCAAAGGACCAGCAAACATCTTCAACAAAATTATAGAAGAAAACTTCCCAAATCTAAAGAAAGAGATGCCCATGAACATACAAGAAGCCTACAGAACTCCAAATAGACTGGACCAGAAAAGAAATACCTCCCGACACATTATAATCAGAACAACAAATGCTCTAAATAAAGATAGAATACTAAAAGCAGCAAGACAAAAAGGCCAAGTAACATATAAAGGCAAGCCTATCAGAATTACACCAGATTTTTCACCAGAGACTATGAAAGCCAGAAGATCCTGGACGGATGTTATACAGACACTAAAAGAACACAAATTCCAACCCAGGCTACTATACCCAGCCAAACTCTCAATTAACATAGATGGAGAAACCAAAGTATTCCACGACAAAACCAAATTCACACATTATCTCTCCACGAATCCAGCCCTTCAAAGGATAATAACAGAAAAAAACCAATACAAGGACAGGAACCATGCCCTAGAAACAACAAGAAGGTAATCCCTCAACAAACCTAAAAGAAGACAGCCACAAGAACAAAATGCCAACTTTAACAACAAAAATAACAGGAAACAACAATTCCTTAAAACAACTTTTCCTTAATATCTCTTAATATCAATGGACTCAACTCCCCGATAAAAAGACATAGACTAACAAACTGGCTACACAAACAAGACCCAACATTTTGCTGCTTACAGGAAACTCATCTCAGAGAAAAAGATAGACACTACCTCAGAATGAAAGGCTGGAAAACAATTTTCCAAGCAAATGGCATGAAGAAACAAGCTGGAGTAGCCATTCTAATATCTGATAAGATTGACTTCCAACCCAAAGTCATTAAAAAAGACAGGGAGGGACACTTCATACTCATCAAAGGTAAAATCCTCCAAGAGGAACTATAAATCCTGAATATCTATGCTCCAAATACAAAGGCAGCCACATTCATTAAAGAAACTTTAGTAAATCTCAAAGCACACATTGCACCTCATACAATAATAGTGGGAGACTTCAACACACCACTTTCACCAATGGACAGATCATGGAAACAGAAACTAAACAGGGACACAGTGAAACTAAGAGAAATTATGAATCAAATGGATCTGGCAGATATCTACAGAACATTCTATCCTAAAACAAAAGGATATACCTTCTTCTCAGCACCTCATGGTACCTTCTCCAAAATTGACCACATAATTGGTCACAAAGCAGGCCTCAACAGATACAAAAATATTGAAATTGTCCCATGCATCCTATCAGATCACCATGGACTAAGGCTGATCTTCAATAACAAAATAAATAATAGAAAGCCAACCTTCACGTGGAAACTGAACAACACTCTTCTCAATGATACCTTGGTCAAGGAAGGAATAAAGAAAGAAATTAAGGACTTTTTAGAGTTCAATGAAAATGAAGCCACAACATACCCAAACTTATGGGACGCAATGAAAGCATTTCTAAGAGGAAAACTCATAGCTCTGAGTGCCTCCAAAAGGAAACTAGAGAGAGCACACATTAGCAGCTTGACAACATACCTAAAAGCACTAGAACAAAAGGAAGCAAATTCACCCAAGAGGAGTAGACGGCAGGAAATAATCAAACTCAGGGGTGAAATCAACCAAGTGGAAACAAGAAAAACTATTCAAAGAATCAACCAATCAAGGAGCTGGTTCTTTGAGAAAATCAACAAGATAGATAAACCCTTAGCCAGACTCACTAGAGGGCACAGGGAAAGCATCCTAATTAACAAAATCAGAAATGAAAAAGGAGACATAACAACAGATCCTGAAGACATCCAAAACACCATCAGATCCTTCTACCAAAGGCTATACTCAACAAAACTGGAGAACCTGGATGAAATGGAGAAGTTCCTAGACATATACCAGGTACCAAAGTTGAATCAAGATCAGGTTAATGATCTAAACAGCCCTATATCCCCCAAAGAAATAGAAGCAGTCATTAATAGTCTCCCAACTAAAAAAAGCCCAGGACCAGATGGGTTTAGTGCAGAGTTCTATCAGACCTTCAAAGAAGATCTAATCCCAGTTCTTCACAAACTATTCCACAAAATAGAAACAGAAGGTACTCTACCCAACTCATTCTATGAAGCCACAATTACTCTGATACCTAAACCACAAAAAGACCCAACAAAGATAGAAAACTTCAGACCAATATCCCTTATGAATATTGATGCAAAAATCCTCAATAAAGTTCTTGCTAACTGAATCCAAGAACACATCAAAACAATCATCCATCCTGACCAAGTAGGTTTCATCCCAGGGATGCAGGGATGGTTCAATATACGGAAATCCATCAACGTAATCCAGTATATAAACAAACTCAAAGACAAAAACCACATGGTCATCTCGTTAGATGCGGAAAAAGCATTTGACAAGATCCAACACCCATTCATGATAAAAGTCTTGGAAAGATCAGGAATTCAAGGCCCATACCTAAACATGATAAAAGCAATCTACAGCAAACCAGTAGCCAACATCAAAGTAAATGGTCAGAAGCTTGAAGCAATCCCTCTAAAATCAGGGACTAGACAAGGCTGTCCACTTTCTCCATACCTATTCAACATAGTACTTGAAGTCCTAGCCAGAGCAATTCGACAACAAAAGGAGTTCAAAGGGATACAAATTGGAAAAGATGAAGTCAAAATATCACTTTTTGCAGATGATATGATAGTATATATAAGTGACCCTAAAAATTCCACCAGAGAACTCCTAAGCCTGATAAACAGCTTCGGTGAAGTAGCTGGATATAAAATTAACTCAAACAAATCAATGGCCTTTCTCTACACAAAGAATAAACAGGCTGAGAAAGAAATTAGGGAAACAACACCCTTCTCAATAGTCACAAATAATATAAAATATCTTGGCGTGACTCTAACTAAGGAAGTGAAAGATCTGTATAATAAAAACTTCAAGTCTCTGAAGAAAGAAATTATAGAAGATCTCAGAAGATGGAAAGATCTCCCATGCTCATGGATTGGCAGGATCAACATTGTAAAAATGGCTATCTTGCTAAAAGCAATCTACAGATTCAATGCAATCCCCATCAAAATTCCAAATCAATTCTTCAACGAATTAGAAAGTGCAATCTGCAAATTCATCTGGAATAACAAAAAACCTAGGATAGCAAAAACTCTTCTCAAGGATAAAAGAACCTCTGGTGGAATCACCATGCCGGACCTAAAGCTCTACTACAGAGCAATTGTGATAAAAACTGCATGGTACTGGTATAGTGACAGACAAATAGACCAATGGAATAGAATTGAAGACCCAGAAATGAACCCACACACCTACGGTCACTTGATCTTCGACAAGGGAGCTAAAAACATCCAGTGGAAGAAAGACAGCATTTTCAACAAATGGTGCTGGCACAACTGGTTGTTAACATGTAGAAGAATGCGAATCGATCCATTCCTATCTCCTTGTACTAAGGTCAAGTCTAAGTGGATCAAGGAACTTCACATAAAACCAGAGACACTGAAACTTATAGAGGAGAAAGTGGGGAAAAGCCTTGAAGATATGGGCACAGGGGAAAAATTCCTGAATAGAACAGTAATGGCTTGTGCTGTAAGATCGAGAATTGACAAGTGGGACCACATGAAACTACAAAGCTTCTGCAAGGCTAAAGACACCATCAATAAGACAAAAAAACCACCAACAGATTGGGAAAGGATCTTCACCTATCCTAAATCAGATAAGGGACTAATATCCAATATATATAAAGAACTCAAGAAGGTGGACTCCAGAAAGTCAAATAACCCCATTAAAAAATGGGGCTCAGAACTGAACAAAGAATTCTCACCTGAGGAATACCGAATGGCAGAGAAACACCTGAAAAAATGTTCAACATCCTTAATCATCAGGGAAATGCAAATCAAAACAACCCTGAGATTCCACCTCACACCAGTCAGAATGGCTAAGATCAAAAATTCAGGTGACAGCAGATGCTGGCGAGGATGTGGAGAAAGAGGAACACTCCTCCATTGTTGGTGGGATTGCAAGCTTGTACAACCACTCTGGAAATCAGTCTGGCGGTTCCTCAGAAAATTGGACATAGTACTACCGGAGGATCCAGCAATACCTCTTCTGGGCATATATCCAGAAGATGTCCCAACCGGTAAAAAGGACATATGCTCCACTATGTTCATAGCAGCCCTATTTATAATAGCCAGAAGCTGGAAAGAACCCAGATGTCCCTCAACAGAGGAATGGATACAGAAATTATAGTACATTTACACAATGGAGTACTACTCAGCTATTAAAAAGAATGAATTTATGAAATTCCTAGCCAAATGGATGTACCTGGAGGGCATCATCTTGAGTGAAGTAACACAATCACAAAAGAACTCACACAATATGTATTCATTGATAAGTGGATATTAGCCCAAAACTTAGGATACCCAAGATATAAGATACAATTTGATAAACGCATAAAACTCAAGAAGAATGAAGACCAAAGTGTGGACACTGTGCACCTTCTTAGAATTGGGAACAAAACACCCAGGGAAGGAGTTACAGAGACAAAGTTCGTAGCTGTGATGAAAGGATGGACCATTTAGAGACTGCTGTATCCAGGGATCCGTCCCATAATCAGCTTCTAAACGCTGACACCATTGCATACACTAGCAAGATTTTGCTGAAAGGACCCAAATATAGCTGTCTCTTGTGAGACGATGCCGGGGCCTAGCAAACACAGGAGTGGATGTTCACAGTCAGCTATTGGATGTATCACAGGGCTCCCAATGGAGAAGCTAGAGAAAGTACCCAAGGAGCTAAAGGGATCTGCAACCCTATTGTTGGAACAACATGATGTACTAACCAGAACCCCGGAGCTCTTGTCTCTAGCTGCATATGTATCGAAAGATGGCCTAGTCAGCCATCAATGGAAAGAGAGTCCCATTGGACTTGCAAACTTTATATGCCCCAATATAGGGGAATGCCAGGGCCAAAAGAATGGGAATGGGTGGGTAGGGAAGTGGGGGGCGCTATGGGGGACTTTTGGGATAGCATTGGAAATGTAATTGAGGAAAATATGTAATAAAAATATTAAAAATCAAAAAAAAAAGAAGTAGAAATTCCCAAAGATAACTCAAAATTTTTCAGATGTGTATTGAGGCTGTCCTGGACTTCACTGTGGTGTTTGCCTCTGTCTCTGTCTCTCCTCTCTGTTTTGCTCTCTTTCATCACCCCTCCCTTCAAGCAAGCTTTTTCAGTATGCCAAATATAGTGTCTCACTTTCCATAACTAGAAAAAGAAGAAAAAAATGAATTGGAGTGAATGAAGCGCCTTAAATGCACGCCTATTAGACTTGAGCTTTTTAAAATGAGGTATTGATGTTATGTTAATATGTTGTTTCTCATAATGGCTTGATGATGGTACTAATTCAAGTTGCCTTCCTGTTGAGGACTGAATCTATCAATCAACTGAAGGACCACCATTTTTAAAGCCTGTCACTTTAGTGAAGCAGAGCGAAATGATTAAAATCAAAAGTTTATTCCAGGGACTAAACCACCAACCAAAGAGTCCAACCAACACATGGAGGGACTCATGGCTCCAGCTGCATATGTAGCAGAGGATGGCCTAGTTGGACATCAGTGGGAAGAGAGGCCTTGGTCCTGTGAAGGTTCTATGCTCAGGGCCAAGAAGTCGGAGTGGGTGAGTTGTTGAGCAGGGGGAAGGGGGAAGGGATGGGAAAGGGGGCTTCAGAAGGGAAACCAGGAAAGGGGATATTATTTGAAATGTAAATAAAGAAAATATCCAATAAGAATAAAATAAAATAAACAGTATCTGTAGACCTTCATTCTGTTACTGGGATAAAACACTAAGTAAAACCAAACTAGAGGGGAAAAAGTTTATACCATATCCTTTCAATTCACAATCCATCATTGAGGAAAGTCGGGACAGGAAATCACACAGGAACTTAACCAGAAACCAAAAAGAAATGTTGCTTCCTGGTCCTCCCATCATCAGCCAAGTCCTTATACAATCCAGGATAACACACCCATGGAATCACACTGCCCACAGTGAGATGGACCCTCTCATGTCCACTAGCAACCAAGATAATCCTGACAGTTGTGTTCACAAGCAAATCTGAGCTGGAAACCTCTCAATCAATATTCACACACCAGATGACCAGTCTGTGTCAAACTGACAGTTAAAGCCAACTAGGAGAAACATTTATAGAGTGATTTTTTTTTTAACTTTTTATTTATATGTATATGCATGTGCCTGCTTGTCTGTATGTTTTACTGTATATCTGTAGATGCCCTCTGAAAACAAAAGAAGGCAACAGATACTCTGGAACTACATCTAGAGGCAAATGTGCACCTACAAATGTGGGAACTGGGAACCAAAACCAGGTCCTCTCTAACAGTGGTATTCACCCTTCATTGCAGCCCATCTCCCCAGCCTGAAGTGATTATTCCGGCAGCTGTTTTACAACAAGTCCTGGTCATTAATAAAAGCAAACCTCACTGTATAAAACAGCTGGCCGCTTTACTGGAAAAAGGGAGGTTGTTCATAAGAATCAAGATTTGGGTGAACAAGCTGATAAAATTTACGTTAGATTTCAAATAATCTTTTGTTTAATCAATTCAAAATCAAGTCACAAAATTCAGTTAGAAATGATATGATATGATATGATATGATATGATATGATATGATGTGATATGATGCCATTTGATACCATGTGGGGCAATAGGCTACTTGCAGAGAGCTTGGTTTCTAGTCGAGGCTAAATCTTGAACCCTGGGACCTGGTAGTGGTAATTCACTTAAATGGGATGGAAGGAGTTCTCTCATGTCTCCTGGACCCTGGCTCCTGTCGGAGTTACCGCCCCCACAACCCCCACAGGAGAGGCGAGTCTATCAGCCACTTAGGAATAGCACCAAGCCTTCCAACATGCAAATTCAGTTTTCTCCAAACTCTCAGTCCAAGCCAATGAAAGGTGCCTGCTGTCCAACCCTGAATCACCACCCCCACCCCCCCCCCGAACTGTATATAAAACCATGCAGGGAATTAAAAGAGGGAAAACTATTCCTTTGTCTGAGCCTTTTGTTCCAAGAGCTGTTTGTAATACTTGGGAAGAGATCTCTTCTAAAGAGCCACCTAATGTCCCGCTGCACTCCTCACTGGATTGTTGGCTTTTTTCAGGCTCAATCTGACCCAACTCAGTTCAGAGAGGCTGGAGTTACCTAGCCACCTGGCAGGCATGGCAGAAACTTCCATCTCCCTGCCTGCACTCACTTCCCTTCTCTGGAACCTTCCCATCCGGCCTGGACAGAAATCTCCATGGAAAACCTCTGGTACCCAGGCCCACAATACCATATGAATTATATTAAATGATAGCAAAGAAATGGCAAAGAGGAAGGACGAAGAGTACCATGAGGGTAATAATGTTTTTGCATATAGGGAACTGCTCATGAGTAAGAGGGTAATAAGACATCCACTAAATGATAGCACATACTGCATGAAGTCTTAGAGCAATGAGACAAGAGAAGGAGATAGATGAAACACAGATAGGAAAGGAAGAAGTCAGTATCTTTATTTGCAGGTGATATGATGCTAGTGTGGAGCAGAGACTGAAGGAAAGGCCACCCAGAGACTGCCCCACCTGGGAATCCATCCCATATACAGTCACCAAAACCAGACATTATTAGGGATGCCGGGAAGTGCTTGCTCACAGGAGCCTGATATGGATATCTCCTGAGAGGCTCTGCCAGAGCCTGACAAATACAGAGGTGGATTGTCACAGCCAGCCATTGGACTGAGAGCGGGATCCCCAATTGAGGAGTTGAAGAAGAGACTGAGGGAGCTGAGGGGGTTTGCAGCACCATGCTAGGAGCAACAGTGTCAACTGGCCAGATCTCTAGGAGCTCCCGGGGACTTGACCACCAACCAAAGAATACACTTGGGAGGACCCATGGTTCTGGCCTCATATGTGGCAGAGATGTCCTTGTTGGACATCTGTGGAAGGAACGGCCCTTGGGCCTGAGAGTGATGCCCCAGCATAGGGGAATGCCAGGGTGGAATGACAGGATTGGGTGGATGGGTGGGGGAGCACCCTCATAGAGGCAGGGGAGGAAGGGGTTTGGAGTTTCTGAAGGGGGCACATGGAAAGGGGAAAACATTTGAAATGTAAATAAAGAATATAGCCAATAAAAAAATCTCCATGAGATGATAAGCATCTTCAACAGAATAACTGGGGATGATATAACCCTGGACTATCAGGAGACTCCCTGGGAACCAACCACAAACACACCAACCAATCACAGAAACAATCCCATTGAACATAGCCTAAAGAAATCTAATCAAGGAGACAAAAGGTAGTGAATACTTTAGGACACTGAGGAAAGTAATTGCACAGGATACCAGGAGATACAAAGACCTCCCATGGTCAGAGCTTACCAGGGTTAAAAGTGCAAAAATGGCCATACCACCAAAAGCCATAAATAGGTTCCATATAATCCACATCAAAATTCCAGCATTTCACAGAAATTGAAAAAAATAATCTCAAACTTCATATTAAAAAAACCAAAATACCCAAGATAACCTAAACAACACTGAGCAATAAAACCAATCCTGGGGTATCACTACTCCTGGTTTCAAGCTATGCTGTAGAGCTACAGAAATAAAGACAGCATGAGACAAGCATAAAAGCAGCCATGAAAGCAGGCATATTTATCGATGGAATAGAATCAAGGACCCACATATAAGCTCGTACTCCTACAGCCACCAGGGTTTTGAGAAAGAGGCCAACAATATACACCAAAGAAGAGACATTGTCTTCAACAAACGGTGCTGGCCAAACTGGATAGCACCACGAAGGAGAATGAAATTTGATCCTTTCTTATCTATCACCCTGTATTAAATTCTATGTCTACTGGATCATGGACCTGAGAAGACCTGATAACCTGAACCTAACAGACAAGAAAGAAAGGAGAAAATAGATAAGAAAATGTTCAAAGATAGGAGAGGGGACAACACACCCATTGTAACTTCAACACTTAAGCTAAGTTCTGTCGTTTCTCAGACACCCTGGAATTGCCATCACAGCCCTTCCTCCCACCTGTTTACTTATGGAAACAATATTCCAATGCACATTATTCCCTGACTATCACCTTGGATGTTTTACTGTCTAGAAACTCAATATTCTCAATACTCCCAATAGAATAAAAGTGGCATGCTAAGATTATATAAGTTGATATAGACTCGATAAAGAAACTGTTTAAAATTGGGTGAACAGAATGGTAGCAAGCTGAGCTGATAACAGCTGACATTGTCATCCTTGAGCCTGCAAGAAAAATGAAGAGGAAAAATGAAGAAGGAGACAGCAGGATAGACCTGGGTTTCTCATCAGAGGGACCAGTGTGGGAAGAACTTCAGTGAAGGAGATCAGGTATATATTGCTCTCTCCTTCTCACTCTCTTTCTATGCATCCCCAGGACAACCTGTCCAAAAAGTAGAGTATACAGAAAACTGTTGCTGTAATTGCTAAAGATCCATCCTTGCTTGGAACACAGATTGAGATAGCAAGGGCTGGAGAATGACTCTGCAGTGGGAAACCCAAAGTATCCAGCACAGACTTTGATGGGATAAACAAAAATAACACTGGTCTACCTCTGAAACAGCCTACAGGAGTGTAACAAAGGTAAGCTGCAGGGGAGTTTCCAATCCTAAGACTACTGTAGGAAACTCATTTCGACTCACTGCTCCCTCATCAGAACTTCCCAGAGGGCAAACTTCCACCAGCAATCCTGCACTCTGAGGACCCTGGGAGGAAGGAGGGCTCTGTCAAGGAACTCATTATCATCTTGGAGCAAATATCCTGTGAGCAGCCAGCTGTGATTCACAAAGCCCCAAGGTCCTCCTTTCAACTGGACCTTCTCCCTAAGCTCTAGAATGCCCAGCTCCCTAACCACCATTAGACCTGTCCATCCTCCCATGCATTTGGATCATAACTGGTTTGGACAGCAGCCTATGTTCATTACGCCCAGAAACTCTTTGTATCAGTTAATTTGATTAATATCAGAGAAAACTCAATTAGGCTTGTCAGCTTCTTGCATAGGACATTTAATATCTATTAAAATGATGTCACCTCCATCAGCCCAAGGCATCATTTTCAGCTTCTCCCAAAAATCAACTCCAGAAACAAGCAATATGAAAAATGTAGCCCCATCATTTGCCATGTTCGACACACATTCTTAAAAGATGGTGTTTATGTTAATTTGCTCCCTACTCTCTCTTTTCTAAAGAACCATACTTGAAAGTAGGAATATACAAGGGTAAAGGTTAATTGGCCAAGCAGTATGAAAAGGAGAAGCGGGACAGAAAATCTCCATAGGTAGGGAGAATAATTAGTTTAGTGGGCTGACTCAGGCTCTTGCTTCAAAACAACCACACCATTTTCTTGTGAAAATGTAGATAAAGGGACCAGAGAGATGGCTCATTTGGTACAGTGCCTACTGAACAAGTATGAGGACCTAAAACTCCCATACAAAGCTGGGTGCTGCAAACGAGTGAATAAGCAAAGAGCAGAGACAGCTAGGCTAGCCCAACTCATGAGATCCCCATTCTGTGCGAGACCCTGTATCAAAGTAACAAAGGAGAGTAATCAAGGAAACTGCCAATCATCTTCTGGCCTCCATATCCATGCTCACAACTGCCTGCATGCAGGTATTCATACACTTGAATTAGCAAGTACACATACCACACAACACACACAACAACTCAACACAGTACAACACACACCAATGTGCATTTAAATGACACCTACACATTGTGACTATATAAAATATTTTTAACTATTAACAAAAAATACATAACTATTTACTAGTGGTAACTTATCCTATTAGAAATGTGAAAGCTATAGGTTAGAGTATTGTAAGGTATGTGGCACAGATCAATGTGTTGCTGTCCTATCTCAAAGCAGATTAAGTTTAGAGATGTTTGTATTCAACAGCTGTTTATTTTGCTGCTTTAACTCTTGTGCTGTCTACCCAGCATGTATAGTCTCTGTTGGAAATTGAATCTGTGTCAGATTCACTTGCCATTAGTTTTTAGAGTATCATATCTTGATACAGTTGTTGTCAATGAGATCATGGACTCTGCATTTTCAAGCATGGGCACTAGAAATTTTAATGAACCCTCCCAGGTAAGTAGTGTGCAGACCGATGAAATGGCTCAGAGGAAACACTTTTTGATTACATTTACAACCTGAATTCTATCTCCAGAATTCACAAGGTTGAAGGAATGAATTGACTCCTGAAAGTTGTCTTCTGATCTCCAAACGCCTACTATAGTACATACAAGCTTCCCCACACCTACCACACAAATAAAGAAATAAATATTTTAAAACTAACATAGCGACTGTTCTCAATAACCCATATAATTACATACTTTCATACATTTCTTGTTATTGTGTGTGTGTGTGTGTGTATGTGTGTGTGTGTGTGTTTGCGGGCTGTGTTCCACCTGTACTTGTAGAAGTCAGAGGCAATCCTAACTTTACCTGCCAAGTCACCCTAGTGGCCCAAACTCTATGCACTTTCAAAGGCTCTTCTTTGAATGTACTTCTATTTCATCCTTGCCAGAAACATGTCTAAGACTTTTCTGAAGCCTCACAACTTCTGCAAAGCTTCCTTTGCAACATATAATCTCACCACTTCCATATTTTGTATACCTTTATGATAGCTGCTGTCACACTGGGTTGAACATTTCCTCCCACCAAAGCAGTCTATGAATCACCTTACAGACAAGAAAGGAATGCTACCACAAGCCCCAGTGCTGGCCCCAGTTCCCAGCTCAGTAAACATGTCATGATAGCGATGGACTGAGCCTCCTGTGGACATCTCTGTCATCTGTCCCTTCCTTGGCTTTCCCACTCATCACCTATATCTATGAAAGAATTGTTGATGGAATATATACATGTTCAGTAGCATGGTGGGCTTCAGCCGGCTTTGACAGCACATTACGGAAAGCAATAGAGAACAAAAGCAAAAACAAGTCATCCTAATTTTACCAACATCTACAGGAGACAGCAAATCACATTCAATTCAAACAACTTCCTTTCTCACTGTCTGATACTGACAGCCACTCCAAACTTTCTTTACCCTACATTTGCATTTCTGAAGGATGCTGTCCATATTGGTCTTCTCTTTACCTTGCCTGCCCCCCCATCTCTGTGTGTGTGTGTGTGTGTGTGTGTGTGTGTGTGTGTGTGTGTGTGTGTGTGTAAGCAGGCATTTCTCTGTCTTCTGGAGCTGTTTTGTTGTCTTCCCAACAAGAAGCCTTCTATGGCTTCTTCTGGAACTTTGCACAAAGGAATAAATCTCCCCTGGCCCATTTCCTTACTAACAGTTATCTGAGGGTGCATCTTTGAGGAATTTTTTAATTAAAAAATTAAATGTCAGAAAAAATAAAAATTGTGATATGTTGACTGTTTACCTTTTTAAGTGGGCCTAGATGAGACAAAAATACAATTGTCAGGGGACTATTGAAGGGTCTTCAACAGTCATTTACTATCCTCTTTTGGCAGTACATATGAGGAGTATTCTGCATGCTGAAAGTCATTTGCCTGAGAACATTCATGAACCCCAGGTGGAAGTGTCTGACTTTGTTTCAAGAGAACATCAAAACCATTCTTTATGGAACATTTGTAAAGGAAAGCTCATATTTACACAATTCTGTCACTAGTACAAACAAAAACCACACATAAAAATGCATGCACAAATAGTCTTGTCAAATCTGCCTTCACCTTTTCTGTTCTATTTCTTTCTTTGTGATCCGACATAGGCATCAAGCGTTCACTTCCAAAAGTATCTCTTAGTTCTGAGAAGATGGAGTTGTGTGTTCTTTCCCTTGAGGACTGCTGTTTCTCAAGAGGAGAGTTTAGGGGAGCATGGAGAGAGGGCCTGGCTAGGGGGAGTAAACACCTGAATTTCATGGACAGAGTTCCAGAGTTAGGTGGCTTATTACTTGAAGTGTGACTTCAGATCAATTAATAATCTCTCTGAGACTTGCCTTTTTTTCTTTTCTGTTGAATGAGCATTATCAAGGAATGGGTTTCACAGGGAAGCTTGAGGGAACATAGGAGGCAATACGTGAGTGTGTAAACCTAATACCTATGTAGAATGATAGTTAAAATGGACATATGCATGAGAGAGAGAGCGAGAGCGAGTGAGCGAGAGAGAGAGAGCGAGAGAGAGAGAAGAAGAAGAAGAAGAAGAAGAAGAAGAAGAAGAAGAAGAAGAAGAAGAAGAAGAAGAAGAAGAAGAAGAAGAAGAAGAAGAAGAAGAAGGGGAGGGAGAAGGGGAGGAGGGTGGGAGGAGGAGGGAGACAGGGAGAGAGGGAAAGACACAGGGAGGGAGAGAGAGGGAGGGAGGGAGGGCAGGAGGGAGAGAAGGGAAAGGAGGGAGGGAGGGAGAAAGGGGAAGGGAGATAGGGAGGGGGAGGGAGGGAGGGAAGGAGGGAGAGAAAATTTGTGAGTCAGCCATTCCAAACAAATCTGGAACAATTGGAAGGGATGGTAGGAGGCTAATAAGCAAGGAAAGAGAGAAGAATTTGGCAGTGGCAACCAGTCCTCTGCTTGCCAGTGATTAACCTGGCAGTGGTCCAGTAGTGGAGTGTGACTTACACTGTGAAAGTGTTCAAGAAGAGAATGGTGAATTCACTTGTATCTGTCTAGTTCAAAAATATAAGGACAACATCTAAAAGTTATCTAGCATATAATAGATGCTCAGGAAAGACATGATGAGTATTCCTCTGGTTTCTGGCATGCAGTATACAGTAAGTCTTCAATAAAAGTATGCTGTCTAGGGAATATTAATTAATACTTACCTTTGATATAAAGTACTCAGTTTTCTAAACTATGTATGTAATCTCACTTTGTTTTTGCTATCTTGCTGTAAGATTAGCAGTTTTATTTTCCATATTGAAAGTAAGAGAACTGAGACATACTTCTAGTTGCTCACAGCTTAAACCTGGGGACTCTAGTAAGTTTAAGCTATTACCACAGTTACCAGCCTATAAAGCAAGGACTTTAGAATGCTGCCCATTCTTTCACTCTTAGTCTAAAGCTTAATGTCCACATTGGGAGAGGGGGATTCATATATTTACAGTAGGGATAAGGTTAAGTTTGCTCACCTATAATTAGAGACTGTGACAGTTATCCTCTTTATCACAAAGAATTGTTTTACACATCGACATGAGCACTTACATGAGCAGCCATGTAGCGCATTATATTTTGCATTCTTTACCCTGTAATGGAACAGAAAGAACATTGACTTGGAAGCTCACAGACTTACAATCAAATGTTGTCCCTTCCTATTAGTTTTATAGCCTTAGGTGTAAAACTCTGCCTTTCCTTCCTCATCTATAAAATAAGAAAAGTTATTTATACCGACTTTGGGGTTATGATCGTCGTAAGTGAGATTAAAAGTGAGATTAAAGCATGTTTCCCCCAAAATAATTGTGTCTGAGCACCTGTGGTTAGGGAAAGACTAAAGGCTGTCTCTTCTCATGTCACACGGTTTTTATATAAGTCCCAATATGTGACTGCTTTGGTTTCTAAAGATTTGGCACAGCTGCAACTACAATTTCTTGAGTACCTGTTACATGGGTTTCTCGTGGAGAAAAAAACGAGAGTAGAGCTTCTTTACATCTGTACTTCATGCTTCATGGTCCTTTAACTAAAACTTTGTTGATAAGTGCCTAATATGTAAAAAGCTCTGCGTGCTAAACACACACATTTCAATGAGTTTAGAGCTGTGCACTAGTAGCCATCATGACTATCAAAAGTGTTCCCCACCCCCATCTGATTTTTTTATTACTTAACTCTTTTGTTCGTGTGATAAGATATGGATTTATTCTCTTACCTGGCCATAGGAGCATGCACCTATATTTGCAAATTGTGGGGGCTGAGGCAAAAGGATTTTGGTTTTGAGGACATCCTTGTCTGTATAATGAGACCTTATTTCAGAACAAAATACACAGAGAGAGACTTAAAAAATCTATCACTAGGTTCTAGCTCTTTTTGTCTTAAAATGTATTATGTCTATACATGTATGTATGTTTTGCCTGCATATATGTATCTTTGCCATGTGTGTGGCTTGTATCTGTAACAGCTAGAAGCAGATGTTTAATTCCCTCGAACTGAGTTACAGATGGTTGTGAGCTATCATGTGAGTCCTGGGAACTAAACCCAGGTCCTCTGCAAGAGAAGCAAGTGCTCATAGCCTCTGAGCCATCTGTCCAGCAGCATTCTAGGATCCAGCTCTTAAAACATCTATCATTTCCACACAGGGAAGCATAACTCCTATGTATGGAACTGTGGGGGCACTCACAAGCCCTAGTCATATCTCACCAGGCAGTGTGGCATAAAGTAGATCTTCAGTACATACAAAATGTCAGACATTTCAACCATTAACTCCCAATTTCTCCCTCTTTGTAGCCCTGGCAACCACCATTCTGATCTCTGTTTGCTGGACTTTGCTATATGAAGTTTGACAAAGATGTGTGAGGATACAATAGTCACCAGTCTGTCTGCCGCCAGATTCACCCAGACTGTGACTTTTGGAATTCCTTCTTGTGAATCTATGTGATATCACCTTGTCTATACATACCATGGCTTCTATATCTGTTGCCCACGAGCACCAGTGGGCATGTAGGATGTTTCTCTATCTCTGTTACTGTGAATGATGCTGCAGTAACCATTGGAATGCAGCTAGCACTCTAAGGTCCCCTTTTCAGTTCACTTTTACATGCACCCAGAAGTGAGGCTAGCCGATCATCAGTTTGTTCCAGGTTTACATTTTCATGCACCATCACATTGTTTTCTGTAATAAATGAACCAAGTTACTTTCCAAACAACATTGTCAACATTTCTGTTTTTCTACATCATCACCAACACTTGATATCCTGTTTTTGTGCTGGCTATTTTACCTCTTTGTGGTTTTGCTTTCTTTTTTGGAGATGATTAGTGCTGCTGAGCATTTCTTCAAATACTTGTTTGTCTTTTGCTTTTTAAATAATAACTCTCCATTTCAATATCTCGGCCATTAAAATTAATTTATTTCTTTAATATTATTTTGCTAGTAAGGTGGATGAGTTCCCTGTATATTTGGAATTTTAAAGCATCAATAAAGGAAATTAAGGTACACAAATAAATGAAACAAGGTTCTTGCTTACGCACTGAAAGAATTAAGATTGTCTAAGCTATAGTATCTACTCAAGGCCATCTACATAGAGTTAATGTCCTGGCTAACAAAACCACAAAGATGCTTTTTCCCAGAAGTAGAAAAGTAGAATCTTTCAACTTCATATTGACACAAAGGCTGAAATGAACCAAAATACATTTTCCCAGTAAGACCAAAGAGGAGGCATCTTTGAGGTGTACTACTTGATTTCAAAATAGACCTAATGGGTATCTAATCAGAACAATGTGCACTGGCATGAACATAGGCATGGAGATGCTAACAAACCCGACACATAGAGTGATCAGTTTCAAAAAGGCTGTGGAGATGCACAATGGAGAAAATACAGTCTAGAGTAGGGACAGGCTAACCAAAGTAGGAAAACAAAAACACAAATAAACAAATGCATTACATCACATTAGAAGGCTTCTATATAGTGAAGCAAACACTCAACAAGACACGCAGGCAATCAACCAAATGCAAGGGAGTATTTGTTCAGTATACATGGGATACGGGTAACACTCTGAAGAAATTTCAGAATCATCTCCATTCATTTCACACAGTCAACTCCCTTTATGTAACCTAAGCAGTTCATTGCTTTATGCCTTGTCATCTCTAGAAGTTACCATGTGCCTCTAGACTTTATTTTAATGAATATTTATGGTATAATTTACACTGATGTGAGACACACAATGGGTCCTTTCTGTGCTGTTAAGACCTGGAATTTTGTGTATGGAGGATAGGATTCGTGTCATTTCCCAGGTTGCTATTAAGAAAACACAAGCTATAAAGTTTAGTGGAGCGGAGCTCCTGGGTCTGATTCACACAGCTTAGAAACCCCTTTGTACAGACTTTTGTTTCTGTCTTTTGTTTTTACAAAGTGCTGATCTTATTTGACTTAAATATTAACGTTAGAACATTTTAGTAACTCATTAACTTTCCTTTTCTCAATTCACCATAAGAAGTTTACTATGACCAAACTGAAGGGAGTCCTATGATTAACACACCTCTTTCTCTCTCTCTCTCTCTCTCTCTCTCTCTCTCTCTCTCTCTCTCTCTCTCTCTCTCTCTCTGCCCCCCCATCTACCTCTACCTCTCTCTCTCCTTTCAGGTATCATGAGAAAGAATTTGGTTTCTTTATTAACACATACAGTCGATTTTAAGCATGTTTGCTCAACTCCAGGGACATAATGCTTGGGATAGCTGGAGTCATTTTAGACTATTAACAACTGATGGGATTCTATTGACATGATCATGTAAATAAACTCCAGCAGTGGTACCAAATGCTTACCTTGTCCACAGATACTGTCTCTATCAAAATACTCTCCCATTTTATATCTTATTTGGGGGGAAATTGAAAATTTTTGATGTGAAGAGAGTTTTCCCAGCAATGTTGCTTCCAAGAATATATGTGGACTTCTCCTTTATAGAACTAATCTCTTAGGAACCACCAGACTGATTTCCAGAGTGGTTGTACAAGCTTGCAATCCCACCAACAATGGAGGAGTGTTCCTCTTTCTCCACATCCTTGCCAGCATCCGCTGTCACCTGAATTTTTGATCTTAGCCATTCTGACTGGTGTGAGGTGGAATCTCAGGGTTGTTTTGATTTGCATTTCCCTAATGATTAAGGATGTTGAACATTTTTTCAGGTGCTTCTCTGCCATTCGGTATTACTCAGGTGAGAGTTCTTTGTTCAGTTCTGAGCCCCATTTTTTAATGGGGTTATTTGATTTTATGGAGTCCACCTTCTTGAGTTCTTTATATACATTGGATATTAGTCCCCTATCTGATTTAGGATAGGTAAAGATCCTTTCCCAATCTGTTGGTGGTCTTTTTGTCTTATTGATGGTGTCTTTTGCCTTGCAGAAGCAAAAAAAAAAAAAAAAACAACAACAAAAACACCTAATCTCTTGATTTCCATAAATTTATCTTCTGGCTTCCAGGGACTCAAGACCAATGATGACTGGCTTGGACTGTATATAAATGCCTACATTTGAATGCTAGTGTGGTATTTTGAATATGCTTGGCTCAGAGAGTAGCACTATTTGGAGGTGTGGCATTGTTGGAAGAAGTGTGACCCTCCTCCTAACCACATGGGAGTCAGTTATCACCTACCAGCCTGTAGATGAAGATGTAGAACTCAGCTCCTCCTGCACCATTCCTGCTTTGATGATAATGGACTGAACCTCTAAGCCTGTAAGCTAGCCCCAATTAAATAGAGGCTTATAAGACTTGTCTTGGTCATGGTGTCCGTTCACAGCAGGAAAACCCTATCTAAGACAGAAGTTGCCTGGGCCAAGCATATTCAAATTACCACAGCTAGTAGAATCATATTTTATAAATGTGACCTTGGATAGGTACTTTAGTCTTCTGATCCTATTTTTATACCAGTGAAATTATTTCAAACATTTAAAAATTAGTAGTAATACTTCGGATGTCTTAGGTGCACATTGAGTAAGGTTGCCTATTTATAGCCCTAAAAGTATTTGATCATCACAGAGTCCTGAGAAGCACTGCTGTCATAGCTTTGTCATTATTATATAAGCTGGAAAAGTCACCAGAGGCCCTTACTATAATTGTCATATTCATTCCATGCATTAAGTTCCCAAGGGGAGTCACAGATGGCCCCCAGCATTTCTATGTGACTTTTCTTTATGAGAGGAGAGCATACCATAGGGATCACCCCAGCCAGTCATGTCCTCACCTATGAGTAGGGAAAGACAAGTGCAAGGACTGAATCAAGTTTTAAAATTTTATGACTTGGACTTCATTAACACAGCCACCAAAAACCTGTTCGCTTTCTCACTGACCTCAGCCATTAATTCCTTCAACAAACTGTTGATATTCATATCATTAGCAGCTGCATTGATGGTTTAATTAAAATTTGAATACGCCATCCAATTTAAGCCACCTGCTATGTTGTATTTCCACTTAGATCTTAAAAACACAAAATGTTCTCTCTTTCTCTCTCTCTCTCTCTCTCTCTCGTTAGCTGGTTGAAATGCAAAGCAGGGAAAGGCTATGATGGTGGAATTCTGCCAATGTCCATTAATCTGGTTTCATGGTGTATGTGTGACTTCCACACACCTAAGATCTAGAAAGGGGGTTCTAAATTGCAACAATGGTTAGGAAGTCTCCAGTTGAGGTGCTCTCTGTCCACAGTTCATGGTCAAGTCATCTTAATATTTAGCCTCTTGTTGTGTACCTTTTAACTAATGGACATTAAGATCAATGGGTCTTAAGTTTTCTATTATTTACAAAGATCATTGAACTTACACTTCAGAGTGGATCATTTTCACATGCCAATATATGCATCATCCATGAGGTCACTGCCTAGTGATCTTTGGGACATATGATTATTACTGAAAACTAAGACTTCAAATGGCCTCAGGATGTAACAGTATTTGATGAGAAATCTTTTAGAAATGATAGTGAGGTTGGACCCATTACAGCTGTGACTCCCCTGACTTGTGCTCAACTGATGAGTGTGTGCAGAAGACCAGTGGTCTTTGCATGTTTCTATTTCTCATTATTTACTGTGAATGCTCTGGATACAGGACCTGACTTTGGATCACCATAGGGTGTTCATGGCCCTATGGCTTTCAAAAACTATTCTATTATTGGACAAAAGATTAGTTTATGGGCTTCTATCAAATCCATTGTTAGTATGGACTCTTGCACATATTCCCCAGTTGGTAGGTTTCTTAATATTCCAACCTCCTACAGAAATTGCCTGGGGTGAAGGCTACTTACTCCAGTCTCCACTCTCCCTGTAATACCCACATCCAGAAATCAATCCATATAGTATACAATGACCTGATCCTCTTTCCTTACCAAGGACTATTCTGTAAAGGACCAGTACAGTGTCAGATCAGTTAATGTTGTAGCTGAGACCTTTTCTGTGACACAGGGCAGCCCCTCTGTTCTGTCTTTGTCTGCACTCTCTTTTTTCCTAAGTATTGATCCCAAGGGTATTCCTTGAAATACCCACTGCCAGTGGATTTCTCAGAGTTGCCATTCTGGGAGCTTCACAGACAACAGGACAAGAGTCAATTCGACAATGTAAATGAGCATGCATTGATTACACAGGCTTGTGAGTCACTTTCCACTCCCTGTCTTTCTGACTTAAAGCAATCCCCTATGGTGTTAGAAACTACAGTCTTCACTTTACAATGGAGAAATCTGTGCAGAGAAACATTATCGACATTGTCAAAGGTCACAGAGTTTGAAAGGGTTACATCTGGGACTCAGATTATAACATTCTAAGCATAAAACACCAAGCTCTTGGACTGTTGATGTCAAATTATTTGAAAGATGTCTCTTTTTTTGCTCCAATAGAACAATAACATAAACCTAAAAGTCATTCAATATGTTTCATATCCTTAGAGGAATGTATAATATTAGTCCAGACAGATAAACTTTCTAACAGCATTGTGCAAAGCTCCATACAAGTATACATGACTAAACAACATCCCAGAGACTATTTACCAGGAGACTTTACCTATTTTAGTAACTTCAGAGGTGGTTTCCCACAGAGTGTTGACGAAGAGATTTGTTCCATCATCCAACATGTGACTGTATACAACTGTGAACATGTCCAACTTGTGAGTTAAAATTCTAAGCAGTAGACATAAAGTATGCAGTAAGATACATAAGGCACTCTACATCATTGGGGCTTAAAGTCTAGTGGTGTGTGCCATCACCAAAATTATTAATGACAATTAAGGAGTGTGATGCATACTATGAAAGACAAGAAAAGCAAGGAAGGTACCATGTAACAGAATGACAGAGTGATAACCTACTCCTCTGTGAGGATGGTCAAAAATGGCCTCTCTTATTGGGAACAAAACACCCAGGGAAGGAGTTACAGAGACAAAGTTTGGAGCTGTGACGAAAGGATGGACCATCTAGAGACTGCCATATCCAGGGATCCATCCCATAATCAGGTTCCAAACGCTGACACCATTGCATACACTAGCAAGATTTTGCTGAAAGGACCCAGATATAGCTGTCTCTTGGGAGGCTATGCCAGGGCCTAGCAAACACAGAAGTGGATGCTCACAGTCAGCTATTGGATTTATCACAGGGCCCCCAATGGAGGAGCTAGAGAAAGTACCCAAGGAGCTAAAGGGATCTGCAACCCTATAGGTGGAACAACATTATGAACTAACCAGTACCCTGGAGCTCTTGACTCTAGCTGCATATGTATCAAAAGATGGCCTAGTTGGCCATCTCTGGAAAGAGAGGCCCATTGGACACACAAACTTTATATGCCCCAGTACAGGGGAACGCCAGGGCCAAAAAAATGGGAATGGGTGGGTAGGGAAGTTGGGGGGAGGGTATGGGGGACTTTTGGGATAGCATTGGAAATGTAATTGAGGAAAACACGTAATAAAAATATTAAAAATAAATTTAAAAAAAGAAAAAAATGGCCTCTCTTATGAGAGGACATTTGAGAAAAGTCCAGAAGAGTGAGGGAGAGATGGCTTCCTGGGAGTCTGGAGAAAAGGTTGCAAGCATGGCCTCCCAGAAATGTACACACCAAGAAGAGGAAGGGATGTGACCTGCCCTGCCCTTTGCTCAGCTTTCTCTCTTCCTCTCCTCTGGGCTCACCTCCTTAGTGACTGTTCACTTCACTACTTTGTGCAATATTTAAACAATATTGAGACCCACAATCATCTTTGAGACTCGATCCCATAATAAACTATCTTTTAAAATAAATGTTGTCTTTAGATGTCTGTCTAGTAGGCAAATGGAAAATTCACATTTCTAAAACTGATAACTTATGTATTCCCTCTCAAACTATTCCTTGTGCTAGTATTCCTTATCTGAAAAACTTCTACTCCCACATACCTGGTGTAGAATTCTCATTGCTCCCTTTCCCACATCCAAACTACTAATAACTCATGTTTGTACTACCTTCAAAATATATTCTTTAAGTATTTCCTTCCATTTCTGCTGTTTTCTCTGTATGATTAGGCTGAGTATCTCCTAATATGCTCATTACTCCACCTTAATTTTTTGTTGTTCTTTTAGCTTTTTATTTATCCTTATGAATTTCCCATCATATATCTAATTCCATTCATCTACTTGTCCATTGGTACCTTCCCTCTGCTGTTCCAACTTCTCCCATGGTAGAAGCTGTGATGTATCATGGGTGGTCTATTCTATACCCTTTTGTTCTTACAAATATTTATTGCAATGTGTCATTTGTCTGGTTTGAGGCCTCTGGCTTCTGCTACACTATCAATACTGGATACTCACCAGGACTCCTCTCAGATATCCTGTTGTTGCCCTGAATCATGGAGATCCTTCAGCCTCAGATCTGTAGGACTGCCTCCTTCAAGCATTTGAGAAGTTTATCAATGGAGTAGATCTTGGGATGGGCCAACTTAAAGCCCTGGATCTGGGCCTGGGTAGTAACTGAGTAGGTCAGCCCTCCAGTTCTCCCATACCTACACTACCAGGGACAGCTCTCCAATGCCTCTACCTCCTCTGCTAGCTTACTAAATTCCTCAGCTGACAAGGGGCAGAGCCAGCTTTCCTTCTCTCATGCCCAAGGGTCCAGCTCTTCTGCACCCATGCCAGCAGTGCCTACTCTATTATGCTGCCTAGGCAAGGTGCAGGGCCCACTCTCCCAAGTGCTGCAGCCAGTGAGGGACTAGGCTAGCTTTCTTGCTTCCATGATCTTGAGACCACTCTCCCACCTGCCATAGGTGGTGAGGAGAATGGGTGTGAGAAGGGCATCTCTCCCTTGCCCATGCCACTGCACAGAGACAAGTTGCAGGGTCAGCTTTCCTTCACTCCAACCCTCAGGGACAGCTCACCCATCCTCCTCTACTACCAAGGTCAGCTCTACTGTGCTGCCCAGCTGAGGTTCAGGGCCCACTCTCCTAAGTGCTATAGGCAGTGAAGGGCAGGGACAGCTCTCCCACTCTCATGACCCTGGTGCCAGCTCTCCAGCTTGCTACAGATGTCAAGGGGTTTGGGGTAAGGGACATCTATTCCTCCCCATGCTACCATACAGCAGTGAAATCCAGCTTACCCACAACTCCCACAACCATGGTCAGTTCTACTGTGTTCTTGGTTAAAGTGAGTGGCTGCTTTCTTGAGTACTATAGCTGGTAAGAGGTGAGGGCAGTTCTCCTAATCTCAAGCCTTACATGCCAGCTCTCTCAAACTGCTCAGGTCAATGCTCAGTGTGGGGCCAGCTATGCACAGGTCTCAGATGTCATGGTACCAGACAGCAGCCCAGAATGGGGACAAATCCCTGGCCTTTAGTGGTAACAGAACTCCAGTGTTGCAGGCTCATGGACCCAGTGGCTGATGGCATCACCAGATACTCACACCAGGCTATTCTTTACTACCCTGGACTTTTCAGTTCTACCTCCCTTCCTTATGCACACATCCTTCTGCTTTTCTTTCTCTTCCATCTCTCTACCACTTACTTGCTCACCTTAGTGGAACTCAGGGCCTCTGGGTATCTAGGGTCATCTCAGAAGTGCTATGTTCAGCCCAAGCCATGTGGCACCAGGCAGGGGGCCTCTCAGGCTTGCTCCTTGCTTGGCAGAGTGTTGCCAGGACACCATTCAATTTTTAACACATCATACCCAAGAACCAGACTGAATCCATGGCTATTCTGACCCAAATCCTCAAGGTTTATCTATCCCTTTTCACTCTAAATATAACTTCCTGGCAGAGGCCTGCCTCTTCTAGCCACACTGACCATCTTGTTATTCAAAACACACAGCTCTCGTGTTGGCACTGTGTCTCCATTGTTCCTGGGTGGTCATTCACATGTATGCTCTTTGCTCACACTTTCTTGTCATTCAAGATTGTGATCCAAGGTCACCTTACCCAGTAGACATTTTCCACACTGTGTCATCTGAATTGTAATCCCAGTCATTTTATTCTTTTCTCTAGCTTCTTCATCCATAACAGTTATCCAATCCAGTACTGTATATTTAGTATCTGTTTCTCCCACTAGCATGTGACCTTCTGCAGCAGGAACTTATTTGGCCACTGCTGGACAATGAAGTATATGTAAGACTTGCTCCATTATGTCCTGAATAAATCAATAGACACTGGAGGACACTGGAGCTGAGCACTCAGCCAGCTCAGGAAAGAGGAGACTACAGCAGGCAACAGGCAGAGGCATATTATGCTGATGTGTGTGTAAATCACGTTGTGAAATTTGAGTTGTATTCTAAAGGTCAGTAGGAAAACCCTGGAAGAGTTTTATGTATCATAGTGCTAAGGTATAAATTACTTTTGGGAAATATTAGCTACTTCGTAATAAAGTAAAATAAATCAGCTACCTTGTCCATGGTAGATGGAGGAGGATGAGCCTGAAAGTAGAGAAAAGGTTAGGACAGTCTTAAAGGAATTTTGCCTGAGATAAGGAAAGCGTGTGCTACAGAAATGGCCATGAAGGATAATGAGATTTGAATAGGCTCAGGATCTTTTACAGAGACAATAGGATGTGATATTGGACTGATCTCTGGGAAGAAGACAGGAAGAAAATAATTATACTTTAGCACTTGGTATGAACAACCTTGAATGTTACAATGTTGCTTATCAAGCAGATTAGGAGAACAAATATTTTATATGAGGTAGTCAAAAACTAAGACAGTGTTTCAAGATCTTTGTTTTTAAGTGATTGATGAATTCCAATAAAGATGGCCTTTTGTTTGTTTTTTTGTTTGTTTGTTTGTTTGAGATAGCAGAGACCTTAGACATACAAATGTAGAAGAAAATGAGATGTAAGATGAAATTACATATTTGTGATGCATAAGCCTACAGAGAAGTCTTACAGTCTGCAGGAGATATATACCACGTGTGATACTAGCCTTTTCTCATGAAAACTCACTAATATTTAGTATCCAGGAAGGGTACTAGTGGAAGATAGAAGGAGATGGACTATGTCGAATAGGTAGGGAGAGAATGGGCAACCTTGTCTTGTTCTTTATTTTTGTGGAATTGCTTTGAGTTTCTCTCCATTTAGGTTAGTACTAATTATGAACTTTCTGTAAACTGCCTTTATTTTTTTAAGGTGTTTCCCTTTTATATCTAATCTCTTCACATCATTTTATCATGAAGTGAAAGTTAGATTTTGTCAAAGGTCTTTTCTGCATCTATTGAGATGATCATATGGCTTTTGTTTTTCTCTTTTTTTAACATGGTTATTATATTTATATATTATTGATTTATGTAAGTTGAATTATCCCTATATCTTTGGGATGATGCTTAATCGATAATGGTGGATTTTCTCTTTAATGTCCTCTTGGATTTTGTTTCTAAGACTTTTACTGAGAATTTTGCATGTATATGTATACAGAACATTTGTTTGTAATTCTCCTTCTTTGTTGGGTCTTTATGAGACTTAGATATCAGGGGAACTGTGCAAACCCAGAAAGAGCTGGAAATATTTCTTTTGTTTCTATTTTGTGGAATAATTTGAGAAGTATTGGCATTAATTCTTCTTTGGAAACTTGATAGAATTTTGTACTAAAATCTGTCCAAGTTTTATTTCACTAAGGATTATAGCTCTATTTAAATTGCTTATCTGATTTTGATACCTTGATAGACATGGTATTCCTTCTTTTAGCTAGTGATAATTTCTTCTATGATTTTGTTGTCTGTTATTTTCTGTGCCTTTGGCCTGGGTTTCTTCTCCTTTGGCTATTCCTACTAGTTGCATACTTGTTCTTTGCATAGTGTGCTTGGATTCTTGGATGATTTGTATCAGAATTCTTTTAGATTTAACATTGTCTTGAGTGAAATATCAATTTCTTTTATCTTGTCTTCAATGCCTATGATTATCTCTTCCACCTTATATAGTCTCCTGATGAGGCTTTCTTCTGATATTTCTATTCAAGTTTTTACATTTTTTATTTCTAGTTTTCTTGCAATTTGGTATTTCTTTATTGATTTTATTGATTCTATTTCCATCATCATGTGTTTAACAGTTTTCTTCATTTAATTTCATTGTTTGTGTTTTACTAAATATCATTAATGGATTTGTTCATATTCTCTTTAAGTTTCATAGTAGCTATTTTGAAGTTCTTGTCTTGTACTTCAGCTATATTGCATGTCTCAAGGCCTAATGTGTGTAGTAGGTTGCTATGCTCTAATGGAGATATTTTGTCCTCATTGTTACTGATTGTGTTTTTAATCTGCTGTGTAAGCATCTGGGTTTGGAATAATGGCAATTCTATGTGTTAATATCCGGTCATGACTTTGTTGGATGGGTTTTCCAGTTCTTGGCTTCTGTTGTTCTCTAGATCTCTGGTGCACATGTGGCTGTGGGTTATTAGTAGGGAGTGTTTCTGAGTCCTTGCCAGATGTAATCTCTGGAGATCTCAGATAGAACTTGTTTCTAGGTACTGGGAGCTGAAAGGCAGGAATGGGGATAGGCTAGAAGGATGGGCAGGGGTTGGGGAGCTGAAGAGGTCCATGGGGGAAGAAACACTAATCTTCTGTAAGGTTCTATAGAGTCCACAGGGAATGGAAGAAGAGAAGGAGAACAGGACCCTGCAAATAGTCTAATATAGCACTGAGGATAAAGCTAGAGAATTGGAAGGGGAGGACTGAAAGGAGCATAAGGATTGCCTATTTTCTCCTCTGGGTGGCATGACCAGCACATTTCCACAGAGACACAGCCTTGGGTGAGATTGAAGGTTGAAGTGATGAAGAAAGTCTGTAGGAGGAGCTACTTAGTTTCCTGAGAGTTTGGCAGACAGAAAAAAACAGACTGAAGAAGGAGTTCTGCTACCAAGCTGAAGATAAGGTTGGGGAATTAGAATGGGGGATGAAAAAGAAAGTGAAAATGGCCAACCTGATTCCCTGTCCAGCAGGGCAGGCAGGTTTTCAGGAAGAGACTGACTTGAGTATTGTTGGGGTGGGACAACGGGAAAGGGTGAGGAAGAAAAGCTTTGTAAATATTCAAAACATAATATGTATACTTACTATATATAATATATCATATCTAAGATATAATATTTTATATTTTGAATATATAATCTTCCATAAAATAATATAGTATTTTATATTTTGAACATTATTTATCTTTTAAAAACACAAAATCTTGTTACTCTAAAACTATAGATGAACTTTTAATGTAATATGATGAATAAAATAAGCCAAATACAGAAAGACAAATTATTAATCATTTATGGTCTCAATTATACATTGAATCTAAAATATTTGAGCCCATAGAACTATATAGCAAAACACTGTTTTCAAGAATTTGATAGTTGGGAGGAGGATGGTGTTGTGGTTGTTCAAACGAAGGGAAGTTTCTATTAATTAGGACGAATGAGTTCTGGGAATCTATTGTTCAACATAGCTACTTTAGTTAATGTTTTATGATTGAAATTGCTAAGAGATTAGATGTTAAATGTTCTCATCACATTAAAGTGATAACTATAGAAGATAATGGATACAGCAGTTTGACTGATTTGCTGATATTTGTGTGTGTGTGTGTGTGTGTGTGTGTACAGAGAGAAAGACAAAATACATAACATAATTTGCAAAAACATATACACATTTTTACTTGTAAATTATGTCTTAGCAAAGTTGGAAGAAGAGAAAAGTTCAATGGAGAAATAACACAAAAACAGAAACTTAAAAGGTTGGAGGGAAGAAATCTGGTGGTTTGAAGAGTGTATACTAAGTTTTTTTCTCATCATTTCTATTGGTGGCTTCTAGGAAATGAAGAGTCATTTTGTTCATGACATTTAAGAGCATTAAAACAATTCTTTGAATTGGAAAAAGAAATGCTTGCATGAAGCCTAGATGAGTGATAACCCGTTGATGTCCAAACAGTAGTTTAGAAATCTCAAATTAGTGAGGGGAATTCTTTTGTTATGATCATAAGAATTATGACCAGAGTTGGTATAAACAACAATAAATTAATTTGTGTTCACCAAATAACACCATTTACTGACTACCCAGCATGAACTGGCTTTAGTATGAGCTCAGGAGATAATGTACACTAAATTTCCCTATTCCTCACTGATTTCCATTGTATCTGATTTGTTGAACACATAGTTCTTAGATTGTTCAACTTACACACAAAGAAGAGCAAACCTATTGTTTTACACTTATCCTAATAAATATTGAAAATCGAATGTCTTTTGTTTGATGTTGGCAATAGCACTTGAGTCTACAATTCTGTGTGATATAAAAGTGTTGTACATTATAATTTAGAAGAAATTGTGTTTTCAGAGAACAGTAAAAAGGACTAGATATTTTGAAAATTAAAAGTTTAATAATAGGGATGGCATGTTTTGGGCATTCAATCAATGCCTATTGGGTTGCCCTTGTTCTGTTCAATCCATTGAATTTTCTTTTAAACTAGAGAAGAGAGATACCTTTTTTAAAAACTGAAAAGAAAATAATAAAATCACACACACACACACACATGCTATGAGAAATAAGTTAATCATGAATTATTTTATTCAAGTGGATACTTTGGTCTAACCCCACTACAGAGGAAACCAAAAGACAGGGACAAATTTCCTTCAGACATGATTAACTGTCACTCATTTTCCTGTTAGTGGCTGAAGGGCAAAGGAAGTGCAATAGTTTTGATTCCAGTGATTAAATCAAGAGTGTATAGGTTTGAAGGGCAAGGAAGGAAGATTGAGTTAAATCATAGAAATTCAACTAGAGGAAATAACAATTAGGCTGATCGGACTACCTCCCACAGGAGAAAGGAAACCTTTTTAGAGTGCTACCTTGTCACTGGCATTAACAACTCAATTGTATAAGTCCAATTTGATTCATTCATCCAACAGATATTTATTAAGTGCCCACTATGTCACAGAGACTGTTCTGAGCACCGAGGATACAGCCAGGAGCAGTCAGGCGAAGTGTCTATCTTCATGAAGCCTATAATACAGTCCAGGGAAAAGACATTAAATAAACACATACATAAAGTGTCAGTAGCGATAAGTGTAAGGGAAACTAAAGTCGTGCACAGAAGTCCCACTCCATTATTATGTCACATTACATTGGTCAAGCAAGTTATTAAAGCCAGAAAGGATTAAAAGAGAGGAGAACAGAATTAGACTTCACCTTTAAAGGGAGGGATTGCAAGAACAAAGTCTCATCTCCAGAGGCTATGAACTGAGCCCTGGTAAGAACTGACTATTGGTGTAAAGGGATTTGACTGTTGTGCACACAACCAACGGGGAGGTCAGGTGCAAGTGTGAACTGCCAAGGTCACTTATCCACAGATGCTCTAAACTCACAAGCAATTTATTGGACATTTAGATTCTCTTTAGCAGAGTTATGGTGAAAAGTAACACAACAGATAACAGGTTACTCAACCTGACCATACTGTTTAAGCCAGGAGCAGTGAGACACACTTATAATCCAGGCACTTTGGAAACAATGCAACTGAATCCGGAATATGAACTACTGTAACTACATCATGTGCTCCAGGCTGCATAGCAAGGTTTTTTTTTTTTTTTACATATCTGTTGTTTTTTCCATGGGAAAGAAGGAGTGATGGGACTTCATTCCCACATGTTAATAAGTACATCCTATACACCAGTGATGGGTACTCTGATGAGAGCCCATGGACCCTGTCTTTAAGGACATTTATTTGTGGAAACAAAAAGTAAGTTATTCAGTCAGAGTATACTTTAATAAAATATTCAGTTTCTTAATGTTCATTGGGAAATACTGACCAATGCAAGCAGAGTGTCTTTTACAAATGTGGGTGCCTTTGCATTTGGGACATAGATGTTCAGAACTAAGATTTGGGACTTCCTTTTGGTGGATTTTTTCTTTGATAACTTTTGGTTGAAAGTCTATTTTAGGGGATATTAGAATGGCAACTCTCACTTGTTTCTTGGGACCATTTGCTTGGAAAACTTTTTCCCAGCCCTTTATAAATTCTGAGATAGTGTCTGGCTTCATCACTGAGGTATGTTTCTTGTATGCAGCAAAATACTGGATCCTGTGTGCATATCCAGCTTGTTAGCCTGCATCTTTTTATTGGGGAATAGAGTCAGATATTAAAAACAGATGATTGTTCCTTCCTGTTATTTTGGTTGTTGTTGTTGCTGCTGGAGATGCTATGTGTGTGTGTGATTGCCTTCTTTTGGGCTTGTTGTGAGATGTTTAATTTCTCATGTTTTCTTGGGTGTAGTTACCCTCCTTGCTTTGGAGTTTTCCTTCCAGAATCCTCTATAGGGATGGATTAGTAGGACGATAGTGTTTAAATTTGGCTTTGTCATGGAATATCTTGGTTTCTCCATTTATGGTGAGTGAGAATTTTGCTGGGTATGGTAACCTGGGCTGGGATTTGGGTCCTCTTATGGTCTAGATGACATTTGTCTAGCATCTTCTGGTCCTTAGAGTTTCTGTTGAGAAGTCTGGTGTAATTCTGATAAGTTTGCCTTTATATGTTACTTGGCCTTTTCCCCTTACAATTTTTAATAGTCATTCTTTGTTTTGTACATGTACTGTTTTGATTATTATGTGACAAGATGATTTTCTTTTCTGGTTCAATCCATTTGGTGTTCTGAAGGCTTCTTGTACATGTACGGCCATGTCTCTCTTTAGGTTAGGGAACTTCTTTTCCTATGGATTTTTTGATTATGTTTTTGGGGGCTTTGAGCTGGGGAATCATCACTCTCTTTTATTCCTATTATTCTTAGGTTTGATCTTTTCATTGTGTCCTGAATTTCCTGAATATTTTGGGTTAGGAGCTTTTTACACTTTGCATTTTCTTTGACTGATAAGACAATATCTTCTATTGTATCTTCTATGTCTGAGATTCCCTTTTCTTTTATTCTTTGGTGATGCTTGCATCTGTAGTTCCTGATCTCTTTCCTAAACTGCCCATCTCCAGGGTTGCCTCCATTTGTGTGTTTTTTTTTTTTTTATTGTTTCTATTTCCATGGTTAGGTCTTGGACAATTTTGTTCAATTCTGTCACTTGCTTGCCAGTGTTTTCCTGTATTTCTTTAAGGAAGATAGTTATATCCTCCTTAATGGCCTCTATCATCTTCATGAGATGGGATTTTAGGTCAAAATCTTCCTTTTCGAGTTAATTAAGGTATCCAGGACTTGCTGTGGTGAGAGAATTGGGTTTTTTTTTCTTCAGTCAATTTTTTTTCCTTTTTTTTAAATTGGGTATTTTCTTCATTTACATTTCCAATGCATTTACATTTCCAAAAGTCCTCCCATCCCCTCCCTTCCTCCCCTCCCCCCACTCCCACTTCTTGGCCCTGGTGTTCCCCTGTACTAAGGCATATAAAGTTTGCACGACCAATGGGCCTCTATTTCCAATGATGGCCGACTAGGCCATCTTCTGATACATATGCAGCTAGAAACACGAGCTCTAGGGGTACTGGTTAGTTCATATTGTTGTTCCACCTATAGGGTTGCAGACACCTTCAGCTCCTTGGGTGCTTTCTCTAGTTCCTCCATTGGGGGCCCTGTGATCCATCCAATAGCTGACTGTGAGCATCCACTTACGTGTTTGCTAGGCCCCGGCATAGCCTCCCAAGAGACAGCTATATCTGGGTCCTTTCAGCAAAATCTTGCTAGTGTATGCAATGGTTTTGATGGTGCCAAATTCCATCGGGTTCTGTCTCTTATGTTCTTGTGCTTGCCTATCTCTATCTGGTTATCTCTGGTGTTAACTGGCCTAGGTGCCTTTTACTCCTTAGAAGCAGTCAGTGCTATCTCTGGTTTGGGGAGGTGCTCCTATTTCCCTGGTTAGGGCAGACCTCCTGTGTTCCTGGCCAAGGTGAATCTCTGGGAAGACAGGCAGGCTCTGGGCTCCAGGGGGAGGATCTGCCCTAGTTGTAAATGGAGGTGCAAATCAGAAGGATGGTACCCCTGGGTAAGGTATACCTCTTGTGTCACTAGTTATTGCAGACCTTCTGGGAGCCAGGCAGGTTGTGCCCCTGGTCACTGCAGACCTCCTGCGAGGCAGGGAGGCCATAGAGTGTGGAAGGTATTGGCCTGCTGATCTGGCCCGGGTGTAGAAGCAGACTTAAAGGAAAGTCAAGGGCATCAGGGTGGATAGCTCTTGACAGTTGGGCTCTATGCGCATCTTCACTACCATGAGAATTTGGGCTGAAGGGAGTCTCACTTGTGTCCTCTGGAGAGG
The DNA here is from genome assembly GCF_978045245.1 of Mus caroli. NCBI lineage: Eukaryota > Metazoa > Chordata > Mammalia > Rodentia > Muridae > Mus > Mus caroli. The sequence goes on along the minus strand of NW_028227263.1, from coordinate 50,829,903 downwards.
CAGACAGCCTGTAGGGTGTTCAAGGGTATCAGGACATTCTTCCTTCTTGCTTTTTAAATGTGTGTGTGTGTGTGTGTGTGTGTGTGTGTGTGTGTGTGTGTGTGCACATGGAGGTTACAGGAGTCAGTTCTCTCCTTCTATCTTAAGGGTCCTAGGAATCAAACTGAAGTCATCAGTTTTTCCCACTGAGCTATCTCACCAGAACTCTGTTTGTTGCTTTGTTTGTTTGTTTGTTTGTCTTAAATAAGTAGTCCAGGCTGGCCTTGAGCTGACAATCCTCTTGCCTCAGCCTGCAGCACTGGCATCACAGGTATGAGGCACTGTACCTATCTGGAGGTGTTTCTTTCATGGGTATATAGCTGATATGCATCACGTGGTCTAGACATTTGTGGGTCCACACATTTGTGTCAGTGCTTAAGAGAGATGGGCAAGGGACTGAAAGAAGGTGAAAAGTATAGGTCCACTTTTTTTTCTTTTTTTTTTTTTTTTTTTTTTTTGCCTATTTTCACGAGAGGATAAAAACTCAGAAAACCTGGAGGAATAGCACATCGCTATCTCCCTCACCTCAGGTGCTTCAGTAGGCCTTACATTTTCACCGTGTTTCATCATCTCCAACTTCCCTCTGCTACATCATACTTCTTGTGAGAAAACAGGATGTTAAGGCCCAGCCCGTGGGAGAGTGGGCCATTGTCTCTACTTTGCAGATGAGCAAACTGAGACTCTGAGCAGAAAGGGAATAAGGAAGGAGGGGAACCTTTGAGGAAATACAGCTCCATGACAAGTCATTGGTGGCTGTTCCCTGGCCAAGGATGTGGAATACCTAGCTCTTCTTTCTCTCTTCACTTACCCATGATTAAGACAGGTCTGCCATGCACTCCTAACTGCCTCACTAGGCCTCCAATAGCAATGGAGCCAGGCAACTATGGACCGATACTACCAACATTACCATCCCAAAATAATTCGGTTTCTATGTGTATATTTACGTCTATAATTTTAGATAATAGAAAGCTAGCTAATATGCAGTGTATAATGTGTATGATGCTCCTCATAGCTCTAGGCCCTTATATAGCCATCTGTTCCAGGTCTTTAATTCTTTCTTTCTTTCTTTCTTTCTTTCTTTCTTTCTTTCTTTCTTTCTTTCTTTCGTTCGTTTGTTCGTTCGTTCTTTCGTCCTTTCGTTCTTTCTGTTTCTTTTGTTCGTTCTTTCTCTCTCTCTCTCTCTCTCTTTCTTTCTTTCTTTCTTTCTTTCTTTCTTTCTTTCTTTCTTTCTTTCTTTTCTTGCCTGGAGCTTTTACCTCTAGGGATAAAGCCACCAACACTCAACTCTCTTGTCTCCTTCCACCTCTGCAATTCTACCGCTTGCCTGTATTCTAATAACTGACAGTGCTACATCTAATTCTAAACCCACTACTTAGTTTAACACCTGAGAACATTTCTGAGAAAGCTGCTCCTAACCATACACTATAACTTGCTAAGTTCTATTTTTGACCCTACATTGAGATAGATGGTGGGTGGCTGCCTCATCTATAACAATCTCAGCCACTTAATTTTAAATACGTTTCCAGGAGACTTTGATTTCATGGCATAAGGCAAGTGTTGTATTGAACATGGTAGCACTGGGGATTATAACAAGTAAAAATTATGCAAGTTGTTCAGCTTGCACCCTGTGCCAGGCAGTGCACTCGCTCCTTCAGATGATTTATGCTACTTAGCCATCAAGAAATCTCGCAAAAATAGTAACTTTTACTCAAACTTTAATGATGAAGCTGTGGTACAAAAAGTAAGCTAGTGACATTACACATACTAATAAGTCCATGAAGGATAAGGTGGTCAAGTGCATGTAACCTAATGCTATATGTCAAATTTCTTAGCATTCCACAACTATCTCTTTTTTTTGTTGTTATGTTTATTTAGCTCTTGAGGATCTCACATCTAGACTAACAAGACAGCAAAAGCCTTGCTTCTGCCCAGTGCTCACAGGAGTGAGGACATCAGAATAGAGTGATGATTTTGGTGATATCAGGACTGTGCTTTGGTCATTGTGTATTTGCTATGTGCTAATGATATGGAGAAGAGCAATGAGCAGAGAAAGCCACGGTCCCTGCCACTAGGCACCTTCTGTACTTTAGGGAACACTTTCATCAATCTTCAAAGAAGATGATTGCAAAAGAAAGGAGGTACCAGAAAGCTGGGGTTCTGACTGCTGGAATATCCATGTTGTAGATAGAGTGGGAGAAAACAGGAATGCAGACAGGGGATAGTTTTTAACATGGGCATTTGGTAGCTGTGGTTATCTGAAACCAAGAGGTCAGCCATAAATAAATAGATATATGAGCAAACATTAAATGAACCCAACAGGATATATATATATATATATATATATATATATATATATATATATCAAGGGGTTGAGGGCTGGGAGTTGGGAGTTAGGAGTTGGGAGCTCAGGGATAGGGTCTGGGGACTGGAACTGGCATAGGGGGGAGCAAAGAATCAGGCAAGGGGTTGTCATGTCAAGGTAAGGTGAGGGGTGCCTCTGCTCATGTGATGGAGGTAGGGTGATTATGCCTTGTTTGCCTCTGTATTGTCTTGCAGGAGCTATTAGCACATGCTCAGTAGTTTACATGCGACTACACAAATTAAGATGTGATTTTAGGTTTCAGTGGGCCTGTCATCTTGCATCTCCCATGTAATTAGGCTAAGCAATCAAATCAAACCAGATGTTGTGGTTGTTACTATTATTGCTATTATTGCCATCGCATGTGAGCACTTGTTAGACTCGTATTTTATGTGAGGTACTGTGCCAACCGCGGTACATATACTGTTTGATTTAATCAGCTAAAATATCATATTTGAGACACTGAAGTAGGGATTGCTCCCCACTTTAAAGATGAGGACAACACAGCTGGGACCTGTTAAGAACAGAAATTTATTCAGTCAAATATCAATCAGTAAATGAACACATACTTCAATTAATATAAGAGGGAATTATAGAAGCATGGAAGGACTATTAGGCAGCATAGAGTGGTGTGCGAACCTGGGAGTAGCAGAAAGAGAGCAGTTACCATCCTTAATTTGAATGGTGGGTGGAGGGAGTGATTCCTGTAATCCAGAATGGAGGAGAGACATGCATAAGTATGCAAAATAGTGACCCTTGATCCAGAGGCTCAGCCTTCCATCACAGACCTTTCAGGAGAACTCTCTGACCTGGCTTCCTTTTGTCCCTGCGATCCTCTCTCTTGGGTTCACCAGTAGCTGGACCCAGTAAAGAGCAGAGGGTGCCAAAGCACAAGGATGTCATTTGTTCTAGAGCAGAAAGCTAGGTGGACAAAGGTGGAGAGCACATGGAGAGGCAAGCAGAAGAAATCTAGATGTATCCAGGAACTTTGTGAGAATGGACCACGTGTCAACTCTGCTAGGCCTTGGAAGTACAACAGCCTTCCCAACCCCAAAACCAAGATTTGTCCTGTGATAAATAATATTATAAAGGGCAGATGATTTATGAGCCAATGGGACATTCTCACCCACCTATGGTAGAGTAGCAAGAAAGAGGAAAGAATATGGAGGTACTGCTGTTGTTAATTTGATGAAGACAGTTGCTACTTGAGAAGTCCAAACACCCAATGGTCTAACTCTCAAAGGAGACTGTCGCTCCCCTGACCTTCAGGTCACTGCCTCCCTCTCAACCTTTGCAAGTGACATACACATCTGACCTCAGTGGCCTGTGTACAACTCTGCAGAACTAGGCAAGACCATGGCAAAGGATGCTGAAGCAGCTTAGCAGGCTAGAAGTTCTTCCGTTCCTTAGAGGTGGAGATAAAACTGAGTTTTAAAGGCTCCCCTTTCCCCTTTGCTTGCAATTTCTAAAATGTTCTAATTTTAATGTCTCTATTTCTATCATATGAAAACCACCTGTGCCAAAACCCCTGATTACGTGATTGTTTGAGCCCCAGGGGTTTCCTGTGATTAGGATTCTGCTGTAACAGTCCTGTAAAGGCTGCTTCTAAGGGTCCGTTCTCTTGAGGATGTTTGTCTAGCTAATTACCAAGCAGTAGCTCACATATAAGTAAATTTCAGAATATAAAACACAGCAACCATACACACCCAATAATTTCATGCCTTACCCACTCTACCTTCAACTCTACACTCACATTCCAACACTCCCACATATGCACATGCACACAGACACACATGCATATGCACATGCATACACACATACACATGTGCATATGCTTCTAACAGCATTTTAGAGTGGAAAGAGTAGGTGAACTGGAGTCCAGGCTCTATCTGAGGTTACTAGCTATCTCCCTTTTACTGAGACAGCTACTCTGCAGTCTGTTGCCAGCCTCAGAGCCCCTTGGCTGACTTTCTTCCAGATATACATCAGCTGGCCTCATCCAATTGCTGATACTTGTTGGCCTGACTGGATACCAACAGTCTGCTTTGGCTGTTGGACCAATGGTGCTCAGATTTGTTATCACTTAACACACTTTTAGACCCCTGTGACTCTGTTTTACTGTCTCACCATGGCCTCATGAGTTAAGATGCATCTTCACTTTCAGCAGTGACCATCTCTAGCTCCTTCATACCATAAGATAAGGATAGTGCATAGAACATGACCTGGGCCTCCGGATGCTTTCCTCCTCACATGGCTTCCATGTCTTAAAATTGTGAGTGTAGGGATTGGAGAGACATTAGGAGTTAAGAGCACTGCTATTCTTCCAGAGGACACAGGTTTGGTTCCCAGCACCCATATTGTACAGTACACAACTGCATGCAACTCCTGCTCCACAAAAACCACCCAGTTCTTCTGGCCTTTGTATGCATGCACACTTATGTAGCATGTGTGCACATGGGCACACACACACACGCACACTAACACAAATAAAAAATTGTAAAGACTATGGGTGTTGCTTTTCAGTCATCACCTAGGTAGCCAGAGAACAAATGGCCATTGTCCTGGTGTGTCGAGAAGAGGAGTCTGGCACAGATCACATCCAACCAGAGTGTGGTACCCACCCCCATGCTCTCTTCCTGCTCTCCCGGAGTGAAATTCCATTTCTGACTCAATAGCTGAAATAACCCATTTGTAGCAGTGCCAAACTAATGTTTATTAGTTTATTTCATTTGAACAAGGCACTTGTTTGCTTTGAAACCGAGAAGGCAAAATGCAGGTAATAAAAAGGCCCAACTGCTGCTGTTTTACATTTTTTCCCTATATCCTCTGCCTGCAAAGTCAGAAGTGCATTAAAAAGTAATATTGTGCTGAGCTCAGACATATGCAAACGTCTCTAGATATCTTGTCTCAATAAAGTTTATAGAATGCATTCCCAAAGGTCTGACAACAAAACAGAATAAATCGCAGGGCTCATAAAAATATAATGCATGTTTTTTTTTCTCCTTACATAAACAGGAGGAGATGCGAAGAAAGGGAGTGTCTGGACTGAGGAGGTGGCCCTTTCTCACACTAGTGTTTTATCGTTAACTCCAGCACAGAAGGAATTCACTCCAAAATAGACATAAACATAGAATCATAGGGGAAAAAAAGGATGGACATGTTGCATGTGGTATGAATTTTCCAGGTACTCTCAAGTTCATTAAATTCCTTGGTAAATTCCTTACTCAATCTTTCAACCAAGTTTATGGAGGACTCACTGCATGTTAAATGTGACGTGGGGCACTCTTAATGCAGAAGAAAATGAAGCATTCAGTTTTTAGGGATTCAGTCCTGCAATAAAGAAGCAGGTGTCAAACAACAACAACAACAACAAACAGCAACAACAACAACAACAACAACAGCAGCAGCAAACCAACAAAAAACTAACCCCAAAATAGGATTGCCTTCAATTCTCGGCACATTAATCAGATACCCGTATGTGGGTCACTGTGAAACTATTTGCTACTGAGATTCAAGCAGTTGAGACGGAGTCATGACTTTCAGTTATGTATCCAATGTAATCCCACCAGGATCCAATAGATATTTCCAATTCAGTGCACAAACAGTTAAGCTAAATGGGTCTCAAAGCAAAGCAAAAAGTCAGGTGTATTTGGAAAAGGGATAATATGGGTGGGTCACTGGGATAAGAAGGGCATGAGTGAATTGTGGGAGAGAGTAATCAGTTGCTTTATATGTGTGCATGAGACCATCAAAGACCAAGCTAATTAAATAACCATGCAGAATTTCAGGAGCTCAAATATACTAATGCATGTATCAACAGTGGGGTATAATGTAGGAGACCTAATTGTTTGTGCTCTTTGATCACACCAAATGTACCCAGCATTCTTTAAACCACACTGAGGTGTACACCTTGAGGCACCATAGAGATCAGGTACCAGTTGTTTCCAAATGTCCACTTGAAGGAACTGAAGCTGAACGGGTTTGAGGGACTTGCACCAAACGCTAACCTCTAATTTAAACCCTGACAGCGTTGCTCCAGAAGCTCTTTTGTGTGCACGGCTTGCCATGTGTACTCTAAGCAACTTCCCAAGCTTCTAGGTCACATTCTGGTCCCTATTCCCCAACCTGAACACTCTGAGTCACCGTGTGAAAGTGGTCTTAGGTGTGGAGAAGGTCGTCATCCTCCGAACTCAATGCTATAGATAACTTTCTAAGGGGGTGGGGGAACCTCAGCCATTCACTTGCCTGAATCCTTGTCTGTGGAAGGTTGACTCTCAGACAGAATTCACACTGTGGCAGAAAGGTCATATAACTTTATTGTGTTGGCAATGTCATATCGTGTTCTATCGGGATTTCCGTGTTAGGCCTGCCTTCCTCTGGAAGACCATATTACTGTTCATCTTCATCGCACTCTGCTCTGAGTTCCCTCAAAGTGAAGCTTGTGGGCTGGCACAGTCCTGCACATGTGCAGCAGTCTCCCAACTGATGTAGCATGCTTGCAGGAAGCCCTAAGCACTAGTTTGCACAGGTTGAATCCTACTTATGGGACTGTGGGCACTTCTAAACTGGAGTAAAAATTAAAAGAGAGAAGATTTGTCAATATTCCTATGTGATGAATGGGGATTACTGCACATTGGAAATTAAAGGGCCTCACACAGAAACACTTTATCTATAGTTCTCTATTTGCCATGGAGAATTAACTGAAGGGAACATTAGCCATGCTGCCTATTTGACAAATACATTTAGAAGCTACTATGAACAGAAGTCCCAACATGAGCTTCATTCCACATAGCCGTCAGGTAGCAGAGGTGGAGGTCTGTGAGACTTCAGGACCTAAACTGTGATCAGAGCATCCAATTAACATGGTCTTAGCCTAACTTCTTAATAAAGTCTCCAGAGATGAAGGTGTCCAACAAATACAAGCACATAACACTCACTCAAGATGTAGCCTGACCTTCTAACCTAATGGACTGAAGCACAGGTACTGGTGATCAGATATTGCACTACACAGGAAAGCAATGAAGTATTAGAAGATAAGCCTTTGCTCTTTCCCTTCATAAATACCTCACCCCAACAAAAGGAGCGAGTAAAGAAGCCTAATCCTCTCAGTGTGCAGAGCTGTCTGCTCATCCTCCTGTGAACGTCTAAGAGCTCCATGGGACCAAGAACATGAGGCATGCTGAGAAAATCAAAACGAGTGCTTCACAGCCATTACCACATGTAATCTTGGCATGGGGAAGTTCTCTCATCACTCAGCGAATGACCTGCCATCGGGATGACATGCCATTCATTGTTAATTCCTTGAATCCAACAGACAGGTGATGAAGGAGTTAAACAAAGGGACGTGATTAAATGTGTACTTAAAACTCTCTGAAATGAATTTTTACTGTCTTTCAAATTCATATAGGAGTCGAGGAGACAAATTAAGAAATAGTATTTACAGTGTCTATCTGAACTTTAGCCTCGGAGACTAGAAGCCACAAGTTCCTACAAGTACCTGGAAGGCCTAGCTCAAGTTCATGAACATAAGACTACCAACACCATCATCAAGAATTAAACCACTGCAATGGAGGGCAGTGGGAGTTTTCATGACAGTATTAATTTCCATATTCTATGTGATGTCCCAGACTCCTGCAGGTATTTACATTTGAATTATAAGAAAGTTATGTATATCTCAATGGGCTGTGCTAACAGTTATATGGCTGATAAGACATCTTGACACAATTAGTTTTGGGGACTCCTCCCACTTATTGGAGAGGCTAATATTCAAATGATTTTCCTGGACATAGAACAAGGAGAAGAGAAATACCTAAAATCAGTCCCTTGCTCATTATGCATCTGGCAGCATGAAGTAACAGGTACTTCCACCTCCACCAGACCTGAGCTCAGGTGTCAATCATTCCCAGTTTCACTGGGCCAACCATTCCAAGTTTTGAAGTCTGGGTTTTACTGTTTTAAGAAGTATATTTGTGTCTTAGGTTATTTTTTCGTAAGTTTAAGAAAAGAAAATATAGTATATGACAAATATTAGGGAAAATCAAGAAATGGATATTGTAAGCCTTTATATGAATTAATTTCTCTTTTTAAGAGACTGGTAAACTATTTTGAGTATGCTTATAAAAGAAAAACTAAGAAACAACAAGAATCCATAGGCATGTGACTAACTTGCCTGAGCTTAGAGGGGTGAAGACTCTACTCATTGCCCTGGTAAAGTTACCTCTGGTAGGATACATCACATAACTCTTGAAGTCCACCTCTGAAACCTCACTCAGTTACACACACACTACCACCACCACCTCCACCACCACCTCCACCTCCACCACCACCACCACCACCTCTACCACCACCACCACCACCACCTCCACCACCTCCACCACCACCACCACCTCCACCACCACCATCACCTCCACCACCACCACCTCCACCACCACCACCACCACCACCTCCACCACCACCTCCACCTCCACCACCACCACCACCACCACCACCTCTACCACCACCACCACCACCACCACCACCACCACCACCTCCACCATCTCCACCTCCACCACCACCACCTCCACCACCACCATCACCTCCACCACCACCACCTCCACCACCTCCACCACCACCTCCACCACCTCCACCACCTCCACCACCACCACTACCTCCACCACAGAAGGCTAGGAAAGAGAAAGAGAGCTGATTTTCAGAGTTTATCAGCACCCTATGTGCTGTTCTCCCTACTGTACAGGACAACTATGGTATGCATGGCATACACTATGCTACAGAAGAAGCAGGTTCCTGTCCCATAGTCTATAAACACTCCCACTCAAAGGCTGTAGTATAAATAGAATTAGTTTTCAACAAGAGGTCATTTTATTCTTCATAGACCTAAGTTGTATCTAATGCTTGGTCTGATAAATTGATTAGTTATACTTTTATTAGATCCTTAATGGAACAGGATAGTAAAGAAGGAAGGTTGCCTGATAAGATGTACTTGTGTTAATGGAGGTCCAGTCTTCTGTCTGAAAGCATCCTGTGTTAATTGAGTGCATTCTTGACTTTGAAGAAGTCCTGGGACTTTCTTATATCTCAAAATTGTCAGCCTATCTATCAGAGTAGGGATGTCAGCAAAAATCCACTCATTGGGTAAGGAGATGGGCTCAGACTTGGCTTTCTGAGCATTTTTTTACTAGTAAAGTGGGAATATAATAGCTATTAATAGGATTTTGTTTGTAATGGTGTTGATTTGCAAGGTAATTTAAATCAGTACCAGACAAGAAATACTTACTCTCTGATAGAACTCATAGTAGAACCAATAAACCTAGCTTCCTGTAGTCTTCATACATTAATTGTGAAAATGGAACAGGATAGTGACAGATATGTCCCCAAAATATTAATCATCTACAGCAATGCAAGTACAGTGATCATTCCCCAGATAGTTGGGTAAGGTCCTTCGTTTCCTCAATACGATGCTCAACCAACCATGATTAGTTTAGAATTCCATGAAACACAGTTAGATGGCTACCTCTTTCTAAGTCACCTTTTCTCAAAGTGTGCTCTAGAAGACAGTGGGCTTGCCATAGAGTCCAAAAGAAAGAGGAAGAGGGGCTGTGGTTGGAAAGAGTAAGTAACATCAAATTTAAAGAAAATAAATTTAAACCATAAAAGACTGCTTGCCAAGCCGAGGAGAAAGCTCACAAGTTAAGGCCTATCGAACAAGCAAGGAGGAGGGGAGTTCAGACCTCCAGCACCTCCATAAATACGAGTTGGGTACAACTGCTCTCATATCAATTGCAGAAAGCATAGTGGATTCCCTGGATCAAGTTGCTTATAAATACTAGCCATATCTGCTAGCTCTAGGTTTAATTGAGAAGTCCTGCCTCAAAGAGATGGGGTAAAAGAATGGAAGATTCTGAGATTCCCAGCATCTATCTCGACCCCCTACAAAACCTACACATGTTCATGTGTATCTACTCACCCCTTTGTGCCCAATCAGTGTGTATCCCAACACTGACAAGAGTGTACCCTCAAATGTACATAGACCATATACATAAACATACAAAAAAAAATGGGAGAGGAAAGGATTGCTCACCAAGACAGTTTAACTATTGATCTGTATATCATCTCATTAAAAGATAACCCCACTACAGGAATGGTGCTGCACACCTTTAATCACAGCACTTGGGAGTCAGCAGCAGGAGGATTTCCATGTCAGCCTGGTCTACATAGCAACTTCCAGCCTAGTTGGGGCTACATAAGTACATCCTTTAGCAGATTAACTAACTAAATAATAGCTACAAACTGAAAACTTTTCCAAAAAAATATGTATATGTCTTTGGCTAGGATCCCAGTTTTATTGAGCCCTAGAGACCCTTGCTTATGAAGAACTTTTCCATGTTAGAGAAGCTGTTTGCTTAAATGACTCATGCTCTACTGGCTTGGAGCAAACAATAAAATGTAAACATGTTGATTGCCTACCATTTGTTTTTATTTTTTTTTTCTCTATCAAGGTAAAGACAACATGATTGTTTTTTAAGTAGGTAGGAAACCAGTAGTCGTCCTTCTTTAAGTGGGACTTTTGCAAACTGCAGGCACAGAGGCAACATGTCTTGTGCAAAGAATAAGAATATGTAAGAGATTCAGAGTGGAAATGTAATACATGGTATCTCTAGGATGTCTCCACCACTTATCAGGCTAGCATCCCCTTCTTACAACCAGAGAGAAAAAGAAAGACCAAAGACAAAAGGAAGTGTGCCAGATGCTGGGACTGGTAAGAAACCTTAGCAAAGTTTTATTTCTCTATGGATGAAGTGATCTAAAAAGCAGACACAGTATAGAGTGTGAGTGTGACTATTTATGCCATTCCTCAGCACTGAAACAACAGCTAAGCTGGGCGTGGGGACACAGATTTTTAATCCTACATGATCAGAAGAACAAGGCTACCTTGGCAAAAATGAATTCAAGGCAATTCTTAGGTTAGGGTCGGGGGTCAAAGGGTTGAGTTATACCAGACACTGTGTTAAAAACAAAGCAAAACAAAACAAAATAAAACACATTTTAAAACTGGATTAAGCCCTCTAGTTTATCTACCCTGTTTCTCTCTTTCAGTGAAAAAAATAAAATAAAATAAAATAAAATAAAATAAAATAAAATAAAATAAAATAGTGGGAAAAAATGAAGAGAAAGAAATAAGAAAGAGGACAAAATAAAGGACTGTGTTTTGTCTGAGTTAAACTGACTGACAGTGGACCCAAGGCTTTACAAAGCTACATTTGATCACTGCGCTAAATTGGTCTCATCAGTTAAATGGGTTAATAACTACTCTATAGTGTAATGGTGAGGATTAAATTCAGAATGTCCAGCTTTTATGTCTAGTAGAAGAAAGACCGTGTGTGTGTGTGTGTGTGTGTGTGTGTGTGTGTGTTTGTGTATGTATGTGTGTGTATGTGTGTGTGTATGTGTCTGTGTATGTATGTGTGTGTGTGTGTGTGTGTGTGTGTGTGTGTGTGTGTGCTGTCCATCCTTTTCTATGTCTCTATGTCTTTATGTATTTCTTCTGTTTGGTCCCCAAGACATATTTCAGCCCAGTTCACATCCACATCTGCGTCTTCTTAGTTCCTTCCCCCTCCTCTATTCTACCTTCTCACTTGCCCCCTCACCCTCACCCTCACCCTCACTTCTCAGCCCAACAATGCCAAAAAAGGTCGAGATCAAAGCAGAAAAGTCAGACGACAAGAGGACAATGACCCAAGACATTGAAACCCTGGTTTAGTCTCAAATCCCTTTGCCTTCTATCATTTTAGGGGAGATATCCAGGATTGTATACTTGCAGGAGATAACTCCTGACCCCAGCTTTCATAAGTGCACACAAGTCTCATTTCTAGTTGCTATCAGTCATCGCCAACTTTTCCTTGCTAGACTGGAAAATGTCTGAGACTTGGCAATGTACACAATATAAAGTCCTAAGTTCTATTTAAAAAATCTAACATTGACCCACAGAGTGAAAACATTAAACAGCATTGTCTCCAAAGCCAGGATGTAGCTCTGCATATCACTATCTGGAAAAGACTAGCCCCAGTTCCCACTCTCACCATCCCATGCTGGTACCTCTGCAGCATCTATGGAAGAGACTCCTGAGTATTGCCACTTGACATTCATCTGTACATGATAAACAGAGTGAGCCCATTATTTTAAAAAGCATAGTTACAATAAAAATAGAAGTAATACATTTTCATTGAATTAAGAATTGCTGAAATTCTTACTTCAAATTCAGAGACTTTCATAGTGAAAATTTTAAACTAAGCAATCTGAAATATATCTAATAGGTGGACCTTCAGTCCTAGGCAAGAGAGAAGAGACATAGGGATTTACTGGAGCCCCTTTATGGGCCATTAAGAAGTACAGTTTCCTCTCAATCTATATAGCTGAACTGGTTCCTAGACAATGAGTTCTCAAATACACACGCACACACACACACACACACACACACACACACACACACACACACACACACACAAATTGTTAGAAGATATAGCCCTGAAAATATAAGAGATAAGATCTTAGTACTTCTACATTATTATGAGTTTTAGAATACAATATATATCTTTCCATTGAAGAGCCAACTCAAGTATTAAAATAAAAATTTTCATTATTGCTAAACTGAGGTGGCATTATTCATTTGAACAATGCTATACTTTTAAAGCATTATGTAGTATGAGTGCATACTGTTCTTCAAAGCAGACTAAGGCAAGGCAAATAATATTTATCTTAATTTGTTAAGACAGCTTGGTTGCATTAGGGTGGATGAGCTATCTTAAAGTGTATCATATAATATAAACCCTAATACAGTTAGAAATAACACCCATTTTTAGCTCCTACATCTATCTAACTTGGTTGTAGCTTACTGTATGTATTTCAGACTCTTTTAAATCATGATGCCCTAATATTGTTAAAAGCTTTGGAACAAAATGTTATAAGAACAAAATGGTAGAACTTGTGAAGAAAATAGGTGACTAATATTACAGTAAGATGCTTCAGGAAAAGATAGAAAGTGATGAATGTGCAGCCGATAGCGGAGCCTAAACCATGTTACTAAAAAGTAGGAATGTACGAGTGAGGCAAACCTACAGCAACCAAGGCTTTGGTAGCGAAACACGGGCTCTTACCTCTCACTAATGTACATGTGGTTCCTGTCTTAGTCAGTGTTCTGTTGCCGTGAAGAGACACCATGACCATGGCAACTCTTATAAAGAAAAAGATTTAATTGGGGCTGACTTACAACTTCAGAGGTTTAGTTCATTGTCATGGCAGAGTGCATGGAGGCATGCATGCAGACATGGTTGGGGGTGATATAATCCTGGAGAGATAGCTGCAAGCTTTACATCTGATCTTCAGGCAGCAGGAAGAGAGAGACACTGGGCCTGGCTAGAACATTTGAAATCCCAAGACCCATCCCCAGCCTCCTGGGATGCTGTACTTCCTAATTCCTACCAAATAGTACTATTCCTTAAGGACCAAGCATTTAAATATATGAGCCTATGACAGTCATTCCTATTCAAAACACAATTGTTCCATTCTGGAAAAAAAAAAAAAACCACAGACACACATCAGACAAAGCCACAGGAGAGGGCTCAGCATCTATGGTCACAGAAAGTCTAGGAGGCCAGCCTGGTCTGCATGGCTACATCTTGCTCTCCAGCTACTGGGACATACTTTCACATATCCCTTAGTTTCTCTATGAATTCAGTGCTTTATGATATTACAGTACATTCCCTCAAAAACAGGGCAACGAGGGACTTAACCTTATTTCAAGACTCAGATGTTCTTTTCCCTGTAAGTCTTTTGTACCTGTTAGTTGCAAATCCTATCAGTTTTCATTTACCTAGTAAATCCAGCTGCAGGGGACCCAACTCCTCTTTTGGATCTTACCAACCTCTGTGCTCACATACGTATAACCACAGACAGACAGGCAGACAGACAGACATTATATACACACATATGCCATATCCTCTCCCACACACATCACACACATTACACAAACACATACACCACATAATACACACACCTCACATATATCACACACACACACACACCTCATAAACATTATACATACACACACACACATAAACCCACATACATATACATACAGACAGACAGACAGAAAGATATACAATTGCAGTACTAGGGATTGACTGTAGAGCATGACTTTGCAGAAGCTAAATGACCACTGAATGACATCACTGCCCACTTCGGTGGGATGACTTGGCAGCTGTGTTTGAAAGAACATTCTGTTGTTTTTGAACAATGTTTCTTGGACTTCTCTCCCTGGTATCAGGGCTCAAATATTGTATAGTTCCTATATCATAGACACTATAGATGATTCTATTATGTTTTCTTGGATGCATTTATTTGAAGTATGTTCATTTCTTCAACAACTAACTTCTCTGACCTCAGAATCCAGATTCTGGCTTTTGCCGATACAGGATGACTGAAATCATTTTGCTAGTTTTTACTATTTGCGATGATTGCATGTATCGTGTCTAAACCATTCAAAGGTTAGCCAGCTGTTTGAGCAGACATTTGGGGTAGCACCCTCTGCGTACACTTCTTCCTTTATTGAATTATATACTTCCCTTTATATATCACTGTTATCTCTATAACCTTAGACAAAGATTAACAAGTACACCTTCAAATAAAGCATCTCATTTCCTTCCTTATCCTACATTATTTTGATTGTTCTCATGTGTCTTTAGAAATTTTTCACGTAGTTTGTAGTTGCTATGCAATAATATTGTTCAAATATTCAATTCTAAGCATCAACCCGTAAAACTGCCATGCCCATGTTTTAGTGGAGATACTTTTATTCTTAGATTCATCTTGTTATAATTCCTATCAAAAGTGTACATTAAAATAAAATGAAAAGGCCCTGAAAATATAGCTTAGCATTGAGAGCATATACTGCTCTTGAAGATGACATGAATTCACATTGGGTAGTTGCTGTCTGTAATATGTCCTCCCTACACACACACACACACACACACACACACACACACACACACACACACACACATACACACTATAAATCTTGAAAAAATAAAAAGAACATTTTTGAACACCAAAGGGAAGGCAGAAGCTTCAGTAAAGAAAGTAATTTGGTGGGTTTAAAAGAATATGGATATTCATGCCCATGAGTAAGCCACAGGCACAAAATCAAGGAAAACCAGGGACCTGCAGGGAAGAGGGACAGTATGCTTACCATCAGGACACACAACAGAATCTCCTGTGTTTCTGCCTGACATCAGTGTGGAGTACAACGAGCATCAGCATGGTTCTAGACTGTGCCGAAAGTGTGCTCTGCCTGAGGACTTGGGCAGAAATGCTCAGGCCCACGGATGAGCTTAAAACTGAGCAGTAATATGATCTCAGGAGTATTTTGGCAAGTTCACATTAAGTGTTAATCAGGATGAGGGTATGACTAAAGGAAAACAGACAAGCTAGGAGGTTCCAACAATGTCAAAAGAAAAAAAAAGGGGAATGAAAATGAAGGAAGAACTTAGGAAGTAATGGACAGAGGATAGAAGAGAGGGAAACTATGAAAATTGATTCATTCTAGCACAGTGTGCTATGGGATTCTGTGATGGTTTGTATATGCTTAGGCCAGGGAGTGGCACTATTAAGAGGTATGGCCTTATTGGAGTAGGTGTGTCACTGCGGGTGTGGGCTTTAATGCCCTAGTGCTAGCTGTCTGGAAGTCAGTATTGCTACCAGTCTTTAGTTGAAGATGAAGAGCTCTCAGCTACTCCTGCACCAATCCTGCCTAGATGCTGCCATATTCCTGCCTTGATAATAATGGACTGAAATCTGAACCTGTAAGCCAGCCCCAATTAAATGTTGTTCAATATATATTTAAATTCTCATAACCACTCCAAGAGCATACTGTGATTCTGAAAGGAAAAACACACCACTGCATTATCTTCATATGAGTTGTTATTTCAACAGCCAGCTTTGATATATACATATATATATATATATATATATATATATATATATATATATATATATATATTCCATATAAGAGTTGCCTTGGTCATGGTATCTGTTCACAGCAGTAAAACCCTAACTAAGACAGTTTTCAAAGGATAAAGACAATAATTCTAACTAAGTGGACTGCAAGATGGGTCAGAAGGTAAAAGCAATTGGCACAGAAGCTTGGCAACCAGACTTCTATCCCTGAACCCCATCACACATGGTAACCCACAAAAAGAGGAGACAAGTAAACTTTGTTCTCTAATCTTCATACTTTTACTGTAACATGTTTTTACACACACACACATAAATAAATAAATAAATAAATAAATAAATAAATAAATAAATAAGTAAAATTTAAAACTATAGCTAGGAATATGATAATAACTCAAGATAAGAACACCATTCAAAGTGAAATTTATTTTTTATGAACTGAATTGGGCAGATGGCTGTTGACATCCAGTAAAATTGACCTCCAAAGATGCAACCCCTTGATCATCCAGTAAGTGATAAAAAAAATAAGTTGTTACCAATAGATAAAAATACTGTTAAGTATACCACTTGGTCTCTGACACTGTGTTATGAGAATCCTGAGTAGTTTACAGTTTTAACCATGCATCCATCTGTAAATTCTTTCATTCAACAATTTATTGTTGAGGTTCAGTCATCTTGCCATCTAGGACACAACCAACACACACACACACACACACACACACACACACAGAGAGAGAGAGAGAGAGAGAGAGAGAGAGAGAGAGAGAGAGAGAGAGAGAGAGAGATCTACTTATCATTTTTCTTCCTTCTCACACTGTCAATGATAACAGTGGCACTTGTGCCGTCCCTGCAGTGATGGTGGTCATTAGCACTGGCCAGGAGCATGATCCACATGGAGCAAACCTAGTTTAATTACCCCCAACATGTAGTTCCAGGTCGAGGCCTTAGTCAGAACATCTGTGATAGCTGTTAGGAAAAATGATCAAAGCTGGCTATTGAAATAACAACTCATATGAAGATAATGCAGTGGTGTGTTTTTCCTTTCAGAATCACAGTATGCTCTGGAGGTGGTTATGAGAATTTATAATCACCAGCTACTTCTACCATGGCCACTGCAGGTAGTCTTAACCCAGTGCCCTCCATCCCTCACTCCCCACCCCCCAACACACACACACAAATCTTAACTGGCCAATGAGGGGTTTTTGTTGTTGTTGTTGGGTTTTGTTTGTTTGTTTGTTTTTTGTATCCCAACCTCTATGCTCACCATCAAAAGAGTGTTTACAGGGAGCATGTATCTCTCTTTCAGTGCTATTTAAAGAATTGGAATTTTGGTACCCACTATTTTTCCTTATAATGATTTACCTTAAGCAAAGTAACTATGGGGATCTTTTTTTTTTTAAATAAAAACCATGTTCCAGGGAGATAGTCTTCTGCAATGTTCACAGGATGGATTTCCAAATTGGTAGATCTCAGCTTTAATACTTACTGGTCGTGCATGTACAGCACTGAACTCACTCTTTGGATCATGATTTTCTCAGCTATACAATGAGCATTAATGACATGTAAAGCATGATGTGCAAAGTTAATTCAAAATTATTAGTGCTCTTCCTTCTGTCTCACTACAAGCAGTGTAACTGGATAGGTACATGGCTCACTCAGTGCTTTAGCATGCTTGAATGATGAGATGATTCCACAACAAAACAAAACACAAACAAACAAAAACCTGCTATCATCAACCTGATCAGGATCAGAAGGGCTGATTCAGACCCAGAAAAGACGAGGTTAGCCCTATTAAGCCACATGTGGTGTTTCTCATGCAGGCACTAGCCCCTTAAAGGTACCTTACACCTCACTCTCTCCCAGAGAACTTGATATTCACACTGCTACATCAAAAGGTTGGGGCAGCTATTATGTATTAAAATGTGTCATTTTAAATTGCCTTTTTTGCTAGCACTAGCAATATAGATATTGAAATTTCTTCAGGAAATGCTTATCTCATCAAGACTAAAATTATAGTATATGAAATACTAATTACAGTATTATGAACAAGGTTGAACTTTCCTGTGACATTCTGTCTATTAGGAGAATACTAATTTTCTCTTTCTTAAGGCAGATAAAGCACCTATTACAAGAACTGTGGTCCCGTCCCTTCTTCTGCTGCCCTGTGCCATTTTCACAGAAGGGCAAGATAGGACCTCCAGTTCTTACCCTTACCCTGTCTCTCACACCTTTCCATCTGCTTCCAAAAGAGGCTCAGTAATTAAAACCAGATATGTGCTCAACAGCAGTAAGAAATGCAGAGGGCAAGGAACTCTGTCATTGGCTACATACACAGATTATATGGGAGTGTGTTCATATAGATTTAAATGAATCTTAAATGTATTAATACTTGAAAAATGATTTACAATCCTGTAATATCATAGGCATGAATTCTAGCTAGCATTTTTGGTTATTGTAATTATATTCATATAGAATCCTCTTGATTATCTAAAACATGCATTTCATCTGCATTTGCCAGTTTAAATGAAGTATGTGCAATAGGTAACTACTGGAGGAAGTAAATCGTGGGTTAGGATCCTGGGAGCACAGATCTCATCTGGTTCCCCATTCGTTTAATGAACACTGAGCATCTGCTCTACACTACGAGATGTTCTAGACCTGCATACACAGAGATCAGGAAACTGCTTTGATCTTAGTGAAGCTTTTATCCAGAAGCCATCCACAGGGATGCCATCTGGTAACAGGTACAGTAGGGCAGCACACAGCACAGTCGTGACATCCTTGCTCTCCTACTTACAAGACAGGTGAAGTCTAACTGATACAGAGACTGTCTGGCCTTTGGACAGGCCTTCTTTTTTGTTTGTTTGATTTTTATTTATTTATTAGATATTTTCTTTATATACATTTCAAATGCTCTCCCAAAAGTTCCTTATACCTTCCCCTCACCCTGCTTCCCTACCCACCCACTCCCACTTCTTGGCCCTGGCATTCCCCTGTACTGGGGCATATAAAGATTGCAAGACCAAGGGGCCTCTCTTCCCAGTGATGGCCGACTAAGCCATCTTCTGCTACATATGCATCTAAAGACATGAGATCTGGAGGTACTGGTTAGTTCATATTGTTGTTCCACCTTTAGGGTTGCAGACCCCTTCAGCTCCTTGGGTGCTTTCTCTAGCTACTCCATTGGGGGCCTGTATTCCATCTTATAGATGACTGTGAGCATCCACTTCTGTATTTGCCAGGCAGTGGCATAGCCTCATACGAGACAGCTATATCAGGGTCCCTTCATCAATATCTTGCTGGCATATGCAATAGTGTCTGGGTTTGGTAGCTGATTGTGGGATGGATCCCTGGGTGGGGTAGTCTCTGGATAGTCCATCCTTTTGTCTTAGCTCCAAACTTTGTCTCTGTAACTCCTTTCATGAGTATTTTGTTCCCTATTCTAAGGAGGAATGAAGTATCCACCCATTGGTCTTCCCTCTTCTTGATTTTCTTGTGTTTTGCAAATTGTATCTTGGGTGTTCCATGTTTCTGGGCTAATATCCACTTATCAGTGAGTGCATATCTAATGACTTCTTTTGTGATTGGGTTACCTCAATAAGGATGATATCCTCCAGATACATCAAGCACCTGAATCTACATTATCATATGAACATTGAAAGGCTACCATGTCTGGTAGATGGCCCTTAAATTAAAGCATTCTGTTTTAACAAGATACGGGGCTGATACAGAGTTCTTTCATAATGGTCCTGAAGTCTTTGAACAGAAATTTTTGGAAATTCAAGCAGAAGAGGCTGACTTATTGCTACTTTGTGCCATACTATACACAGATAAACATGATATGACTGTCAGTTCCAGCCGAAGGCCAAGATCCCACTCTTCTAGCATTTCTGAAAACTGAAGATGCCAAATCACAAATTACTAACCCATGTGAGACACAGTACTGTGGCCACCAGCAAGGGCATACTGAATGTAAAGATGGTAGAAAAACAAAAGATGAGAAACAGTAAAACCAGATAGCTTTAGAGTACTCTGAACCCATGTCACATAGATGTGAGGGCTGGGATCAAAGCCTCACTTTCCAGTAGAATTGAATGTTAATCCTTGACCTACCTGGTCCTCTATTTCTTCATCTCAGAACAAACTGAGTTGGACCTAGTACACCATGAAGACAAATCAACATCAGCTTCCTTCCCCATCTTTGCTAGCAGAATGTGTCCAAGTATTTCCTAAGGTCATTTTATTTTGGCAGTATTAATAGTTTGAACCTTTAATTTTCTTCAGAGATTCTTTGAAGAACAAAGTGAGTAAGCAGAAAGAAGGAGATTAGTCTATCACGGACCCATAGTGAACGATATTTAGAAATCACTGGTTTTTCAGTACTGTAACTTTTATCATCTCCCCCTGCACAGATTCCCATTGTTGAAGATTTATTTAAGCCTGAAGTTGCTCAATGACTGACCCATTCCTTGCTTCTGTGAACATAATCTATGTCCCATGGAGTGTGAAGAGCTGAAAGAAATCCAAGTTTAATGACCAAATTTTATAGCAACATTTTTTTTTATTTCTCAAATATGGAACATTTTTGTTTTAATTTTCTGATTTCATATTTTACTGTCATAAAATTGCCACATGAGCATGACTTAAGCAGTTAAATAGTCTTGGAAAGATGAAAAATGAGGTGAAAAGTTAAACCCCTCCTCAACTTTCAGGTTCAACTTTTCACTTTTACGTATGTCAACTGTTAACACATTCTGTTGTTCTTCCTACTATGAGTGTATCTCTGTGTGTCTGACATACAGGGCATATTATTATTTTTATTATGCCCTTTCAGACTTTAAATTTATCTCCATTGGTAAGAAAAAATGAATTGAAGAAGTAAAGAAAAATTATTGTATTAATGTCACAACAGTAGGAAGAGCACTGCAGGGATGGGAGGAGTCAGAGGATAGCAGCAGGCTGCTTCTGCTATAGGCTCCATAGGGAGAAGTATAGGAGCCTTGGTGAGTCAGTCTATACCCGGGGTTCTTTTACACTCAAAGTATCTCAGTCACTGAACTAGATGTGACTATCTTTGTCAACTAGGGTTCTGGGAAACAAAGAATATTCTCTTCTATTAAATTTGGTCTTGGACAATTACACACACACACACACACACACACATACACACACACACACACTACTGCCAATCTCACCCATTTTTATGTCCCTCTGGTCCCATTGTACTCTCCGAATTTTCCCTATCAAACTACCACACTTTGTTTTGTTTTGCAAACCACTGACTTTACAAAACTTTTAATGCACATTTACTGTATTATTTTATTTTTATTTACATGTATGTATATTACAGTGCCCATCAAGGCTCAAAGATAGCCTCAGATTTCCTAGGCAGTCATGAACCTTCTGATGTGGGTCTTGAGATGCAGGTCTTCTAGAAGCACAGTAACTGCTGAGCCATTTTGGGATAGAAAGCTATTCTCTAATTACAGGCATACATAGGGTAAAGCGCCATGTCTGCACTCACATCTTTTTGGGTGGTTTTCACTGGAGATCTTCCTTGGATCTAGGGAAGATTAGTTCATTTCTTCTGTCTTTCTGGGTGTTAGAGGCTACAGCAGTCTCCTATCCTATTATGCTACGATTAACCCCATCATTGTCACCTTCCACATTTCTAAAACTCTGTGAAACTCTCTTGCCTATTTTGGTCTGTTCTCTATTCCCTTCTTAAAGTTGCTTTTTAAACCATTGAAACATCATTTTAATATCATTTTAATAGAGTTTTGAGAGAGAGTGAGACCAAGAGAGTGAGAATAAATGTGTATAGTCATTTTATTCTTTTATAGCTGGAACTCAAATATGACATTTATTATCTACTTATTTTTACTTTTTCATTCTCTAAGACACATTTAATAGCCATTGAGTGACTGCTATAATAATAAAATGTTAAGAACAACATTAATAATGTTCATTTTTAAAAGTAATATGGTGTTTTAGAATTTTAAAAGCTCTTTAACGTTTAATCCTCTATGTGGAGTGAATTTTTTTACCCTCATATTATATAAGATAATTGAGGTTAATAGAGTTTAAGTAATACATTTACGGTCATGTAGTGAGTCAATAATGAGCCAAAAATTGGGACCCACAAATTCTTGCTCTGATATTTTAGAATGTTACCAAAGTATTTTTGCTTGAGTGAAATGTCATAAGGAGTAAGACTTAGTATGTGTCATCGAACTCTCTTTCTGAAGGGGAAAGTAGTCTGTTTTAGCTTTATTATTTCAAATGGACAAAGTTTATCTTTCTATAACAATAGGTTGTACTTCTTAGATACTTAGAGACACAAGAGAAATATAAGCCTGTTTTCCTAGCCCTTGGCCCCTCGAGATGGTGCTTGGGAGTAGGGAGTAAGAAGGCCAGGAATCAGTGACTAAGATTCTGAGAGTTGGTGAGCCACAGAAGCAGACTCATTTATTTCAGCATCGGGGTATACCTTTATACCCTCCACCTGTGCCCCATTGATCCATGCGATTAGTCTTTCTGGTCACAAGCTCTGTTGTCATCTTGTCTCCAGGTATCAGGCAGATTTCAAGGTTGTTGAATGCGGGAGTAACTGTTGTGCATGAGTGGGCCACTATGGGCAGCCAGTAAGAATATGCTGACCCATTCCTCCTAAACAGGCCAAGACATTATAAGCAAGGTTAAATACAAACCAAAGAGAATTTTCTTCATATGTAGAATGGATTTGAAAATTGGGCAATGTCAACCGGTTTGGTTGAAAGGGCTGAGGAAAGATGGGCCATGAAGTGCATACACGGGACTGTACTCTTTTAGGGAACTAACCAGGCTGTAAATAAACACAAGTTTGGGTGGTGGTAAATTTTATGGATCATTTGAGTGAACATGTCAGAAGACAAATAGGCTACTCTGATATTTCTAAAAAACCTTGCGAGATCCAGTAAAGTAGCAAGAAAATTGTTCTTTCTGGTAAATTCCATTTCTAACAATCCAGTTGCATGGCCATCTGACCCTGTCAGAAGATTTCCTAAGTCTCAGAAAAGGATTCTGCTTCACTTGGGCCAGGGTGAAGTGCAAGCTAGTGTGCCTTGTACTTCATCAGAGGACAACCAGTTCTGAGTCAGAACGATCTAAGGAAGTTATAATTTGAGTTTGGACTCCGAAAGTAAGCCAGTCCTCTATGCAGAGTCAGAAAAGGGTCAAGGATGGGAGAAAAGAATAAACAAATAGATGAATGGTGGCATCTAGCCTTTGCTAGCAAGCTGAACTGGTACTGAACTTAGCATTTCAGAGTTACTTCACAGTGTTAGAGATCGCGATGAAAAACTCAAATCACTGAATTTTGTAAAGAGAAACTGCATGTGGTGACATGAATGTGTTATTGCTTTTCATGTCTATCAACCATTTCTTGTCCAAATAACTTCTTAACCATCATACATGTGCCTGCACTTACTAAGAAAGAACTAAACACCTGCATGCTGCTTCCTTGTGCTTAGCACTCTGGAAGATGCGGAGAGAATGAAGGGTTGGGGCAGAAGCAGCTTTAACATCTTGGGAGCCTATCATCTTTGCTCACGTGCACAGGTACACTGATAGGGAACTGGTGCCTGGGAGATCTGTAAGTGGCCACCCTTTGTGTTTCTCAGACTCCATTAATTATTGCTTATCTTCCCATGCAACAATGGAAACAACAACATACTTTTATGATGGAATATAATCCTTACTTTCCAACCAATAGGATTACATGTCTAAATAAATACTTTGGAGGGATGGCTTATAATTCACAAACTCAAGATAAAAATGGAAAAAAAAATCCTTAATGGGAAAGAGTTTAGAAACAGAACCACTGAAAAGCTTTGGCTGTGTGTGTGTGTGTGTGTGTGTGTGTGTGTGTGTGTGTTTAGTAAAAGAAAATAGTAATGACAGAACACTCAATATACACAATACTAATGATATTTTATGTCTCCTAAATTGGGAATAATGACTTCTGTGCAATTAATTTTCACTTACTATTTTTCCAAATGTCCAGAGTGATGCTGTTCTGTTTTCTAAGATAGCCTTGCAAATTTGTTTGCTGAACATTATATAGAGCAAAAAGCATTTGTTTCTTTGTTTTTCTCCTCAAATTACTATATATTTCTGTTCTATCCCTGAAATATATTAATGACTTCCCATGTTCTTCTCAAAAAATCCAAGACCTATGAATCCATGAAGTGCAAAAGAAATAAACTAGAGAAGTGTGGTGACTAATAAGTAGCTACATTTTGTTTTTAAAGATTTATTTATTTATCTTTTGTTTGTTTAGTGTATGTATATGTGTAGGCATTGTGTGTGTGTGTGTGTTTGTATGACATGAGGATGCAGATGCTCATAAAATCCATAAGACAGCATCAGATTCTCTTCTGTTCACATTACAGGTAGCTATAAGCCTTTCAATACAAGTGTCAGGAGCCAGACTCAGGTCTTAAGGAAGACCAGCAAGAAGCCTTAACTGCCAAGCCATCTCTCCAGTACCTACACATGTTTCAGAACCAAGTTTGTGTTCTGAGCTCAAGTCCAGAGAGACCAGGTCCAGGCTCTGTTGTTAAGGTTCTCTCCTTGCATCCAGAAGCTTGCATTCCTTATCTCTCCTAAAGCACTAAGAAGAAGCAAATGGCAGTCTCTAGATGGTCCATCCTTTTGTCTCAGCTCCAAACTTTGTCTCTGTAACTCCTTCCATGGGTGTTTTGTTCCCAATTCTAAGAAGGGGCAAAGTGTCCACACTTTGGTCTTCATTCTTCTTGAGTTTCATGTGTTTTGCAAACTGTAAAAAAGAAGAAGAAGGAGAAGAAGAAGAAGAAGAAGAAGAAGAAGAAGAAGAAGAAGAAGAAGAAGAAGAAGAAGAAGAAGAAGAAGAAGAAGAAGAAGAAGAAGAAGAAGAAGAAGAAGAAGAAGAAGAAGAAGAAGAAAACAGAATCATTTATACTATTGTTCAGAGGTGTCTATCATTCCATCACTTTCAACCTCTATTTTCACCTCTTCTCATTACCCTCAGTAGTAGGTCACTAAATTTCTAAACATAGACAAATTCTCCAGGATGTTACAAAGGTATATGAAAAATAAATCCTTTACAGAGGAGCTTCAGGGAGGTCATCATTAGAAACAACAAAGTTCGTAGCTGTGATGAAAGGATGGACCATTTAGAGACTGCCGTATCCAGGGATCCATCCCATAAGCAGCTTCTAAACGCTGACACCATTGCATACACTAGCAAGATTTTGCTGAAAGGACCCAAATATAGCTGTCTCTTGTGAGACGATGCCGGGGACTAGCAAACACAAGAGTAGATGTTCACAGTCAGCTATTGGATGTATCACAGGGCTCCCAATGGAGAAGTTAGAGAAAGTACCCAAGGAGCTAAAGGGATCTGCAACCCTATTGTTGGAACAACATGATGTACTAACCAGAACCCCGGAGCTCTTGTCTCTAGCTGCATATGTATCGAAAGATGGTCTAGTCGGCCATCAATGGAAAGAGAGGCCCATTGGACTTGCAAACTTTATATGCCCCAATATAGGGGAATGCCAGGGCCAAAAGAATGGGAATGGGTGGGTAGGGAAGTGGGGGGCGCTATGGGGGACTTTTGGGATAACATTGGAAATGTAATTGAGGAAAATATGTAATAAAAATATTAAAAATTAAAAAAAAATTAAAAAAAAAAAAAGAAACAACAGACCTCCCCACCTGACATTGCACATCACTGCAACTTAAAGTACTATGCTGAGGTGCTTTGCTCCCTTGAAAGTCATCTATTCAACCCCTTAGAGTAGACTTAGGTGACAGGCAAAAGCAATAGGAATTAGTTCCAAATCAATGGGTGGCCTTTCTCTTTCTTCTCTAGCTTGTTAAGATTGGAGATGCATGCCAGGGGTTCTTCTCTCTCTCTCTCTCTCTCTCTCTCTCTCTGGAAGAGAGGCCCATAGTTTCTCTCAGCAGGGTTGTTTTTCAGGCTACTTCCCTCAAGACCACACCACACCACTGACAAAGAAAAATAATATTCTAGTCTCTAGTATCTAAGCAAGAAGCTATACTGTTGCCCCTGTTATGGAGACAAAAGCATACAAAAGATACAATAGAGCACATGTCTTGTCATGAAAGAAAAACACACCCTACAATTCATCTAGTGTTAGCTGTGAAATGGGATTGGAACCACAGAATTTTGAGGAGAACAGGGCATATAGACCATCTGAGGGCACAGCTCTGCTCTGCATATTATCCATTCTTCCCCAGGATATCCCTTTGAGTCATAATAAAGTAACTTCAAAGCAAAGCTAAGCATTTGTGATATCCTTTCCACCTCTAGTCTTGCTCAAAGAAACCATAGATGTTTACTAGTAAAATATAATATTACTATTCAACTTCCATAATGGGAGAAACAGAGGTTCAAGGAAGGTAAGAACTGTATGGATTGAAGGTGTCATGCTTTCAATGTGCAGTCATATGTATGTGCACACATACAGTAGGTATTTCATTCTACATCTCAACAATAAAATATGACTATGGTAGAACACACTGGCTGCTGCTCAGAGGGAGTAACCATTGATACTCAATTACCTTGCCACACCTCTACAGTATACCAAACAAAGTTGTAATGAGATACAAACAAGAGTCTGAAGAAATGGCAAGAATTTCTTCAACTTTCCTTAGGTTCCATTTTCAAAACTCTACTGGTATTTTATTGAAAGGTGATAGAGTGGAATAAGCAGAAGTCAAATGCATAAGACAGTCATCTGGGAAAGTGCATAACTCTATATAACCTCAGACAGTGCATGTCCATCACACAAGAAAGTGTCTCATGTCTCCTGCCAGTCAACACTGCCATCTTCAGCATCTTTCCTTTTAACTGCTCTGTAACCGTTAAGGACTAGGAAAATAAAGTCCATGATTCCTCATGGCAGGGAGAAAACTCCAGAATGTTTTTTTTTTAAATCAGTCTCTAAATATAGCCCATAAACTGAACCTCGGTCCTTTCTTCTTAGAAAAGTTTCATAGAATACATATTCTTTAAAGATATTTGGATTTTCCCATTGCTATTTCTCAGAATAGCCAAGTATAATGTCTGGATAGAGGTATTTTGTCTGATATCACAGGAGAGACACCTCCTGTGCATGCATGTAAATATACCTGTATTCCTCTGTGATAAGCTGTCTTATCCACAGACTCTTACTAACTGATATATGAAACAATATACCATGTATTCCTGTACCATAGATAACATTGTTTTATTTTTAAATCATTAAGTTGATTCACAATAACTCTCTATTGTCTTGAATCTGATTGTTGCTGATAATTTCAGAAATGTTTAAGGCCAAAGGCAGACTATCACTTGGACATAGCTTTCTTCTTTAGACTAGCATGCCAGCTATTAAGTAACATCACAGCATTCTAAAAATAGATTTTCTTCATTTAAAATAAGAGAATTTTGTGAAACATGAAAATTTCCTTGTACCTTGTTATTGGAAGCCTTTTCTCGAGCATGGCTTTTGAGTAGTGATCATTCAGATGGGTGCCTAGAGTTTGAAATATATTTTATCATATAACCAAGTCTAGAATCTAAATATCTAATTTCCACTTTCCACTTTTTATTTTATCGTATGTGTTTCATGTATATCAGATAAATAACAACAACATCAAAAAGTTTTCAAGGGTCAGTAAAAGTCTTCAGCTGAGCCAGAGTGGGAAGAGTCTATGCCAGAGGCTCTGAAGCATTCCATGGTTAATAAGTCTCTTGGGACTCTAAGCCATTCCACCAACTACAGCTGCCTTCTTCAATATTGTACTTTAAAACTTAGTTTAGAGAAAACACTCACTAGAGGTTGAAGGAACAAATAATCAAATACAGAAAACTGTTTCCTAGTTGTCTTACTCTGTTTAGATTGCTAAAACAAGAACACTGGAAAGTTGAACAACAAGATATTCTGTCATAGCTCAGGAGGCAAGGAAATACAAAATGAATGTACATAGTCAAGATTAATGTGGACTGTGTCCTGGCTGCACATGATATAAAAGTCTTGAGACGTTTCCAGGCTCTTCTTTCATAAGAACACTAATATACTTACTTCCTTTGGATGCCAACCTTATGAGGTAACCCCCATGTAGGGATGCCAGTGGTCATTCCTCATCACAATGGAGGCTAAGATTTAACATAGTGGTTTGAAATGTGAAATACAACTTTTAATCCATAATCCTATGCATGCACACAACTGTGCCAACTATTCTACTTGCTACACCATTGCCACTTGGCTCATAACTAAACAGAGCTATCCACACTTCTATGACAGAGCACCGGGAGGCATGAGAATGTTTGAAGGCCCACCTTAGAGATTTGTTAAAGGACTAATCATGATTTACTACTGGGCAGTAGTAGGAAGAGTCAAAATCCAACATAACTTTCTCAGTGTTGGAATGGGAGACTGATTCCATATCCTATTTACCAGGTAAGCAAGGGGAAACCTCTCCACCTCACACAAACTTATATGCTCTCAGCTGTAAAATAGAAGACTGGGATTAAGCAGCATGTTTTATGAGGGAGCTTCCTGTGTGATGATACAGAATGATTGGAATGTCTGCCTCCCTTCATGTTTTCTTTTGGAGTAGTATCTCCCTCATAGCAGAAATACGTATTGTGTTGTGGAAGCAAGAAAGGCTGAAGATGGACTTCTTTCCCTGGACATACCCTCGAGTGTGGTGCTTTGTGCTGTGTTTGCTTAGAAATCAATTTGAAAAACAATGGCTCCTACTGAGCTGTTTCTATCATTCTAGAATAAAACAAATTCTCCCTGAAAGTGATCTGTCAGCTCAGTTCATGCTCAGTTCTGTCCTCTGCTGCAGTTTCTGAAAACAGGAGCTAGCAAGCATAGCCTTGGTTTGAAGCCCTCATCCAAAGCTTTAGAATATGCATACATGATGCCAGGGCTGTCACTGAAATGAAAGGTTATATTGAGATGCTGTTATGTGCTTACCTGCCTATACTATCATGGAAAGATAGTACAGACCGGCTCTTTTACAATCAACAAAATTACCTTAACTTTGCCCATTGTGGAAAATACCCTTTAGACACTCAGAAACTGAAGGTAATATCAATCTACCACAGTCCTGAGTTGAGAGTAGTTTGGAGGCAATGCTACCATTTCAAAGCACTTGAACGTCAATTGGCCCTTTGTGGTGATACTTACTCTAAGGTTGCCTTGAGCTTTTCACTTGTGGTATACTTGGGATGCTTAAAGTGGCCAGATCAGGCCACTAGCTTTTAGAGTTTCATGGTCTGATTTTCCTGAGTTTCTTTATTCTGGCTTCCTCAGAGAAGATAGCCACCTACCTGAACACAAAACTCCAGATCACACCAGTCTGTTCCTGTTAACCTTAAATCTAAGCATATGGGTACCACAAACACATCCTGTACTCCTCTGTGCCTTTATTTTACATGTATTAGTTCACAACCTTGATTATTCTTACTGTTGCCTTTCAGAGTTATCGGACATATTCTCATATTCTCTAACGATCTTGGGTTTTCCCTCAAATGCTCACAACATGCTCAGTGTACAGCTTCATAATAGCATTGACATATTCTGTCTTCCTTTGTAGACTTGAATACTGACACACATACACAGAGAGAGGTGGGGTGTGGACAAGGAGGGAGGAACAGAGAGAGGAGAGAGAGAGAAAGAAAGAGAGAGATGGGGAGGGAGGGAGAGAGAGAGATAGACAAAGAGAGTGAGTTTGGAGGCAATGTTGGTATCACAAAATGTATATTGTACTGCATGTTTAGCTGAATCACAATAAAGACTCAAGAAACACTTGAGAGATGAATTCAGCAGTATTTTTCATTGTTTACCAACCCAGCCTATAAAGCTCCAAAGCTTGTGTGGGGAAGGGTAATGAGGAGACAGAGTACAGAGATAGTACTGCATGCCTGTCTCTGCATTTATAGGCTTGAGAGTGACAAACTAGTCGGCTTCGCTGTCAGGTTTTAATGTAACATAAAGATCAGAAGTGACCCTGCTGTTCTAAATACCATCTATCATGCTCTTGCTAAATAGTAGTCACGCTGCTTGACAGTTAATCATTTCAAGCTTCTAATTAGATTTAAAATAGCATGCATGTGTATTTGTTTAATGTTTGAGGATTTCCTAAATCTATATACACTTGTGATTATAGCATGCACTGTTAGATAGAGGCTGACTTCATTGACTTCAGTATTTTCTTAGATTCTAATCTTAGCTGTGCCATTTATTGGCTTGTATCCTTGGGTGCATCTGTTTGCCTTTCATTCTGTCTCCTTGACCAAAAGGTGCAGATACTATGTAGTGTGTAGGCTGCTGCCACCAGAGGAACATCTCTGACCCTCAATGTGTGTATCATTTCTGCTTGTCAGGGAAAGCACATGAAAATCATAATAGTGATAATGATATTTGTGGGATTTTATACAGAAGACTGTGAAACAAAAGGAGAGATTTATTTAATCTCCATTTATCCATTGGAACCTTTAGACTGGGATCATAAAGCTTCTAACACATATGTCATTTCCCCAGGGACCTAATTATGACATTGAGGTAGATATTTAATCCCTAGTTTTCAGATTCTGATTTTAGTCTTTCCCCACTACTGTAATAGATTCCCTACAACTAAAAATAACATCCCACTGTTCCCTTGTTGGCTTGCTGGTCTTTGTAGTATCAGCCTTGGCTCAGGTCTATGAAAAGCAAGTGCAGGGGAAGGGAGAGAATGATGTTCACATGAAACACAGTTAGGAAGGAACAGAATTTAGGCATTCATCCCCACTGAGCATATTTGAAGGAAAGCAATTTTCGTATTCTCTGCAAATCATTTCCAGATACCATGAGCAGTCCGAGATTAAAAAAAATAGTCTCGGCACTTTATTAAACTTCTTTTGAAAGGAAATCAAAAGAAATTCATTTATAAAATCTTGTAAAGGTATGAAAACACTAGCAACTACAGAGCAGACGGTTGAAGTAAAACAGGAACTGATCTTTTTTGACAAGAATTTCTCGTCTGATAACCCTGCCTGTTTTTCCCTTAAATGTACCATCTGAGAATCTGGCGTTAATCAAACCACATTTTAAGTAGACTATTCCATTAAGGAAGGCACATTTGTCCTCAGAGATAATGCTGAATTCATTTCATTCTGTATCAAAGCACATTTTAACTGACTGGCAAATTAAGAAATACATTCCCTGCATATAATATGAAGGTTCAAAAAGTAAATATAATAAAGAGATGTTTTTTACCCAAAGGATATAGGTTTCACTAGCTGCAGAGTTGGATAAATGGGCTCTTTCTTAGGCTACATTCAGTTTATTGTGACTTGGATCAGTTACAGGAACTCTATAGCAAAGCTGAAAATGAATAATACTTTATATACAACCACATATATGATAAATCATGTACTATAAATAACGTAACATGGCATTGCTCTTTCCTCAACTAACAGTACGCGATTGTGCTTACATATGAAAATGTGACCAAATAGTTGTTCCTATCTGTAAACAGTCTCCAACCTATCCAGACCCACTGATCCTATAGAGAGGGTGAGAGAAGGGAAATCATTCTTTACCTAGGACCTTTATTGAAACACATTCCATATTCGGAGGATGGTATCATATGCTTTGTTGTTAGGAATATGAACTATGACCAAAGTAAAAATTTCCATTCCTAGCCCTTAAGGATCAGAAGTAATTCTAATTTGCCATGTTGAAAATTAAATACTACTTACAATAATAGAATCCACAACTCACAGTTTATAGGGCTTTTCCTCTTTCAATGTATTTATAGCCATTATTCAAGGATGCTCATCAACATTGTTGAGTAGAATTTAAGCCAACATTATGCTAGGATATAGCTAAATAAGCAAGTGCTATTTTGAAATCTAAATTATGCTAATAAGTAGCACAACTTAACCTTAAGTCCACTGCTTAAAACCATTATACAATACGACTTTTACAACTCAATGGTCAGGTATTCCGGGAAGGCCTAGAAGTAAGGAAAAGACATTTGTCTTGTGAGTTGACTCAGCGTAGGTTAGGCTGTCTCACTTTCCGTAATCAAATGCATCTGTATACCACCAGACTGCATCCCTCATCTTCTGCTGTGGTGTACCCAGGACGCAGTGATACAAAGTACATTTCTTTGGTTTCTAGAAAGCAGGACAAATAGGTTGTTATTGTGCTTCCATCACAGAGTCTTGTATGGTACTGTCTAATTCTCTTCTCAGTCTGAAGATGGTCCCTGCAGTGGTCCATTCATAATTAGATCCCTGCCAGTCATGCACCTCATTCTGGACTTAGCATCAGCTCATGCTTGTCATTCCGAGCTGGGTACCTCTCTCCTTTTGCCGTTCAGTAGTTCCCTTCCTGAGCTCTTCTTCCTTTTAGCAGGAGCACAGGAGTCTCCGCTTCCTTACTGAATGCTCTCCTGACCAGATGCCCCTGCTCTTTCATTCATTTTAAGAATCAGCCTCTTGGCATCGTGCATGTCACCTTTGGAATTAGAGAAGAGGCTTATCCAGTGGGTGTGCCTGTGGTAGACATGTGATAATAAAAGTGCCATCTTTCCACATGCCGTCCTAAGCAGTCCAATTCGCATTCCGCAGAGGTACTCTCTGAGGTGTCCTCTCTAACGTGTCTTATTATCATTCAGACTGCAGCCCATTCCTGATACCTGACCTTGGCTGTCTTTTCCTAATACAGAATTTGGCAGTGTTTTTTTTTTAATACACAAATGCCTTTGTTTTTAATCTTATTCCTCCTCCCTCACTTTTTTGATTGTTTGGTTAGTTGGTTGGCTTGTTTTTGCTACTGATCTTATACTTGAATCTAGTCACTAAAGTTGTTTCCCTATGCGTCACTGCTACTTACAGGTCATATGTGAAGATGCATCTCTACATTTCATCACTAAGGCATACCAGTGTCTTCATACACTTCCTTGGCTCATTTGAAGTTTAAAAGTAAATTCTGTTTTGAAACCTAGATATTTTAGATAAATTTTCAGGCAACAGCAAAGCTGGGTAAAACGTATAGAGTTTCTCATATAACACCCATGCCCTGCTCTCTTTGCAACTTCCCTCACTGTGGACATCCTATATCCCAATGGAGGGTTTTCTATATGACTAATAAAAGTACACTGATATATCACAATAGTATGCTTACTAGTTTAAGGGAAAATTTTGTCTTGTTGTCATCTGTTCTATGGGTTTCAGTAAGCGTAAACTTCTTATGTCCACCACTGTATTATTATGTTGAATAGTTTCCTTTCCTACCCATCCTATTCTCTATCTTGATAGTCACAGGTATAAGTAATGTTCTTAAGATCACCTTATATGTAGAACCATGTAGTTTGAAATTTGCTCAGGTTAGACTTTTAATATATATATATATATATATATATATATATATATATATATATATACACCGCAATGTGTTTTCCTTTGATAGATCCTTTGATTTTTACCTCCTAATGATATGTGTGATCTATTAATGGTTTTAATAGTCTAGATGTTAAACCTTTTTCTTATTTATTCACCTGCAAAATGATATGTTGATTGCTTCCAAAATCAGTAGTTGTGGGTCAAACCTTTTTTAAGAATATCTGATAAAGGCCTGACATCTTTCTGAGTTTTTCAAAATAGATTATCAATGGTTCTTAGAATTACTTACTATGACAACTGCTTGGAAAAGTCATCAGAGATGGTGGATGACCTGCCCCAAATCACCAAGTAAAAGCAGTTGTCAAAATCAAGCTGCCTGACACTAAACACAAAGCCAATAACTCCATACACTAACGCCTCTTGCTATAGGAAGATTTTGCTGGCTGGCTACAATATACTTCACTGTGAAGCCTCACTTACTGCCAGTTGCCAGTATTAGTGAATTCCAGTTGACATACAAGATGAAATCCATATGAAATATGTGCCAACAAAGAGTACGATGTGCCTCCTTAGAACAGAAACTTTCAGTGTTTTGTCTTATTTTGGCAGATATCAAGTCAGAGGGTTTAGTATTATTGGTGTAATAGCCTCATTCAGAAAATGCTACATATCTTCATGGTCTTTTTATAGCTTTTGATACATTGGCAATAAAACCTAAATTGTGTTAAATTATTTCAGTTCTTACTAACTTAACCCTGCCTCCATGCTTGCAGGTAGATAGACTCTTTTACTATTTGACCTTTCTGTCTCCTTATGAAAGCTCCCTATGTATGCAAAAAGTGAACCGTCAGTTACTAATTCATGTATAAGTCTCTATTAAATTGGGACTGAAGACCAGCAGACAGGCTCAGAAAGGGTATGACTCTAAACTTGTATTTATTTGATGTCTTTCATTTTTCCATAGTAAGTTGAAGTTCTCAGTATACCAGCACAACATAGTTTGTGCACACTGTCTTTAATGTAGTCTAAAATTAGTATCATTTAGAAGAAAAGATCACAGTTATATGTCTTGATTTATTAAAAAATCTCATAAATTATATTGGAGATTCACTTATCTCTAGGCTGAATAACAAATTTCCATACCTTCAACAATATAGAATATGAGACATTTATTTTTCTCATGGTTTCCATGGAGCCAGCCACTCTATACAAATTCATCTGTATTTTCTACTTAGGGTTCTAAAGGTTCAAGTTAAGAAGTCGTTCTGTAGACACTTGAGTAGGGAGGAATCTGGTTCTATTCCACACAACTGTCAGAAGACACACACATGATCTGCAAGAAAACGCTAAAGTCTTCTAACTTAATCAGAGTGGCAACATTCCACAACTTTGGCATAATCTATTAGCTAGAATCAGTTCAAAGGTTCTGCTCACCTAGGGGAATGTTGAGCAGAAATATGAATAAAAAAGGGACACTCTTTTTTTGACACCTCATTCCCTGGGACTGGTATACCATGACGGATATAGAATCAGGGAGAATTCATAAGTCCTGTGACCCAATCTTGAGTTTCACAACAAGAAGTCTTTGGTATCTGAAACAAATCAATATTATGGCCAGTTGATGCCATTGTCTGTTTTGTGAGTGCTCAGTGAGACCTTCTCCCAAGCTTCCCTGCAAATTCTAGCGTTCTAAAGTCAGCAATTCCATGCAAGTAATAGGTGGGAAATAAAATTTACTCAAGGTCAGTGACTGAATTTTGAGTTTACTCATTTATATATACTGTGTATTTGCTTTCGCTTCAAGGTTATAGTTATTACATGTCCCTTTACAAATCAAGGTATTCTAACACAGTCTTCATAAACACTCCTAATGCAATAACTGAAATATTCATTCTTCTGGCCCTTGAGGCAAAGGCATGTTCCAAGTTATTTCTTGTAGTATCCACATGACCTCAGACAAGAGCCAACATGTGGCAAGTAGTTGGGAAATATATTAAACAACCCTTGTTGGCCACTTTGACTCATCAAACAGAACTCCAAAGGATTGTCTTAACAACTTTAGAAGCAAAAAAGATTTCATTAAGTTCAATGTCTTTGCAATATATGCTGGAATCTCTGATTTTGTTTTTGCTACTGATACGTGTATAATTTTAGTACCAAGCTAAATTATTGTTTTCCTAAACCCATTTTTTCATTTTAATAAAATAGTTGTGGAAGAAGTGGTATCATGTGCTTTCAAATATGTTTTAAGTTGGTTGTTTGTAAGAAGCAAAAGGGAATGGTTATAGATTGTATGTCAGAAAGTGAAGTGTATTGTAACAAGAAGCTAAGTAAAAATCTAGTATTCAATTCTGCTTCTGTTCTGATTTTTCATTTTTAAAGATTTCATTTATTTTCTCTCTCTACACACACACACACACACACACACACACACATATATATATATATATATATATATATATATATATATATATATATATATATATATAATCTTTATCTGCATGTATACAAATACCTGTGGCCCGTCAATATATCTGTGGAGGTCAGAAAAAGTCATCAAATTCCCTGAAAATCGCATTACAAATAGTTGTGAGTCACTATGTGGGTTCTGGGAAAGGAATCCAGCTCTTCTATAAGAACAAGTGCTCTTACCACCTGAGCTGTCTCTTCACACCCTGCTTCTTCATACTGTGTGCCCTTGGGAAAAATCTCTAAGTTTCTCTGGGATTCAATTTCCTCATCTACAAGGCAGTATCATGTTTCAAAAGTTCTTCTCAGCTTTGGTAATTTGTAATCTGAGTCATCTTTCTTACTTTAGTTTGTGGCCTGTTACTTCAGCCAGGTTGTTATACCAGATAAGAGGGAGGAGGCAGCGTGCAGCACAGTGCAGATACCAGTCCCTCTAGCATCCATGAACTCCCCATGATGTGCACAAACCTCTCCTGACAATAACATCCAATATTCTCATGTCCTAGCATTTATTCAATTAAAGCTTTTGCCCATTTGTGACCCTTCTTCTTTATCGATAACATCAAGGAAGCCAGGTTCCAGGGCCAAGTTGGTGATGACTTTAAGATTTTAATTCTCATAAGAAATCTTCAAGGAGTTACTTCTGCAACTCTAGATCCACTCCAGTGCCAGAAGTGCAGAATAACACTGGCTAAAACAGCTCTTAGAAAGCACAAGGTAAACAAGGGTGTGGTACCTATTGAAAACAACGGCACATGAAGGCTCATAAATATATGCCAAGTACCACTCATAATGAAATGGAGCATTCTGAGAAAAAAAATAAATGAATTCATTCTTGCCTCACTATCAGATTGTCTATAACAAGAAGGTATAATCTATCACAAGAAAACTAATAAGTAGCATAGTGTGGTGTGATAAGCACCAAGATAAAAGCAGGTAAGAATCACTATAGAAGTGGAGACGTGGCAAATGAGAACAGGCTTCAGGAAAACACAGATATTCTCACCCTGGAAGAGAATGTGTGCCAGCTTCACAAGGACAGAAAAACTCCAGGGTGCTCTAGATAGTAGATGTGTGTGTATATTTGTGTGTGTGCGTGTGTGTTTGTGTGTGTGTGTGTGTGTGTTCTATAAAATGAAATAGGCAAGTATAACTAAACACAAAAGGAGTAATATGTAACAAAGTTTTCAAATACATTGATGCCTTCAGTAGAAATCTATAATCAGTATAGCTAAAATGTAAACTACACTAGGTAATGGAAGATAAGAACAAAATGGTTGCTCAGTCTGAATAAAGAGCAGCTCTGTTAAAATGCACCATGTCGACTGGCATGGTGGTGCACGCCTTTAATCCCAGCACTTGGAAGGCAGAGGCAGGCAGATTTCTGAGTTGGAGGCCAGCCTGGTCTACAAAGTGAGTTCCAGGACAGCCAGGGCTATACAGAGAAACCCTGTCTCAGAAAAAAAAAAAAAAAACATACAAAAACAAAAAAAAGCAAACAAATAAAAAAGGCACCATGTCATCAGATCTAGACTTCATCTTCATAGAAAAAGATAATTCTGAAAACATCTCACCAGATAATGTATATATTGCATGTGTTCAATATCCCCTTTCTCAGAAATCCTTCTCCTGTAAACCACCTTAGGAAAGTAGTGATGATAGGCACACAAAGAAATTGGTGTTGGGACCTTCCTTCCTTCCTTCCTTCCTTCCTTCCTTCCTTCCTTCCTTCCTTCCTTCCTTCCTTCCTTCCTTCCTTCCTTCCTCTCTCTCTCTCTCTCTCTCTCTCTCTCTCTCTCTCTCTCTCTCTCTCTCTCTCTCTCTCTCTCTCTCTCCCTCTCAACAGTGAAAAGTTAAAAAAAAAAAAAGCTGGCTGTTGTGGCCTATGCCTTTAATCCTTGTATTTGGAGGCAAAGTTACCTGGATCTCTGAGTTCAAGGCCAGCCTTATTTACACAGTGAAATCCAGAACAGACAGAGCTTCATAGAGAAATCCTGTCTCAAAAACCAACCAAGAAAACAAACAACCTCACAGCCTCTTCAAAGTATTTAAAAATAGCGTACAATGCAGAGATGGGCGGACTATTATTTAGATTCTGTGTTGACCTAAAGAGATATCTCTACAATGTACAGTTCAGTCATATAAAACTTAGTATAAAGTTATACAAAGTTCAACTGCACCAGCCACATATAATTTTATACCTATAAGGTATGGAAGAATAAATTACAAATTATTTGATTGCCTTGGAAAGTGTGTATTTTATGTATTTCAGATTGTTTTAAAGATGTTACAATATTCCAGAGCAATGAAGGCACTTTGATCTTGAAAAAAAAAAAGAGAATTTTTATAAACATCACTGTAACATGGAGACTGTTATAGAAGAGCTTATTAGTGGGAGCTGTAGTGTACTATAATGAAGATGCTCAAATTATAGTGTTCCAGGCAAATTTGAATTGATTTTCTTCTCATGTAGCAAGTCAAGAGCCTAGGCTCTGCATACGCAAGCCCTCCAGGGACCTACGCTAGGAGGGAAAGTATCCCATTCCCCCAAATTGTGTCTGAAATGTTTCTAACTAGTTGTTATTTGCAAAAAAATGGAAGAGGTGGGGAGTTAAGAGTCTATAACAATAGTCTTTATTACAATAACTTGGAAGCTGCATAGTTCCCTTACTCTTATGAATCATCACTGAGGATCTAGTTGTAGAAGTAACTGAGGGTACCAGAGGAGTAAAGGATTGTGTATTGAAAGATTGTTATTCAATGCTATAAAAGTTGGGATTTAAATTTTGTTGTTACTGTTAATCCTATTTGTGTATGTTATATGTATGTGGGCATGGAGATTTATACACGTTGATATGGTGTATGTCTGGATGCAGGTGTGCATATTTATGTCTTCCAGTTCATGGATGTCAGAGGTCAACTTGGAGCATTGTTCTTCCATAGCAATCTTCCTTTTTCATTTATGTATTCTTTTGAGACAGGATCTCTCACTGAGGCCTTGAGCTCACTGATTTAGCTAGCTCAGCTAGGCAGCAAGGCCCAGGTATGTGCCTTTCTTTCCCTCCCCAGTACATGAACTATAGACACCACGACTGGCTTTCTCTGTGAATGATGGGGATCAAACTGAGATCTTCATGCTTGTGCAGCAAACACTTGATCACATGAGACCTTCCCGAAACTCTGTTACTGTTTATGTTTAATGAAGCTCAGGTGTATAGAACTAAGTAATATTTGGTTCAAATTTATATTCTCATCATGCCTAATATGAGATCCTCATTTGTGTCTTTGTTTATTTAAAATCTATTAAACTACATAAACATGATTAGTTGAATTTTTAATATAATTATTCCCAAACTCAATGGCTTAAATTAATGGCTTTTATTAATTTCTATCCAACATGCCATGGGTCAGTAATTTGCCTTGGCTAACATGGTTAGTTACCCAGATAGCCTATAAAGCCTCATTCAGAGTCCTCTGGAAATGAGTGTTGACTGTTGGTTATTATAGTCTATATCTGAGTGCCTGGATAACTAGGTCATATCTAGCATGACTCAACTGTATTTACATACCAGTTGTAGCAATATTCTACAGCGCATGAGAGAAAAAGTTCAAAGTGCAAGAATATTCTAAGCCAACATCATCACATTTACTCTAATTTCATTGGCTAGGCCAATTCATTTTCTGAGTCTGTGGGCATATATATAGTCAGCAGGCTTTCTAAGTCCATAAATATATGTAGGCATAGACATCTTCAGGCCAATACTTCAGCATTCTATGAAGTCTATAACGTGGTCCTCAATTCCCCTGCCCACCTCTCTCCCTGATCCAAGATAATATCTTGACACCCATGATATCATTCCCAATGAATACAGCTTTCATGAGATTTATTATACATACAAATATACACTTGATTTATTTCATTTTAATTTTATAGCAAAAGAGGTCATGTATTGTATACTTTTTGGAGACTATGTTTAAGAACATTATATTTCAAAAAACTATATTGTAGTATATAACCATAAATTATTCATTTGTCTGTCATATTCCACTATTCAAGCATTACTTATCAATATTTATACATCCTGCACAAAGTGTTGCTTGGTAATTCTGTTCTTGTGAAAACATGTATTTTCACAAACTAAGATGACTGTGATGTTACTAGGTAATATAATCATATGGGGCCAGTGTTGTGCATGCAGACTGTAATCGACTAAAACCTTGTTATACTGTACATGTCTATGCTACATTTTATCTGTCCTTTCATCCGACGGTGGATGGGTTGTGTTCAGCATATTAATGACATTAGGAGCACTACCAAGAACATCTTAAGCCTAATTCAAACCATACATATGCAAATATTTCTCTCCTACATATAATTGGACATTAAATTGTGAACATTCAGTGTTATGAAATGATGCTAGATTTTTATCAAAGCTGCTAGTCCACTGTCCCAACAAAGCATTGTTCACAGCCTCTCTAGAATTCAGCCTAACACTAAAAGCCTTAACTTTTGCAATTAGATGATCTAGTGTGGTATCTCATTTTGGCTTACATTTGATTGATTTCATGACATCAGAACAGCAGGGGCTAGGCTTGCTACTGCTAGATCCTGATCAGCAGCCTTCCTCCTACACAGTATCTACCTGTTTCCCTGACAACTCCTGGAATTGAAGGACCCTTGAACACTGATTCCAAGATAATACTCCACCTACTTTTCTTTTCCAAGTTCCCTTCTTGGATGGTGAATGTAGAGAAAAGAACATAGCATTTGCAATTGCACAAATTTGAAGTGAGTTGTAACTGCAGGTGCTTAATGAGCTGAACGATCTTAGGTGCATTTCTATATCCTATGTCCTATATCATTTCTATATCCTAGCTCGCTCACCTGAAAAGTAAATGTAATAACTCCATATTTTTTATTGAAAGACTTAAATGTGCTTGCAAACAAACCCAAGTGGACAGGCAACATGGACTGTGCTCATAATCAGAGGCCCTGCCAATGCCTCTGAGATCCCTCTGCTGGGGTTCCAAGAGAAAGGATCAGACTTTTACAGCATTGAGTCCAAGTGGACTCACCTTGACCAGACTTAATTACCTTTTTCTGTATTCAGTCATGCCAAGTGAAGGGGTGATTTCACTGTGGTTCATGAAGCTGTAGTCAACTCTGATAAATTCAGTCTATCAAGTTTTTACACAAAAT
The DNA here is from genome assembly GCF_978045245.1 of Mus caroli. Lineage (NCBI taxonomy): Eukaryota > Metazoa > Chordata > Mammalia > Rodentia > Muridae > Mus > Mus caroli. The sequence goes on along the minus strand of NW_028227263.1, from coordinate 50,788,395 downwards.
TTCAATGGTTGCAATGTAGGGCACTCTTGGTTATTCCACCTGTACATGAACTAGACAGATCTCTGCCAGGCACACTTACAATTAGCATTAACAGCAATAAAAGTAAGATAAGTAAAGGCTCTGCCTGCTACATAACCACCATGGAGGAAGAGTGCTTTATGGGCATAATCTAAGCAACCAACCAGCCTGAGAATCAGGAAACTTATCTTATAAACCTGGCTCATCCAAGAACTCCTTGGGTGACTGAAAATCCCTTGATTTCTTTGGTTTGAACTTTCCTGAGAAGTATATATAGAATCCTTGCTGGGCTGAAGTGGATTAGATCAGAGAAATGGCCATGGTGAACTAAGACATCTCTGGTACCCATGGTGAACTCAACCTTTCACTATACCTTTGAGGATCACTGCATAAAGTGTTCACTGACTAGCTTATGCTAGAACACCCCTCTTCTGAAGCTCAGTGCCCTCTCTTGAAAACTTTGCCAAAGGCTTCAGGACCATGAAAGAATCAGGGTTGTATAAAAGGTTTACAAAGATGGCTCCTATTTTTTCAAGAGCCCACACTTACATTGCAAATGACACTGAGACCGAATTCCCTGATATTATAAAGAACGTTGGTGACTTTGCTACATTCTGTATTTCTGTTTCTGTGGCCATTATGAATGAATGGATCTTCTTTGGGATAATCTTGCCATCTGAAGTCAATAGAGACATTACTGCTGCAGCAACACTGATTCATGTGTAGGGTACTTGAAAAACAAAAGATGACTGAAAGACTACATTTGAACTCCCCTTCAAGGTAAGCGTATAGATGTAAAGGTCTACTCTCCTAATCACCTAGGTAATTTTTATGGTTTCAGTTTCTTACTTAGAACACATGGATAATAACTGTAATTGTATAACCATTTGAGATTCCAAGGAGATCATGAACATGATGTGTATTGCTGGTTGCTGGTACCATCTGTGATGGGCCCTAACACGTTGCTCCAGCGGGTGCTCACTAATCCTTAGCTGATGGGACACTATCACAATGATCATCTGGGTACTTTATGTTTATACAGCACTTATTCAGAGGAGCCAAAGGCTATGTGGCTTCTCTTCCTTACCATCCCTGGGGACATTCTGGTCATGTTGCAGCTCAGAGCCCCAGCATAGTTTGAAGGATAATCAGATCCAATTCTCTTCCATTTGGTTTCAGCCCATTTCCCTTTGCTACATTCCCTGGGATCAAACTTCTGTCTCTTGCATTGGACAGAATGTCAGTCAACTGGCTTACATAGGCCATTGCTGTTGCTTATCTACATAGGGAAGAGAGAGATTTTGATTGGTGCCCTGATACTGGAGTCTGGAAAATTGTTATCACATAAGTTACTCCTATCTACTGTGTTGCACCTGATCTTCATTGTCCTGCCCTTGTAGTAGGAAAGAAGAGGCTATGTGCCAGATGAGATATACAGAACACATCTGTTCCTTTGCAACCATGTTCCAGTGTATACAGGATTTCAGTCTGTCTCTTCCTCATTAGTTCCATAACCTGCTGCAAACCACTAAACTTTGATTACACTTAAGCAACCGTGATGCTATGCTCCTTTCTGGGTCTATAGCTGGAATTAAGTAACTTGGGTTTGTCACTTGTTTGTCTGTCTATTTTTGTATGGTTCTTTAAAAATAAGAAGTCTTTTTTGTGAGCTCAGGATTATTTGTGGTTATTACTGAATTATCATTTCATCTAAATGATCTCATTCCCAACCTGAGTCTCAATGGTGTTAATAACTTTTTTTTCAAATATTAGCAATCGTGCATATGCTTTCTTTGTGGGGAATTTGATATCTCTGAACACTACCCTTCACTTTTCCTGTAAAGTACCCCAGAGCTTTGGTGTGCATCACAACCAAGAAACAAAACAGGATGCAGTCCCCTCATGCCATGGATTTTAGATATCAAACATTAGGGTTTGTTACCTTTGGCAGCATCCCTGGCTTCCCTTCTCCCAATTGTAAGGTGAGTTCTGTAGTGGAGGGGCTTTAAGGAAGTATGAGTTTTGAGGTCTGTGTGTCTAGTTAGTTTCTAATGGGAGGTTTTCGTGAGAGAAAGAAAAAAAAATGAGTGTCCCTGCCTCAGTTAATATCTCTACTCCCCACTTGTTTTCCTGCTGTTCCTGACCTCTGTGGCATCCCTCAGAGTCTCACTAGCTCTTCAGCTTACCACCATGTACAAATTCTCTCTTAAATTCCCACTGCCTTTAAGACTGGAAGGGGTTTCAGCTTTCCCAGTAGAACTCTGATTGGTATAAATTTCTGGAATCCAGCTAGTTTTATATTAGTATCAAGGTTATATTTTCTATTTCCCACACATCTATGCTTATCTGTTGCTTACACAGTAGGACACTAAGTCAGTACTATGAGTCATGTAGATGTTTAATCTCCTTATTATATAACTAAGGGAAGCCAGCAGCAAAGAGACACACCACTTCCTCTTTGCAGCCCAGGCCTTGTTTAATTACACACCCCTTCACATAGCCACCATGCCTTTCCATGCTTCTACTGTGGCACCTGTTTATAATTGTGTGTATAAATATATGCTTGTGGCAGTGTCTAATCATCCAGTAAGATGATCAGAGCCATAGCCATGTTCCATGTAAACATCAGAGTGTCTGCTTCAGGGGAGTCATTTGGTATATGATTAATAAACAAAGTAAGGGATATGTAGATGATGCCTGAGTGATTTACCTATTATTTAATGATTCAGGAATGAAGGTATGGATGGATGAATGGACAGAAGGAAAGAAAGGAAGTGAAAGGGGAAGTCATAAGATGGCAAGGTATCTAGAGGAATTACACCTTGGTCTCAGTATGAGATTGCTTCTACCCCTGCTTTAGAGTCCAACCGAGAAACATATACTACAGGTTTGCTTAAAGGAACAAAAGAGAGAGCTACTAACCCACTTTTAAAAGTCACAAGACTTTCCCAAAAGTATAAGAGTGCCACTCAAGATAAGCGCCCCACAAATGACCACTCTACTGACTCTGTCCCACTCAGATTTCTGGGGAAAGTAATTTAGGGGCTGACAACTAGGAATCAGATACAGAAAGTCATACATCCATCATTACAGTGATAAGGATGATCCCTGAAACACACACTTTATAAAGAGACTTTAAGAAAAATTGCACACCAGCAATGGAGGAGTGTTCCTCTTTCTCCACATCCTTGCCAGCATCTGCTGTCACCTGAGTTTTTTACCTTAACCATTGTGACTGGTGTGAGGTGGAATCTCAGGGTTGTTTTGATTTGCATTTCCCTAATGACTAAGGATGTTGAACATTTCTTTAGGTGCTTCTCAGCAACTCAGTATTCCTCAGTTGAGAATTCTTTGTTTACCTCTGTACCCCATTTTTAATAGGGTTATTTGTTTCTCTTGAGTCTAACTTCCTGGGTTCTTTGTATATATTGGATATTAGCCCTCTATCAGATGTAGGATTGGTAATGATCTTTTCCCAATCTGTTGTTTGCCTTTCTGTCTTATTGACAGTGTCCTTTCAGTGCCTGATGAATACGGAAGTGGATGTTCACAGCCATCCATTGGACAGAGCATATGGTCCCCAATGAAGGAGCTAGAGAAAGGACCCAAAGATCTGAAGGGTTTTGCAGCCCCATAGGAGGGACAACAATATGAACTAGCCAGTACCCACAGCTCTCCCAGGAACTAAACCACCAACCAAAGAGTACACATGGTGGGACTCACAGCTCCAGCTGCATTTATAGCAGAGGATGGCCTAGTTGGTCATCAATGGGAGGAGAGGTCCTTGGTCCTATGAAGACTCTATGCCCCAGTGTATAAGAATACCAGGGCCAGGAAGTGGGAGTGGATGGGTTGGTGAGCTGGGGGGTGGGGGAAGAGGTGGGGAGGGGGTTCTCAGAGGGGAAAACCAGGAAAGGGGATAACATTTGAAATGTAAATAAAATATCCAATAAAAAAGAGCTAAAGATCCAGAAAAGAACCCACAAAAAATGCAGGCAGAACACTCTCTCTCTCTCTCTCTCTCTCTCTCTCTCTCTCTCTCTCTCTGTGTGTGTGTGTGTGTGTGTGTGTGTGTGTGTGTGTGTGTGTGTGTGTAGTAGTAGTAAATATTTTAAAAGAGTTGAAAAAAAAAAGTTGCCCAAGATTCCCCCAATGACCAACTGGTCTAATTTGATTTGTTCCTAGGGCTCAGCAGCACGATATGGTTCCTCTCCTTATCACATTTATCATAGTACATAGAGTATGGTATAGCTGCAAAGCTCAGGGAGATGTGTGGCTGTCTGCCTGGATATGACTGGACCAGGTACTCTGGAAATGTCAATCCACCTGAAATTGAAAACAGGGCACCTTGTACACAAGAGATTTTTACCAGGTACCCAGTAAGCCTAAACAACAGAATTGTACAACCACATACTATCTTTTAAAGAGTTTAATCTTCTTTTCAGTACATTTTAGGTCAATTGATTCGATTTTTACCGCCTCCACCCCAGAAATGGTATGAATACCAATCTGGTACTAGCTGGGCTCTACTGTAGAGTCATCAGAACGGCCTCAAGAAGGAGCCCATGCCAGTCCCCTCCCAAGTCAGGAGACCAGCACCCAGCCCACTTCTGAGCTTCTTTATGTTTTCCCTCTTCAGGTGGTTCCTTCTTTCCCCTGCTTCTTTTTTTTTTTTTTTTTTAAAGATTTATTTATTATATGTAAGTACACTGTAGCTGTCTTCAGACACTCCAGAAGAGGGCGCCAGATCTCGTTACAGATGGTTGTGAGCCACCATGTGGTTGCTGGGATTTGAACTCTGGACCTTCGGAAGAGCAGTCGGGTGCTCTTACCCACTGAGCCATCTCACCAGCCCCTTCCCCTGCTTCTTTACCTAAAGGTGCAGACCTCACCTTTACAGTCTGGAGACATCAGTCACATGCATTGCTCCCTTGTCTGTTCATTCATTCACCCATCCATCCATTTGTTCCATCAACTCCTCCTAAGCTCAGGGTAGCATACTGACAGGAGATCAAATATGTATACACATGATCTCACCCCTGTTTCCCAAGACTTCACAAAGTTAAACCAAACAGAAAAGCTAGCACTATGTAGCAAAAAGGAGGGGAGCAGACAGGAAGTGTTTTTCATTCCATTTGGGGGAAGGCATAAGGGATTCCCTGGTTCAAGGACGACAGGGCACTGATGCTGGAGTAGATGAAAGATGCAGCTGCCAGGCTGGGAGCTGGGATCTTTGGGATGCTGGCTTCATCCCCGGTGGCCAAAGGAGATGACCTCAGTATTGAAACTTCCAAATACAACTCAGTACCCAAACCAGGAAGCTAAGTTCCTAGGGTCAACTGCTAGTAGCAGCCACCTTCTTCCCTTATCTCCTTTTGGTTTTTGTCTCCAAGTCTTGTTTCCTGGCAGACCATAGGGTACATGCTAAAGAGCAGGCCACTAATGCAAGGTTCCTAGCTTCATCCCTCAGGGGTGTAGCCTCTGCAGAAAGCTCAGGTAACCCAAACATCTTACTGAGAGATAGTAAATCGAAGGTAAGAATACACTCCAGCCACCAGCAGCCTCTACCTATAGTGTTGCAGGCCTTCTCACTTCTATGTTCACCAAGGGATTTTCAGGTATTCGGTAAAATGACTTTGTACAAATCCTTCATGCATGTAGGGGGCCTTCAAGCGGGGGGGGGGGGGGGTTGGGGAGGGGGAATCCAACTATCCTAAATTATGGGGTTGTGTCCTGCCTTAGATTCTTAGAGTAATAGCCTTTCTGACTGACGATGTAGTGGGATGACAGAGAGGAATACAGCCCAGAGTAGAATGCAGTCCCAGAGACCCCAGTCACCCCCGGTGACATTCTGGGACCTAAATGCACCTTGGGTTTGGTAGCTGTCTTAAATGTACAGACTTAGAAGCTATTCAGGAATATGTAATGCTAACACTCAGTTCTTAAGCACTATTTGCAGACAATGCTCCAAGCCCACTCTGTCATACATGGAAAGAGGTCCACTAATGCTGTCTACTGGTAATGCTGTCTACTGCCCCTTATTTCCATTTTGTCCCTCGTACCAGTGAAGCTTGTAATTTTTCTTTCCTACTACACTAGATGACTATGGTTCAAAATCAAAACATAAAAGAAAAAAAGGAAAAAAAAACTAAGTAAACTAGATTAGAGAACTGTGGCAGACTTTCTTCATCTCCATGAAAAATGATCACAGGAAACAAGATACATAATCAGAAGGAAGATGAATGCCATGTAAAATTGCCCTCTCCAAATAAAAGGCAAACCACACCGCATTCTTCCCATCACCGCGTCACGGAAACATGCACATCATGGCTTTGAGCCTGGAGTGTGTGAGGAACCCCTGCAGACACAGAGATTTGGGGAGCTGTAGGGTGCAGAAACCCACAGTGCCAGAAAAGCAGAGATATGATGGTATTTTAAATGTTTTGACTGCACAGAAGATAGGATCCAAAGTCAAAGCATCTCCGGAATACTTGATGGGCTGTAAGCAGCTATGTGAGCTGTATGCTCCCCAGCCATCAGCCCTGAGGACAAGTTAGAAGGGAAGAGATGGGTGTGGCAAGGATATGGACCACCCACTTTGTGTAGGGACTTTTCTGGACCTGTGATGCTGTTTGCAACCCTGTGAGGTTGGTGTTCTGAAACGCATGTCTGGTCAGAAAGACAGTGAATGTTTCAATCACTTCCTCCCATTCCTTCATAACAGAGTAGGTTGTCAAGGAAAACTGAACAGTCCACACCCCTTATTCCAAAGCAGTATATCAGAATATAAATGATTGAAGATTACATTATGACAAAATGATTCTCAATTTATTTTGCGTGGTAAAGCTAAACTATTCCATACATCTGTATTCCTACTAGTATCATTCTTAATTGGCAAAGGACAGAACAATGTGGTTGTCCGTGGAAATGGAGGAATCAATAAACGAAATGTGGGGTATGACCCACATTACATTACCACAAGTGAAAACAGTTCATCACCCATGGCTGCACACTCTATGTCCTGACTATGAGATGTATAGAATAGGCAAATTGATAAGGAATTAGAAGGGCAGTGGCCAGAGGCCATGGAAAGGCAATGGCATGGAGTTGTGGTGACTGGATACACAGTATTATGGGTATGCTTAGCACCACTGAACCCCACACTCAGTGATGATTGCAAGAGTATTATGTGTATTATTGTATTATTATTATTATTATTATTATTATTATTATTATGCATATTTTATCACAACTGAAATTTAAATCCTTCAAAACTGATTTTTTTGGTCTCAATATTACTTATGATGTTTATTACCTTAGAAGTATAAAATGGAAAGAAACAAAGCTAATAATAGTCACAGTCTCTGGAGGCCATATTCTTCCATTCACAGGAGGTCCTTGCTTGGTCCCCTTGCTGCCATCACTCTCAGAGTGGGGAGTTGCTCTTCCTAGTTTAGGAAAGCCAGTTCTTCACATGGATAGTGTGAGGACCAGCACAAGGCCTGTTTTATAGCTGTGACTCTTAGCCCTTCTTCAAGGTGGATAAATGCTCTTTGCAAAACAGGGCCACTTTGACAGGCACCTGCTGGTTTGGGCAAAAAACCCTCCTAGGATCCTGCACTGCCTAAGGTCTAAAAGTAAAACAAACATTACCTCTGTGTGGTACTTCTTTCCTTCTTCCTAGATACAGGAGCCTGGCTGCCACACTGCAATCATTCTTAGTTTGAATAATTCTGCATTTGAATATAAATGCCCAACTTGTATTGCATAAATTAAGTAATATCTTATGAGGCACTGTTTCCATCCATTTTCTTCCTTCTCTCCCTTGGGTCTCCCTTTCTCTTCTCTTCTCTGCTCTTTGCTTTCTCTATCCCTTCCTCTCTGTACCTCATTTGTTTTCAAGTCTTTTTCAGGCACAGATGCAGATGTGAAAGTCCTTGCTTGCCAGGACCCCAAAGTTCAGCCTGGGAAAGTTGAAACAAACTGTCGGTGACAACAGGGCAGGTGCAGAGGAGATTTGTGATGGTTTGTGATGGAAGCCTGGGGTAGGGGATGCAGGCAGGTCTGGAAAGATTTCGGGGACAGTGGGAAGGCTGAGATGCAAGAACATGGGAGGTGCTGGCCACTGTGATAATCATGCGAGTACAAAGACCTTTGGCTTGGCTTCAGCATGCACAAAAGTGTGGAGCTGACCACTAGGAGAGACAGACAGCCTAAGGGGAGACAAGCTGGTACATGTATTCATACACAGGATAGGAAGGAATACCTCTGCAGATTGTTCTTCCTAGGTGGGAACGTCTCCAAGCTACCTTCATTTTATCTATCTGTCTATCTATCTATCTATCTATCTATCTATCATATATAAGCTTTATAAATGTACATCTACCAACCTATTATTGTGAATTCCTATGTGTATGTATAATGTATATGTAATGTATACAAGTACAGATGTAGAGAACTGTGTGTGTGTGTATGCCTATGTGCATGCATGTATTGATATAGAGAGCTGTATGTGAATGCCTATGTATTAACATGCATAGAGATATGCAGGAAAGGGAGCCTGGAGGTCATGTTTTCAGGCAGGATTTGAAGCCACACTTTATTTGTAACTAACCGACCCTGTTAGCTGCCAGGAGTCAGTTCTGTGGGACCCAGAGCAGTTGAATTAATGAGTCCAAAGTGTGGGCATTTTAGTTTTAACTCTAAGACACTGGTGATTAAAAACAACAAACAAACAAACAAACAAACAGACAAACAGACAAAACAAAACAAACAAACAAAAAAAGCAGCTCTCATCTTAAAGGGAAAAAAGAAATAGTTTGTTCTGGAGCCATTTTGAATGGCAATAGTCCAGGAACACACATTTAGTTTACTCCATATTCCATGTTTCAAGATAGAAGTGGTTTACAGTGGAAGCTTTATGGGTTTACAGAAAAAGAAAGCCATAAATCAATGTGAGTTTCAAATACATTGGTAGGTATATTAAAGAGGCAGTTGCATCAAAGTGGGAAAAACTTTTCCGTAGGCCTAGGATGCTACTTATGACTTTCTTAGCCTTGGGGTTGGTAGGGAATAGTTGTTCGCTAAACTAACAGATCCAAAATGTTTTAACTTATCAGGCATAGGAGGGTAATTCTGACACCATGGGGTTGGGTAAGGAATCGTGGTTCTGGAGTTGAAGCTAGCCCAAGTTAAGGTAACTAGCTTCAGATGTGCAACATTCCAACCTCACCATAGTGCTGAAGTTCTTTTCCACCAATCACCCTCTGCTGGCAGGCACAGCTTCTTTTCAAAAGTTTCCGTTTAGACCACTAAGTAGAAAATAGTGGATGTTTTCTCCTAAGTCACTACTTACCTAGTCTCATCCTTAGTCTGTTCAAAATGTAAGTCTTGTTTCCTCCACTTTTCTCTGTAGGCTTACAACTAGCATCTTTTGACAAAGACCGGAAGTCCCAGACAGAGGGAACTGAGCTCAGAAGACAACCCCTCTTACACACACACCCCCCAATCCCCTTTGTGCTGTGCTTCTGCAATACTTGCTGTGTTCTGAAAACCTGCAAGTCCATCCCACTACAGGGAGTCCATCCCACTACAGAGAGTCCATCACACTACAGGGGGCACCTGCATCCCTTCTGCATATCCCTCACTCCTCTCTTGCTGCCTATCCTGGTGGGACATGATCAAGGAAGGGAAGCCACTCTGAGGTTCTATGTGACTCTTCTCAGGGTTTCCATGGTACCAGGTTTTGTCTGCGATGTCTGTCTCCACATCATCCTGAGGACCTTTGCAAAAAGAGCCCTTGTGTCTGGTTTATCCCGTGGCAACCCTCTCTCTTGTTAGAGTTCTTATCACAGACACAGTAGACTTTGTGTATTTGATTGTTGCCCAAATTATGCTCATTGAGACAGATTTTCCAGGAGAACAAAAGTGAACACAGCATCTTGGGAGACAGTAATGGTGAGAGGGGTTGTCTTAAGTTTGGTTCTGCAGTTAGGGAAACTTCGTTTGTTGGCATAATATTCATGGAGTCCTGGTTCAGGATACTGATTAATAGGGAGCTGAAAAACAGCAACATGTCAACATTTTCATCCTTGATAGAATGACTATGATACTACTACTACTACTACTACTAATACTACTACTACTAATAATAATAAACAATGCCCCCATTAACAACTTTACATTTTAAATGATTAGAATAGGGAGAATTATAACTGCAGATATAACAGCAATACAAGTAGAGAGTCCCAGTCCCTGAATACTTGCTACATCTAAAGTTTCTGCTAGACCTTTCATTTCGTTAGTTTGATAACCCTTACCACAGCTCTCCTAGGTAGTCATGGTTGTACTGGTTTGATGGAGGAAGCGATTGAAGTTCAGAAAAGTGAAGCAAATTGTCCAACATCACACAGCAAAGAAACGGTGAAGCAAATTAAACAGATCTGATGAAAGACTGACTGGAATGTATCTGCAATATGTGACTGACTGCACGGCTCAGTAAGATTCCTCTCAGCTTCATGCCTCTCTTCTTTCTATAATAGAATTGCAAAGGTTTGCTCTCACTGAGTTTTGTGACAATTAATAAACGTTATGGACAGTGGAGTGTTTCCTGGCCATAAAGCTCTTCAGGAAAGATGCCAGAATTCTCAATGTCACTAAATGAATGAGAGGTTTTGGAGACCCTGCACATTGTAGAGTGAAGAATACTCCCGGGCTTGTGTGCCTTTCTTTTGTTTGTTCCTATGAATAGTTAGGAGGGAAGTGGCATATTCATAAAATAAGATGATCCCTTTCCCTTCCCAATCATGGAAAGTCAGATTTTCCTTTTGGGCATTTCCAAGACCAGCAGGAAAAGCCCACCAAAGGGCATAGTGGAGGAAGTATGCCAAAACAATAAGGCTTTATCTCATTATGTGCCTGTCACCACACTGGAACTCTACAGGTCTGATTCTTTCATTTATATTATAAAATCTGTGCAGTGATCTTCTCTTGGTTTGCTCTTTGTGATTAGTGACCCATGGTCAAAATCGCTTCCAAAATATTAAATAAATAAATTCAGAAATACCCAATTCATAAGGTTTAAATGACTCCACACCCCACTCCATATTGTCCAGGACTTGCATTGTGCCTCTGTCTATCATATGTTCATAGTTTGCACTATCCAGCTACTCATCTGCTAATAACACAGCAACCTGCATAGTTATCAGATGGGCTGTCATGGTACCATAGTGCTGGTGTTCAAACAATCTTGATTTTTTTTCTGCCTAACAATGGCCCCAGTGTGCAAGGGTGGTCATGTTGGTACTATGGATATAAGAAAGAAAGAAAAAGGTAACATACTTCCTCTCAGTGACAATGTGAAAATTCTTGACTTGAGAAAAAGAAAAAATGCTGAGCTTGCTCAAGTTTATGGTCAGAGTGAATCTTCTCTCCCTGAAACTGTGAAGAAAAAAAAGACATTTGGGTTATTTTTGCTACCATGCCTCCTGTCCCTGCAAAACTCACAGCCATGGTGCTGTAATGAGCTGGGCTAAATAAGAAGAAAATCACATTCAATTCGAGCGTGTACACATATGAATAAAACAGTGTGCAAGACTTAGCACTGTGAGTCCCAGGCAGTCTCCTGGGGGTCTTGGGGAGTAACCCTCACAGATTAGGGGGAAATACTGTATTATCCTCTCTAGTTTGCCACACCAAGCCTACTGCTATCCTCATTTTGCAGTTGAGACAGCTCCAGTGTAGAGGGTGAGTAACTCCCTGGAGGTCCCCACCAGGAGGAAGTGATAGAAGAAACATTCAGACCCTGCCTTCCTGCCCTGACTCTTAATTACTACACAGTCCTGCCTCTCTCATCAGCAGAACAATTAAGCTGTTACGATTTTCCACAGTGTCCTGGAAAAGAGAGCTGTTTACCCTTTTTAATGCAATTCACCTGACACACTTAGAAAACACATCGGATGAGCCAATTTACTCTGACAAAAGGAGAAGAGTAATTAGTTAATGACAATTGATTTGGGCCTCCTCCATCATCCCCAGGGGGCTGACACTTCAGAGTGCTCCTCAACCTGCTCCACTGCCCTGCATTCACAGCTAGCCATCGCCCCTCCACCCCACAACACCAAATGAATGAATCAAACCCTTGGGTAAGGGGAATGCCCCCTCTTCTTTTACATTTGAACTCAGCATCAATTTCATCCAGTTAGGGGTGGAAACGGAAAACCGAAAAGAAAAGAGAAAGAGGGACTCACCGGGATGTTGAATGGGCAAAAGAAGAAAGAATAGAAAGAAAGAAGGAAAGAAAAAGAAATCTCTCAAAAGGCACTTTTATTTCATTGTCTTCAGGCTGAGCTTTGTGTGCAGTCAGGGCTGTGATTAGCCAGCTGTTTAGTTAGCTGCAGTATCGATCTGCCTGTCACACATTCTTTGTCTGTCCGGAACAAGGGAAGGTGCTGACCCTTCCGTAGAAGCCTTGTGATGGGTCTGAAATCTGATAATCGCTTGCTCCAGGAAGGTTTCATTTTGTTCTTTCATGTATACTCAACAACTAGTGCGCCTTTGAGGTCTCTCCGACATGCCAACTTTTACCACCTCCACCCCCAACAGCTTCCATGCGGAATAAAACAGGCGCCGGCTTCTCTTTGCTGGAGCTTAGACTTTATCATGGTTCCGACTTTTTTTTTAAGTATTTATTATGATGTGTGGGTTTTGAAATAAAGGAAAAACAAGCATAGAGACTTTGAATGCAGAGGCTAGCCATTTGTTCCGAACTGGAGGGATAAGATTTTAGATGAAGTGAAGTGTGATTATGTGGTAGCTATCAAATTCCCTGGCTTTGAAACCAAAAGCTGCACGCTGGGTCTGGTTTTAAGCACAAAGCCTAAACAGAGAGAAAGGAGAACATTCTTCCCTCTATCGCTTTGTGTTCTTTACACAATAGAATAGAGATGAGTGAGCCTGGATTTGTTGAACAGTGGGAATTATAGTCCAACAGTGTGGGGTTTAGTAAACCCCACAAATATGCAGTTTTATCCTGTGCTTTCATTCTGACCTGTAAGCTTCCTGATATTTTAATAAAACTTACCACAGGCTGCTGATTGAATTATATTTATCAAAGGATCGGTGAGGCAGTTTAGAAGGAAAATATGCAACTTATCCTGAGACCCTGCCTTGGAGCTACTCAGAGGAATGTTCACCTCGGGTGAGGTTTGTAATCCAGTCACTGGTGAGCCTTCAGTTTCCCTTTCTGAGGGAAGTGAACAAACGGAGGTGAGAGTGACTGAAAGAGTTGCAGGGGCACAAAATAAGACAGGGCCACCTTTCTTGCCTGAAAAAAAAGTGGGGGGGGGGGAATACCATGCTCCAAAAATCTGTTATGTGAGTCTTCTATGTCTTATTCTCTTGAAGAAAAGAACTTAGTTAAGAGATAAAGACGGTTCAAGTAGAAGTTTATTTAACAAAGTAGAGAAAATACTTTGAAGAAAGGTCTCTAAAAGAGAGATCAGGCTCCCCCGAGGCGGGAGCAGCCCAGTGGGTTCTGTGTTGTGGATTTGGAGACAATTTTTATATGAGGCAGGAGGCGTATGTATGGGATAAGATAACCTGTTTTCCTCAAAAATTCCCGAAAGTTTGGACCTCCCCCTTACAGCATTCCTTCCCATGATTTTCCAGAAAAGCCCACAAAGGCGGGGGGGGGGGGGGCTGAGTGTTACCACCCTGATCATCACCAGTATGCATGTAGGAAAAGAAAAATGGCCTTAGTTTCTGATATAGTGGGAACAACCCGCCTGTAGCCTCAAGGACGTTTATACATAAAGACTGCTAACAGATGCAGACATGGAAATGCAGCTGTGGCTCTCCTCAGTTGCCAGGTGTCTAGTTCCTTGCCCACTTAGTATCAGACCCAGAGCAGCTCAGCAGGTTCAGAACACCTGACTGCAGTGTCCTAACTAAGAGAGGGTATGAAGGGACACGTATACCACTCTCTAAAATCAACTGTCCCTGCTGACATTATTTCTTTCATCCCAAGTTAAATTGAAATGGAGGTGGCGATGAAGGGCATTTGTGACTCTTCTATTCCAGGCCCTACCTCCCTGCATCATGCACCACAAGCTGGTCTAATCAATATAGGACAGAAAGCCAGTTAGATTAGCTTAAAAACCCATGTCCCAAACTACAGTGCCTCATCAAACAGAACGCTATGACATAGTCCCTTTAGGAGGACTGGGACTATGGTGGTGACAGCTCCAAAGCACTGCCAGGATGGTGACTTAATTCTCTTTGAACCTTCCTTAATTTGGGCTCCATCCAACTTTGCAGAAGCTGCTAACATAGGAAATCCATGGAGATTTGTTCTTCTCTCCCTTTGACATCTCACATTTCTGAAGTAAGCAGACCAATAGTATTATATATTACAGTCTCACAAAGAAACCTTGGGCCCAGCCTTTGTGAGCCCCTGTCTGACTCAGAAATCCCCTGTATTACTTATCATTTCCTTCAGGGTAAATCTCAGCTTCCTTAAAATGAACTCCTGGGTTTTTTTTTTCTACTATTAATTTCTCTTCCATTAAAGCCTATGACTTCTCTCTCTCTCTCTCTCTCTCTCTCTCTCTTTTCTTTTTCTTTTTTTTTCTTTCTTTCTTTCTTTCTTTCTTTCTTTTTTTTTTTTTTTTTTGAGACAGAGTTTCTCTGTATAGCCTGGCTGTCCTGGAACCTGGAACTCACTTTGTAGACCAGGCTGGCCTTGAACTCAGAAATCCACCTGCCTCTGCCTCCCGAGTGCTGGGATTAAAGGTGTGTGCCACCACGCCTGGCTATGACTTCTTTCTTTACAGCATAGCATCCTGAAGAAGACAAGCAAAAGGTGGCTCCTAAATGAGGCTACTCTTCTTCCTCCACATGATACAACACTTGGACCTCTTGGACAAATACATGTATGAGTCTATTTAAGAGCCTTAAATAGTATGTGCTATAAACCGTTTCACAGATATCAATTCGTTTAATCCTCAAGATTATACTATGAGATAGTTTCTGTGGACCTGGTATATAATAGAGAGACTTAGCATCTAGTCCAAGGTCATTCATCTAATAAGATATTGAGTTAAGATCATGAGCTCATTCAATCTGCTTTAAATCAATCCTGCTCTAGTTGTTGATTTCCTAAATGTTATTAAATCTTTTCAAGTTGTCCTATGTGTTAGGAGTGCCTAATTTCAGCTTTATTCTTTTTCTTCTAACAATTTAATATTCAGTCTTCAGACAGAAAGCTTTCCTCTGATATAGCTAATATAAAGGTGATATTTTGTCACTATTCAAATGGAGTATGACGTCACTATAGCTTTGTTAACCTAAGAGGTTGGAATATAAAACCCTGACATACACATAAGAGGAATGCATGTATACACACTCGTTACATTCTACAAAGGAAAGAAATACCCAAGTTAGAAAGTCTTGAAAACCCCTATTTTTTTTTTTTTAGTACAAAGAGTAAAAACACTTTAGTATAACACACACAAATCAAGGTTGTATTCGGATGGACACTAACTATGCATAGAATCCTGGCACAGTTGTACAAACCTGAATAGCAACAGTTACTAAAGCCATACAGTTCAAACTCTAAGAATTATCCAAAAGTTAATTTGAGAGGTGGCATGGGGTTACTTTCTCTTTCTTAACGTTGTTTGTATTGTGTCATAACTCATAGTACAGACCAACTTGACAAACTTTCACACATTGCATAGATATGGAACCATATAGAATATATGGAAAGACATAGAACATTGTGGGCATTCCAATGGCTCTCTTCTGTTCCCCAGAAGCCAGAAACATTCTTTTGACTTCTGTCAGCAGAGGTCAGGTTTTGATGCCAATGTCATGTTTATGACATCAGGTGAATCAAATATCACTAAGTCATAAGTAGATGCTTCCTAAATAGCACTAGAGAGCTTGGGAAACATCTGGAAAAAAGGAAAATAGAGAAGATGCTTGAGTAATCATGGGCAATTTTGATGAAATGTGAGGAAATTAGTAATACTAGATCCATGACGGAAAAATAAAAGTCTCACCTTGCTATAACTCCATACAGAAACAAGGCCAGCACTGGCTGGTAAAATATATTCTGACTCCTACAGAGGGAGAACATGGTGATTTCTGAGCAGTACTAAATAAAGCAGACAGACATGCAAAGTTTGGAAAAATATAAGATGATTTATATAAGGTGGCACATGAAATTGGGCACCGGATTACCAGAATCTTCTAAGCCTCTCCACACACAATCTCAACATCAAATCAAATGAGCATTTTCATTGTTCTTCTCTAATCCTCAACCACTGCCTTCCTATGAGTCTACTAGAGGACCTTTCTAAGTGGTACCTGCTTAGATCAGTCCTCCTCAACTTCAGTATGATTAATCTCAAAACAATACTACCTAGTGTGTGTGAGCCTTCCATGAGCACATTTTTTGGAGGGAAATTCTAGGTAAACTTATGCATACCCTCCATCTAACTGGTCATTTAGGTTAAATCTAAGCACTCTAGTTCTGTTTAGACTCACCTTGCACTTGACTTTCCTGCACTCCAGTGTTTCCCTCCCATTCCTGTAGGTGATTTTCTTATTCTCTAACAAAATCCCACTGCTCTATCAAGTCCATGACAACTGACACTCTGAAAAGTCACTTTACTAAAAAGAATCCACAATCTCCACATTCAACATATCAAGATCCAATGTATGGCTTGAAGCTGTTGTCTCACTGTGCTATATTAGCTGGCTGTACACTGGTCATTGCTTATGCTGGCTCCACTGCAATGCATATGGCCACTACAGGGACCAGGAAGAAAATGGGAACAGTCTGCACTGGCTTAAAAGAACTGAGGTTGCTTTGTAGGCTGACTTCTTGGTAGAAGCCACCTGCCCAAGTCGCAGGTTCCATTGGTGAATGGCAAGGACCATAAGTTTGGTCTTAATGAGTTTCTGCATCATTCTCTGAATGATTTTCATTGGAGGGAAGACATAGCAGCTAGAATCTCTAAGTCAAGGTGCGGGGCTGTCAGAATGGTCACCTATACCCATCTTCTTCCTGCTCCTCATAGACTACTACTGTCATATATTAGCTTCTATTTTTATATTTCTTATGTATGGATTTTCATATGGCACAATTAACCTTAAACTACAGACTCTTTAGGTCATCACAAGCCCTTAGAAACAGAGAGATTTCTCTGGTGCCACTAAAGGTTTGCCAGAGAAACTGGAGTAATAAAAAAGCATGTGATAAGAATTAAGGCAAACTTTATATGCCTCAGTACAGGGGAACGCCAGGGCGAAGAAGTGGGAGTGGGTGGGTGGGGGAGTGAGTGGGGGAGCGTGGGTGGGACTTTTGGGATAGCATTGGAAATGTAAATGAAATAAGTACTTAATAAAAAATTAAAAAAAAAGAATTAAGTTTCCCATGCTGAATTGAAAGAGCCCATTTGCAAAGAGCTGAGACTGGCTTCTAGAAGTAGAGAGCAGTCCCTGACTTATGGCTAGGATGGGACCCAAGTCCTGTGACTGTAAGGAAATCAGGCAGGCTAGCAGCCTGAGCAGGTTTGGAAGAGATTATTTCCAGAGTGGAACCTCTAGATGGAAAAGAATCTGGAGGACACCTTGACTTTAGCTTCAGACACCCAGGGTAACAAATCTAGATAAAAATGTGTCAGTTTTAACACCTGAAAAGCGACATAATAAATGTGCTCTTTTAATTCCCTACATGTATGGTAAATTGCTACTTTGCAATAAAAACTCAAGGCAAGATGGTACTTAGAACTCCCTGTAGTAGGACATTTGTGGGTTCCCAGAATATTCCTAGGATGGTATGCTCTGGACTAACCTGTTCAACCAAGATCACATGGGCTACACACAGCCAAAGAATAGGTAAGAATGTGGACCAGCCAAAAAAGTCATAAAGTATGATTTCATAAATTGTGAAAATAAAATGAATTGTGGTTTTTTTCATTGTTGTTGTTGTTGTTCATTTGTGGGTAGGCTTTTTCTTATGATTTTTGGAACTAGATAGTGCGATGTTTGAGTGTGGGTTTTGTACATGGTGATGTCATCTCCCAAAGTCAAAATGTTGGACATGTCTTATAGAAAGAAGTATATAAAGAAGAAGAGGCATCGAGCCAATAGACATGAAACAGGAGGTTTTCCAAACCTTGACTCCATTTTGAGTTGTCCAGTTAACGAAAGCAGAATGACGCTTGAAGAAATAGGATTAAGTGGGGATGGTTTTACTTGTTAGGCACAAAATGCCAAGTCATTTGAGACATAGGCAAGGAAAATTAGGGTAGCCAGATCAATGGCAGAGGCCAACTGCTAGCAACATTGGGCCTTACCTCCTACTGTTCTGAAGCTATTCTAGACTGAGTCTGTCTTAGAAATCTCTTCAGCACTAGAGCAGGAGAACTGGGAAAGGCAGCCTAAGGACCCCTACCCTTCCCCCTCTAAAGTGTCACTTGAAAATTCTTCTCTGCAGGACTATCTCATTGATCTTTGCTTCCTTAGCCCTAGTAGCAAAATCTAGAATAAGTGAGTTCACACTATTTGTCAAGTGGGAATTGTAAAAATCCCTTGTGGTGTGGAATTGAAAGTGGCCAAGCGACCTATTTTGTCGCTTTCATAATTTATTGTGCTTTAATGGAAAGATCTGAGGTTTGTAGCCAGAAAGACACAAGTTCAGGTCTTGGTCAGCATTATTAACCTCCATGAACCTTATTCTCCTGAGTCTCTGCTTGCTAGTCTTGTAAGACAGCAGCACCGAACAGGAAAAATAGCTTGTGCCTGCAGAGCTGCTCCAGTCAACCCTGTGTGTTCTTTCAAATCATAGAGCTGCTGAATTAATCTAGGAAATATTGCAGTGTTCGAAACAAATATGTGGTCTGGTTTGTGTCTTCCATCATCCTTGTGGCATTTATGTTCTTGTTCTTTTTGAGATGAGGATTAAGTCTTGATTAGTGTCAAATCGTTACACTTTGGTTCAACATGGTTTGAATTCAAGGTACTGCAGAATTTAATCACCTCTGCCTTCTCTAATTGCAGTGCTGGAAATGGTCCACACATATTGTTATTAGGCTTCATCTTTAGACTTTCTTTGTTTAAGTGAAATGAGTACTTTGAGGACATCTCAGAGACACAGCAAGAACATAACCCTACCATGAGCCTTACTACAACCAAGAACATAGTCTTCTTTCCTTTCCAGTTAAGCATGTGTACTTAAATTGTCTGGTTGACTTGATCTCCTTATCCATGTTGTAGGGTATAAGTAGAATATACCCCAGTGGCCTGAAGAGGCCACTGACTATAGCCAGGCAGAAGCCCCAGAGGGATAATGATACCAAACCATCCACAAAACTTTTGGCCCAAAACGTATCCTGTCTAAAAGAATGAATGGAGCTGATACCAAAGGAAAAGCCAACCAATAACTGGCCCAATTTGAAACCCATATCATAGACAAGCAGCAATTCCTGCCATTATTAATGATACAGTGTTATGATTACCATCAGGAGCCTACCATGATTGTCCTCTTAGAGGCTCTACCCAGCAGCAGACTGAAACAGATGCAAATACCCATAGCCAAACATTTAATGAAGGTCAGGGACACTTATGAAAGATGGGTGGAGGATCAAAGACCCTGAAGTAGATAGGAACCCCATGGGAAGACCAAGAGTCAACAAACCTCAACCTCTGGGAGTTCTCAAAGTATGAGCTACCAACCTAAGGACATACATTGGCTAGAACGAGCCCCCCCCCCCCCCCCCGGCACATACACAGCAGTCAGGCAGTTCAGTCTTCATAGCTGCCTTGTCTACTCTCAGTGGAAGAGGATGTGCTTAATCTGGCAGAAACTTGATGTGCCAGGGTATGGGGATAGCCAGGGGGCCCCACTCTTAGAGGAGAAGGGAGAGGGAGTAGAGGAGAGAATCTGTGAGAAAGAGATTGGGGAAGCAGGGTTTGGGATATAAATAAAAAAAATTAATAACAGAAAAATATCTTTGCAAAATATTGGCTAGCTATCTAAGGTTTAGAAAATAAAAATACCCCATATTCACAACAAACCATAAAGTTAAGTACCCTCACACTAATTTTTTCAGGGAAGATATTAGTAGTAAAAGAAGACAGGAGATTTATATTTAAAAAAAAAAACATTACCAGGAGGACTAAAGAGATGGCTCAGCAATTAAAAGTGCTTGCTGCCCTTCCATGGAATCCAAGATACTTCAAGTGACCCATCAAGCCACATAACTTCAGGTCAGGATATCAGATGCCTTTCTCTGGCCTCGATATATACCTATATGCAATATACTCACACAGAGAAGTACACATAAACAGAAATAAAACTTAAAATGGAAAAAAAAGGAGCTGAAACAGACCAAGCCCTGGAGATAGCTGGTTATCTTGCACAAAAACAAAATCTAGGAAAGATGATCACAATATTATATAGCTTTAACTATTTCATTGCCTGTGCACATACACCAAGATGTTTTGGCTTATAAATGTTTTTTTTTCTACAGTATTTGCATTAAAGGAAAGATTAAGCATATTTTGTATATCATTCAAAATAGTGATTTGAGATTTCTCTAACATCTATAGCCAAGCTACACAAGTGCCCTCATTCTCCTGTTTCCCACGCTGGCTCTATCAGGAGTATCAGTGCATGGTACTAGGTTTAGGGAATTAGCATCAATACAGCATCAGTCTCTACACCTCCAGCACTGACCTTAAAATTTAGCATGCACGAAGCTTCCCTCTAGATAGAGCTGTGAAATGCAAACAGTAGCAGACAAAACTTCACAATGAGAAGACAGTGCAAAGAAATCATGTGTTTCTCCCGAGCCACAGAGCAATTAGGGAGCGGTAATCCTGACGTCCATGGCTGCCAAATTTACTATACCTGTCACTTCACAAACATAGAAACATTTGTTCATTTGCCTACTCTTGTATTCAACCAGAGAAGTACTATTTATGGTATCAGTAACTACAACAGCCATCGTTTGCGTGACAAACAGCATGGTAAGCCCTTTCCTTGCAGGATATCATTGAACTCAAGCAACCGCTCTCTGATATAGGTCATGTGTTTTTCAAATTTTATAGATAAAGAAGTGAAGCTCACAAACACGTAAACATCTTGCCCAAAGTCACACCAACCGTGAGTGGTAGCTCCATAAATGGAATCCAGATTTTTACTTGGTTTGGTTTTACTTCAGCAAAGCACATATAAAGTTACTCCTACATGTATTTCTCATTTTTTTGACAACAGTGGGGTCTGCTAAGTATCATAAATTACTAGTCAGAGCCTGAGAGACAAGAGTGGTAAAATCTTTCCTTTATGTCAGCCTCCAGATTAGCATGGATTCAAAAGAGACACGAGATAATACTGGGTTTAACTGAGTTACATTGGATTAGATTAGAGGGGTTTATATTTGAATTTACTTGACTGACCTTGAGTACAGCTAAGTGCATTTCTTACAGACATGGCGGATAAGAATAATAAAAGTATGTGGCTGGATAGAGTGCTCACTGGCTAACAGGCTTCTTATGAAAGTACAAGAACCTGAGGTTAGGCCCGTATCCATATAAAGGATATGAACATGGTTACATACACTGGTAACCCCAGCAATGGGAGGCAGGGACAGGAGGATTTCAGGAGCTTGCCTGGCCAAGGAGTCTAGCCAAATGGCCAAGCTAAGGGTGTAATGAGAGACTCGACCTCAAAGAAAAACTAGATGAAGAGGAACTGGAGACATGGCTTCACAATTAAGAGAATTTGCTGCTTTTTCAGGGGAATGAAGTTTAGTACACAGTACCCACATTAGGGAACTCACATTAGCCTGTGATTCCACCACCAGGGATTCTTTCTACTGCTCTTTTCTGGTCTCCATGAGCACCTGAATGTGTGTATATGCACATACATGCACACACACACACACACACACACACACACACACACACAGAGAGAGAGAGAGAGAGAGCGAGCGAGAGAGATTAATAGGTTGATAGACAGAGATAGATCTTTAACAAACAAGGAGGAGAACAATGGATAAAGATACCAGATCTCAACCTCTGACCACATTTGCTCATTCATGCAGATGTCTAAACATGCATATACCACATACACACAAATAAATAAGATAGAGTTGATAGAATAAAAAATAATAAATGTCTTTTGTTCTGAAAATGGTTCCCACAGGAAGTGAGTAAACAATTATTAATTTTCTATGACCCTTAAGCAAATCAAATGGCACTTATCTATGACAGCAAAGGCATTTTGGGTAGATTCAGTCAATAGCACATGACCCTGGTCTTTAACCTGCTGAACATGGCATTCCTTTTTATAGAGATCACCCAGTACTGAGGGTAATGCCCTACAAAGAGAAAAGACTTCACATAGAAAAACCTCATTCCTTGTCTGCACTTTCAGCTTACTAGTTATGTGCCCTTGTGCTGATTAATTACCAAGGCCCCAAGTACGCACTTCTGCAAACTGGGGCTAATGACATCTACGTTAGCGCACTTGGATGAGAATTGATGATTTTCGTGCAGATGTACAAGCTCTATTACTTGACACAAAGGAATCGCTCACGAAATATTACCTTCACATTCATTTCAGTTCTGCCCCCAAACATAGGCCCCTGGTGACCCTGAAGAGTATCTACTTAGCATTTCATAAACTACAGTCTACAAAACAGTGGTACTAGGGACAAATATGCAGGAAAGCCCTGCATACCTTGCTCCCACTCTGAAGATTCACAGTGGATATTGGCATATAATGGTTATAGGAAGCCCTGATGTACAAAAAAAAAAAAAAAAAAAGACAACAACAACAAAACCCAGCTATTTGCTATGAGCTTTCCATATTAATTTATCACTGCAATTTTACCCACTCACATGAGTATCTGCCAACTCACTTTATTGTGTTTTTTATTTTGTTTATTTATGAATTCCTGCATTACTTCATTTGCTATTTAATCGGTGGGTGAATGTGTGAAGCTATTTGAAAAAAGCAATGCCATGCCACATCTACAAATTTAATGTGTTCCAACAAGAGAGTCAAGATTCTAACGGTTCTTTGCCCCTCGGGAAAGCAAGGATGCTTTTGGGAGTGCTCCCTCGCTTCTATTCCTGAGTTCTCTGATCTCCTTCAGAGCAGATGGCTCCTCTCTGTTACCTAATACTCTAGTCCCCTCAGATTCTTGGGAGCTGATTCTTCTTTACATCGCAAATTGATGATGATGATTAACTGTGCTGAGCTCGTGGGTTGAACACGCATGCGCAAGCTTTTCTCTGACGTAGTCTTTGTTCGAGCAGTTCCTGCCACAAAGCGCATTCTTCCCCTGTACAACTAGAGGTTTGAAGTTTAGTTAATACATGCCCCAGTCTTTGCTTATGTTCTGCTTCCCCTGTGGCGCTTTTACCTGGTTTCTCCCCACTGGAGTTTCTTACTTCACCGTGGTGTGCCCATCCAGCATTTCTGATATCAGATAGAAAGTAGTTGAGTGGATTTTCTGACTACACACATTTTAGCAATGTTATCTGTCCGGTTGGTGGATGACTCTGTTTAAATCCCAACTATGAAATAAGGTCATTATTGACATTGTTTGCATGGTATTATAGTGGCTACAACATCTATGTTTAATCCCTCTCAAAGACATCCTGAAATGAATGTTACCAGCATCACTTTTGCTAAACCTGTCAGTCTGTTTAGTTGCATGATTAGCTCTGTATAGGCTGCTCGACCAGTCAGTTAATAGCCATTACTTCTTATATTCGTTATTTGGATGCTTGGCCCAGTGCTTAGTAAACACACATGGACTTGAATTTAACTGATGACTAAGAATGTTAGTGAACAAAAGGTTGACCCTGTTTTCTTTCCATGCCTATGAAAACTGTAGTTGAGACTCTAAAGTTGGTAACTGAAGACTGGTGGTGTTTTTCAGAAATTGCTCATTAAATCTGGGAGTTATCCAAAAATTTGAGGTGTAACCTTTTGATATGATCACACGACTTTACTATACAAAATTCACACCCAAGAACCATGCAACCAAGTTACAAAAAATAATAATAAAGCATCAATGTTTTAAGAAAGTTTATGATTGTTTAGTTGGACAGCATCTTTAGCTATCCTTGAGGCTCATGCCTAAAGGCCACAAAGTGGATATGTCTGCTAGGTATCTTTTAAGCACCATGATTGTTTTCTCTTCCTTACTTGCTTTTAGAGGCATAGTCTAGTTATGTAACCCTGGCTGACCTAGAACTCACTAGGTAGACCAAGCTGGCCTTGAACTTATGGCAATGTTCTCTTCTCAATGTTCTTTGACTCTGCTTCTCAATGTCCTCAGTTACAAATTTGTGCTACCCTGCTGAGATGTGTACCTTACAGATCCTCATTGAGAGCCCTCAAGTACTCAGTCATTGGAAACTGACAAGTCAGTACAAGTATTTCATCCTTTTCCTGACTACCTTATTGTGGATGTACACTGTCCATTGATTCCAAGAGAGAAATCATTGCAAAGGGACATGGGATTAGCCTGAGGTGGGTAAGCAATAGCAGAGTAATTTCTTTTGAACCATATTCACTATTCAAAAAGACTTTTCTAGCCAAGTTGCTAAGAGTGATGCAAAAAAAAAATTAAAGAAAGCAATAATTCTCAATACAAGACCCACAACCTTTCCTAATTGCCTTTATTCCTCAACCCTTTGAAATGAACTGTACCTACATGACTCCCACCTGACCTTCCATAACCACACATCCCAGGTTTGTTTACTGTGAAATATGCCAAGCTCCTACTTCCCTCTGACTATACTGAGACAGAAATTAATATTTATGCAGAACACACTATGCCTAAAACGTCATATAACAATCTAAGAAATTCTTTCAAAACCTTGGGCTCTAGGTAAAGTGATTCATTTTGATACATTAAATGGGAAGATTATAAATAGCACCTACAGAGAATGTGTTGCTTCTCAGGCACAGCAGGAGCACAGAGTGGGAATTGCAGTGTGTGGGGGTGGGGGGGGGGGTGCACAATAATGATCAGAAACACATACTGTTCTTGTCTTCACTAGCCTGGCAGCTAAATGACTCAGCAGTAATTTTGTTTATAGGAGAGTTTTCAGTTTCAGAATAGCCCTAACTACAAATAATCTCTGATATAGAAATGGGAGTGGCAAGATAGGATGCTTTAGATGTATAAGAGCAGAGTTATTTTTCTGCAGAACCTCACAACATTGTTGAATAGTAACAAACAACTCCGTTCTTGTTAGCTAAAGGTTCTCTCACCAATGTGAGCAGCTTAACCAATCTTCTTCATTAGGGAACAAATCCTGAACACATAAGGTGATTGCTGCAAGAGAACTGGTCCAGGGTTCTCTGAAAGAATTAAAGGAGGGAAAGACCAGGTAATACCTTGTATACCTTGCAGTATGGAAGTAGATCTGGGCAGAGAAGCCAGCAGGCAGAAGCTGGGAGGGTAGTGAATGGCATTGAATCACCATGGGAGGAGGTGACTCTAATGATTAAAAACAAAATAAAGCTGGGCAGGGGTGACACATGCCTTTAATCCCAGCACTTGGGAGGCAGAGGAGGGTGGATTTCTGAGTTCGAGGACAGCCTGGTCTACAGAGTGAGTTCCAGGACAGCCAGGGCTACATAGAGAAACCCTGTAAATAGCACGTGCCAGAAATGTAGGGTGTAACTGTATTAAGATGGAGGATGATGGCTATCGTTACCTATCTAGGTTCCATGGCTTGGTACTCAGAGATACTGATTGGGGTATTTCCTTGTAGGTTGGTGAGTCTGAACTTTTAAAAGCAACCAATATGGCTGTGAAATAAGTTGTCCTAAGACAATTTTGAGAAATACTGTTGGAGCGAATAAAGAGATTTAATAACAAGCTTTGAGGGGAAAATAGATATTTTCAAGAAGTGACAGGGGATAGAGACAGCAAAGGAAGTAAGGAGGAAGTGGGGGTGAGGAAAGGTAGCCCAGGACAGGATCCCCAGACCCTGCATGTTGGGATTAAATGAGCATGGAATGGAGCAGAATAATTTCCAGAATTGTGTTTAAACGGAAAGTAAACCAGCTGGAATGATCGACGGCATTCAGTTTATTTTCTAAATGTTTGTGATCTTCAATTAATTCCCTTGCTTGGAATTTTCAGTAGATAGGATAGAAACAGAGACAGGATTTCCTCTCACCAAATATTGTAATGGAAACTTTTAAGAATACACCAGAGTTGAAAAAAAATGTTATGATGATCCCCGAGTAAGTATATCCACTTCCTAGACTCTTCCATTAATATTGACTTGGTGACTTATAGCTTATCTATATATCTACTCTTCCATCTGCTTTTCAGTGCATTTCAAAGTTAATTGCAGACATGAACACATTTCTTCCTAAATAATTCAGGATACACATCACTAACTAGAGTTCAATATTTGTTTACAGTTGTTAATGCACAATTTCTGTGCAATGAAATGCATGATTATTAAGTATACATTCACTGAATATTGACAATTGCACGCACCTGGGCAGCCCAAACATCCATCCAAATGTGAAACATTGCTATCACTCTCCTTCCAAGCAGAGCGTTATTCTAACCTCTTCTGCTCTGTATATTTCTTCTGTTTATGAATTTCATATAAATGCAATCATACACTATGTTCTTGGCTACATAAGGCTTCATTTACCAAGCAAAATGGTTTTGAGATTCAGCCATGTTGTTGAAAGCATTTTATTCATGAATAATCAATTCAGTGAATCTACTGAAGTTTGTTTATCCGTTCTCCTACTGAAGGTTCGCTGGGCAGTCTCAGCACCGAGTGACCATGAATACAGCCTGTGGAAGTCCTTTGTAACTGTTTTCCTTTGTCCCAGGTAAATACTCAAGAGTAGAGATTTTCTGTGTTTTGGTCCTGACCCTTTGTCAGATGTGTGTATTGTAGATTGTAATTGCTCTCGGGGCTTATTATTCATCTTATTTACAGGATCTTCCCAATGAACAGTAAGCTTTCATTTTTATGAATTCAAAGTTGTCATTTTCCTTCCATGGTTACCTCTTTTAATGGACTGTATACAAACTGTCTGCCTATTCCAATTCCTGATAACACTCTGGGTTTACTAAAACTTTATACTTTTGTTCTACATGCAATCCATGAAGCTTCATGAATGTTTTTAAATACATTCCAATTTGATTCTTACCCTCCTGGTCCATTTACTAGGATATAATAGTTCCTTTTGCCATTGGATTAATTTCATGCTTTTCCAAAAATTGACCCTCACATTAGGACCTCTCTAACTCTCGGATCTCTGTCCAGGCCTGTGACCCCTCTCTTCATTCCTAGGCCCAAGCAATACCCTCCAGAATAGTCGTTCCCAACCTTCCTAATGCAGTTCCTCAGGTTGTGGTGACCCAACCTTAAAATGATTTTGTTATTACTCCATAACTAGATTTTGTTTTGTTATGAATCATAATGTAAATATCTGATATGCAGGATATGGGTCATGACCCACAGGTGGAGAACTGTTGCTTTAGATCATTGTAGCCTTAGAGGTAGTGCGTACAATTTTACTTAACATTTTCAAGACTGATTTGGATACACTGTGAATTTATATCAGTGTGAATTTCCAAACAAGATTGTCATTATATAATTGCTTCCTCAGAAAGCATCCTGTATTGTTAAGAGAACTGAGAGTTTAATACAATTGCACCAAACCATATCTTTGTACCTTATTTAATTTCTGCCCATAAATATGTTTTAGTTTCAGTATAGAATCTTGCAAAAATCTTTTCTTACACCTCCTTGACATATTTTGCATCCCAAAATATGGATTGTTTTAATTTTCCTAGCACTTGATGCTATAATATGAAGAAATATGTACTTGATCTTTATGTATTAGTCTTTGATAGCCTAGCTAATTTCAGTCATCATCCTCAGTAGCTCATAAATTTCATAGCATTTTCTGCCCAAGCAACAAGGTCATTTGTAATTATCTTTTCAGTCTCTGACCCTTTGGTTGTTCATCTTGATTTTTTGCCATTTTTGAGGAATTTATAAATGAGCCCTGTATTTACATCATTTCCCCCTCCTCCCTTCGTTTCTCCTGTGACCCCTTCCCCCTGAACAACTTCACAAATCCCTAGCTTCTTATTCTTTAATGATTATATTTTCATATAAACATGTTAACTCATGCATATCAATTTCAAACTATAGCTTATTGAGTCCACTAACTGTTGTATATATGTATTTATATTTTAGAGCTCCCCTCTTGGGAGTTGATAACCTATCTGGGACCTCATTCTTGGAGCTATTGATTCTGTCTCTGCAGCAGTCATTAACTGCCTGTAGCCCTTCATCTAGGGGTGGGACCTTATGAGATTTCCCCCATTTACATTGACATGTCAGTTTGGGTTGTCAATATTTGCTGTTTTGGTTTTCTTTTTTCTTTCTTTTTTTTTTTTTTTTTTTTTTTTGGTAACCACAGTGTTGAGATTTCATGGGTACACTAATCCTATCATATATAGAAGACACTGTCTCACAGCAGACATCCTGATCCTCTGGAGCCTTGGGTGGGGGGTTACATTGGAGATGCATCAGTTAGGACTGGATATGCGGAGATTAGTTGTTCTCTGCAATTCAGCCAATCGTGGCTTTCGGCAGAGGTCTGAGTCTGTTGAAAACCAGAGACAAAAGTTTCACTGATGAGAGGAAAGAGCTACTCTTACTGGTGAGTGGAAGGAGAAGTTTGCAGAACACAGTTAGAAATTATGCTAGGTCACAGAAGTGGCGATAGTGGGTTCTATTGTAGAGTCCATGGCCATACAGACACAGCTAGTAATCTAGATTTATAGTACCAGACAAATGTAAATACAGGCCACTAAAGTGTTAAGCTCCTTAAGTCCTTTACCCAAATCAGATCAAACTGTGTCTTCAGAACAAAGCATCTGAGGAATGAAGCCTAGTTTAGCCAGAGATGTGTTACAGATTTCACACTGTATGGCATTAAAGGCCTCTCTGAGTTTGCTTGGACCCTGGAGTTTTTCAAGGATTTGAAATTCTGAGGATTAAGGCTAGAAAATATGAGTGACCTAGTCACATCTTTAGAAAAATATATGCTACTACCCAATTTCCCAAACATACACTGACAAGTGAGGATAATACCTCAAGACTTAGAGTTTGAAAGTATAAATCTCAGACACTGAAAGATGAGGGTGGCTCCTCACAGCTTACTCAGTGTTGAATGGAGATAAGGAGCATCCTCACACTGTAAAATCACTTCCGCTTAATATGATCTAAAAATAAGAACTCCTTATGCATGCATGATTATACCTTTGAATTTATATTCAACCCACAGCATTTGTTCTAAAGAAATATCAAATTTAAAACAATTAGCAGTGCTTGCTAGATTTTGTTCAAATTACTTTATAATATGATAAATTGTATCATCATAGTTCTGGAACGTGTTATTCTAAAGTAAGCAGGGGCAAGAAAGCATCTACCTTCATATCAGAAACAGCACAGAATGAGGCAAGTCAATCATAGTGTTGCAGGGCTTCTGTTATTGGGGCCAAAATTAATAGATTGAGCTCAACTTACAAAACAGCCACCAGTAAGAGAGTATAATGAGGGCCTGCCTTAGTCAGGGTTCTATTATTGCGAAGATTTATCATGACCATGACAAGCCTTATAAAGGTATGCACTCAATGAGGGCAGGTTTACAGTTTCAGAGTTTAGTTCATTTTTGTCATGGTGGGAAGCATGGAAAGATGGTGGGAAGCATGAAAACATGCAGGTAGACATGGCACTGGAAAGTAAGCTACGAGTTCTAGAGTTCTACATTGTGATCTGCAGGCATTAGGAAGAGAGAGACCAAGG
Organism: Mus caroli; assembly: GCF_978045245.1. Lineage (NCBI taxonomy): Eukaryota > Metazoa > Chordata > Mammalia > Rodentia > Muridae > Mus > Mus caroli. The sequence continues at coordinate 50,758,476 of NW_028227263.1, read as the reverse complement.
GAAGGAGATAGGGAGGGAGAGGGAAGGAGGGAGAGAGGGGGAAGAAGAAGAGAGGGGGTCTTGCCTTGGGCTCTTGAGAAGCCTCAAAACCTACTCCAAGTGACATGCTTCCTCCAACAAGGCCGTATCTACTCCAACAAGTGCCCACACCACGACCCCTCAAGTTGTGCTACTTTCTGATGACCAAGCATTTAAATATGTGGGCCCTTGGGAACCATGCTTATTCAAAGCACCAGAGGGTACTAGTTGCCATGTGTGAACATTTTATCTGGCTTGTCTTCTGTAGTCTTCTTATCAGCTTATAGCATGGATCCTACCTGCTCAGGTCTCACGCAGAGCTTACAGTACTTCTCCACATGACTTGGAGATGTGATGAAGGAGCCACAACTCAAACCCACTCCACCACATCATTCAAAATTCTATGTAATCTAGAGTCTTTTAGACAGTTTGAGTTGAAAAGTGTTGGATTAAGTATCTGGTTATCAATTAATCTTTTAAATTTTATTTAAGTATGTAAAATCATAAGAGGAATGAGAAGACACAGAAATACCTATGCTGAAAATCAAGTGCTTACTTTTGACTCTGGTCCTGGACCAGTGTGGAAACAATTCACACATTTGTTTTTCAACCTAGTCAGACATTAAACATGGGTCTTTAATGTTCATTGAAAATTGGAAGTGAGGCTATTTTTCTTTTTAAATAATTGATAAATTTGCATGAAAGTGTATTACATGTAGGGTTCATAAAACAATGACACAAAGCATATGCTTAACAATTTTAGATAATACTATGGGAAGTAGGGAGTGTTCAAAAGGGATTTGAAAAGAAGGGCAGTCATGACAAAATAGTCATCATCATCATGAAAGAGGTCCTCCCTCCCAGTTGTAGGTCAGAATGCTGTGTGGTCTAAATCATTCCAATTGATCCCCACAAGTGCAGAACAACGCTATCTGTATCCTCAGAACCACTGATCAAACTGCCTTTTGAGCCCTCTCTACCTTTGCTCTTTGAGACCAAGTCAGTGTTTCATCTAACCAGGCTTGGCTGAGCCTGGCACTCTCTCAACATAGCAGGCTCTGAGCATCATGGCATGCACTCCATTTGCTTTGTTCCTCAGGCAGTGCCACTGTCCTCTGTTGTCTGATGTCTCCTTTCTTGAAGAACATTGATTTCTAGACCCTGTCTGTCCTTTTATTTGCTTCAGTGTGGTGGGTAAGTTTAGTCATTTTTATTCCATGTTGGGTGGCAGCAAATGTCCAAATGTTTAAAAAATTAATTGCCATTTAAAAGTTAACCATTGGAGATGAACATCAGATGTTGCATTTAGAATGCTGGCTGTGATGTTTTCTTCAGCATACTCCCACTTTTGTATCTCCTATGATTTTTCTATTACTCACTGAAGAGAGCCATTTGTCACAAGACAAATTTTATATTTGTGAATATGCATCTGGAAAGTGACTAACATTTTTTTGAGTTATTATAACCAGGAAGCTTATATATTTTACCTAATTTATACTTGGAGGGAAAGGGGGAAAACAGCATATATCAAAGAACTATATAAAACCAAATTCAGTTAGCAATCATCAGAGTTGAGACTGAATTAAAGCCAGATCTGACCAAATCCAGAGCTCACAATCTTTCTCCTACACTAAATGTATGGACATAACTTTAGATTTTAAGTGTTAATGAGCCTATGGTCTTGGTAAAAATGAAGAAAAGCAGCCCCAACTAAGTCTTGCCTGCCCCAAACTGAGCTTTGGCTTCATCTGCTATGTAGTTCCTTCATAGAAGTCATTGTCATGGTTAAATTGATAACAAAGAATGTATGTCTATTCATATTACGAAAGTGCTAGATTTAAACTCAAGTGTCGACAATGATACTTTTCACATGTTAGAAACTGTGCTAGAAGTATATATTGTTATCAAAACCTACATTTATTCTGCACCTGTAGGTGATCTCTTCTAATACTTCCTAGAAAACTAGTTGGATAAAGGTTAGAAATTATGTCCATTTAAAATTTTTCTCCTGCTCACACCCCTTTTCATGCATTTCGTGTACATTTGAGTTCCGTAAGACTGAAAGCTTCATTGTGGCTAAACGTTAAGTGGAGGTTTGTGGTCTCAAGTGGGATAATGATGACTATTTCTCTGAACCATGCAACTGTTGATTCTTCAATTTCTTAGTGTCAATAATAGTCAACTTAAAAGTTTTTAAATCCTATTCATTATTGTTTCTCTAGTAACAGTATGGATTTCATGTCCTACTCTATTATATCATTATAATTTTTCTCAAAACCTATCTATTATCTTGCCACACACATCCACCTGATCCAAGACCCCTTGGGAATTAGCATAAATGCAATTTCTGGCTTGAATTAAGAATAGTGATTTTTGTGGAGCTAAAGAGGTAGTGTAGACTGTTTGCTTAGTGTGCATGTGCTCGTGGGCCCACATAAAACCAAGTGTGATGGCCCACACATGTAATCCTAGAACTTGGGAGATAAAGGGTAGGGGAATCTGAATTTCAAGGTCAGCTTCAGCTATACTGAGTTTGAGACCATCCTGAGCTAGGTGCAAACCTGTCTCCAACAAAACAAACAAAACCCATTGTTTTTATTGAAGTGAACTAAGTTTTTTCTTTAAAATTTCTTCTAAAAAAATATCAATATCATTGTAAGAGAGAGATTGAAGTCAGTGAATAAACATCACTTTGTCAACAGGTCAAGCCAGTAGCACAATACAAACACACCAAGACTAACAAATTAGTAGACAATAAGTCTTACTAAGCTTGAAGGTCAGAGTAATTATTTCTAATTAACTTGGACAAAATATAAACTTCACCCCATTTCCTTGTGGTTGCTTTGCTTTATACTATTTATTGGAAGCTGCTATGTGCTAGGAGAGACTAACAAATATGACTGCCATTTTCTGTGTACTCAGTGATTACTTCAGAGACTCTAACAAGGTGTTAGTGGAAGGTGTATATTGCCTAGTAATATCACATGAGTTTAATATGTGTGCAGCTAAGGCAAGGTCCATCTCCAGAGTCATCCAGCTCAGAGACCTGAACATAAATATCTCCTGGAGAAAGATGAGGTCAAGGCATGAAAAACAAACTGGAGTTACAGATGAAGTTATGTGTATAAGGATGGGGAATCAATAGAAGCCACAAGGGCAGAGAGAGGAAGACAATTCCATGCTATTAAGACAGTGTCATGCTGTGGCCACATCTCCAGCCCTGAAGGAAGGAATTTGATGATGTCCCCTTTAGGGTGAACTGTTTCAAGAGCTGTCACTCTCTGCAACTCTCTGGAATTTTAATCTACTGCTGCCAACTTTGGGAGGTGAGGGATATTAAATATCCTTACCTTGTTTTATCAACTCAAGTCCATGAATCTTTGTTATGTGAGTAAATGTTTAGGACTTTGGAACAGTTTAGAGTATTGCTTAGTCAGGGAAAGCAGTTAAACTTATAAAGTGCCACTTGTTCACGTGTATGATAGGAAAGCCCTGACTTCATTGATTATTATGGGCAAGATCTCAAGAACTCTCTTCTTATGACTGAGAGGAAGACTTGCTCTTCCTTATCTTTTAGAGAAGCCCCTGACCACCGATTAAAACTAGTCATACAAAGGATCAGATGTTGAAGCAGCTAGGACTCCAGTTCTTGGTAACTGATTGCTAAAGTCCTTTTTATGTAAACTCTGAGAAAATCTCACTTAGAACCTCAAGTCCAAATGAGCCACCTGATTAGACAGCACATCCTTTGCCAGCAAGCACAGAGGCTCACCATGTGGGTAGGCATAATAAGCTGCTTTAGGTGACACAGAGGCAGAAAGACTGTCAGAGCCAGGGGATGGAAGATGTCATGAAAACAGCATCTTCCAGACACAACAAGCCTCAGACATGTGTGAACTCACAGAGACTATGACAGCACACAGGGCCTGCACACATCTGAGCACTTAGGGGGATAAGTAGGCACACATCCTAACCAGGAAGCTATGACAAATTAACAACCATTTACAGAAGGAAATTTTTTATTTTCTCCAATGGAGTCTCAGTGAGTATACAAACCACTCTTAAAAACAGGCCCTGTGACCAACAGTAGATCACAAATACACACACACACACACACACACACACACACCCCAAAATGTCAAAGGTATTTGCTTACATATTATGATTTCCAAATTTGTATTTCTATGGTGTGTGTGTGTGTGTGTGTTTCTTCTGCTTTTTTCTTCTTTCTTTCTTTCTTTCTTTCTTTCTTTCTTTCTTTCTTTCTTTCTTTCTTTCTTTCTTTTTTTCCTTCTTTCTTTCTTTCTTTTTAACCCTGGTTTGTTTGATTTTATTTTTTTACCTGCCCTTTTTATTTTTTAAAGAGAGAAGGAAAGAAGACGTGGGGTTGGGTAGGTGGAGTGATTGAAAGGAGATGGAAGCAATCTATGCTCAGAATATATTTTTTGAAAAAGCATTTTCAATTAAAAAAAGAAAAAGATTATTTGAACGAGGTAACAGAAACTGAAATCCCCAAGAATCATGATAAAGAACTTGGTTCCTGTTTACATTTTATAAGACAATTTATTTGACAACTAAAAGTTTCTGCCCCATTTGGGGATCCATCTCATAAACAACCACCAAACCCAGACACCATGGCAGATGCCAACAAGAGCCTGATGACAGGAGCCTGATATAGCTGTCTCCTGAGGGGCTCTGCCAGTGCCTGGCAAATACAGAAGTGGATGCTCACAATCATCCATTGGACAGAGCACAAGGTCCCAAATGAAGGAGCTGAAGGGGTCTGAAGCCCAATAGGAGGAACAACAATATGAACTAATCAGTACCCCCAGAGCTCCTTGGAACTAAACCAATCAAAGAAAACACATGGTAGGACATGTGGCTCTAGCTGTATATGTAGATGACAATGGCCTAGTCGGTCATCAATAGGAGGAGAGGCCCTAGATCCTGTGAAGGTTCTATGCCCCAGTATAAGGGAATGCCAGGACTGGGAATGGGAGTGGGTGGGTTGGGGACCAGGAGGAGTAGGAAGTAGATAGGGGATTTTTAGAGGGGAAACTAGGAAAGGGGATAAAATTTGAAATGTAAATAAAGAAAATATCTAATAAAGAATTTAGGTGAAAGCAAAAAAAAAAAAAATCCTTCTCTTCTCTTTTCCAGAGTAAAGTTAAAATTTGGAGCTATAGCATGGTGGTAGAGCATTACCATACCATGTGCAAGGCCCTGAGTTCAACACCCAGTGCCACAACAAACAAACAAACAAACAAACAAAATAGTGCAGAGTCTGACTTATTTTATAGAGTTTGATGGGGATTCACTAAGTTAGCAAAAAACAGTAGTTCTATATCTACATTTTGATCCTAATAATTTTGTTCCATCATGCTTCTTGCTTCTGCCTCAGTCTCTTGATATTTCAAAACTGACTAATAACCTCTACAGACTGAACTGTTTTAAGTTTTGCAGAATCACCAGAGGACCATTTTTTGGCCCATTGAAACTGCTCACTGTGGCCTTTTCTTTTGCTCCAAGTCCACCAACCAAGTCTGGTGTTCCCATACTCTCTTCTTTCTTCATTCTTCTCTTCCTTTGGCTGATGTTCTTCCATTGTATGGTTTGTATCCTTTTGCTTCCCAATGTGCCAGTCCTTCCACCTGTCAGTTGAATAAGAGATATTATAAGAGAGGGTTGTACCTGAAAGTTAATGCTTGTAACAAACAGTGTCTGTGCTTCCTCCAACACCTTGAATAATGGACACCAAAGAATGAGGATAAAGGTGTAACTTTTTACCATTGGCCATTCTAGTGTCTCATCCATTTGGGAAAGTGCTAATGTAAAATATCCCCTGTTGTCAGTGTGTTCCACAGTGGCTCATAGCAGCTCTGGTTTCTCTCTAGGGCACTTTTCAAAGCATCCCTGGATAAGCTCTCAAAGTTGCTGTTTACTTGGCAACAAAAGGCCTTGTGTCCTTAAAACCAGATAAAATGGTACACTCTAAGATCATATGACCAGCTAACAGAGGTGCATATAGGAGACTAAGCAAGTAAAACCACTTTATAGCTAAAATTGAAAGGGAAAAGTTTTCTGGATCCACATGACTTTCCTGTCTCATGTTTGTCCTTGTTAAATACTTCTATCAGATATGAGCTATGTGTGCAAAGGACACAGCTAGAAATCCAGAATCATTGTATATGAGAGAAGGGAGAAGAAGTCACAAGAATACCAACCTATGCTTACACCTAAGGAGCCCATGTGGGACAAACTTCTGGATCTCAACTCAACCCAACCCAGCATTACTGGTAGTTGCTGAAGAGACTCTTATCATCCATTGTAACAAGGACTCCATTCTTAGCCTTGATAAAGGGTGCAGACAGACAAGAAGCAAAGAGTGAGCAACCTGGATAATGTTAGGTATATTTTCCCTTGATTATGGTTCCCATACCTTGAATAGTTCAACCTTGACCATCAGTTTGCTGATTGGTAATCCTTATCTTCATGTCTATCTCATATAAAAGTGGTCAGTAGAAATCTGGCACAGTATACGTGCTTAACAAACAACAACAGCAAACAAAATTATTTACATGAAAAAAGAAACTTTCCAGAATACAAATTCCCACCTACACCCATTCCTATCTGATGTCCCATGCGTCACAGTCTCCGGAAAAGAAACCTTGTGCTTTAGGCTCTGGTCCATTGTTAACTAAAGACAGCAATGAAGACCAGTTTAAACAAGATCTCTTTTTAACTTTATCCTTAATTGTCATTTATTTTCCACTACCTACACTTAAACAGCTTTAGAAAAAAAAAATCCTAAGCAAAAACTTGATGAATAGCAAAACTTTGGATGAGTCAGCTCTTTGAATGGGGAAGCAATTTACGTGACACCAATGTTGTTATTAATAACAGCACCCACATTGTGCTGGGAAATGTTTGAGGTACAAAAATGAAATATTGATTTCAACTTAGCCCAAACCACATTCACATAAAGGAAATACGAGCATGCCTGCTCTCCATACAAAGAAATGAAAACTCCAATATGCTAGTAATGAGGTTTGTTTTTTGTTTGTTTGGTTTTTTTTGCATGTGTGTGTGTGTGTGTGTGTGTGTGTGTGTGTGTTTTGTTCTTGTTTGTTGTTATGAAGCACCCAGGAAGAAAACAGCATCTCTGATGCTTTCCTTTCTCCAGCCCTCTCACTTGTGCCTTCTCAGTCTGCATTTCACTCTGTCAAAGCTCTCCTGTCTATCTTCCTGGAAGAGTCTGCATCGAGGAGAGAACATAACATGATAGGCTCCTCAGAAAGCCACATAAGCCCAGGACAAAAGTTTGGAATGGGGCATCCAGCCTTTAAGAGCAGATGACTCATGACAGTCACGTGGTATTACCTATGTTTTTGCTTTTCTTCCTGGAAAAGGAGGACAAAGTCAACAATTTCAAAGAGATTAGAATGAACTGCCCTTGGGATCAACTCAGGGCAAAGTAAAGTCAGTGACTCCAGAAAGAGCGCATGGAATCCATTCTAAGTTTGAAACAAACAAACAAACAAAACTCTTGTGAGAAAAGTGATATTTACTTGTTTGCTCTTTTAAATAGCATTATTTACATGATTTTCAGGAAAAGAACTAACATTTTTTTATACCTGTCACAAATATATATTGAGCATTTACCAGTGTCTGGCGTGTTTGAATACCTAGGACATAGCAATTAACAAAAACATACAAGTTTCCTACTCTCATGAGGGCTATTTTAGTGAAGGAAGGACAGACAATACTGGGTAGTGCTAACACCTGAAAGGAGATTTCAAATTAGATGCTGTATGGGGAAGTGCAGAGACTACCTTGGTGAAAGCTGGAAGGCTGGAACAACTAGGTCATTTGAGTAGCTCACAAATATTATCCCAGTCAGAGAAAATGACTTAAACAAACTTTGCATGGCAGAAGGAGCTTATATGTTCAAGGAATTTGAAATAAGGGGGGAGGGGTTGACTTGTGGAATGAGCAATGGAGACAGTGTTATTAAGACAGGGTTATTTGATAAGACATAAATATAGAGAGCTACAGACCAGAAAATGTATGTTTTCATAAGCTACATTAGGAAGTTAGTCTTATTCTGTGTGTGCATTCTGGAGCTCATGATGTGGTTATGCTCATCTATGGCACAGACAGCAATGGCACAGAAAAGGAAAAGGGAAGAAAGCAAAGACCAAGGCCCAAGACTGGGTAGTGCAGTTTTCAGAGACAGCAAAGGAGGCTGAGCAGGAAAGGCAGCATGGAGAGAGGATGAACTGTAGACTGTGATGTTGGTGAAGCCAGGAAGAACACAGTTCACTCCAGAGATGGGGAGAGCCAGCCATGCCAGTGTCCACCTAAGGAAAGCGATCTAGTGCAACATAAAGTAACTATCAGGGATCACTAACAACTCAGACCCAAACTATGGGTAGCAGAGATGGAAAATGGATAGGAAGAAAACCTTTAGAGAGAAAGAGACTTGGAAAGATACTACAAACATCTACTTAGAGAAGTTTTCTTATTAAAAAAATAAACAAACCAACATTAAACATGAATGTAGAAAAAATAAAGGAAGAAATATTTTTCTTTTGTTTCTTCATTTTTATTGGTTATTTTATTTAATGGTATTTCAAATGTTTTCCCCCTTCCCAGTTTCCCCTCTACAAACCCCCTATCCCATTCCTCCTGTCTCTTTGACGGTGTTCCCCCCACCTGCCCACAACTCCTACCTCAGTACCCTATAGTTCTCCTCCTACACTGGGTCATCAAGTCTCCACAGGACCAAGGGGCTCCCCTTCCAGTAATTCCCTATAAGGCAATACTCTGCTACATATCCACCTGGAGCCATGAGTCCCACCATGTGTACTCCTTGGTTGGTGGTTTAATCCCTAGGAGCTATGGGGGACAGGGGGGGGCGGGCGGGGGGGAACTGGTTGGTTGATATTGCTGTTCTTCCCATGGGGTTGCACCCGGTCAGCTTCTTCAGTCCTTGCCCTAACTTCTCCATTGGGGTCCCCTCACTCAGTCTGATGTTTGGCTGCATGCATCTGCATTGGTCAGGCTCTGGTAGAGCCTTTCAAGGGATAGCTATACCAGGCTCCTATCAGCAAGTACTTCTTGACACTAGCAATAGTGTCTGGGTTTGGTGCAGATGGGACAGATTCCTAGGTGGGGCAGTCTCTAGACTCTACTCTCTGTCCAAAGATTATTTTCTTCCAGCTTCTGAGTAGTATTGTACCATCCACACTTTGGTGTGGTTTTCTTTTTTCTTGGGTTTCATATGGTCTGTGAGTTTTATCATGGGTATTCCAAGCTCCTTTTTAGCTAATATCCACTTATTAGTGAGTACATACCATGTGTAGGTTTTTTGTTTGTTTGTTTGGTGTGTGTGTGTGTGTGTGTGTGTGTGTGTGTGTGTGAGACTGGGTTACCTCACTCAGGATGATATTTTCTAGTTCCATCCATTTGCCTGAGAATTTCATGAAGTCATTGTTTTTAATAGCTAAGTAGCACTCCATTATGTAAATGTCCTACATTTTGGATCCATTCCTCTGTTGAGGGGCATCTAGGTTATTTCCAGTTTCTGGCTATTATAAATAAGGCTGCTATGAACATAGTGGAGCATGTGTCCTTATTACATGTTGGAACATCTTCTGGGTATATGCTCAGGAGTGGTATAGCTGTGTCCTCAGGTAGTACAATTTTCTTTGGAACTACCCAGATGATTTCCAGAGTGGTTGTACCACTTTGCAGTCCCACCAGCAATGGAGGACTCTTGTCTCTATGAGGGTGTTCACCCATCTGCCTACCCATTCCTGCCTCAGCACCCTATAGTTCCCCTACACTAGGTCATCTGTCTCCACATCTTCGCCAGCATCTGCTGTCACTTGAGGTTTTGATCTTAGCAATTCTAACTGGTGTGACGTGGAATCTCAGGGTTGTTTTGATTTGCATTTCTCTGATGACTAAGGATGTTGAACATTTAAGTGCTTCTCAGTCATTCAAGATTCCTCAGTTGAGAATTCTCTGTTTAGCTCTATATCCCATTTTTAATAGGGTTATTTGGTTCTCTAGAGTCTAACTTCTTGAATTCTTTGTATATATTGGATGTCAGTCCTCTATTGTATGTTGGGTTGATAAAGATCTTTTTCAAAACCGGGGGTTGCCATTTTGTCCTATTGACAGTGTTGTTTGCCTTACAGAAGCTTTTCAATTTTATGAGGTCCCATTTGTCAATTCTTGATCTTAGACCATAAGCCATTGGTGTTTTGTTCAGGAAATTTCCCCCTATGCCAATGTGTTTGAGGTTCTTTCCCACTTCCTCTCTTAGATTTAGGGTGTCTGGTTTTATGTCTGTGATCTACTTGGACTTGATCTTTGTACAGGAGATAAAAAAAACCAACAACAACAAACATGATCATCTCATTAGATGCTGATAAAACCTTTGACAAAATATAATACCCCCTCATGCTAAAAGTATTGGAGACATCAAGAATTCAAAGTCCATACCTAAATATAATAAAAGCAATATACAGCAAGCCAATCCCAACATCAAATTAAATGGAGAGAAACTTGAAGTAATCTCCCTAAAATCAGGGACTAGACAAGGCTGCCAACTCTCCCCTTATCTATTCAATACAGTACTTGAAGTTCTATTCAGAGCAATTACGCAACAAAAAGAGATCAAAAGGATACAAATTGGGAAGGAGGAAGTCAAGTTATCACTATTTGTGGATGATATGATTGTATACCTAAGTGATCCCCCCAAAAAAAAAATCCACAAGAGAAATCCTACAGCTGATAAACAGCTTCAGCAAAATGGGTGGATACAAAATTAATTCAAATCAGTAGCCTTCCTCTACTCAAAGGATAAACAGGCCAAGAAAGAAACGAGGAAAATGACACCCTATACAATAGTCACAAATAATATGAAATATCTTGGTGTCACTTTAACCAAGCAAGTGAAAGATCTGTATGACAAGAACTTCAAGTCCCTGAAGAGATAAATTGAATAAGACCTCAGAAGATGGAAAAAAATCTCCCATGGAAAATAAGATAGGCAGGATTAACAGAGTAAAAATGGCTAGTATACCAAAAGCAATCTACAGATTCAATGCAATCACCATCAAAATTGCAACTCAATTCTTCACAGAGCTAGAAAGAGCACTTCTCAAATTTATCTTGAATAACAAAAAAAACCCATTCTCAACACTAAAAGAACTTCTGGGGGGAATCACCATCCCTGAACTCAAGCTATACTAAGAACAATAATGATAAAAACTGCATGGTATTGGTAGAGAGAAAGACAGGTAGATCAATGGAATAGAACTGAAGACCCAGAAATGAACCCACACACTTTTGGTCACTTGATCTTTGGCAAAGGAGTCAAACTATCCAGAGGGGGGAAAAAAAACAAAATATTCAATAAATGGTGTTGGTTCAACTGGCAGTAGGCATGTAGAAGAATGCAAACTGACCCATTCTTATCTCCTTTAGAAATATTTTTCTTAAGGAAAAAATGTAAACTGATATTTTTAGTTTGTTGCTAGAAATTATCTAGAAAGAGAGAAACTAATAACTTAGGAGAAGGAAGGCTAATTCCCAAAACCCATGAAATTAAGAGAAGGGGATGACATGGAGACTATTGAAGAGGACCTGACTAGACTAACACTTATTCCATGTCCAACTAACTCTTCTAAGAAATCCTGATGGCATTATTACTACCCTAGAATTTTAAGTAAATGAATGAAAACATCAAGATGCTACCATTATTCCTGATACTCCCATTCATGGGATTCAGATACCCACAGCAGGTAATATACTGTGTTACTCAATGGGAATGTTAAGCTCACCTTCTAGACCTCATCCTGATGAATCATTCAGTCTCATACTGGCTTCTCTCCTTTGCTACCAGCCCAACCTTGCCATTCACAGACTGTATCCTATGTTTGAATTTGAAGAAAAAATAAAAGTGAATGTGACCATGAGCCACTGAACAAAGGTGAAAGTATTAAGGCTGGAATATAGAGAAAGCTATGAACTAGACATTTTTCATTCCCAAAAGCCATATTAGGAACTTAGTCTTATTGTATGTGTGTATTCTGTAGCCTCTTGAGACAATTTCCCTCTACATCAAGAACACTATTTCAACTCTCCAACATCTGAGTAGGTCCTGCACATCCCTCAGGACAAGTCACATTTCCCTTCCTCTGCCCAAGCATGCTTTGTATTTTGCCTGCTATCACACAAACTTTTCTCACTCTATGGTGACTAGAGGTGGTACATGCTGTGCTTTCAACTGAGAAGGAAAAGTCATGATAGAGGAACATGGTTCCATCTCAGGCATGGCAAAAATGGGACACTTGCTAAACACTGTGAGAGAAGAGAGAGGAAGAATTGATCTAACTCTTAGCATCTCAAGAATCAGATGTTCTTCTTAGGTGATGTAAGTATTTAGAAAGCCAACTGGCAGATCTTTCATCACACTATTGACTAAGGAAGTAGTCTCTTACTTTTTAAATCTGCTACATCTAGGGGCCTGGGGTTCATCTCCATCTAATACAAGAACTTGGGGAAAAAAAGGAGGAGAAATCTCATTTGAAAAAGACATGGGTCCAAACATACAATCCAAATATAAATTGTATCAGTACCTACATCCTTGGAGGAATGCAGTTCACCATAACCTGTCCTACAATGTAGGATAATGTAAAGTTCATTATTCAACTATTACTAAGGTCTAAGGATGACTGCTACTATTTTTAAATTTCAAGAGATAGAACAACCTCATCTTTGGTTAAGTTTTAATCTTTATATAATAAAAAGGAGCATAAGTAAATTATCCCATGCATTATAATGAAAGAAATTTATTTAGTTTGTATATATATATCCTTATAACACCTTTATAAATATCATGGGAATGTAGAAATCTTGGCTTTAATCTTCATGTCACTATCAACAATATATAAGTCATAGGACAGAGCTGATACTGTCATTTCCCAGATTAGGGAAGGACACTGAAGTTGTTATATTCAATAGTGACAAAGACTTTGGAGATATAGCCCTTTGAAAACGAATAGACTTTTGACACAAAATCTACAGAAAACCATTAACAAAAGTGTCTTGGATGAAAGTTAACAGTCATTATGTGAAATAGAAATTTTCAGTCCCTTAGAAGTTGACATATGATATACCTACAAGAAAAAATATTTAGAAATTAAATTAATTGTTTCTGACAGGAGGATGCATGGATGTGTTGTAATTAAGACAATTATGTGATCTCCAACAAAAATTTGTGTTGTCTTATACCACTTTAAGCCCATACATCTATACTGCCCCTGTTAACTTATTACAATTTAGAAGCAAAATCAGAAACCCCGGGACTGCATTAGCTTTCTTATATCAGAATCAATGAAGTATGTGCTGTGCTTTTAAAAGGAGCCACTTCATATTAAGGAACTTAAGAGGTGAATAACAAGCTCATAAAATGTTAATAACTATGATAACTGTAGCTTGGGTAATACCTTTAACAGTGTGGAACTGTCACATGACCAAAGACAATAAAATGCCCTTGGGAGGGTAATAGGCATTGGGAAGGCTTGAGTGGACTGAAGAGGAATGTGTTAATGGCCACCCTCCACCTTTATTACCTTGAACTTGATGACATCTGGACTGTGGCCCAAGGTTTTGGAATCAGCCTCATGTGCCTTGTTATTCCGGAAGAAACAGCTGGAGTCTATCCATTCAGGAGCAGTGAACAATCAGCCAAAGTTCTGAGCCACAGGCTTCTTCTGGCTGGGCGGCATCCAGAGCTTGGGATCACTGATGTTCAGTACCCATGACCTAACAGGTGAAAATACTCCCATTTCACTCCTGTTTAATTAAACACAACTATTGTCTCTGTTTGGTAGCCACCAAAATCATGAGTTGTAACCAAAATCCCACCGTAGCACTTCCTATGCTGACAATCTGTAAACCAGCTGAGCAGAAGGGACATTTTCATGTGGAAAGCTTTGGGACATAGCTCTTACCTCAACACCTTCTTCACTAACTTAGCTTTAAAATGTGTTTCTGTACAGAAGGCTTGTTTTCCTCTTCACTAGAGACTCAACCTCAGTACCAGTTCTCAAAATTCAAATTATAATTCAAAAGCAATTGATCTGACTGGTTCCACACAACTTTAAGTGGCACTGTTTAAAAAAGCATCATTAGATGGTAAAATGAAAACTAGGCTTTTTTTTTTTTTTTTTTTTTAGCATGACAAAGAAATTGTGCTTTCAGGGTGTTTTTTTGGCTTGGAATACAAGAAGTAAAATAGGAGCAGATTGATAGCCGGAGGGGAGGTAAACACCTTTGCCCATCAAACACAATCTTTCTCCAGCTCAGCAAGCTATGATGCTCTACCAGGGGTTTCTTTGTTTGAGCAGAGCAGGCATCTGAGAGTTCCAGTCTGAGGAGGCGTAATTTATTTATTTATTTTTCCTTTAGTCATCCTCTCTTTCTGAGCACAAGCCATACAGTGTTCCTGGTCAGCTCTCTCATAGTGTGAAGGGCAGTTTAGAATCAGGCCAGGCAGTGGGATTTGACAGTCTGCATTGAATTCTAACCGAATGCTAGCCTAGGAATCAACAACATGTGATGTGGGCACCTTATGCCTTGCGTTCCCTTACTCTCCTTGATGTATGGAAGAATAATCATACCTAGTTTTAGAGTTGCTACGATAAAGTAACTGAAACCACATACCGAGCTGAGTGTCATATATGGAGCAAGCACCTGGATGTGAATTATCATGTGGTAAAAGAAGGTGTTCTGGAGTCCAACAGATCTGAGTTGGAGCCATAAATCCTATTCCATCTCAGAGTTGCTACTGCTAACCTGGAGTGGGAGGGGGAGGGGAGAGTCTCAGAAAGATGTATGTGTAGCAGGGATGAACACAGTGGAAGCTGCTTAGCAACAATGACTGCTGTGTGGGTGGAATGTGGCTCATTGGGTACTGGGGACTGTGATGTCGCTGGAAGGGGTGACAATGATGGCAGCTAATCTGGTGGTATGGTAGGTCCTTACTAGCACTGGGAATCAAATCGTAATTGTGTTTGTGGGAATGGGTAAAGTGAGACATTACTGGTGATGGCCATGGTGATGTGGATGAACAATTATACATCTGTGTGCTATAATAGCAACTCTTTTGCATCCTTCTGTCCTCCATGTCAGCTACACAATAGCACAGAAATAAGTCATGACAGCAGCTTGTTGATCAGCTGCTGAAGGAAAAGGCCTGAGCTTAGGAGGACAGGGGCTAGGGGATTCAGTGGGATTCTTTAGTGTTCTAAAGGAGTTTGAGATTGCATAAGCTTCTAGTACCTGTCACAGGCCACAGGTATCTGACTGATTGATGCAGTCAGCATGTATGAGTGACAAAGGGGGCTCCCATGGGAATCCTTCAAAGCTAGTTACCAAGAAGCAATATGGACTGCAGGGACTTATTACAGAAATAAAAAAGAACCACTGTGAAGAAGCCTCAAGTGTCCTCCCTCCAGGGGGTGCTCTGCCCAAGAAAGCCAGCTGCTCTGCCCAAGAAAGCCAGGTGCTAATACCCTTTGATCATTTTCACAGAAAACAGATGAAGTAGCACATGTCCGTAGTCCCAATACTGCAGGAACGGATGCAGGAGGACTGTAAGTTTAAGGCTGGCCTGGTGCTAGCTACATAGTAAAACTCTCAGAAGAAAATGCATACAAGTAGACTCCTCAAATGACCTATTATTATTATTATTATTAAATATCAGTAACTATTTTGTTATCTAATTGGCCCATACAGTTGGGCTGAGTTTAAGAACAAATACAAATCCTAATTTCCCAAAAGACCTGGTAGGAGATAAACTATGATGTAGTCTTGAAGAGTTAAGAGACATCCAGTGATAGTAGCAAAGGAGATATGGGGACAGAAACTTCACCCTACAGTCTAAGCCCCATGGCTGCCCATACAGAAATGCCCAGCTCTTCAGTCATGCCTGACTTCATTGGGTCACAACCTAGCCCTGGTCCTTTTTGACCTTAGTCAGGCTTGGTTGGTGCTTGGATTCTAGAATCAAACTCACCAGGGAAGTCTGAAAGATTCACAGTCTTACCATTGTAGAAAGGAAGACACTGACTGGCTCAGCCCTGGCAGGCACCAAATCACTAAACCAAATAGAAAAAGTCAAATTGTGCTTTTAAATGCAAAGCACTTTCCTTTGCAATGAGGAATACAAAAACGCTGACTGCATTACTTTTTGTCAAAGGTAACAGTGTGAAAAATGATGGCACCAGATTATGAGCATGCACGCCTCAGTATTTACTCCAAATACATGACCAGAAATGTGATGTGGACCATGAATCTTTTGTGTAAAATCCTCTCAAGATATTAGCTATAAAAGTGGGTGGATATTTACGTAGCTGAGCAGAAAGAATTTGAATAGCTAGGAACTCTGATGCTTAAAAATCTGAATATTAGGAACAGAGGACTTTTAAGAAAAATATTAATTACCAAAGGGAAAAATGAACTCACTTTATGCTTGTTTCTAGAAATTTTGACTAGGAGAATTGAGTTTTAACTGTTTCAGTCAATTCAGTACTCCTCCCCCACACAAAAACATTATTTTGCTCTAAGTATACATACACTGTTCCAGCTCACAACTGATGGCTTTAATGTCAAAAAATACAGGAGCAAGCTATGCCCCCCCTAGGGCACATACATGGCTCACTACCTCCTGTTTTTCAGAACACAGGGAGTCCTTGGTTTACACACTACCTGTGGCTGTTCTGTTCTACAGCAGCAAAGTTGAATTATTAAGATATACAAAGGTGACCAGCAAAACCTAGTTGGTTTCATTTCTAACTCTTTACAAGATACTACTTAACCCCTTATCTAGACCAAGAGTTCTTAACATTAACAACATATTAGAGTCTCATGGAGAGCTGTGTGTGTGGTAGACAGAGTGCATGTATATGGGTGTGGGCATTTGTGATATGGGTATGCATGCATAGACATGTAAAGCTAGAGTTCAACCTCTGATGTTGTTGACTGGGAGCCCAGCCTTTTGTTTATTAAGACGGGTCTCTTACTTGCCAAGTTGCCCAGGCTGGCAAACCAGCAACCTGCAAGGATCCTTCTCTAGTCTCTTCCTTCGCAGCACTGAGATTTCTAGCACAGGTTTACACTTAAGCTATGCTTTCCTTTCCCTTTTCCTTTCCCTTTTGATTTCCCTTTCCTTTTTCTGTTTCCTTTCCCCTTTTCTTTTCCTTTCCTTCCTTTTCTTCTTCCTATTTTAAAAACTGTGAGTTCTTAGAATTCAGGTATACATGCTTGTGCCCCAGGCATTTAACCAACTGAACTACCATTCGAAACCAGAGCTTTAAAAACTCCTAGCTCACAAGACTTACTCCTAATCAATTGCATCATGGAAGTCAGACATCTATCTTGTTTTGAAACCCTTAAAAAAATTCCAATGAGTAAACCTTGGTGAAAACTTACATTTTAAGGAGTTCTGTTTATCCCTAGCCCCCTTTTGGGGTACTACAGTAGAATGACTTGAAATGAGATCTTTTATCTTACTCAGAATTCATACCAATAATTACCAACCTATATCATCTTCCATTCTGTGAGAAAGAAAAGAAAATGGAATGCTGTTCCTTCTCCAATGTCCCTGCTTCCAGTTTTTAATATTTTACAGCAATCTGCATTGGTTAGGCTTCAGTGCTGTTCTTTGACACCTGATGTAGAATCTTCCCCTTAAACGAAGGCTTTCCCAAGACTTTGCTCAGAGTTCTCTTCCTGCAGTCTCTATAATAACAGTGACTGTGTTGAAGGAAGGGACACAGATGGGGACTGCAAAAGTGCCTCCAGGTGGCAGAAGGCAATGAATATTCAATAAGACTGTTTCATATGCAAATCAGAAGACATATAATAATAAAAGTGATTCTACCTTTCAAAGACTTTCTTACAAGCTATCCGTCTATCTTTAGATTATAGACAACTTAGTGAGTGGAGTCAGGGAGACTTAGGTGAGGATCACTCCTAATCATAGGTAGAATGTACCACACACACACACACACACACACACACACACACACACACATGCATGCACAGCGATGTGCATGGGAATCAGAAGAACAGAGTTCTAGTCCCCATTCTGCTTCCCATCTGTATGGCCCCATTATAAGCATTTCATGTCTCCGTACTGCAGGTTCTCACACTTTGAAAGTGTGATTTCCTAGGCTTTGATCACAGTTTCTGACAGCCCAGTTTGATGGCTCTGTGACCTTAATTCATTTTTAGTAGTCCATCTTGTCATTATTCATTGGAGAACTGCCTTCTGAATGCCCGCTTGGCTACACACACTCTCCCACACAGAAAGAAACAGAGACAAAGACAGGCGGGTACACTTTGGTTCGTGCACACTTGAATAAGTCACCCATGCAACTTCTGGTGGGAACCCGTCCTCAGGCTCCATGTTGCTATAGGGACTGAAATCTTGAGAAGAGAGAGCAAAGATAACCTTTCTGCTTCGTACACGTGCCGTTTGTATAGATCTGAGTGAGTTCCAAACCACTAGAAGAGCTTACACTTTTCTCACATATATTTTTTAAATTTTTTTCGTTGAAGTTCACAACTGTGTCCAGATGAGAAAACAAAGTTTTAAGGGGATTTTAGAGCTTGATCTAGATCTCAGGGATTGAATAACAGCCATCCTTTTACACGTCATATACAGGCCTAATAATTCTCCCTTATCAATACATAGCCCTGCCTCTATACCAATACATTCTAAGGGGATAGTGGGTTATGTTACTTGTACATGGTGGTGCGTTGAGTGTCTTGTCAAAACACTAATTTTTTAAGTTGTCTGTATTACCTTAACAGTCTTGCCCCAAAGGAGCAAGAACAAGTATAACTTTCCTGAACAGTGAGATCGGAGCAAAACCACAAGCTTCCTAACTACCTAGAGATTATTTCTTTGCTCCCAGCCCTGGCCTCTTCACATCCTCACATATGCAATGCTCCACACTGCATTGCCAAGAAGGTTGATTTGCAAATGCCCTCTCTGCCAGAGTCCTGTCGCTATCCCATGAAGAGATGGAAGCCATGGTACCCCATTCCACTGTGTGCCCCAGTGAATTTCTCTTCTGATGGATTCTAGGTGAGGTGCTACCTACCATATGACTTCTGAGATCTTCTTTCCTTCTAGATGCTTACCTTACACACACTCTGTTAGACTAGGCACGATCCCAGACAGATCATACCAAGCCACAGGCCTTATGTGGGAGATTTGATTGTCAGAGGTGGCTTCTGCGAGGGGATGACAGGGAAGAAGAGAGAGCTGTGGGCTGGGGACAAGTCTTTTATCCAGGCCATGAAGCATGTGGCACCTGTGCAAAGGGACGTGCGGCGAATACCATGGCAATGAACTCAAGAGTGGAGCTGTCATCTAGAGATGACATGTATTGTCACTGGGTCCAGGTGCTGGCTGTAAAGACACTTCTAGCTGTCCACAGATGTACCAGATGCTAACATACTCACTCACTGTTCTGTTATGAAATGCTAGTCTCTCCACTCTGGCTCCTCTGCCCATCTGACCTGAATGTTCATGCATATTACTTTGTCTGAGAAGCCCTATCAGATTTACCAAGTTTGGGTTCAGTGTTCTCTGGTGATCTCGTCACACATTTACCATAGACTGCTATTCTCTGTATACTAGTTGCCTTTGCTAGTCCAAGAACCTTAAAATTTCTATTCAGATCCCCTCCAGACTAACCCAAATCTTGGGCATCACACATATCTGGCAGGGTCATGTATCTCACATACACACACACACACACACACACACACACACACACACAGAGTGAATAGACATGGCTCAGCACTATGCAAAAACTTTATTTAACATTTCATTCTCACTGAGTCAAGAGGAAACACTAATGAGTAATTTGATCTTCTGTTGCATTGACAAAAGTTCAGAGTTCATGTCGAGAAAGTGGCAGTTTGCTTTATAGGTTTCTGCTTGGAATCTAGCATGGATACTGTCCATTTGTGATAAACTCTTAGGATATATCCTCTGCTTTATCCTACTTAACAGAAACACCTTGAATAATAGGGAAAAAAAAGCAAGTCCTGCCTGGGGAAGACAAAACCGAAAGAGATTGAATACCATCTACCAATTGCTGGACCACAGCCCTGGGGAGGAAAGGGGAAGCTGATGTTTTCGATTGGAATGTGGTGCCGATGCTGGATAACCTCACTGGAAACCTTCAGTAGAAAAAGGCGTTGACACAAATCATGGATGTGGATATGTGGCTTACAAAGTGCGCCATTCCCCATGTTCAGTGAAACACAAGACAACCTTCAGTTTATTAAGCCCTGGTGTCCATGCTGAAGATGGTAGGCACATACGGTTTTACTCATAGAAGCTTGCTTTGAGAATGACTGATGCTGCCGAGGGGAGAAATTCACTCTATGCTGCAAGAAGTGTTTTATCTTTGCGCTGGAATGGCAGAAATAAGGGAAGTGCTCTTTTGTCCTTGGGAAATCTCACAGACTGAGTCGCCAGTTCCTGAATATCAGCCTTTGGCAGGGTTCTACCTGGCTGCTAAGTCTGAGCCTGCAGTTTGTTAGAACATCACCTATAATCCTTCATTAAGCTCCAGGTAAAATGGCTGCATATTCAAAAGCAATTAGGCTCAGTATGTAGATAGATGATCATTAAACCTGCATTTTCTGCAACATTAGTGTTGATAGAACTCTTGCTACTAGGCACACTGTTAGATTTTTTTTTCCATGCAAACAGAATAAAAGATTGAGAGCACTGATGTTGATCTGGTACCTATTCTGAGCTGGCTATCCTGGTAGACCTTTGTGATGCTAACCACACAACCATTCTTGAATTTAGGAATTGCCATCTCATCACTTCTCGGCCTTTTGGCTAAGATCAAGTGTAGGAATTGCCATCTCCACTTGCCAGTTAAGAAAATGAAGAGGTGAAGTCATACCTCCGGGACACCCCATTGTGGAGGGCCTGGAGCTGTAAAGAGACTCTAGGTCTCATGATTGCCTGGTTGGCATCCTTCCCAGTGCATCATGCTGTAGACTGCTTGCTGTCAGCCCTGTTTGAGAGCATTCTGTATGATGCTGTAGCATGCACAAACTCTGGAAATGCCCTCAAGCCAACTCACAACTCAGTTCTCACTCTAGTTTCCTCCTCCATCTTTGGCACCTTGTGTGCCTGTTGAATACCAGTATTGGCAAACTTGTCTATGGAGCTAAGGCTGTTTTCTTTACTTCACTGCCTCATAGTCTAAGAGATTTCAGACAGTCTTGCCCCTCTCACTTCACTGGAAGTTGCAGCTCATGAGCTGGGGATTGATTCACTTGTGATATGACTCAGCACTTGAACAAAGAAGTTTGTTGTTGTTGTTTTTGTTTTTGTTTTTTTATTGCAGAAAAAAGTGTATTCAATGATTTCTTTCTGGCATAAATTCTTTGAGCTAAATGATCCATCTTTCTAATTCCACCTACAAATTGAAAAGCATAAATCCCAAAGAGTAGCCTTCCTGATCACTTTAATATAACTTCATATCCAAACAGACATGTTCATTATGATCAAACAGAAATCCCTATGTTTTTCATATTCTAATATCTATAGATTAATCATTTACCTGTGTGGTATCTGTTAGACCATAAGCTGAATAAAATCATGTTTATGACTTTTATTTACCAGTTTCATTAGTGTCTCAGAAAATGTATGCCACATAATTCAAAATGAATACATCAATCAAGTGAGCAAATGAATGTATAAAAATCTCCATTTCTCTTTTTATCAGTATATTCAGTTTTCTTTACTCACTCCCTTTTCTACCCTCTTACTGACCAAAGGAATAAAAGTATGGGAGAAAAAAATCTAAGTCAAAGCAATTAAGAAATAACTTCTGCCCTCAATCTTACTTGTTGCTTATTTGCAGGTGACACAGCTAACTTAAAAGATAGCACTCAGAATTATTTTTTCTTCTGATACAGATCCATACATGTTTTAGACCTAGTGGCAAACAATCAAAATGCCAATGTCTTGCTTTAAATATTTCAGTGTAGGAACAAAACTGGAGAGGTCAATATAAAATCGTTGTTAAAGATGTTTACTAAGAAACTTGCTGCATAACTCAGTTTTAATGTCTTCTGTTCAGTATCCAACCCATTAATTTAATCAAACACTGGGTCTTGCACTCATTTTGTTAGTATCTGTATATTATATAGATTAGTCTGGGGCTCTGAGAAATTTAGTTGATAGTACAAAATCATAAAAAGAGACTGAAGTAGATTGAGCCATGATCTTTCCCCTCGACCAGTACCTATCATGGACCTTGAAATTATAAGATCAACCAGGTAGCTTCAAACCTTGACCTTAGATGTATTATGTAATAGAGAGAATGTGGAAGAATGAGACAAGGTCAAGTGACAGACAAAACATCTGAGCCCTGGGGGTCCAGCAACCACTCCCAGCAGCTCAGCAGCAGGAAAGGAAGCTGCAGCTTGGTTCGTCTCAGGCTTCATCATTGTTGCCTTTGTGTTTGTAGTGAAACTTATGGTGAAGGTAGAGAAAAAGAAATCAGATGTGTAACACACTGAGGATTCTGTAACATACTTCCCAAAGTGACCTGAAAACCAGGAAAGGAAGCCAGAAAGATTAACATACTTCACGCTAAGACCTCTGCTCTGTGCGATATAGTCAGTGTAAATGTACATGTGATAGGATATAAAGTAAAGAGTATTAGCCACATTCACAGCTGAGGAAGTAGAAGCCTAGGACTCTAAGCAGCCATTTGGTCGCATGCTTGGTAAGAGGTGAGCGCAACACTCAATACTATTGCTTATGTTACCTTATGTCACTTCACATACTTAGTTATGATAATCGTATAAAATAAGACAATGGAAATGTGATGTTAGTTTGAATAATCAAATTTTTGACACAACCAAGAATCACCTGGGAAGAGAGTCCCAATGAAGTATTATTTAGATTAGGTTGGCCTATGGGCATGTCTGGATAGGATTGTCTTGACTGACTTAACTGATGTGGCAACACTCAGGCTGACAGTGGTCAGCCCCATTACCCAGTTTGGGGCTCTAGACAACTGCCGAGCACTAACCATACATGCCATCATGTTCCTCTTTCTTTCCCATGGATGTACTGTGACTAGGTGCCTCAGGTTGCTTCCATGCAATAATGGGCTGTAATCAAATTGTGAGCAGAAATGGACCCTGCCTCTCCAAAGATATTTTTCGGTCGAGGTATTTTATCACAGTAACAGGAATGGAAGCAGAAGAGCAAGTAGTAACAGAGAAATCTTATATCCTCAGACTCCAGGCAGCAGAAGAAAAAGACTTTCCTGGTCGAAGGGGTCTGTCAATGTAAATTTACTGGGTCTGATTGGGTGCTATGTAGATCATAGGGATGAAGTCATATGATCACTCACTGAACCTTATTTTTGCCTCAACAACACCAGCAAACTTCGGGATACAGTAATTTGTGAGGAATACTTGACATTATACAGAGCTCTGCTCTTCACAATTGATTACCAAGAGTTATGCTATGTAGCCTAATTCATGCTATTGCTTTATCTACAGTGCTTGACAGGAACCTCCTATAGACTTTGTCTGATTCAGTGTATGTTCCCTCTACCGACCCTTATTGTCCCAAGTTCTAACTGTACACAGGACACTGCCCACAATGCATGATAGAAAGTGAGAGGTTAGTGAGATTCTGTGGTTGGCTGATGCTGAAGAAACAAGTACATAGATATTCATGGTATTTATAACTGCTTCCTCCCAAGATTATGATGGCTGGCACTCTCCTTTGACATCTCAGCACACACAGCCTCCTATCACCTGTTTCCAATGTCTTTGACATCAATATGGACTCACATCCCACCCAAGTTAGCCCCACCATTTTATCAAGAAATGATGCGATTCTAGCCTATGCAGGATCTGCCAAAGGCATTCAGAGGGTCCAATTCTTCTTTCCTTCCCTTCACCAAACGTCTGAGTCCCCAGGCTCCTCTGAGTCTTGGCATATGACCAGTATCTGCAGGATGGAAGGCTTTCTATGAATAGTCTGTAGGGTGGCTCCAGTAAACCTTGCTTCAACATATGTAGTGTCCCTATTACTAAAGAGCTTGAGATGTCCTTCTTGTACTAAGGAGCTTGAGATTTCCTTCTAATAAGTCATCTCAAGCACAAGTATTGAGCTCCAAGCTAATAGAATTAGAGCCTGAATTGTCTTCCTACAAATGTGCATACTTATCCCTTGACTTTTACTATCCCAGAATGTTACTACATTTATTTGTCTGGGTAACTCAGTAAAAATGAAGTCTGTATAGTAAGCTGGTTAGTATATAAAGAGATATGAAGTGGAAATATATGGTTTCTTGTCATGTGATGGTTTTCTGGAAACTGTCTTAGGAGGGAATGTTTTGCTGAAGCAGACATGTGGTGTTTTTCTGCAAGCTGCCTCGAGAAAGGACATGTGATGTTTTGCTTGAGTGAACCCTTGACAGGATTTGTGGTCTTTGGGAAGGCTATAAGTGTAACCCAACAGACAATGGACGACACTGTGACATGGGTTTACCTTCTCACTCTTTGCTAATCATGACTTGTCCTGACTTAGTAGAGAGAAACACACCAAAGAACTTCTCATGATATTCCAGAGGCTTCTTGTCACCCTTTCAGATTTAGACTAATTGGCATTGGTAGAGTCTTGTGGTGTCTTCTGGATTAAACTTCTGTTGCTGGTTTGTGAATGGTATTTGAAACTGTATAAGGCTACTGCTGCTGATATGTGTGAACTGAACTGCTGATATCCTGATGAGGAAGACTGGAATCATCACAAAGAACATTTTCTAAATCGGCCCACATCCTCCTTTGCCCTATTAGCCTTTGCTTTCCACTACCTCTGATGTATGGTAGAAGGGAGATTACAGTATTTAAGAACCCTTATTAAAGTAGAGTTTGAAAAATCTAAGCTTACAGAGATACAAGGATGGATATGTCCAGAGGGAATGCCAAATGAGCACCCCATCAGAAATGGCTATGAGAAAACAAACCATGGAGAAAGGTCTCAGAGAAAGGAGAGCTGCTGCCACCCCAGTCTTGCACTTCCAACCCTCAAAATGAAGAAAATAATTTTCCAGGGGATCTGTCCCATGCTACAACTAGCCCATTGTATTTGTTTGGCAAACTAATACAAAGAGCAGACATGCTATGATGTAGTTTTCAATAATCTGAAAAAAAATCTAAATTACCCCTCAAAGGTGTAATTCTTTCCTCGTCCTCCCCAGCCACTACATATAAAAGTAAAAGGATAGAAAGCATAAATTGGATGGTATAATGCATAACGCAAGAACTATGAAAGTGCATTCCCAAAGAGGACACGAAAAACTGCATAGCAGAAAAAAGACACTGAAAGCTGGGATTGAGCTAGGTCTTGATTGATGGGTAAAATTTGCAGAAAAGGTCAGGTTATACGAAACAACATGAATATTTATCTTGCAAGCCTTGATGAAGCTTTATGGACTGCACAGTTAAAATAATGTAAAAGACCCAGGAGACTGAGGAGTCTTTCAAGAACTGATCAAGAACCTACTATGTGCTCAGCATGATAGAGAGTAGAGGAGCAAAACTAAAATAGAAACTGTCACTACCCTTGAAGAGTGTCCAGGATAGCAATGAAGAGAGCCAAGTAATTAGGATCCAAATAGTCTGATAGTCTGATAATTATGAGATCAACATAGTTGTAAAAAAACACAAGTGGAAGAAATTTGGTTACTCTAGGGTGAAGCATGGAATACACTCCTCCAACGGCTGCTATTCTTAGGTTCATGGGCGAAGGCAAACAATCAGGGTGGTTTATTGGCAGGTTTTCTTGTGAACGGCATGCTACAGGGAGGACTGGCAGGATTTAGAATCCCAAATCTGGGATTGTCAGAGAGAGGCCAGGGGAAAAAGATTCTTTGTACTTGGTCTTCTCCCTTATGCTTCTTATTTTTCACTTGTTTATGCTTATTTAACTAATATTTAATCTAATTGCTAATATAGTTTCCCAAAGATCATTTAAACCAGAAAGTTCATTAAACTATTCCAATGGCAATACTAATTAATATCTCAGTGTTCTCTCTAACACAGTATGAGAAAGTTGAGTATGTGTGCTCTTTTAAAAACATACAAGCTGGGCCCCCACTTAAAAACACGATTTGTGATAGACTATGGTTTCTTCCTTTAATAAGTCTTAAGGTTTCCATTTCTTAGCTGTGAGGCATTCTTATCTGGAGTTAATTCCTGCCATTTCTTAGAAAGACATGTGCTCAGGAGACCAATGATTAATGAGACATACTTTAGGGGCATTTGTCAGGCCTCTTTTATTTTATCTCTTTAATTTTTGGTTAACCATTTTCTTCGTTGATGGAACAAAAACTAAGACATATGTGCTGTTCCTCCGGGAAAATCTGCCAGGCTTTTAACTGTGCTCAGGAAGCAATTTTAGAGCCAGGTGTGTTCAATTTGTTGCAGGCTAGCACATTAGCATCTGAGGGAGGGTAGGTGTCCACAGAGAGAATGGGTTGACAGACTGTTTACTGCCACTTGGGCTATGGCTGCAGGCTGTTTGAGAGCAGCTGGTACTAAGGGCTAACTTACTTCCAATCATCTCCATCCACGTGGATAATTAGGAAGACCGGCCCGAGACCATGTGGCTAAAGCAGTGAAGTCTGAGTTCCCACCGGTTTCCTGTATCCCTTGTCCATTTCCTTTTGCCCCAGGCTCAAACTATGATGCACAGAGAAATAAAGAGGTGTGTGTACCATCCCCAAAGGTAGCCTTGAGCAGTTGCAATCAGGGATGCTTGATATTCATTTTGTATCTCAGTCTAACTTTAAACTTTTTTTTTTTTTAGCATTGGTAGTATGCTCATATTTTGAACAGGTATTAATGACTTTCTATCATACTTAACATGTATCCATTATGCTTCAGAGACAGTTATGATTTCAACAAGCATGGCGACTCTCATGCCATTATTTAACTGAAAAAAGAGAAAATATCCAAGTTTCTCTAAAATGATGGGCAACCTCCCCTTGGGATCTTAGGTATTGTCATGTCTTTTGCCATCTTCTTTTTGTGTTCTCTGAGGAATGTCTTTAGGCCCAGGCCTGAAGTGGTTCTATAATGTCTTCTCATCTGTGCTTATTTTTTGCTTCTCAACTCCATGCTCCATGAGCAGCCCAGTCCAGCATAGCTGACCCACAGTCTCCACTGCAACTTAATCTTTTCTCTTGATAGCCTATGCTGGAATCCTTCCCATCTTCTCTTCACTCTGGGAAAACCCTTCTCTCCTATCCTGTGATATGCTTATCTCAACACGCCCAGTTGAGAAATCCACCTATTACAATTAACATTGAGCTCAACAGCTGACATGTCAGGGCTCCATCAGTTTTTTCTGACAACATGCAGTGTTCTCTCAGAACAAGGGAAGGCTGGAAAGCAATCCATTAAGAGGACTCCCATTGAGCAAATGTCATGGCTCAATGGTCTTCCAACCGTCCATTTTCTTCCTATTAGAAGGCCTCCTCAGGGAACTAACTTCTTGGTACTTCTTGAAAGAAGCCAAACTTGAGCCATTGTTTGCCCACTCTTAATGTGCTATGTAGACACAGATTTCTTCTGGATCAATCCTAGAGAATAAAATTCAGTATATTCCATTTTGAAATGTTCTGGAAACTTTGCTTGGATTTTCTGTTGGCTTGTGATAGGCACTGGAGTTCTCCTCTATGCTCCAGTCTGTCTTTAGTGTCTTCTGATTCATTATCTATAGATCATAGGATAAATCTATACACTCAAATCACTAGATTGTCCTTCTCTGTCTTTTTCTGTTCAGCTCTCCTGAAGTTGGTAAAATTCTACTTAGAAATTCAACCCTGACCCCAATTGTGTCTGTAATGAGTGAAATGCAGGGAGACAAAAGCATTTATGATAAAGACAGTGAATACCATAAAATTGTAAGTGTCTGAAAAGTTTTTAATTTTCTCTTTTGGGAGATCAATGTTGTTAATTTTCTTCTTTGGCATAATCAAAGTTTAGAGTAGTAAATGTCTATTTGAGAGAGTGTTTAAAACATTTTTCTAGAGACAAGCTTGTGTTCTACCATTGAGCTCCAACCTTTTATATTTAAGCTGATACAGATAAAAGTCTTTACCTTGTTCACAGATACTTCTCCCACACCACTGTCATGCAAACCACACTAAGTATATGCTTTTCAAAGGTATTTGAGCTCTGATCTTTTATCTTAGTCTTTTTCATTGTTTTTGTTTCAGACCTAGACTGGTCTCAAGCTGGATATGTAGCTGTGAATGACCTGAGGTTTCCTATCCTCCTACTTCCACGTTCAAAATGTGAACCTTGTGGATGCTAACCACCTCTCTACTAACTGGATGGTGTCAATCCACTGAAGTATAATTTTACCCTTCTTTTGAAGAATCAAAGAATAGTGATAGTTTGCTCAAAGTTGCATAACTAACTATAATGCTGGCATCATGATGTAGGCAATCTTATTTCTAGTCCCAGGCTCTCAAAATCTTTTAATCACCATTTCCTGAATTATGTGGAATAGTTCAGAAACCTGATTTTGAATGTCTGGGAAGGGGAGAGGAGAGTTGCATTGAAAGTAAAGCTTCAGATTTCTCTGGCTGGTGTCCAAACTTGCACATATAGCACATTCTTTCCACTGTAGCCAGTGACCCAGTTATGTCTTCAGATCCTCAGTGGGAGGATGGCACATGTGCTCAAAAACTGGTTGGTTGGCTAGTCACTGCAGGGCACTTGGCCCATTCTTCCACACCCCATCTATGCACTTTTGTACTATTAATCTATTC
Organism: Mus caroli; assembly: GCF_978045245.1. Taxonomy (NCBI): domain Eukaryota; kingdom Metazoa; phylum Chordata; class Mammalia; order Rodentia; family Muridae; genus Mus; species Mus caroli. The sequence goes on along the minus strand of NW_028227263.1, from coordinate 50,729,521 downwards.
TGGGAAGAGGGCCACTGAAAGTGGTTGACACTGTACCCAGGTCCATACTAAGAATGCTAACTGCATCTCCAAGGCTGTGTGTCTTGGCTCTTGAATCTCTATACCTAGTTAACAAATGTGTTCTTTGAAGCCACTTTCACACCTGAAAAGCTCCTTGGAAAAATAATTGCGGATGGATTGCACATGAAGCCCTTAGCTCTACAGGTATAACCTGGTAGACGGATTCCTCCTCAGTCACAGTGCGGAGTCCTTGCTGCTCTGATCAAGAACCAGGCATAGAAATAGAAATGGTTTCTGTTTCCTTCTCTAAGACCTGTGAACAAAAGTTCCAGGAAAGAACCATACCTTCACTTAGCTTTCTGCAAGGCTCATTAACTGCTGAAAACATCAATGACTGTGAAGAGGTAGGAATGTTGTTGGTCTAAAGCCTAATTACAACTTATCTTAACTTATCTTTAATCCCTTCATAGTCATTACTTCAACCCTGTGTCTGAACCACCATCCTTGCAACTAACAGACAGAGGCTTTTGCATTGTATGAGATTCTCAGATAACTAGCTTCTACTAACCAATGGCTAAAACGTTTATCAGAGAGCATTGGAGGTCTATAGTGGAGATGTTCCTGCTTTGCTACAACCTGCCTACCTGAGGTTTCCACCAATTTATTTTTAAAGACTGCCTTGATTTATGACACTTTGTTCTATTATTACAAGAGGGGTCATCAACTCATTACCATGCTGGAACATGGAATGTGGGGTCATCTAAATCTGTGTTCCTGAGCTGTGTTCTCACTCAGACTCCGCTCCAAAATAAACTGTCCCTTACCCTCTCTGGGGCAAGAGTTCTGCTTTTGCTTTGAAAACCCTCTTTGTCCCGTCTGTAGAGGGAGCTTGATTGTGTTTCCCTCTCAGGGCCATTCTAAATATTATTTGGGCTGCCATGTGTGAAGGAGCTTAGCCGGCTCCAGTGTGCTGTGTGAACAGTAGGTCTATGGCTCATCACTTTATCCTGCCTCCTGCTCTTGCTCTCTGCTATTTACCAGTGTCTCATGTTTATTCTTCTTTTATTATGTTGCATATCTATTTTTCTTTAGAAAAAAACAAACATGATATTTTAAAGTCGAAAGCCTAACAAATCCATTGCAATTTGCATAGCTCCTAGGTTATTACACGTTGGGCAAATATCATAAGTCTTCTCCATGTTTACTGACTTTGAGTTTAATTCAAACGAGCACAATTGAATGTACTTCCAAGCCTGCATAGAGCACCTGTCTTTTCTTTCAGAAATCATTTCTGTGGACCCAGATCACATTGTTCTTACCATACTGTGGGGCTGACCCTGACATGAGTAACAACTGATGCTGGAGACACTTGGGCTTCCATGCTTAAGAACCACATTCTCTAATGATACTGAGACTCCTGAGCCTGAGTTTGGAGCTTCTCCACCACCTTGCTGCGTGAGCCTTGTAAGTTTCTAAATTTCAGATTCTTCGTCTGGGTAGTGGTGGTGGTGGTGGTGCTAGTGATGGTGATGGTGCTGGTACCGGTGGTGGTGGTGGTGGATTGCAGGAACACAGCACCGAGGAAGTTGTAGAAGCTATTTACACATTTTGATAGGTATCTCATTCAAATGATTGTGTGTGTATGTGTGTGTGTGTGTGTGTGTAAGCCAGAGACTGATGTCAAATGTTATTTTCAATCATGCTCTACCTTATTTTTTCACCTAGTATCTCTCATTGGAACTGGGGCTCACTGTTTTCATTAGACTGGCTGGCTAGCAAGGTCCAGGATCCTCTGTCTCTGCTCTCTGAACAGTGGGTTTACACACCCCCAGGCTGCCATGCCCAGCTGTTAGTGTAGGTGTGGGAATCTGAAGTCAGAAAACAGAGTCATCCTGAGTCATCAGGATGGACCCCAAGTGGTCCAGTTTTAAGCTTTATAATTATTTCCTCATTTGTCACAAAAGTCCTTGTCAGAACGTTGAGGCAATTTGTGAGATATATCTGCATTGTATTAGTCTGAGTCTTCCAAGAAGCAAACCCCAAGCCAGATTAAATGCACAAGAGTTTTATGAAAGCAAAAGAGCATTTGAAAGACAATAGAGAAGTTACTGAGAAAACTGGCCATCAGAATCTCAGAAGAGTCTATAACCTCAGAAAAGAGTTTGCACTCGAGTTTTCAAAGAAGAGTTTTCAGAGGGAACACAGTACATCAAAGAAACAGGATGGGCTCAGAGAGCCTCAGTCAGTCATGCCCTGTAGCTAGAGGCCAGAAGATGATGGTGATGGGATCTGCTTCACACATTGTCTCCTAAGGCTTATAGAAAAGTCTAGTTCCTGGTTTATGTTTTTCGAATGCCTTGCTTTTTTAGATTTGCTTCAATACCTCCATCTCATTAATTTTCCTTCTAAGTGAGACTTCAACCTTAAGATTGACAGAATAGGGAATTCAGCAATACAATGAATCAAATCTGGCTCTTGGATAATGATTTTGACTCCATATTCAGTGACATGATCCAGTGAGTTCTGATATCTGGTAGAAAGAAATACGGTGACGATTTTGTCAAGACGATGAGTGACTCTCTTCTTTTCCAAATCAATACTGGCTTTTCCTGCCTGTAGGAGTCTGATCTGTTAGACATGAGTCAACATCATTAAACAGCTTCTTTCTTTTATAAAAGGAACATAATACTATCTCCTGTAAATAATACTCCTGGAAACCAAGCATAAAGTAAAAGAGAAAACCAGGCACTTATTTGTCACAATCCAGACAACAATAAAAAGGTATCAAATTAGGTTGTATTGTCACTATTATAATGATCATTGTTTTATAAGGGCCCAGGCCACACGAGTTCTCTTTTACAGATTTGGTGCAAGAGCAACAAAGTCCATATTGCTTCTGATTGCACAGTGCTGAGCAAATGCCAGGCACTGCACAGGCACTGCCTTTCCTGTGTCCTGAGTCTTCCTCTCAGTACCTCTCCAAGTTTCTACTTCTTCCTGAGAGAATGATATTGCTGTTCATAAACTTTTCAAAAGTCCCTATTTCTCACAATCATTTGACACTCTACTGATGAGTATTTTGTGATTGTGCCAATATCTCTATGTACTTTTATATTGGTACACAAAAATTCCAGACATGCGTGAGATACAGAATAATAATTCACTACACTTGCCTATATAACACAATAAAGTTAGGCAAATTTACTTTTCAATCTCCTTTTATCTCTTTATGGATGGAGCCTACAAAGTCCCTCTTTTGATTCTTCAAAAAATACATTTGTTGTTAGCTATAGCTATCCAACATGCTTCAGACATCAGTAGAGTAGATTGCTCTAATCTGGCTGGTTTGGTTTATTTTTACCCAACCTTTCTTTATCTCTTCTTCCCCAAACATTAGTTGGCTATAGTGTTCACTACTATAATATTTTTGGTGATAAATTTTAGATCTATATGTGAACAAAAGTATACAGTATTTATCTCTCCATGTCTAGGATTTTTGTTAATGTAACATGATGCTCTCTGATAAAAATCTAATTTACCACAAATGGCAAAAACTTTTAGATTTTTTGTATACTGTGAGAATGCAAATTTATATGGAAATTTCCAAGAACTGTATTCTGTTTTTCAGAAGCACTAAACACAGATCTGCCTATCACTGAACTACTCTGCTTCTGGATATCTCTCCAGAGGAAGGGATAACAACATAGTAAACAGATATCTGAATTCTCATATTTTATTGCAGCACTCTTTACTTCAACTAAGCTGTGAGATCACCCATGTTGCCTAGTGCCTAGTGAATAATAGACAAATTTTATTCAACATTCTTTTATTATTTATTTTCTCATTTTTAGTTCTTTGAGCATTTTGTACAATTCATATTCACTCTTCCGAACCCCAAACTCTTTCAGATCTACCACCTCTCTCCTACTCATGCACCTTTGTATCCTTTAAAAAACTAAGCATGAAGTGCAGTTTGTGCTGCTCATATAGTTATGTGCCCTTCCACTTGCAGTGACACATACTCAACGTGGCTTGAGCTTACACAGGCCTCCTCATGACCACAGTAAGTTCATATGTGCAACTGCCCTGCTCTATCTGGATAATACTGTTTTCATGTAGTTATCTACCAACTATGGTTCTCAGAATCTTTTAACCTCTCTTCCATAATCTAAACCTTTAGGGGCAGGTGGTATAAAAGACACACTTAGGGCTGAGCACTCTGTAATCTCTTTCTCATTCTCTACACGTTGACCAGTTGTGCATCTGTGCTAATCGCCATTTGCATCAAAAGGGAGCATCTCTGATGAGGGTTAAAGATGTATCAATATATCAGTATAATTTTCTGAAAGCCTAATTGCCAGATATATTTTTGTAGTTTTTTTTTCATTTATAAAGTAAACTCTTTAATTGGATAAAGAGGACGGTGAATGAGGACAGCCTGTGCTTTGAGCAGCACTGAAATAGAGCAGCATAACTCACTGGGAGCAATGAAGATGTCAGGGAATCTTCCCTCTTCTGTATCTTTCCCTTTCCTTCTCCTCATCCTTCCTCATCACCATCATTACTCCATCTAACATTAATTAACACAGAACACTCTCAAACACTACACTGATGTATTTTACATAGTAACTAAATTGATCCTCATTATAAAAATAACTTTTACAAATGAGGAATCTGAAATTTTTTATCCAAGTTCCAGACTCTACACCCTAAGCTTATTTTTCAATTTCTCTCACAAGCTTTCCTGACAAATGCAACTTATGTGAGTCACGGTTTGTTTGGGTTCATAGTTCAGTGTCACAGTTAATCAAGACTGGGCAGTTAAAGTAGTAGGCGCTTGATGAAGATCACATTCTAGAATTGATAGTAATGCATGAATGTTGTTACTCAGCTCCTTTCTTTTACTTGTATACTCTAGAGAATGTTGTCATCCACAGTGGGCAGGTATTCTCACCTTAATTAATGTCTATAATGACAATGGCCTACTAGTGTGCCTGGAGGCTCTTCTCTCAGATTTTGTCAAGTTGACAATTACCATTGACTATCACATAGAAATAGGATTCTGACCTAAAGACCCATAAAGGTTATCACTGGACATCTATGCAAGAGAGTATAGCTGAACCCAAGGTAAGAATGGATTCAGCAGGAGAGTACTCTCGGGAAGAATGTGGCAGGTGAAGGGAGCAGTCAGTCTTACTGGTCATGTGTCATATGTGACTCCTAGCATAGTACTTAGCATGTAATTGACTTTGTGAGCATTGTTGAGTGAATAAATGAATAAATAAAACTCTGAATGCTCTCAATCCAACCATTCACTAATTCCAGCTCTTCTTTCCTTTTATCCCTAGTTTCTTTCAAGTTCTATATCAAGATTCAGTCAGGAAGTTTGAAAACTATGATATCTTATTGATTAAGAGCTACCAAAATTATAAATCTACTCTATTCTATAACTTCTAACCCCCTGATAAGCAAATAGTATTTCTGGACTTAGAATCCAGGTGAACCTTTTTTTATGTTCTATCACATAATACCTCCCAACACCAAGGGCTTGAATCAATGGAGCTCTTTCCCAACATCCACTAGTCATACCCTCTCTCCTACAAGTCCAGGGATTCAGCCATATTGACATTGCAAAGCATCATCCCGACCTTCATGACTGGAAGGAGCAGGGAAAGGGCCCTCAATAACTAAGGGAATTACCAGTGACACAAAACCCACTTTCAATGCCAACTGGCAAAACAACATCATTAAATACAGTTACCATCTTCAGCCAGAGTTGGAGAGCTATTCAATTTAGGACTAATGAACATGGCTCTATTGATCTCTTAAGACTGTGCAGAACAGATCAGTATCATGGCTATAAATTGCATTTATGAAGACATTCAAATAGCCCACAATGATTACTTTTTCTCCTGGAAGCTGGGAGTACCTGCAGAGGCATTGCTTTTGCACAGGGTGATGGAACCACTACTTTCACAGTTATCTGACCAAGACAGGAAAATGGATATTTATTAGCAAAAAGCGAAGCCTCATTTTGTTGACTTGGTGGGTTCAGCTATGTTTTGTTTCCTGAGTACATTCTCTTTTCAGAGAAGAAAATATATGAAATCATTCTTAACTTATCTTTCATCTCTTTATAGGGCTTTGAACATTTGGTGATTAGGGGACTAGAAATGTCCTTGGGAAGTTTTCTTTGAGAAAAGAAGTTGCATTTATTTACTAAAAAGAGCCATTAATATTCAAAAATATTCTAAGAAAATGTCTACCTACAATAGACAGATAACCCTTGAAAACAATGTACAATGAAAATGTTCCTGGTAACTGTTACTGGAAACTGGGGTTCTACAGAGTCCATTTGGCATCTGCAGCCTTAATATTATGAGTCAGGTTGAGGTACATTGCTTCATTCCCTGAGTAATTTTATTTTATTTTCAGAATCTGAAATCCAGGGAGGGTTATAACACAGTCCGCATACTTTGATCATAAAACAATCCATACACTGAAACACAAACACATAAGTGGATGGACTTAAGAATCTGCGGCATTGATGGGTAGTGATATCTTGATGGTAGAGCACAGATCAATAAGGTTAGCGCCATTGTGAGAGCTGATTAGTCTCAACCACCACAAACAGATACAACATTATGCTATCCACACGGAAACAGACCACCTACCAGTGCCTTTATCTTGGGCTACCCCAACCCTCAGAACTGTGTGTGTGTGTGTGTGTGTGTGTGTGTGTGTGTGTGTGTGTGTTTTAAATCTATTTTCAAGTAGCTGATTTAGTGGAAATCTGTCCTAAAATGTCCTAAAGGGACTAACACAGGGTATGTATAAGAAAAAAGAAAGGGCCTATATGTTAGGGTCTAGAATTTTTGTCCTCATTTGTAAATAATGTTTCAATGAAATGACTTCTAATTTTAGAAACATTCTGTGTATGTGTGTGGAGGTACACTTGTTTATAGATACATGCAGAAACTAGATATCAATCTTAAGTGTCTTCGATCACCCTTTTCCTTCTTTTCCAAGCCAGCTGCTCACTGAACCTTGAGTTCCTTGCTCTGAGTAGACTTGCTAGCCAGGAAACCCCAGGGATCCTCTGGTCTCTGTCTCTCCAGCACTGGGACTACAGGCATACAATGCTACCCCATGCTTTTCACTTGGGTGTCGGAGATCCAAACTCAGGTGCATAAATGTTTATACAGCAAGCATTTGAAGAGCTGAACCATTTCCCCATCTTCTAATCTGAGTGATTTCTAAGGTCTTGAACTTTTTTCCCTGACCAGCTCTGAGGAGGGTGGGCCCTGTCCTCAGAGGTTGTACCAGAGCATTACACTTCAAAGGGAGGGGAAAGAACCTACTTTAAACCTCCTGTCTAAAGAAGACTCGCATCCCCAGAAGGGAAGGTTCAGTTGTGCAGGGAGAGGTCAGCAGCTGTGGGAGCCTAATTTAGGTTATCTCTGGCTCATTGGCAATCAGGAGGCTTGATATGCTTTTGAAAAGCAAAAACACACTCTTAATCACCTCAAGAAAGGGATAGCTCATTATAACTGCACACTAAGGAGCTGCAGTGACATTTATTCCGCATTTGTGTACAAATAGATTACATTATTTAACTAAGTCAGCTTGGGCAGCTGGGCGCTACTCATGTGTCCCTGCAGAAGGCTGAGCAGTGATTAAAAGACAATACCTCTTTAATTCCAGATGTTCTATACATTCTGCAAGGGGAAGGTTTTGAAAATAAGACACAAAAAATCAAAAAACAAAACAATAACAACAACAACAACAAAAAAAAAAAACCCTCTTCGACAACAGCCTCATGTGAACAGAGAATCATCTTTAATGTCACAGTTGAAGTGGGAGGTAGGAGATGTAAAACCCAGGAAAGTTCATTTTGGTGACCACCTGGGACACATTGGTTCTGGGGGTTTTCCCACCTTCATTATGAAACATGCTACTCAACACCCCGTCCTGACATGCCCACAAGTAGAACAGCTGGGAACCAGAACCTTCTGCTTGATGGTTTGTTTCTTTAACCTGGCCATCTGCACTTGCTGGTAGCACATGCTTTTGGAGTGGGAGTTTTCAAATGGTAGCAGGATCACATGTGACAACCACTGGCCATTCGAGATTTTTCTCCATTATTCAACCATACAATGCTTTGTTTCATTTGTTTCTTTTTCCCAAAAGAGAAGGCAGAACAGATCCATTGGGAATGCCCTTGCCCCTGTCTTCTGACAGAATAGACTGTGTGATTTAGCCTTACTAGGGCTCTTGTGGGAGCAATCATGGAGAAAGGCAATTTGTTAAATACACATTGTGAGTTAGATATGATAGCAAACATGGTAAAGAAACCCAGTTCTCAGAACTAGGTGTAGAATTGACTTCACACGTGATACAAATCATCATTGTCCAGTCATGTGATTGAACTAATTTCTGTTTTAACATCTTGAAACTTTTTTGTTCAAATGCATATGGATCTGTGGTGTGCATGCATGTGTATGCATGTCCACATGTGTATGGGTGAATGCATGTGTCCAAGTATGCTTGCGTGCATATGCATACTGAGGTAGGAGGGTGACACCATGTGTTTTCCTTGCATACTCTGGAACATATAGTCTCTCACTTGAACCCAGAACTCTTTGCTTCAAGTAAGCCATGTGTTTTAGGGATCCACTGTCTCCTCCTCCAAACACCGGGATTGCATATGGACCACTATGGCTATCTGGTATTTATGAGGACTCTAGGAATCCCAACTCCAACCTTCATGTACTTTGGCACTTGTGCACATACATTCATATGTGTATATGCACACATGTGTACATAAGCATCACACAGACACAAAAGATTTAAAAAGTAAGTATGTTTCTTGTTTAAATCCTACTATCAATCACAGTTAAGTGAATAAAAGTCTTGCATTCTACAAGGGCCAAAGAGGGGAAACCAAGCCAAAATCCCCAGGTGTTGTCAGGCTAGAACACTGAGTATCAGACCTGAGGCCCTTTTGAAAAAATGAATTTCTTTTTCCATCAGAAAAAGATGTGACATCCACCTTCTATAATACTTCAGGACATTCAATTTTATGTTGAAACACACATTTTAATGATGACCTAAATGACTGGAATGCATCCATGAAGCACACTGAGTATCCACTGTACATGGAGTGCTATGTTCGAAGGATGAACATACATACTAGAATATTAATGAATGTGATCAGGGCATAATAGAGCCATAGGAACATAGAGAGGCACATAACCACCTTCCCAGCCTTACCTAACATACCATAATATGTGATGAATTAAAATTTTTCCCATCCTTTTACATTTTACAGTTTAATAGGACAATTCCTTTTAATAATAAATAAATGTATGCAACATGGTGTGGATAACATATGCACGGTACTTAGAAATCACATTGAATAGAGAACTTTGCCTGAGCCATAATAATGTTACCTAGGAATGTTCACAACCAAGTGGAAACAGGCTCACAAATAGCATAAAATAACAACCAAAGTGCTAAATTAAGAAGCAAAGAGCAGACCAAGATTTAGGAACCCAGAGCAAACTGTATTAGAGCCTAAGTGAAGATGGAACCAAGGAATATGCCCAAGGTCCTCACCAGTCACCGCTGGGGCTCAAAGGTTGGAACCTCCACTGCTGCCCTATACAAGTTCAATTCTATTTTCAGTAAAATGATGGAGCCTTAGTTAGAGTTTCTATTGCTGTCAAAACACCATGATCAAAAGCAATTTGGGGAGGAAAGGGTTGACTTCAGTTTACAACCCTTAGGTCACACACTTCATCAGGGATAGAAGTCAGGGCAGGAACTGGAAACAGAAACTGAAGCAGACTCCATGGAGGGATACAGTTTACTGGATTGTTCCCCAGGACTTGCTCAGCCTGCCTTCTTATCCTATTCAGTTCAGGAGCTGGATCACCCTCAGTGGTCTGGACTGTCACACATCAGTCACCCGTCAAGAAAATACTATAGGAAATCTGACCGAGGCATTTTCTAATTGAGATTCCTCTTTACAGATGATTGTAATTAGTGTCAAATTGACCAAATAAATAAATAAATAAATAAATAAATAAATAAATAAATAAATAAATAAAATAGCCTAGCCAGGGTCAGCAGTTACAGGGAGAGCTCACGGGGTGGGGGTCCGGGGGAGGATCTGTATGTTAGCTCTGAGAACTCTGGACATTCATGGCTTGAAGGGGTAATTTAGGTGATTAAATGGAAAAGAAATGGAAAAGAACTATCTGACCTGGGAAGAGCATCATCATCACAAAGCACTTGAGGATAAAGAAATGGGTGACATTTGGAGCCAGACTAACTATGTTGATAACAACAGTAGCCAAAGATGGATAGCTAATCCCCTGATTTGCAGCATTATTCTGCTCTTCGCTGATTTATTCTCCTAATTTCATTATAGCCAACCAGTAGCTACAAAAGGAAGCTTTTTTATGTTTTCTTTCTTTCTTTCTTTCTTTCTTTCTTTCTTTCTTTCTTTCTTTCTTTCTTTCTTTTCCTTTTTTTAAATTCTTTTTGTCAGCATCCCTGCCTCCCAGCTCCACCTTGAGCCAACAAGGCAGATACTGGGGTTTCTGTTACCCACAACTCTCATCCACTTTCCAAATCACAACCAACATTGCTTGGTTAAACACAAACACTTCCCTGCCATACAGGGATTCCCACTATGTCCAGGATACAATCCAGCACTTTTGTGTCACTAGGATGTGCTCTACAAACCAGCTGTAAGCAGCCTTCATGGCTTGTGTAATATGCTGCAGTGTGTGAAAGGGTTTTGGAATGAATGGAACTGGGGATCATATTATGAGAAAAGAGGTAGACTCAGAAAAATAAATACATGTTTCTTCTTCATATATGATAAAGAAGGATGATAAACTGGATGAAGATTCTTTATGGTTTTGAGGATACACAATACACACACAGGCACACAAACACATATACACACACATGCACATCCACACACACACATACATACATACATCTGCACACAAACACATGCATACATGCACACACACACACACATGCGCACACACTCACTAAGTGGTTCTGGTATTCTCCTCCATGGGTTCCTTGTCCCTCTCATGGCCAGTCCCCTAATTGGGTATAGTTTGCCTCTGGCTACCTGCGTTCTCCCTTGAGCAGACCTGTTCGTGCAGAGAGAGCTGCATTATGATTCAGTCATCACTCCGATTTGGTTCAGCACATGAAACATCTGTTCACTTAGTGGATCAGCCCCTTTTCCAGATGTTAGTCTAAATGAGTTCTGCTGTACTTTTCACCACCGCCCTCCCAACATCCTAAATACACATTTGCTCAATCTGAAAACATTTGGAAGGGAGACATTATCTGTATTTTGTCACCTTCCCCAAGGCCCATTTTCCTCTTTTAAAAATCCAACCACATAGAAAATAATGTTGCTGATATCATTTTGTACTACTCACCATGATAGGACCAGATGGTTCTCTGTGGGCTCAAGAAAGCCCTTACCCGGAGACGCCATACATGTAGGTGCCACTGTGCTTAGCTCTGGTCCACAAGCACTTGCTGTGCATGTATTATTTTGGGTTCTGGAATAAAAAAGATATGACTGACTGGATTTAGAGTCTTGTAGAGATAATTACCTGAGTAATTATCACAGCACTGCTTGGGATAGACAGATCCACTTGACAGCGCCTCTCTGTGTTGTTGCACTGTGTAACAAGCTAAAGTTCTGACTGGAAGAAAATCATGAGTGACTGGAGATGCCTTGTATCTAACTCCTTGGTGCCAGATCCTGGACTTTTTCCTGCCTTTGGACTCCCCATAAGGTTCTTTATCTCTAGACTGCACTTCCTCCATTCATCCCACAGGACATGGGATAGGCCTGGCCTTCCTCTGATCATTACTTGTGATTGGTGTGGAAACCAGGCACTTCTGGGCTCTTAACATCTTCCTATTCTGAAAAATTGAAAAAAAAAAAAGGTCCAGACAGATTGCAAAGAGACAAGAGAACTTTATTCAGAAGCAAAGAATAGAACAGATCACAGCTGTAGTCAAAAGTTATAGCACATCCACTGATGAGTAGTGTTTGTGGTGTTCAGTTATGGGCTCTGTGGGAAGAAGCAGCTAGATCCCCAGGAAAATAATTTGTGTGGCTCTTTATTTTGATTGGCAGGTTTGGCATATGTAAACTTTCCTCTACTGCTTGTGCCCTTTCCTATGAACTATCTGATCTTAAGAGCATACCACATGAGCACCCAGTCACACATACACAAAAGATGTTAAGTAGGGAATCCTCTGTAAGTGAGAATATTTTTTTTACTGCATCTGCACCCCTAAGTCAGTCTTGACCCAACCCATCCATCTGCACTCTCTATTCAGGCATTTTTTTTCTTAATACATTTAAATAGAAACTCTCTACAAAGGGGGTGTTCTAAGTGATTGTAAGGGAGAAGAAGATTATGTTGTTGTTTGAAGTGTTCTGTGCATCCTGCAAGTATGGGTCCTGAGTTTCTTGAGTGTTGTATGAGAAGATGGGCACATGTATACCATGAACCAAGTTGAGCCCAGGTTGCAAGCTCTACCTCACTCCGTTTACTTAATCTTGTTCACACAGAGAGATACATAAATCAAATTGGGTCTATTTCTCTAAATAACCATAGTATCACAAATAAATAGCTTTAAAATGGAAGGAGATAAAAATGGAGATACTTGCCAGGCAGGGATGGGTAGAATCCACTAATAGGTAAAGAATTTGAGGCACGTTGGTACCACCTATTTGCATTGAATAAATATCTGGTCAGCAATACTCACACTATAATATGCAAAACAAGAAGATATCAGATGCAACATTAAGAGAAATATTACTATTACCACATTGAACACCAAACACCTTTTCTAAACCACTAAATCTTGCATATATACTTGGACATTTTATAATAGTGATTCAAGACCTTCAGCAATAAAGAAGCCATATTAATATCTATAAAGGGGATGCCTGCTCTGCCCAAGGGATCTTTGCAGAAGAGGGGACAGAAAGAAATAAGAAGCATCAGGCAACCAAAAGGAAACAATGTTTTCCTGTACATAGCAGGGCAGTTACACAGTGGGGCATTAACACATTTGCACATGTGAGCTCTACCGTGGTCCTAATAATACATGTAAAACCTGTACAAACTTAAGCCAGATCAAATCCCAGTATGAGTAGGAGAGGTGGCCATGAAGTCCTATTTCTAGACAAGGAATGGTTGGCATTCAATAGCTGCTAGGAGAGGGACAGTCAGTTTTCCTTAAGAGTGTAGTCTTCAGTAGATCTAACATGCTCCAGTGGAAGGCCACATATATCAAGTCATATGGGCAGAACCAACTGGACTTGATTTTTTTTTTAAGTGGATGCAGAATTCAGTGGATAAGGAAGGGAAGGGCCTGAGAGGAGTTAAGGGGTGAGTATTAGCAAAATATATTGTAATTTTCAAGGGACTTTAAAAAAGAATTAAGTATTTATAAAGTCTGAGAAAATTGCCGATTTAAGAACCATTGCTTAGTGCATGACAGTTAATCAACGACTTTGTATTCTGTTCATTCTTTTTAAATAGGAAGGTAAGCAAAACCCAAGAAAGCTGCAGGCTGAGGAGTGTTTAGCTCACTTCTGCAGAAAAGCTGGATCATAACTAAGATGTATGCCCAAACATTTTTTCTGCATGTCCCCTCAGTCAACCCTTTGAATCTACCTCTCTAGATGTGCATAACGCAGTAAGATATCATATGAAGGCTTTCTGCCAGGCATTTGTTTCATCTATCCATTCAATAAAAGCATTGTTGTGAATTTATCATGTGACACTATCTTAAGAACTTTATTAACATATTGGATCCTCTGACTAACTGTACCCTCATTAAAGATGAGGGAAGACGCTGAAGCTGAAGGGAAATCACATATTCCAGGTCGTGCAGCTAGTTGGTGGCGAGCACTGCTGAGAGGCAAGCCCACTCTAGGTGCAGCAATGACTCTAACTTTGCAAGTTGTGCCTGATGTTCACATTAACCCCCAGCGCTTGTAAAAGTGTCCCCTTTATGTGCGACTCTCACCCCACATTAATATACTCAGTGGCTTAACAGTAGTTTACATATTATAACACTGCCCAAAATACCTGGATTCAATTCAGATATTGTCAGTGTAAGGATATGACTGTTGACAAATTTCCTTCCACTTCCAGCCTCTCTTTCCCTAAATTCATTCTAGCTACACTTATTTATTCGCTCGCTCTTATATGGTGAAGAGGATTCTTGAGTTGGCCCGTGTCTATCATCCCTCAAAGTACTGAGAGAATCCTTCTATTCCTCTGGGTTGATTGTAGAACTTCCATGGTAGCTGTCATGAACATGTTATGCCAGACCCATCTGTGCCCTTCCACAGCATTAGAATGGATTGGGCAACTCTGAAAGTCACAAGGTTCTGTAATTTGAATTAGAACAATTTAATGGATAATCCCACCTACCTGGCTAACCTGGCCAGTGTGAATGGAGTTAAAGATTTCTTAACTCCAATCTTAATTACCAACCCTCAGATTACCCATCACAAAGCACACGGTATATACATCTACAAATCTATATGTGTGTATATGGTTTACGGGATGAATACAAGTTAAAGAGGCTGCAGCAGACTTCCAAAGGCTTCAGAAGTAAACTGAGAGGGCATGTGCATTGGTCAGATAGTGAGTCAGACAAGTGGAGAGAAAGCTGCTTAGAGAAGTGGGGGTGAAGGACAGAGGTAAACTCGAAGAGCTCAGATTGCCTTGTGAGGTCCAGATGGGAAAGCAATTGAGTAGAACAAACCCACACCAGAGGCCATGGCCGAGCCAGAGATTCAAGGATAGTCAGGAAGTCCTCTGCCTGTCAGTCCTTGAAGCACACACTAGATATCAGATGATGACTTTGTGGGGGCTATGCCATCAGATTGTTGGATGTCTATTACTTTATGTGATCCAGGTGAGGAGATTATATGATTTTCTAAATCTGCTGTGTCTTAAAATCTTTCCACCTGACTCCTCTGATATCACTCTGATAATCTGATAAAATGGCTTATTTTCTACTTCTAGGAAAAAATACTTTGGAGGGATCTGACGGATAGTGTCCTTTCTGGATCCAACCAAAGGTTATAGTCATCCTTCTCCCTCAAAGTGAAGCTAAACTCTGCTTGTGAAATGGAGTCTCTTAGAGCAAGGCATGGTCTGGGGAAAAAAAGAAAAGCAAAAAAAAAAAAAAAAGAAAAGAAAAAACAGTTTTATACAATACAGACTAACTTAGAGTAGTTCCTAGCTTGATCTCAACCTGAATGAAAGATATTTCATTATCAACATTGGTAATGCCTTTATGATTATTTGAATTACTAAATTCCATAACACCCTCTCCCGAATTTCCATCCAACCTTCCTCATGAGTCTTCTCTGCCTCTTCCACAAGCTTCTACTTTCAGACTTTTCAAATCTTGCTGATTTTAAAGGCTCCACTCTAACTTCTGTTCTTCTCACTATCCCTTACTGCAAATTTCAAGGTAGATGCTCAATGAGGACCTTGTATTGACCTTCACCACTCAGATTGGGATAATGTTCCCTCCTGTCACACCTGGATCTTCTGTATACCTGAATAAATCTAAGCTGCAACCAGCCCTAGATCCTAAATGTCCCCAATTTTCCTCACCTAAGCAAACATTTATCCAAACCATTGTCTCTTCCTCCTGCTGACTCTGTAGGTCTTTGTCAGCCCTTCTGTGGGTTGTTTCACCATGCCTTGTGGTTTCAACAAAATCATCAGCAGATTTGGAACTCATTAGCATTCTCAGTATCTACACTATACAGCTATCAGGATGTCTTTGACATTAGTGACCAACACTGTCCTCACTGGGCTCAAAAATGGGATGATGTTCTATTCAGTTTTAACTTCTATCAGAATCATTGGAACCACTCGTAACATGATTCATGCTCCTCATCCCTTCTCTCTGCCATTTCTCCATTCTCAAACTTGAAATGTATACATTCCTTTAGAGTGAACAGCCTGGTTAATAGCATTAGTGTCTGTGGTGCATTGACGCCACTGCACGCATCATTAACTTTGATTTATGGGGTATAACAGCTTCAGTTCTCTATTTCTTGCCCAGCAAACTCTTTTTTTTTTTTTTTTTTTGGCTTGTTTGTTTGTTTAATTCATTGGTTGGTTTGGTTTTGAGACAAGGTTTCTGTGTATACTTAACTGTCCTGGAACTCACTCTGTAGACCAGGCTAGCTTGGACTTCAGAGAGTCTCTGCCTCCTGAGTGCTGGGGCTAAAGATGTCTGCCACTACCACTCAGTCAGAAATTTCTTATTAATCCTTCAAGCTTCTATTTAAAATATCACACTCTCAGTGAAGCCTTTCCTTGAGTTACTTGCCCAAGCAAGCTTAGTTATGCTGCCCAAACAGTTGTTGCCACTGCATGTTTCCTCAATATAATGATTAGTTATGATTTGTCAACTTGACACAATGGAGAATCACCTGGGAAGGCAGTCTCTGTGAAGTTTTCTAGATTGTATTGGCTTATGGCCATATCTGTGAGGTATTATCTTAGGTGTTGTAGTTAATGAGAGAGGATCTGCCAACCATGTGTAGCACCATCACTACTGGAGCCCTGGACAGAAGAAAGAAAACAAAACTGTCTGAGAACCAGTGTACAATCATTAACTCGTTCTCCACTCTTGAGTACAATGGGACTAGCTACTCCAAGTTCCTGCTGATGTAACTTCCCCACAATGATGCACTGTAAGTGGGAGTGTGAACCAAATAAATCCTGTCTTCTAGATTCTGTGAGTTTCTTCAGATTATATATATATATATATAATTATTTGTACTTTTTCACCTCTAAATGAATGATCTATATATGAAGAATTTATAACACATTTACATGCATGCACTATGCTTTTTGTAAGTTCTATGTATATTTACATGCAGCCTTATAGTATCTGTGCTTAACTCATAGACCTAAGTACATCTACAGCTTTTAAGAAGCCATGTATTTCACCCAGACATTTCACTATTACAAGCGTAGAATTTTACGCTGGTTACGAGTATATGTAGATGGAGTTTTATGAACAAGCTTCAAAATGGTTAGAACCTGAATCAGCCAGTAGTATATTAAAACCTATTATAGTATATAAGTAACTGAATTGTCTATTGTTAAATATTATCATATGCAAATAGTGAATAAATACAAATGAAAACAATTTAGAGCCCTGTAGCTGTTTTCCTGCTAATGTCTTAATGTTATAGTGGTTTTCTTCTTTATATTTTCCATGTGTGAATGCTATAATTTTTAGCATACAAATAGCTCTGTTGCATCAATCCTGTTTAACCTAGAAACTCATTTGTGTTTTTCCTCTGGCTGACAGCTCCTTTTTGGTGACATGTATCTTATATTTTTCAAACAGAAGGGATGGCCTTTACAGTATTTCCCACAGTTCCCTGGCAAAAAAAAGCTGGCTTTTTAAAACCTTATCAATAGGTGTAACTTTCTGTGTATTCTAGGTATAAGTTTTAACTGGGAACTAATAATCTTAGTATGCTAAAAAATGGTTATATATATACACTTTTATATATATATATATATATATATATATACACACACACACACACACATATATATATATATATATATTTCAAGTATATGTCATATGTACAATACAAATGGGGCTGTAGAGACAGCTCAATAATTACAAGCATTGACTGTGAAAGAACCTAGTGGGGAAACCCCCACTCAACTCCCGATTCGGCGTGCACCCAAGAATCACAAATAGAACACAACGCCTTGATGTAACAACACGAGGTATTTTAATGGCGGAGCTCCGGGTCGAAACGTATCTCACACAGGAGACAGTGGATTCGACCACGAGGCTTGGAAGCTAGGGGGTTTTATAGAAAAGGAGTAGGGCTGGGGGAGGAATTGGCGCGGTTTCACATGATTGGTCCATTTAAACATCAGCAGCCTGAGGTCAGAGGGGTGGGAGATAGGGAGGCGATGGGCCTGCCGGGGCATGTCCTGGTCTGTTCTGCTATGTTCTCAGCCCCAGGTTTCAAAGCTCACAAACAACTCTTTGGGCTATTTGACATACATCACATGAATCACAGGTCTCAAGTTTTATTTCCTTTCAACTGCTCCTCCAAAGCCTGAATTTGTATTCCAGTGCTCAAATCAGGCAACTTATAAACACCTGTAGATCTAGTTCCAGAAGGGTCTGACGCCCTCTTCTGGCTTAAGTGGGCACTGTATGCACATACTGCACAGGCATACATACATGCAGACAGGAACAATCAAACAAATAATAATTATAAAATAGGCTTTATAACACCATATATTATATACTAAATTACCAAGTTAATATACGATGGATGTATTATAATAGTTCTATGCTTTTACTACAATTTGAACATCCAATTTGTTTACAGTTTCAATTTTCAGTCCTTTCTTTCTAAACTTGTTGTATACATGATGCCTATTATGTTGAAAGCCTAATTGTTTTGCATAAATCTTACAGAAGTATCATATACACACATAAATCACAATCTCTTGTTGACTACATTTAGAAAGGAAATATGCGCTAGATCAAGATATAGGACACATAGTCCGGGAACCTCCCTTTCCCATCACCACCATCCTCCCAAAGGGCAACACATGTTCTGTCATCTTGAGCACAATGCTTCCAAACATTGAACAAGAACTTGACAAGCTTTTAAAGGCAGGGGAAGGGGTCTGAGTGACATTTATGGCTGTTTCAGTCTTTGGGTTTGGTGGTAACCTATAACTCATCTCCATGTAATTTTGGTAACTCTACACATTATATAACTCCATGCTTGAGATAAAAACACTATTCCCCAAAATAGCCTTACATTGTCTTTTAATCTGTAATCTTTTATCCTCTGTTTTTCATTTTTCATTCTTCATTTGAAACCTATGTTCTAAAAAAGTAAAAGAGGTTGAAAGCCCGAGTTCATTGTAAACTCAAGAGAACTGCAAGAATATCACTGAATACTTAGACAGGAAAACACTCACAAACCAACCATCCTGATGAGAAAACATGTGGCTTTTGTAATGGATCCCCACACATCAAACATCATTATTTACATTAGCATGGCCATTTTGTGCAGTCACAGTGCGTATAATAATTAGACATGGCACAATTTTCTAAACAGATGCTTTCAGGGGCCTCCCATGCTTCATTAGTATAAACAAGGCAGAATGGAACATCTTTTGTATGTATCTGTGTTCCTTATTTAGATTATTTACTCACAACACAATCATAGAAGCTGGAAAGTTGTACATATATATTCCAGGGAACCCCGGACCCTTGCATCTTTGCATAGTACTACCTGAGTTGACTTGAACTGACATGAGTCAGAGTGCAGGATTTCTGGGGGCAGATTTTGATTTCCTGAACTATCTTCACTTAGAACTCTAGAAAGCAAATAAGCCATTCTGGTTTAGATAAAATCACTTAGGCACCCAGACTTTTGACTTATATGACTAAGTGCTAAAATTCAGCATCCCTGAATTCCAGCTACCTCTGTGTGTTTACCTGGCAATCTTTCAGTTCCCCTTTGTTTGTAGGATATCATTACTGTAAATTTAGACTTTGATAAATCTACTGTGTATCATAGAAGACCCAAGAAGAAGCAATTTCACCTGTAAAGATTGGTCTGAGTAGGAGAGGGAGAGATGAGGAAGTAAAGAGATAGAGAGATGGATGGGAAAAAATGAAAGAGATAAGACATTTTTTTGTTGGCATCATTAAACTTGAATAATAAAGGTAATTGGTTGCTCCAAAGATAACTTTTGTAATACTTCAGGTCTGGAATAGTGTTTGTTCTCAAAATTTCTCAGACTATATGTGGAATAAAAATAAATTTTATTATATTATTTTATATTTATATGTATTCTATTATAATATCAATAATCAATTTTATTCTTGGCACTGAACCTAAACCAGTTGATAGATATGATTTCTTTAGGTAAAAGAAATTATAAAATTTATAAGAAATACAAACTCAAAATTTTAAAAAAGAAATGCTGTATATATAGAGTATTTTATTGGTGAAAGGTTCTACTTATAAACTATTTTTCATCTCTTACAGAACATTCCATGAGCAGACAGAGATGATCAATGAAGTCCCATGAAAGAACCATTTAATTAAGTCTTAAAACTTGAGTAGTATGTTATCAAGAAAATAAAATATCATTTAGCTAGTATTCTAATAATCCAAGTACCCAATTTAGCCTTGAGACTGGAGATTTAAAAAGACAGATGCTTAAAAAGAACATGGCTCCATCATAATAGGGTTTGTGTTGTAAAAGAATAGATGGAGAAGCAAGGAGAAGCAGTACTCTGTGATATACCCAGTGGGGAGAACGGGCAAGAAGGAAATGGAAGAGACTTTCTTTTTTTTTTTTTTTCACACACAAGCACACATTTGTTCTTAATTAAAAATAGGAAAATGGCACAGACTGACTTTCTTACACAACATAAAATAAGCTTTCCATGTCATCTAGCAGTATGCTTCTTGGTATATATCCAGATGAACTCAAAGTATCTCCACCAAGTCCTGAACAGAACTTTTTTAGATAAAATTTTTATTCGAAAATATTTTTTTACTTTGTATATATGTTATTTTCTCTCTCTTTTATCCTTCTCCACTTCTTCCCATGTCTCTCTGACTCCCTCTTAATTTTATGATCTCTTATTCTTTAATCATTATTGTTAAACATAGACACAGCTTCTTGACTTTATTACTGTAGTATGTTTAAACATGTGTTTAGTGAGGACCACATGGTATGTGCTAACCTATTAGAGACTTGAACCTGAAGAAAACGGATCCTTCTGTCCTGGGGAATCATTGGTTTTCTGTAGCTTTTCGTCTAAGTAAGGGGCTTTGTGAAATTTCCCCATCCATGTTGACATGTTGGCTGATATGATCATTATGCAGGCCTTGTTTATGTAGCCACATTGTTAAAATTTCCTGGGTGCAAATTCCCATCACGTGTATAAGACACTATTTAACAGCAGGCATCCCGGTCCTTTGGCTCTTAGACTCTTTCTTTCTTTTTTTTTTAATTTTTAATATTTTTATTACATATTTTCCTCAGTTACATTTTCAATGCTATCCCAAAAGTCCCCCATAGCGCCCCCCACTTCCCTACCCACCCATTCCCATTCTTTTGGCCCTGGCATTCCCCTATATTGGGGCATATAAAGTTTGCAAGTCCAATGGGCCTCTCTTTCCAATGATGGCCGACTAGGCCATCTTTCGATACATATGCAGCTAGAGACAAGAGCTCCGGGGTTCTGGTTAGTACATCATGTTGTTCCAACAATAGGGTTGCAGATCCCTTTAGCTCCTTGGGTACTTTCTCTAGCTTCTCCATTGGGAGCCCTGTGATACATCCAATAGCTGACTGTGAGGATCCACTCCTGTGTTTGCTAGGCCCCGGCATCGTCTCACAAGAGACAGCTATATTTGGGTCCTTTCAGCAAAATCTTGCTAGTGTATGCAATGGTGTCAGCGTTTAGAAGCTGCTTATGGGAAGGATCCCTGGATACGGCAGTCTCTAAATGGTCCATCCTTTCATCACAGCTACGAACTTTGTCTCTGTTCCCAATTCTAAAAAGGGGCACAGTGTCCACACTTTGGTCTTCATTCTTCTTGAGTTTCATGCGTTTAGTAAATTGTATCTTATATCTTGGGTATCCTAAGTTTTGGGCTAATATCCACTTATCAGTGAATACATATTGTGTGAGTTCTTTTGTGATTGTGTTACCTCACTCAAGATGATGCCCTCCAGGTCCATCCATTGACAAGTGGGACCTCATGAAACTGCAAAGCTTCTGCAAGGCTAAAGACACCATCAATAAGACAAAAAAAGCACCAACAGATTGGGAAAGAATCTTCACCTATCCTAAATAGGATAAGGGGCTAATATCCAATATATATAAAGAACTCAAGAAGGTGAACACCAGAAAGTCAAATAACCCCATTAAAAAATGGGGCTCAGAACTGAACAAAGAATTCTCACCTGAGGAATACCAAATGGCAGAGAAGCACCTGAAAAATGTTCAACATCCTTAATCATCAGGGAAATGCAAATCAAAACAACCCTGAGATTCCACCTCACACCAGTCAGAATGGCTAAGATCAAAAATTCAGGTGACAGCAGATGCTGGCGAGGATGTGGAGAAAGAGGAACACTCCTTCATTGTTGGTGGGATTGCAAGCTTGTACAACCACTCTGGAAATCAGTCTGGCGGTTCCTCAGAAAATTGGACATAGTACTACCGGAGAATCCAGCAATACCTCTCCTGGGCATATATCCAGAAGATGTCCCAACCGGTAAAACGGACACATGCTCCACTATGTTCATAGCAGCCCTATTTATAATAGCCAGAAGCTGGAAAGAACCCAGATGTCCCTCAACAGAGGAATGGATACAGAAATTATGGTACATTTACACAATGGAGTACTACTCAGCTATTAAAAAGAATGAATTTATGAAATTCCTAGCCAAATGGAAGAGACTTTCATGAACTCAGAGATGATGGGTGCTATCAGTCAACTGAATCTGGAAACAGGTAACAGGTGGGAGTTAGTCACAGTAGATAGAACACATGAAATTACCAACTGGAGACAGGTACCAACAGGCAACAAATTAGCTGAGAGAGGAACCAGCAGAAACTAGAAGACAGCTCACCCGGAAACAGTCTTTTTACAAAGTACACTGAGAAGTCCTTGAAGGATTTTTTCCTCTTTTCCCAGTGCTTGTCTTCCAGCTCAGGAGGAGCACTGTGCTGGGTAAGGACCCCCTACAGGTGAGTCATATGCCAAGGTGGGTTTTAAACACAGAATCAACAGTATCAGAGTTGAATGCTAGTAGATCACTGTGAGGAGAGAGCAGAGGGTGTCCTGGACCAAATAGGTGAGATCCATGATGAGGCTGCGGTTCTAAAGAAGAATGGTCAGCTTTATCCATCATGAACCAGAGAGTAAAGCCACATGTTCTCTGCTGTAACTATTTACTTCTGCACCCATAGCACAAAGAAGCCACAGACAGCACATGGATGACTACGCTGTGTTCCATTAATACTTTAGGTATACACCATGAAATCTTGAAACATATCCCTGTGACATGCCATACTTAGTACCTTTTCTTTTGATGTTCTCTCAACTGCTTAAAAATAGGAAAGGCAGCAATAACTAACGATGGTTCGTGCCTGCAACTCCTAGAAATCAGAAGACCGAGACAGAAAGAGTTCTATACATTTGAAGCCACCCAGGCTACATAGTGAGCAACATGCAAATCTGAGATATGGCGTCCTCAAGATGCAAAGCATTCTGATGGTTCAGAAGAAACAGGATACTCACTCAACTGAGTCAGCAGGGAGAAGAGCAAAGCTCAGTAGCAAGATTAAAAAAAATTCTGGAGGATTCAGTGATTGGCTGGCTTTCCAGGTTCAGATGAGCTTGTCTAGGATAACTCTCACTGTGGTTGATGGAGAAAAGGGTTCAGTGGGCTGGGGTGGGATCTTCTTCCAGGTGGAGGATTCTGAGAAGAGGTGAAGAATAAGAGAGGGGGGAAAGGCAAGGAGGGAGAAAGAGAGGGAGAGAGAGAGAGAGAAGGGAGGGGGAGGGAGGAAGAGAGGGAGGGGGAGCGAGGGAGGGAGGGGGGGAAGAGAGAGAGAGAGACAGACATAGATAAAGATACAG
Organism: Mus caroli; assembly: GCF_978045245.1. Taxonomy (NCBI): domain Eukaryota; kingdom Metazoa; phylum Chordata; class Mammalia; order Rodentia; family Muridae; genus Mus; species Mus caroli. Next base: position 50,705,736 of record NW_028227263.1, on the reverse strand, counting down.
AAAGAGACAGACAGATAGATACTGCAACAGAGAGACAGAGAGAGGAGAGAGTAAGTGGCAGAAAGGGAAGGAGAGAGGGAGGGAGACTTGGATATTTTAAAGATGCAGTGGCTGACAAGTGTATTTCCAAATGATTGAATTGTAATGGGTTATGAATTGTGGCATTTAGAATCCTTCTGGGGAGAATATTTTGGACTATATGTACCTTTGGTTATTTTTTTGCTCCTCTTAGCAAGTATTTGCATACTATTCGCAGACAAATTTTTACTGTAGAAAGTAGCTGAGAGAAATTGATGCCCATTACTGATATTAATCTTTTTAAATACATCACCTCCTTTGACATTTTCAGAAAACTGTCCCAAATTAGCCCCAAAGCAAAATGTGACCCGCACTCCAAGGCCATATATCTGGCAGTGTACACTCTGTACTAGAAAACTCGATCAAGCTAGAGTATTCTACCATTCCTACCCGGAATAACTCATAAGATAATTAGGAGGTACACAAACTAATGATAAATGTTGGCTCTCTGAAATAGGTTTTGATGAAATTATCATAATCTGATTATGCAGCTTCAGAGAACCTTCTCCCAAGCTCTGTTTTTTTTCCTGGTCGGATACAATCTGCAACTGTCAGTGGCCAAAACATCCTAGGCATGGGGATTTATGGGGGTTTGCTACTGGCAACAATCACTTCTCCCTGAATTATAAATATTCATGGGGAACAGTAGGCTGTCTGCTTTTAGCATGTGTAGCCCCCAAAATACCAAAAAGAGAAAAGAGAGAAGAATGTTCAATTTGGGTAGAGGTATAGGGATTAAGACTCAAATAGACCTGGATTCTAGTCCTTTACCCTTCTTGCTGCTTAACCCCATGGCGTGTGGCTTAATTTCTAGCAGCCAAAAAGAGTAGCACATAGAAAGAACCAAGAACCTTCACCGCATAAAAACACAGCATCTTCACCACACCATGGCTGTTGCTATCCAGCTTGCTATTGGGAATCAGCGAAAGCTCAGACATGACTTCACACAACTAAAAGTGTAGTACCAGATCTTTAGAAGTCACTACAAGACAAATGGAATCTGTGACTTCTGCAACGATGCTTAAACTTGACTATTTTGTATGCCAATTTATAACAATCCTGTAATCAATTAATAATCACCTACATTTTATAAAGACATGAGAACTCTTTAAGAACTAGAACACTAACATCACTGTGGTTTTCAGGGTCAATTAACTCTGTGGTCATCATAAGAGAAAATGCTAGCTCACAGGAGAGTGAAATCAAGGCTTTCCTGGGTCCATATAACTGTGAAGAGATACAATAATGTTACATTTGTACCTATCTGGCTTGGGTTGTTACAATAAAATACCCCAGCCAGGGTAAAAGTGCTAAAACAGACATTCCTTTTCCATGATTCTTGAGACTGGGAAACCCAAAATCAAGGTACCAATAGATTCATTGCATAGCAACGGGGTATTTCTGCTTTATAGGTGTTGCCTTGCTGTCTTGTCACATGGTAGAAAGGGTAACTAGACTCCCTTAGGCCTCTTGTATAAGGCTACTTATACATGCATGAGAAACGCCCTTATAGTATAATTACCTGCTCACAACCACTCACCTTCAAACACAAATACAAATCTTGTTCTTCAGGATAAGTTTGCAACATACAAAATTTAAGGGAAAACAGACATTATCCATGACAGCTAATACATCATATGTGGCAGTGTTGGTAAAGACAGCACTTGGTGTGTGTGTGTGTGTGTGTGTGTGTGTGTGTGTGTGTGCGCGCGCGCGCGCGCGCGCGCGCGCGCGTGCGCGCTGAGCATCTCTGTATAACAAGATTTCTAAAAAGGACCATCATCTTCATTTGCTAGCTGAGTAAACTAAAACAATAATCTCAGCTTCAGGGTCATGAGGGGTGCTAGTGTCAAAACCACCATCAAATTCCAGAGGTCTCAATTCCTGTGCCTTGACTATGAATACTGTATGCTAACCTGTCCTGGAGAGTGTGGATTGTGTTCTGGCTAAATATATTTAGAAAGTTGGAAGCTGAAGTAAATAACTCAGTAACACACCTTAGTATTTTGTTCCAGTACCTTCCAGAGATCTAAAGGAGTTGGCTTTGTTACTGCATCTGTTAGCAGAGTAACTAACATACACGTTGCCCCCAAACTTTAGTGCCATAAAACACTCTTCCTTTGGTGTCTTAAAAGACAAGACACATATCCGCATACCGTAGAGATGCCTCCTCTGGCATACTGCCAACACTTAAAAAATACTGACCATTGGGCACCCCTCAACTCCTCTCAATAGGAAAGGTAGGCAAAGAGCAGTTGCTACCCCAAGTGCTGGGCTTCTGGTGTGGGGTTCAAGAAAACATCCACTGGGCTGGCTGTTCTACTCCCACTCCCTTCCCTCTTCCTCTTGCCCTCCCAAACACAACAAACAGACCATGCTCCTTTCCTAATCAGCATTCCACCTCAAACGAAATCATCCTCCCCATCTTCCCACGTCTGCGAAATGCATGCCTCTTTGTACAAAGATAAAGGCGGTTTCTATTCTCACCACAGATTGTCTGCCTTTTGAAATACATTTTGTGGTCCATTCAGTCCATTTCCAGAGTATGAAAAGAACAGCGCATGGTAATTAAGAGCAGTCACTGCGCACGCAGCGGTATAGACATAATGGCTGGGATTATGGGCCCAATTTTCCCCACGTGCTTACTAGCAGATGCGTTCACTCTGAGCCATACACAACACTGCAGAGCTGGGTTTGAGGCATCATAATTTGATGGCCTGTGTTTTACATTTCCAGAGAGTCCCTCTTTGGCATCAAAGACAATCTGATCAGTGGAGACACTGTGGGCTGCATAGCATCCACACCTTTCTGACATCCTGTCTGGGGACCCATCCAGCAGAGACGTTTCCCCCATGCAGAATACCCTCAATCAATTCTAAATTATTGCTTTTACCTTTGACACTTTAGCATTTTGTATTTATTCACTTGTTTATTTTACTGCTTTGGAGTTTTTGAGACAAGTCTCATACAAGTTCAGGTGTGGTTTATAACTCATAGCAATCCTTCCGTCTCAAACTTTCCTAGGGCTGTGATCACAGGATTAAGCAACATGCCTGGCTTCATTCTTTCTTTCTTTCTTTTTCTATTTTTCTTTCTTTTTTCTTTTTTTGTCTGTGTTCTTTTTTTTTATTGGACGTTTTCTTTATTTACATTTCAAATGTTTTCCCCTTTCCAGGTCTCCCCTTCAAAAGCCCCCTATCATATCCCTCCTCCCCCTGTCTCAATGAGGGTGCTCTTCCACCCACCTACCCACTCCCTTCTTTCCACGCAGGCATTCCCCTACACTGGGGCATCAAACACACTCAGGCCCAAGGGCCTCTGCTCCCACTGCTGTCCAACAAGGCCATCCTCTGCCACACATGCAGCCGGAGCCATGGGTCCCTCCATGTGTACTCTTTGCTTAGTGGTCCAGTCCCCTGGAACTCCAGGGGGTCTGGCCAGTTGACATTTTTGCTCACTCCATGAGGGTGCAAACCCCTTCAGCTCCTTCGGTCCCTTCTCCAACTCTTCCATCGGGGATCCTGTGCTCAGTTCAAAGTTTGGCAGGGTGCATCCACCTCTGTATTTGTCAGACTCTGGCAGAACCTCTCAAGAGACAGCCATATAAGGCTCCTATCAGCAAGCACTTCTGGGCATCCAAAATAGCATCCAGGTTTGTTGACTGTATAGGGGATGGCTAATATCCATTTATCAGTGAGTGCATACTGTGTGTTTTTTTGTGACTGAGTTACCTCATTCAGGATGATATTTTCAAGTTCCATCCATTTGCCTGTAAATTTCATGAAGTCATTGTTTTTAATAGCTGAGTAGTATTCCATTGTGTAAATGTACACATTTCTGTATCTATTTCTCAGTTGAGGGACATCCAGGTTGTTTCCAGCTTCTGGATATTATAAATAAGGCTGCTATGAGCATAGTGGAGCATGTGTCCTTATTACATTTTGGAGCATCTTCTGGGTATATGCCCAGGAATAGTATAGCTGGATCTTCAGGTAGTAATATGTCCAGTTTTCTGAGGAACTGCCAAACTGATTTCCAGAGTGGTTGTACCAGCTCACAATCCCACCAGCAATGGAGAAATATTCTTCTTTTTCTACATCCTTGCCAGCATCTGCTGACACCTGAGTTTTTGAATTTAGCCATTCTGACTGGTGTGAGGTGGAATCTCAGGGTTGTTTTAATTTGCATTTCCCTGATGACTAAGGATGTTAAACATTTCTTTAGGTGCTTTTCAGCCGTTCCAGTTTTCTCAGTTGAGAATTCTCTGTTTAGCTGTGTTTCCCATTTTAAAATAGGGTTATTTGATTCTCTGGAGCCTAACTTCTTGAGTTCTTTGTATATATTGGATATTAGCCCTCTATCAGATTTGGGATTGGTAAAGATCTTTTCCCAATCTGTTCATGGCCATTTTGTCCTATTAACAGTGCCCTTTCCCTTACATAAGCTTTGCAATTTTATGAGGTCCCATTTGTCAATTCTTGACCTTAGACCATAAGCCATTTCTGTTCAGAAAATTTTCCTCTGTGCCCATGTATTCAAGGCTCTTTGCTTCCCCTCGCCCTTTCTCTTCTATTAGATTCAGTGTATCTAGTTTTATGTGGAGGTCCTTGATCCATTTGGACTTGAGCTTTGTACAGGAAGATAAGAATGGATCAATTTGCTTTTTTCTTCATGTTCACTGCCAGTTGAACCAGCACCATTTGTTGAAAATGCTGTCCTTTTTCCACTGGATGGTTTTAGCTCCTTTGTTAAAGATCAAGTGACCATACATGTGTAGGTTCCTTTCTGTGTCCTCAATTCTATTCCATTGATCTACCTACCTGTCACTGTACCTATACCATGCAGTGTGGTGGATTTTTTTGTTTTTGTTTTTGGTTTTTTTTTTGTTGTTGTTGCTTTTTGGTTTTTTTAAGCTTTTTTAAAAAAATTTAATATTTTTTATTACGTATTTTCCTCAATTAGATTTCCAATGCTATCCCAAAAGTCCACCATACCCTCCCCCCCCCCCACTTCCCTTCCCATTTTTTTTTTTTTTTTTTGGCCCTGGCGTTCCCCTGTACTGGGGCATATAAAGTTTGTGTGTCCAATGGGCCTCTCTTTCCAGTGATGGCCGACTAGGCCATCTTTTGATACATATGCAGCTAGAGTCAAGAGCTCCGGGGTACTGGTTAGTTCATAATGTTGTTCCACCTATAGGGTTGCAGATCCAATTAGCCCCTTGGGTACTTTCTCTAGCTCCTCCATTGGGAACCCTGTGATCCATCCACTAGCTGACTGTGAGCATCCACTTCTGTGTTTGCTAGGCCCCGGCATAGTCTCACAAGAGACAGCTATATCTGGGTCCTTTCAGCAAAATCTTGCTAGTGTATGCAATGGTGTCAGCATTTGGAAGCTGATTATGGGGTGGATCCCTGGATATGGCAGTCTCTAGATGGTCCATCCTTTCGTCACAGCTCCAAACTTTGTCTCTGTAACTCCTTCCATGGGGGTTTTGTTCCCAATTCTAAGGAGGGGCACAGTGTCCACACTTTGGTCTTCATTCTTCTTGAGTTTCATGCGTTTAGCAAATTGTATCTTATATCTTGGGTATCCTAAGTTTTGGGCTAATATGCACTTATCAGTGAGTACATATTGTGTGAGTTCCTTTGTGATTGTGTTACCTCACTCAGGATGATGCCCTCCAGGTCCATCCATTTGGCTAGGAATTTCATAAATTCATTCTTTTTAATAGCTGAGTAGTACTCCATTGTGTAAATGTACCACATTTTCTGTATCCATTCCTCTGTTGAGGGGCATCTGGGTTCTTTCCAGCTTCTGGCTATTATAAATAAGGCTGCTATGAACATAGTGGAGCATGTGTCCTTCTTACCGGTTGGGACATCTTCTGGATATATGCCCAGGAGAGGTATTGCTGGATCCTCCGGTAGTACTATGTCCAATTTTCTAAGGAACCGCCAGACTGATTTCCAGAGTGGTTGTACAAGCTTGCAATCCCACCAACAATGGAGGAGTGTTCCTCTTTCTCCACATCCTCGCCAGCATCTGCTGTCACCTGAATTTTTGATCTTAGCCACTCTGACTGGTGTGAGGTGCAATCTCAGGGTTGTTTTGATTTGCATTTCCCTGATGATTAAGGATGTTGAACATTTTTTCAGGTGCTTCTCTGCCATTTGGTATTCCTCAGGTGAAAATTCTTTGTTCAGTTCTGAGCCCCATTTTTTAATGGGGTTATTTGATTTTGTGGAGTCCACCTTCTTGAGTTCTTTATATATATTGGATATTAGTCCCCTATCTGATTTAGGATAGGTAAAGATCCTTTCCCAATCTGTTGGTGGTCTTTTTGTTTTATTGACGGTGTCTTTTGCCTTGCAGAAGCTTTGCAGTTTCATGAGGTCTCATTTGTCAATTCTCGATCTTACAGTGCAAGCCATTGCTGTTCTATTCAGGAATTTTCCCCCTGTGCCCATATCTTCAAGACTTTTCCCCACTTTCTCCTCTATAAGTTTCAGTGGCTTTGGTTTTATATGAAGTTCCTTGATCCACTTAGATTTGACCTTAGTACAAGGAGATAGGAATGGATTGATTCACATTCTTCTACATGATAACAACCAAATCACTGTTTCTCTGTAGTACAGCTTGAGCTCAGGGATGGTGATTCCCCCAGAAGTCCTTTTATTCTTGAAATTAGTTTTCACTATCCTGTTTTTTTGTTTGTTTGTTTTGTTTTTGTTTTTGTTATTCCCAATGAATTTGAGAATTACTCTTTCAAACTGCATGAAGAACTGAGTTGGAATTTTGATGGGGATTACATTGAAACTATAGATTGCTTTTGGCAAGATGGTCATTTTTACTATATTAATCCTGCCAATCCATGAGCATGGGAGAGCCTTTCATCTTCTGAGATCTTCTTCAATTTCGTTCTTCGGAGACTTGATGTTCTTGTCATACAGATCTTTCACTTGCTTGGTTAGAGTCACACCAAGATATTTTATATTGTTTGTGAATATTGTAAAGGGTGTCGTTTCCCTAATTTCTTTCTCAGCCTGTTTATCCTTTCAGTATAGGAAGGCTACTGATTTGTTTGTGTTAATTTTATATCCAGCAACTTTGCTGAAGTTGTTTAATAGCTATAGGAGTTCTCTGGTAGAATTTTGGGGGTCTCTTGGGTATACAATAATATCATCTGAAAATAGTGGAAGTTTGATTTTTTTTCCATCCCAATTTGTATCCCTTTGATCTCCTTTTGTTGTCTAATTGTTCTAGATAGAAATCCAAGTAGTATATTGAATAGATAGGGAGAGAATGGGCAGTCTTGTCTGGTCCCTGATTTCAGTGGGATTGCTTCAAGTTTTTCTCCACTTAGTTTAATGTTGGTTACTGGTTTGCTGTATATTGCTTTCACTATGTTTAGATATGGGCCTTAAATTCCTGATCTTTCCAAGACTTTTAACATGAAGGGATGCTAAATTTTGTCAAATGATTTTTTTCAGCATCTCCTGGCTTCATTCTTAATCATGAAATTTGCATCTCCAATGAAATTATTTCAAGGCAGCAGAGCCTATCCTTCATTAATTGATAAAGTGGGAAATGCCAGTAGAAAAGAAGTCTCTTGCCAGAAATCCATGTTATTGGGCAGAGCAGGAAGCTGTTTGATCTCAGATTTAGCTAATTTCAAAGAGAGTGTCTTCTGCAATGCCAAGTGAATGAGAATGGGATCTTAAGGATCAGATTCAAGTTCTAGTCTCACATTTAAGGATGTATCCTTGTTGAAATTACAAACTTTCCATGCACTTCAATTTTTGCCATCCTCTGCTCTTTTAGGGGGCTCATAGTATCACCTCAGATGGATTTGTTCTATATAGTAGCAACTAAAAGTACCAAGGTACTAGAAATTATCCCAGTTAGAAGCTATCTTGTTCATTTATTTTTGTTTAATTTTTAATCACATTTATTTACCATGTATGTTCTGGAGAGAGTAAAGGACATATACAGAGGACATGGGGAAGTTAGAGGACAACTTGGAGAGTCAGATTTCTCTTTCCAACATGTGGCTCCCCAGTTCTGAGTTCAGGTGAGCTTGACAGCAAGACCCTTTACCTGCTGGGCCACCTCACTAGCTCCCTTGTTTTGTTTTTGAGCCAAAGTCTCCTCACATGACCCAGTCTAGCTTTGAACTCAGCACTTAATGTGCAATTACAAGCCTATACTGCCTTATCAGCTTTTGTTTGATTAGCAACCAAAGGCGTTAAATTTAGTCGCTTTCCTATTTTAATTATAATAAAAACCAATCTAAGTTTGAAAGAGTGTTGAGCTGAGCTGTCCAATATCTACTTCTGTTTGTATAACTTACGAAGTCCTAATATTGAGCATGTGATTTGATACCAAGAAAAAGCATATAGTTGCAAGTGTATCCATTCATATAAAAATTCAAGCATGTTTATCAAAGTGATTCCAACTTGAATAGGTAAGAAAAAAAAGAAACTGCTATAGAGCATGGTGGTACTGGTATCTCTCTGATTTCCATTCAAGATGAAAACCTCAAGCCAGAGCTGGGGAGATAGCTCAGTAGGTTAAGTACTTGTCATACAACCAGAAAGACTTAAGAGAATCACAAGAACCCAAGTAAAATCTGGGCATGGTTGAACACATGTGAAAGCCCAGGACCAGGAGACTGAGACAGGTGGATCGTGGGGGCTTTGAAAAAGCTCCAAGTTCAGGAAGAGACCCTGTTCCAAGAAAGTAAGACGGAGAGTCTGGCATGTGACACAGCAGGTAAAGTTGTTTCTAGAAAATCTTGAGAGCTAAAGTTCCTCTCCTTGGGACCCACATAAAAGTAAGGTAGGTACAGCAGGCTGCCTGTAATGGCAGCCTTGGAAGCCAGAGACAGGGAAGCCCAAGCACAAGCTGGCTGTCTAGACTAAGACAGGGAGATCTAGCTTTAAATGGGAGATCCTGTCCAATATCTAAGCTAGAGAGATAAAGCGATATCTTAACATCACTCTCTGGCTTCTATGCATGTCCATCCCATCCACATGAATGAGTACATGCATATACATGTGCACACATGCTGGCTTAGTTAGGGTTCTCTACAGTAACAGAACTTACCAAATGACTCTCTGTTTATATAGAAAGGGGGTTATTAGAATGACTTCGTCCTAATCCAACAATAGCCAACTGTGGACGGAGAGTCCAAGAACAGGTAGTAGGTGTTCACTCCACAAGGCTGGATATCTTAGCTGGTCTTGAGTATAGACCAGAATCTGGAAGAAGTAGGCTCTGATGCCAGTGAAGGAACAGACTTAATAACAAAGAGATGGCAAGTAGGCAAAGAGCCAAAGCTTATGTCCCCTGTATCCTTATGTAGACTTCTGGTAGAAGGTTTGGCTCAGATCAAAGTTTTGCCTTCCCCTGTCAAGACCCAAATTAAAGGCATGTGACTTCCATATGGGAATCTACATAATTCTAGATGTAAACCAAGAATACCTATCACAGATGCAAATACTGAGTACACATACACACCACACAACACACAAATACACACACGCCACCACCCGATTCTCACAGCGAATGGTGAGTGCCACTGCACAGCAGGGCAGGGTAGCCTAGTGACTGAATTCCTCCCTCCAACTCAATTGTCTTCTTATGAGAGCCCTCAGTGTGTCTCTGGCTCAGTTTTCCCAAGGTGTCAAAAGAACCTTAGCTTTTATGTGAAGCAGAGTGTTCGCTCCTTACTCGTGAAGTTTCCACTTTTGTGGGGCAGATTGTAAGTGGGCGAGATGAAGATCCCAGATTTGGAAATAGGAGCAACTTCTTGGCACAATGGTCTGTCATAAAATGATCACAAGAGCAGTGTTACCCAGCTGTGTCTCTCAACTGCAGTTTCCCCATCTATAAATACAGATATTAGTTGCAACTACATGGGATATTAGGGGATTAAATAAGTTATGAACTAGTGAGCACTATATAAGTATAAATCATTATAACATGATCATTATTTCATATATATTAAGACCAAAGGGCCTAACCTCTTTTAAATAATTATTCTTCACTCCTTTTCTCTCTTACATATTACATATCTAATTTTATCCTAGCAGACTTTTGCTTTCTAAACCAGGTTGTACTGAGCCTTCGTGCATATCATGGTGTGCCTAGGAGTGAATGTTCCCATTTACCTGTAACAACAGCTATTAGTGGTTGGGTGATGGGTTAGGGCTCCTTCACAGAGTCCTGTTTCCTCCTTAGGTGTTATTCTGCCTCGTTAGGGAGAGAAAACCAGAGGAGCTGTCATATGCCACCTGTCATTCCTCTAGATTTAGACATGAAAATTGATTCCAGACAGAAGAAAGAAAATGAGCTCCACTCATCTGTGGTCCTCATCTCTGAGTGGCCCCATGTCTTTATGGAGCCATCAAGGATGTAACAGTAAGCATCTTACATTGAGATACCTGAACGAAGCCATCTTGTATTTCACAGAGGGTTGGATTTCGTGGACTACCCCTGAAATATCTGGTTATTATGTACTTATTATTTGTAAAATAAAATGTGTCTTTCATACAGCCCTTGCTGCCCTGTCTTGAAAGTCCAAATCTCCAGCAGATGCCTCTGATGGCTTCTTCACCAAATGCTTTTGCTTACCAAAACTCAGTTGCCTACCTTAATATTGAGATGGGTCTCTGGGGCGTTCTGTGAGTTAGCACTTTTTTTTTTTTAAATATAATTTAACATCTTGTCTGTTTCTCCCAGAGAAGATGAAGTGACAAAGAAAAACACCAACATTAGTGCAGACTGAGTAGTTACAGGAGAAGTCAGCAACCACACAGAGAAAGAAGGGATAATGGTACTACAAATGTAGATGAAATCATTACTATAATTGAACAATAAATGGCATCACAATGTATCTGGGACTTGAGTTAATTTGTCTTTGGTTGGTGTGTGTTGTCTGTTTGCTCTAGTTTGAGTTTTGAACATCCATGATAAGTAGGAGACAGCCTTGAACAGCAATACAGACTAGTGGGAAGGGACCTGTTCCTAAATCAGCACTATATTCTCTGTGTTAACTGAAACGAAATCCCAGCGGGGAAAGCAGAATGTGCCCCATTGTCTCCTGCACAGAGGCCCTGAGGTCTGAGCCTCCTTCACCATCAGTTGCCTACATGCATCTTTTCTTTCTGCTCGAGCTCATGCTTATGCCCACTGCCATTCCCTCACTACATGAGCCTGGAAACATGGATTACTGGATTATTTTTGCAGGTTGATTTAAAAATCAATTCCATCTGAACGAATCCAGTATGGCCAGTATTACATGACACAAACAACTGTAGATGTATTTCATGTCTTTTTCCATTTTCATATCTCTTTATTATACAAATGTTTGCACATCCCCACTACATGACCACATCTAGGCTAGGCACAGAGAAACTCCACATCATGTGAGGTTGATAAGACAGGGTGCTTTAAGGGGCATTCACAAGCACAGTAGAAGAGGGCCTTTGTCCAGATCAATGCTCTTGACATTGGGGATTGGTTTTAGTAGATGTCCTGTGCTCTGTGACCTATAGAGCAAACAAACCTTTCAATCAAACTAAATTCCAATAGCACCTCTTCCACAGTCAGGGCATTCAAATATCTCATGAGACATTGTCTGGAAATGTCCTCAAAAGGGTCAATTAACTCTAGCTGAGAACCACTGACACAAGGCTGGACAGCATGGAGTATGGTGAAGTCATATCACCAACTCTAGGCCACAGTGCAGTATACTTCCAATGGCCCCTGGAAGTTGGCTTTCTACTTTATAGCCCATGACACAGAGACAATGACTCTCTGGGCTTCAGTTTTCTATGTGTAAAATTTGGATAAGAATACATTATGATGATGACAATGGTGATCAGCAATGTGTCACTTGTATATCTTTCTACTCTCTGGTTGGTACACTACTTCTTCAGAGTAAGAACCTGTATGGCTATCTTTTAATCTAACCGCATGATACCTTCACAGAGACATCAGTGCTAAGAAAGGAATGTGATGCCTTTGACTCAAGCCTTGGTTTTCTGGTCAAGTCATGGAACCCAGCCACACAGCTCCTGAACACCAGGCCTAAGTATCAATGCAGAAACAAAAGCTGTGAGGAGCATTAGCAGCTGAGCTGGGGGGAAGATCAAAGGAATTAACTACTGGGACAGTCTTCCCTGAATAGTTGCACATAGTGTATTCCCAAATAAATATCTGGATTTTGGGACAGATGCCAGAGGGGAGGCAGAGGTATCTTCCACATTCCACATTGCTCCAGGTAGCAAGGACACTTTAAATTAGTGGTTTTCAATCTGTGGGTCATGACCCCTTTGGGGAGGGGTGGATGAAATTACCCTTTCACAGGAGCCACATATCAAATATACTGCATATCATATATTTACATTATGACTCATAACAATAGGAAGGTTGAGAATCACTGCTCTAGATGGTCTCCCTAATCCAGGGAGAACCTCAGGGATAGCCAGCATCTTCCCCATGACCTTTCATGTTTTACTGCAGCATCTACAATTCTTTTGCCCTACACCAATTAAGGAATACATGAACATTCATAGGATCAGGTTCTCATAGGTACCAGCAGTGTCTGCTTCACTGTATCATCTGAACAAGCTGTGGGAGTCCTCAGATGACAGGATGGCAGGATTTCTATACCTTCTCCTAAGCAGCTGTCCATCTTACCTCAGAACCTTACCACTTCAGCTAGACTGGGATTCTTCAGCCCACAGATGGGCTTGTTCACATTCTCAGAAACAGCTAAGGTTTCTATTGCTCTGATGAAACAATAGAGCTAAAAACCAACTTGGGGGGAAAAACATTTGCTTCTAAACAATTTGTAGTCTGCCATCCAAGGAAGTCTGGATGGGAACTCAACGCACAAAGCTAGAGGGAGGAACTGGGACAAAGACGATGGGGCTCTATATACTGGCTTGTTCTGTCTGCTTACACACAGCACTCAGAACTACCTGCGCAGCGATGGCGTCACCCACAATGGGCCAGTCCCTCTCACATTATATTAGTCATTAACTAAGGAAATGCCTCCCAGCCTCATCTTACTGCAATCTTTTCTCAGCTGTGGTTCCCTCCTCTCAGATGACTCTAGATTTTCTAAGGTTGACAAAAAGCTAGCCAGCACAGAGTTCATCTACTATCATACTTAAAATTTGCTACGGCAACCCATTTTCTGCCTGAAATTCCATTCCTCCTGAGTTCTGCTTCTCCTACATTTTCTTCAAACTCACCAGAATGGTACAATGCATCCTCACAGCCTGTAGATTCTGGTTACAATGTGTCCTCACAGTCTGTAGATTCTGGGGTGCTTACTTAGGATCTGTCTCCTCTCCCATGTCTGCCCAGGGATTGTTAGTTATCTTGCAGCTGGCCTGTTACCTCCTCCTATGTGTTCCTTAAGCATAATAAATAGTGATCTAGACGTGCTTACTGCCCACTATGTTCTAGAGCATTGCTTCTCAACATTCCTAATGCTGCTGCAACCCAGTAACACAGTTCTCTATATTGGGGTGGCCCCCAACCATGAAATTAATTTGTTGCTTTTTCATAACTGTAATTTTGCTAATGTTGTGAATCATAATGTAAATATATAATATTCAGGATACGTGATATGTCACCCCCCCAAGGGGTCAGGGCTCTATAGTATTCTAGAACATACCCCTATAACCCCCTATTGAGATGCCTGCTCTACTCCATAGCCTGTGGACTACTGAGGTCCTTCTGGCATTTACAGTTTGAGGAACCTTCTCCAGCTCTGTCAACCCTCAGGTTATCCATGTGTTGCTCTTCAACAGTCCCCTTCCTCACTAATAACCCTAATCCATTCCAGCCATGGGAAGACTTGAGAGATTCTTTTTCAAATCTGCCTCAGCTGATTTGATGGGATGCTGGGGTACAGCTGCCCATCATCTCGTTTTCCTTCCCCTCCTCTTCATCATCACCTCTTTCCTTCACAAGTAAATCCTGTTCTTGTATCATGAAAAGCAGCATTATCCAGTCCTCAAAACAATGGGGACAAGATATCCAGTCTCTGCATGACCTCACTACCATGAGCAGGATAATCAGATCCCTGCCTGCCCCAATCGGTGGTTCCCTCTTTGGCAGAATTATTTCCCTGCTGCTAAGAAAAACAAGCTTATCTCTATTCCAGTACCTGTGTTGCCCATTGCTGGAATACAGTGAAACCCCAAACAAGTGGTAGGGACCACCCATAATGATTTCAGTATTTGGTGTTTCCATGATGACACTTAGGCTAGGCAGCCAGCCATTCTGTACTCAGAAACCAAGGGCATCCTGGGATACAGGGTCTTGAGCCTGGGAAAGTAGGTTTTGATCACACACCATCAGCACAACAGAAAAAAAAATGATGGAAGGAAAACTTGGCACATTTTAGGACCACCAGAGTGCAGACAGCTAGTTAGAGTGAAAATGGTCCCTTGGTGGATCCAGCCAAAGAAAGTTGAGAAACGCAAGGCAGTTTAGGAAGAGGACAGCTGGAATGGCAAGGGAGCAAAAGACAAAAGAGCCTGCCAGTCCTAATGGCCAATGGCGCTGGCAAGCAGACTAACCTATTGTGCCTTGCTTGTTTCAGTATTGGTAAAATGATCAAGACAGGGTGCCTCAGTTTGTCTAGGAAGTAGAATGCTGGAACACCACCTTTGCTGTCTTTCCTGAAGTCTTTTGTAGAGAACTGAGTCCCAGGGGTTGGTGGGGAGATCAGGCATTGAAATGGTATTGGTTTAGACACTTGCCTTAAATTTTGCCTGGACCACACTGGCGCCACAAAGCTGCACTGAATTATTATGAGACACTAGAATGATGCTGAGACCTGAAGTATAAGCTTTAGACTGAGGATGGGGAAGCAGGAAAGAGCAGAGAGGAGACATCAAACCATGAATTTCTGCAGGAAAAGGAGAGAGGGGAGGAGAGGGGAGGGAAGGAGGAAAAGAGAGGAGGGAAGGGGGAAGTGAGGGAAAGGGGAGGAAGAGAGAAACAGAAAGAGAGAGCACCAACACGTCCTCAGAGGGATCTAAGCACCTCTTTGCTTGGTGCACAAATATGATAACTTGATCTACTTATGGCTCTGAACTATTCATTATGGTACTGTAAATAATTCTCTAATATTCTCCCTCCTTCTCTCCCTCAATCCTTTTCCTCACTTAGAATTCAAACACATCAAGAGACAAAGGAAGTCTGAACCATGAGGTCATTGTCCACTAGAGTGTCACACCAATGTCCTTCATAGGCTTCCAGCCCCTAGTTGTCATTCAGCCAACCCTTCCTATGTGGTTACCTTGCCGTGTGTTGAGTGAGAAAGGGCCCATGGTACAGTATAACTTCTTGAAGTGGAAATTCTAGACAAACCATGTAACCATTGTTCTCTTAAGTAAAAAAGACCAAGACAAAAGAGACAATGTCCCTCCATGGATGATATATAGACCAATACAAATGGGGAGAAGCTGTCCCTTCCACTATCTATCAGAAACTGTTGAAAGAATAAGCAGCTCTGTAACTATGGATTGCCTGCATCCTGGACATGTCAAGTACAGCATCTGATGTTACAGGAAATTATGTGATAGTTTACAGGAGAATAGTGAAAATTCAGTAGATATAAGGATCGCCCTATCTTAGCATAAACTGGCTCCACTGAGAAGGTTTGAATTTTCTACCTTAGGGACTAGCATAGCGATCAGGAGGTGGTGTTGTTAAGGCCATTATGGCAGTTCGGACACACAATCTCACTCTAGAGATTTACTTTAACATCTGAGTTGTCTCAGAGCAGTATAATCACAACTTCAGTGCACACATTGCAAAATGAGCAATGACTACCTGACCCGGCATTTGTCACCTACTATGGACAGCATCTCCTAGGTCTAAGTCAGGTGGGTGCCACTCTCTTCTTCCTAATGCCTCTGACTGGGATTTCCACCACTGTGCTCATCACTGAGCTCAGAACACATCCCTGCTCATTGCACTGTGAGGCTCCGGATGATGCGGGCCATCGCTTATACATTCCCCTTAGCATTGAACTTAACACACAGTGAGAACCTTTTTTTTTCTCTCTGTCTCTCTTAGAGACTGTCTCTGTGCCTCTCTATCTGTCTCTGTGTCTCTTGCCTCTCCCTATCGTTCTCTGTGTCTGTGTCTCTGTATCTCTTTCTGTGCCTCTCTGTCTCTCTCTGTCTCTCTCTCTCTGTCTGTCTCTCTCTCTCTCTCTCTCTCTCTCTCTCTCTCTCTCTCTCTCTCTCTCTCTCTCTCTCTCTCTCTCTCTCTCTCTAAGTGGTGAAACATGAAAGAATCAAATGAGATCATGTCTGGAACAGGCTTTGTTATTTAAAGCCCTGCCAAATGGTGCCTTTACTGACCCCATTACAGGGGCCTAGCAAGAGTGCACATGTGCAGTGCATTTATTTCCAATGAATACCTGTTCTGGTGAAAATAAGTCACCATGACTCCATCCACAGAGGGGAGTGGGAAAGAAAACAACTCTAAATAAAACTGTACAGGCCACAACAGGAGGATTATTTTCACCTCACTGTGTTCGTTCATACCTTGCATCTGCCGTAAATGAAAATGAAGTCTCGGGACTTTTTCCACTTTCTGTCATTGTTCATTGTTTTGCATTAATGAAGAATTATAAAGCAAAATGAGGTGGCGGGGGGTAGGAAGAAACTGCAGGTTTCAGTTATGGTGTTCTGTTATCAGCAAGTTTATAATCAAAATAACAATGTAAAGGAAGTTCATATATGAAGATGCAGAGATTTGAGTTCCATGTAACTTGAGGGCCAGCTTACTGGACTACCAGTAAGGGACATGAATATGATCTTTTGGGAGAGGGTACCCTGTGGCTCAGGCTATCTTTAAACTTACTGTGAAGTTGAAGACGAGCATGAACAACCTGGATTTTCCTGCTTCTGTCCCCTGTTGGAATTACAGAGGCTCTTAGAGACCCTCAGATTCTCAGTGAAATCACAAGAGTGGACAAGAACAGATTTAGTTATCGTCTCTATACTCTCAGCATTGGAGTCTGCATCTTTGAGGCCCTCTTGGAGCTAGGATTCCCAGGAAGTAGAAGCCCAAAAGCCAACCCCATATCCCTAGAATAATACCACCCTTGCTCCTGCTGTGTGCTCTGTGAGCAGCCTTAGGAGAAAAGCCCTTTTGTTCCCTTTGATCTAATAATATAAGCAGCTGCTTTATTAAAAAATAAAATTGCCAGCATTTATGGAGACCTTCTTTGTTGTCAGGGCTATGTTCAGTGCTGTTATGCATTATTTCATTTTCATCTTATATCCACCCCATGAGGTAAGGCCTGTTCCATTGGCACATGGGAGAGATTTTTATACATGGAAATTCAGTCTTGAAATTAAGAATGCAAAAGAGCAAGACCATCCCCAAAACCTCTGTTCAGAATCTGCATTTGTACAAAATCCCCTGCTGACTCCTCTGCTTGCTTAAGTTTGAGAAACTCCTGGACAGACTCCTCTTGTTCTTTCTAACTTGTCCTATGTTAATTCAATCATTGTAAGCAATTCTGAAAATGTTGACTTTTATACACCCCTACTTAATACATAAGGCTCTTAAAAGTTTTAATTATAATTTATGTATTAACTTTCAATGCACAGTGCATGCATGTGCACCACGGAGGGAAGTCAGAAGAAAACTTTTGATAGTCAGGGGCTCTCTCGTTTCAGCACATGGGTCCTGAGGATCCAACTCAGGCTATCAGGTTTGGCAGCAGGTGTCTTTATTCACTAATCTATTTTGCCAGCCCATATAAGGTTTTTTATATCCTTGTGTTGTTCAGCACTCAGGGAGAAATACATTCCAGTAAGATAAAAATAACTCTATTCTTGCTGTGGGCCATGAGCTTTTTGTAGAGTGGGATCTTATCTCCTTTCTCTGCTACCTTCTGATCATGTAACTTTGAAAGCATGCACATTAACCAAGATTTTTCTTTTATAACAATTCACAGATTTCCATGGACATTCCTAGACTTTACACGCAGTGACCTTTCCTGTATATGTATACACACATAAACGTAATGATCTTTCCCTAAGGAAAGCATTTACTATACACCATGGCATGAGTTTTACACTCCGAGGTATAACAACAAAATTAGCATCTGTTGCTCTTTTCTTCTCTACTATGTCATAAAGAGATCTGTTTGTACTACAGATCTTAGCAACTTTATGTTAGGATGCTCATGTGTTGGTTTCTTCTAGCCCAAGTAAAGGGGAGGGCTCTCACTGATGTGTTTATTAAAAGATAAAGTGAAGGGAGATAAGTTCTATGGAGGTATGGTGAGGTCTGGGGGACCCATGCCAAGGCATCCCTTCCCCCTGAGGGACCAGCTGCAAGATGGAGACTAAAGTTTATTCAGGGCACGGGGAGGGGAGTTAAGAGGGTAGTAGGGACAGAGAAAGAGAGGGAGAGAGAGAGAGAAAGGGAAAGAAGAAGAAGAAGAAGAAGAAGAAGAAGAAGAAGAAGAAGAAGAAGAAGAAGAAGAAGAAGAAGAAGAAGAAGAAGAAGAAGAGAGGAGTAGTGGCTGGCCATGAGCACGTGGAGAGAGATGGGGGAGGGAAAGTAGAGAAAGAGCAAGAGAGAAACAAGAGAGGAGTAAGAGAGTGAGGAGGGGGCAAGCAGCCCATTTTATATTGAGTCAGGCTAACTGTGGGACAGAGCTTTCCTGGCTGTTGCCAGGTTACTGTAGGGGGGGACAGCTTAGACAGAATGCTAACACCCACCTTTTGACTTATCAGATGGACTATATCTGTTTGTTGTATTGAAACTACAGCTCTATTAACTCGGGGTCATTGTTACACCCAATAAGAGCTAATTGAATGCACACCCTGAGGTCCCGTGACCATTGATCTGGTAAGTGAAGAGGATATTGAGGGTTCAAAGGGCAAGCACCACATGCATGCTTGATGGCAGATATGCTTGGAAAGAAATGATTCCTGGCAAGAGGGTAGCATGGTGTTTCCAGGTAGTTGGCTGGGGTGATCTGTTCTACCTGGATAGAATTTGGGGTAGGAGAGAAGCTCATCCAAGACCAGCTAGTTTGGTCTCTCTGTGACAATAGGCTGCTATCATGGATGAGTGACAAATATAGTCCATGGGTTCATGTGTTTGAACACTACTTGATCAGCCCTTGGTAGTGCTATGTGGGAAGATTATGGAACCGTTAGGTAGTAGAGACTTGCTGGAGGAAGTGTTACTGGGGATAGCTTTGAACTCTTATAGTCCCGTCCCACTTCCTGTTGTCCCTCTGTTTCCTGGACATAGAGGAAGTGTGTTTACTCTGCTTCCTGACTGCTCTACTAGCCTCACATCCGGCTGCCATGCCCTCCCTACCATGATGCACTGTATCCTGCTCTGGAACTGTAAGCCAAAATAAGCCGTCTTCCCTAAGTTGCTTTTTTGTTAGGGTATTTGATTACAACCACAGAAATGTAACTAAAACAACTTCTCCCTTCAGTAAGAAGGGCAGTAGGCAGCCATGCATAATAGCAGGGTGCACACTACAGTACTTAACATTAAAGTTCTCCTGCAGGCCTCAAGTACTGGAGGCTAGCCCTACTTATAGCTCTAATTCAGGCCTAAGAAGTCAGGATGTCACAGACCTTAAGAATGACTAGTATCATAGCTTGCTGGCAGAGGCTGAGACCCTTGACCCTGGTGTCCTGATTGGTCACTGGAACTCTGCCATGCCCAGGGCCTATGGTGTCTTTTCTCTAGCTCTCCAGAATGGTGTATCATTCTTGAACTCTAGTTCTCTACTCTCCTTTACCTTGGCTTACTACAGACCCTGATCCTGCTCTGTAAGATCCAGCAAGTTTTCACATGGTTATGCCATTGTCATAGCTGCTGTCTCAAGGGTTATTATCACCACTGCCTTCTGCCATTGCTGTCACATATGCCTGAGTTGTTTGTGTCACAGTTACTGCCACTGCTACTGCCACTGCCATCTCCCACTCCCATTCTGCTGCTGTAGCACCTGTCATTGCTCTCACTATTTTATATCTGCTGTTGCCTCTTTCCCCTACAATTTCTGCTTCTGCCACTGTCTGAGGCTGTTCTCTTGCCACAGCTCTCACCTTTACTGCTGCTGTCATTGCCACCATTGCTCTGGGTCTACTGACCATTGGGCCTAATGGTATACAACTAGGCACTCAGGAGAATCAGGGTGTTCCTCAGCTGACACATAGTGTCAGAAAGTCTGCTAGGAAATGAGGCTTTGAACTAAGGATAGATGGCTACTTGCAACTGTAGGCAGCAGGAGGGTCTTTGAGGTTTCATAGTATATAGCTCATCTCAACTTCCTGTTGATGCTCTGCTTCCCAATTGTAAGGCGGGGTGACTGGACACCTGATGCTCTTGATATTGTACCTTCCATGTCATGATAAACTGTATCCCTTCTTAAAGTGTCAGTCAAGATAAACCCCTCATCCCTTTAGTTCAGTTGCCCTCAACCTTCCTACACTGAAACCCTTAAATATAGTTCTTCATGTTGTGGTGACACCTGACCATAAAATTATTCCATTGCTACTTCATAACTATAATATTGCCACTGTTATAAAAAACATAATGTCAGTATTTTTGGAGATAGAGACTTATAGGGTCACAACCCAAAGGCTGAAATCCATTGTTTATATGGTTTCCTGTCAGGCTTTGGGTTATAGCAATACAGGGACACATGTATGCATGTACACTAATAGTACCTTGAACCTTAGAACACAAGGTAGTTACAGAGTCCCTCTCCTCTGCTTCTCAACCCTGTGGGAAACTTTAGGTGATATATCAAGTTAGAAAGAGGCAAATGCCCCCTCAACACCAGTCGCTTGCCTTGACTCTCATGAGTCGAGAGTTCCTGATCATTCATTTGACATAACACATTATCTCCTAGTTCAGGTGGATGAGCAAAGTTTCAGCCTTGCCTATATCTGTTCAGGATGCCAGTTCACTACCAGAAACTGCTAGAAGGACCTGAGCTATTTATTGGTGAGTAAGGAAAAGTCAGAAGTCCTGCTGGAGCATCCCAAGCTCTGGTCACACGTTCATCTCTTCAATCACAGCTCCAGCCCACAGGAAGGTGTGCTTTCTTGTTTCCTCTTCTCCAGCCTCAGCAGGACAAAGGAGTCCTGGAGAGTGGTTGCCTTGGTAGCTACCTAGTGTGAATTTCCATCCTGGCTTTACTAGCTGTGAGACCCGGGGCAGGTTATTACAGCTCTGCATCTCAAATTCCTCTCCAGAAGACCAGGGCTAATCATCTTGACCTCGCAGGCGTGCTGTGAGGATCAGTGATACCCAGGGTGTAAACATGCCTGAGGTACAAATGTCAAAATGCCAGGCACCAGGAACTCAGGACTGTTTTGCTCTTCTTTTCCATCCTTCAAATGTAACTCAGCCAGATTGTCTTGATTTTAAATCTGGCTTCTTCCATTTCTCTTTCTGTAATACAAAGACATCACTATAGCGGACCCTTCTGAATCTCTGATCCCTCATTGTGAAAGGAGACCAGCACTACTGTCTTTGACACTTACTTATGAGAATTAGAGGATACTTGAAAAGTGTGGATGCAGGGCCCCAATATTTTGATATGACATGTCAGCTCTTAATATCCAAGAACACTAACCTCAACTCTTACGTCTGCATGGCCTTGTATAGTCCCTTCTTTGCTGGCCCACGTTACCTTCTGATACTCATTAGAGAGTCACAGCAGGAAGCCTTTTTCTCTAGAGGGCTAGTATCTGTCATGTAGCAAGGGTTAAGGGCTGACTTTGCTTCAGTATTGGTCAGATCTTGGTCTAATTGACCATTATCTCAAGTCCAGTTCTGTGAGGTTGTGAAGTCCTGATTGCTTAAGAAGACAATTCCTTTCTCCCCATGTGGTGATTGTTCATGCCTGGCCAGCCTGGCCTTGTCTGAAGGTGGTCTGTAGGTCAGACTCACTGTTCTTAAAATCTTCAAAATACTTTAGTGACTTGTGTTTCCAGTCTCAAAGAAACAGTAGCCGTAGAAGAAAGTTCTATAAGAGATGGACATGTCTCTGTGTGTGGTGATTAGGAACCTGACCCAAATCTTTAAAGTGGTAAGGCAAACAGGTACAAAATGAAGGCACAGATGGTCAGCTTCAGTCCTACCCCTAATTACATGTGGCCATCTGCAAGCCCAACTACAGTCAGGGCTGTTGAGGAACATCATCCTTCAGGCCTTTCTGTAGAACCAGAAAGAAAATATGTTATCACTTAGGAAACTGCAATACTTTATTTGTTGAGTACCTACTATAACCCAGATACTAACCAAGTACTTTAGAAAATTACATCAACCTTAAAACATAGCTGTTGTTGACACCCAGCAACAACAAATGTAAACAGCCAGAATATAAATGAGCTACTAAATGTTACATGAGCATTTGTCACACTGCCACACTCAGGAAATCCAAGGCAGAGTCCTGAGGTAGAGGTAGAGGTAGACGTAGACGTAGGGGTAGAGAGAGGTAGGTTTAGGGTTAGGGTTAGGTATAATGTGTACTGCTCTAGAAACTTCATTATTAGGATCTCAATTAGTCTTCAAAGTCTGAAATACAGGCACTATTAGCATTGTTTTGCAGATAAGAATACAATAACTCAGAGTGATCAGATCAAAAACTTAACAAAGTGACCAGAGAGGTGGCTCAGAGGTTAAGAGTACTGGCTGCTCCTCCAGAGTACCTGGGATCAATTGCCTGCAGCCATCTGGAGGCCTACAATCATCTATAACTCCATTCCAGGGAATCTGTCACTTTTTTCTGTGCACCACACAGGGATTGCAGTCACACACACACACACACACACACACACACACACACACACTAAAAATAATTTTAAAAATTCTAAATGAGAAATAAGAAAAAATTAATATATCAATTGTTTTACTCAGAGCCATGACAAAATTCCAGACGGAAGCCACTTATGGGGAGACATTTAATTTTGCTCAGGTTTTCAGAAGGGACAGCTTCATCATGACAAGAATGCCAAGGTGGCTGAAGAAATTTGATCCCTGGTAGCAGGAGCTTGAGATGCAACTTGGTGACATTTTGGTAGATCAGGAAGAAGAGAACTTATGCCAGAATCAGAGGTGCCTACTACATTAACCAGAAAGAACACATTTCTGTTCAGCTAGACCAGGCCTCTTAATATTACTAAAACATCCCAAATAGGCCCACCCACCTAGAGGCAAATCACCAAATGGATAAGTCTATCAGGGATATTTCATGTCCAATCTGAAACTTTATATATATATATATATATATATATATATATATATATATATATATATTATCTTCAGTCTTTTACAAAGAGCTCCTGGCATCAGCAGGCAGAATGGCTGTATGGTGCCTTGTTAGACATTTCCTTGGGCTTTACAGAAAAAAGCAATGTGCATTCATGAAATGATGTGGAAGGGCTGCTGGATGGAGCATGCGCATCACTGGCATGGATTCTAGCTCAGGACTTTTCTCATTACCCAGGAAGAACTGGCATGCCAGGAGTGGGACCCGTGGAGGCTCCCAATAGATGATCCCCTTCATGGCCATGATAGAATTATGACAAAATTATGGCGAAAAAATAGCCAGCATGGAAATTAATGTGTTGTTAACTTTT
Source organism: Mus caroli (assembly GCF_978045245.1). NCBI lineage: Eukaryota > Metazoa > Chordata > Mammalia > Rodentia > Muridae > Mus > Mus caroli. The sequence continues at coordinate 50,681,977 of NW_028227263.1, read as the reverse complement.
TTTATCATACTTGGTAGCTAACAAGTCTGCTTACTACAGTGTGGATAGTGACATAAGACACAAGGTTCCTGGCTCAGACTACAGCATTATTACTCCCTTCGCAGCAAGGAGTCTGTGTGTAAGGATTCCCCTTGCTCCAAAGATTCATGGGAGTGACACGGATGAGCCACTTGTAGTGGCTTGTGTTATAAGAGAGAAGCCTTAAGCTTAGGGAGGCCACATCTTTCATGAATGACAGCAAATATGCCTGCCCTTTGCTTCACAGGGAGATGCTATCTTTCCTCCAAGGCTATTTGCACGTGAATTTCCTTTCCAAATATAATCCAGGACAAATAGAGGTTAGTGGTTTTCTTATAACTTCTGAAGAGAAAATTTAAAAACTGAATCACATAAATGTATTTCTTGGTATATAACAATGTATGTTTATCATTTTTATAATGAACACTAGTACTACTTGAAATGTTTTTATCACTAAAGTATAACCTATAAGAAAAGTCTGTATGCTGGGTGTGGTGGTGCATGCCTTTAATCCCAGCACTTGGGAGGCAGAGGCAGGTGGATTTCTGAGTTCGACGCCAGCCTGGTCTACAAAGTGAGTTCCAGGATAGCCAGGGCTACACAGAGAAACCCTGTCTCGAAAAACCAAAAGAAGAAGAAGAAGAAGAAGAAGAAGAAGAAGAAGAAGAAGAGGAGGAGGAGGAGGAGGAGGAGGAGGAGGAGGACGAGGACGAGGAGGAGGAAGAAGAAGAAAGGAAGAAAGAAAGAAAGAAAGAGAAAGAAAGAAAGAAAGAAAGAAAGAAAGAAAGAAAGAAAGAAAGAAAGAAAGAAAGAAAGAAAGAAAAGAAAAGAAAAGAAAAGAAAAGAAAAGAAAAGTCTGTATATCCAGGGACCATGGTGAGTCTTTCCTAGGGGAGAGGTTAAAAAGACCAAGAAGCTTGGGTTTTGTCTTCCCTCCTCAGCTTGCAAACACCTGCTTCTTGCTATGTATTCCTGTTGCCCTATCACTGTGGAGGCATAGGGGTGTTATCTCTGTGGTTTTCTCATAAAGACACCAAGTATAATAGTTTCAGGGCTACCATACAGATTTTATTTTCATTTAATCACGTCAAATATAATCTTTATAAACAGGCATATTCCAATATACTGGAGTTTAGAATTTTCAACAAATGAGTGTTTTTGGATAACATAACACAATACATATGTAGCATGAAATTACAATTTGTTTTCAGGATTATTTGCCACCATAGATTATAACTCAGGCACCCCTCCATCATCCATTCATATTCTCTCTCTCTCTCTCTCTCTCTCTCTCTCTCTCTCTCTCTCTCTCTCTCTCTCTCTCCCCTCTCTCTCCCCTTCACGCTGCTCACATGCTCTTAGTTACACATATTTATTTGTGTATATATTTGTTTGTTGTGTCTCTCGTCCTTTGTGCATTTCTAAGTGGCAGAGTGATGAATGTTCACCATACACTGACTTTGCTATTGAATAAACAAATATATCACAGCAGCTCCAAAAAGACAGGAGACACCAGTCACCCTACCTTGTAGTTGCCATCTTTCTGGATTTCCTGCTGAGATGCAAGAAGGGAGAAGGTTGACCGACTCTAACGTTTGTGGTGGGGTAGTCTGACTTTCTGTGTTATTTATGACAGTCCACTTACTATCCTCTCAGGGAGCTCATTCCCTTAGCACAATGTTGGCTCTCAGTGATCAGTTTTTTGAGATAGTTCAATTCTGTCTGTCAGTCACAATGAAGTTTAGAACTGCTGGAAAATAAACTCTGACAGAAGCATAGTCATCCACTGCACTGGGATGGTAGGAAGAACAGCAAGGCCGAATTTAAGGGATCCGTTCTCACGAACAACACTGAGACAGATATATAGAGAAGAACCCTGGCTAGAAAATGGGAAGCGCCGTGCCAGATTCCAGAGAATACCACATCCTAGAGGATTACTGAAGTTTGAGGATGAAGAAATCGGGCCATGCTGTTTAAAAGTGGTCACAGACTCTAGATCTAACAGTGAACACACACCCATTCCCTATGACAAACCACTGATAAGTAGGTGGTTTCTATTATATCTTCATATAAAAGGAAAGAGATTAAGTATCCCAGGACATCATTGGTGGAGTCAAGATATAAATCCAGGTAGTCTAGAGCCAAGAAAACATTTCATAAGGCTGCCATATAAGCCTGAAAGTGAGCATACATGTGCATGATCAAGGATCAGAGAAACATGATCCCACCCCCACACTGTGTCTCAAATTATCTATATAGAAGTTATTTTTATGGCTGCAACTTCAAGGCATACTTAGTCCCCAATGGATAGAAAAAGGCAGTGCATGAGAGAAGACAGAATATCAAGGGTGTAGGATCCGTATGAACAGAAACACAATACAAGAATGTCCAGGGCTGGGGAGATGGCTCAGGGGGAAAAAACATTTGTGGCCAGGCCAGACAACCTGAGTTTGATCTCTGGAATTCACATGGTAGAAGAGAACCAACTCCCGCATTTGACTTCTGATCTATAAATACATCACAGCACATGCATATGTGTGTACATACAAAAAATAGATGGATATATATAGATAGATAGATAGATAGATAGATAGATAGATAGATAGATAGATAAATAGAGATAGATAGATAGATAGAGATAGATAGATAGATAGATAGAGATAGATAGATAGATAGATAGATAGATAGATAGATAGATAGATAGATAGATGACGGTAATTTTTAAGAATACTAAAACATATATAGCAAATCAAACTCAATTGAAGAATATCCAGGTCAGTTATTTGAAGTGAGATTCATCAGTGGGGAGTTTGTGAGGCAGAAGTGTGATACCTGTGGAAGAGTGAGCTGCCCACTCTTGGATAAATGCTCAGTCTAGCTTGGAATGCTTTCATTTTGTTTAATCACCTGTCCCAAAGCCAATGCTAACTCATACTCAGGGCACATTTGCACTCAGAGTGGCTGTGTTCTCATTGGGGAGCCTGGGGTAGGAACTAGATATTCATCCGGATACTAGCCATGGAACGGAGAACCAAAGGAATCCTGTAAGATTGCGTCCTCCTCTTGGAGCAACCAAGATAATTCCAAAATTTTATCTGCTCTCTATATTACATTAAACCCTGAGGCCTTCGTTATAGTCCAGTTGGCCTCAGAACTGAGTGCATGAAATTGAGCTACTACTACTTCTTGTGTCTTGTGAATCCAAATATTAAATGACTTTTTCTGGGGAGAAGTGAGTAAACATCTATTCACTCCAGCTTGGGTACAAGAAATACATTGAAAAAATATGATTCCACCCCAATCTAGCTTAGTGAACCAGTGAGTTTATTAGGGTTGCTGGCAGGAACATGTGTGCCTCAAAAGCAGCTGGATCACCCCCAAACACACCTAAATATGAGTAATAGTTAACAATTGCTTCACCCCTGGAACTCCCTCCATAGCTTGTAGACTAAGCAGGCTGTTCTCTCCCAGGCTATTGTTACTGTTTATACAACCTTACATCTTCAAGATTCTGGAACGTCTCAACATCTGTGAGTTTTGCTTACTTCTTGAGTCTTGCAAGGCTGCCTTACTCTGAGTCTGAAGGAGCTTCCTCCAGGGAGGAATGTTGCAACTTAGAGGGAGCAGCTACAAAGCAGGAGCTCTCATTCACTCTCTCCCTTCACTCTCATCCTTGACATAGCTCCATCACTTTCCTTGGAGGCCATTGCATGGACTCATGCACTTAGCCAGGACCATAAACATCTACATTCAGTAATCAAGTACCCAAGAAAAAACTTCCTAAGGGTCTATTTATTTTCTGTTTCAACCCAGCAGGACTGGAGTCTATAAATTGTAGTTGGAATGCAGGTCTATTTGCCAGATCACGGATGTATTGCATAGCAATAGAGGGGCAGAGCATTGGTGCATGTCCTTCTGCAAAGTCCATTTGCCTAGTGTAGTGAAATAGGCATGCTCAGTGGGCAGCAAACCCTGAGGTGGGTCAGGCAGCCACAAACCTCTGCATCAGACAGGAACCATGGAGACAGGAGACAAATGAAGTGGCTTTGAGCAGGCTCTGCTCTTCCTTTAGCGGCTCTGAAGGATTTTCCACATGAAATGAAAGCTGGCTTTTGCTAAAGACAATGGTAGTGCTTTGCATGGCTTGACATTCTATTATAAGTATGTTTAAAACTCTGGTGTATGTGTTGATTCTCAGGCTCCATGTTCCTACCCAAATGCTGTCAGCACACAGCAACAAAAACCAGGAGGCCCTTGTGTCAGAATTGGTTTTAAATCTTATCCCTAACCCCTTAGGATGTGGTACTGCACTCCTCTTGGGTTTTCTTATATGTAAAAGCATCCAGTAAAGTAGACTTTATTATAAAATAAAACAACTGTCCAACACATAGTAGGCATCCAATGGCCTGGAGCATGTTTAAAATTGAAAGTGCTTGTATGCAGACAGGAATACTGCTGAGCCATTCAGTTCAGCAGAAGGTCTTAAGGAGCTGGCAGTCAGATCACACTGGCTACCAATTCTAGCTCTTCCCACATACTGGTCTAATAGCTATGAGCATGCTATTGAGTTTTCTTTTTGTGGAATAATAGTAATATCCATCTCATAAACTGGCCAAATATCACAATACCTTTATAACACAAAGCAGATCATCCTCGCATAGAATAAGCTTAGGAAACATGAGACATTTTACCTTCCCTGGATAACAGAAGTCTCAGATTCAGTTTAATGAGACAGATTTTAACCAGGCTTTCCATGTGCATATAATGTATAGTTGTATATTTATTGCTAGAGAAAAATAACATTAAAATCATCTTTGGTTGACTTGTTAATCCAGCAAGTGGAACCTGTTTGTATTGGCTCCTTATTAGAAGTGTAGGTGCTTCACACTGTGATGGGCACAAAGATGAATAAAGGATGCGGATAAAAATGATATACTAGGCATCAGGCTGAGGATTCTCCAAAGGATTATCTCATTTAATCTGTTCATAGAGTTTATATTAGTTTTCTTCAGAAGAACAATTCCTACTCCTTGTGCAGAGCTTGGAAAGAGAAAAAGAATCTATCTACAAAATAAACATCAAACTTGCTCATAACTGTTATTATCAATGTCCTGTGTGTCTCTCCTATACTTTCCCTGGACAAAGTGCATGCTATGGCCAAGTTTCACATCCATTATTTGTAAAATAAGTCTTTAACATCCAGCATCTCAGGGTGCTTAGGCAGAGGTGAGATGCTCTAGGAAAAGAATATAACCCTGCCTAGCATGTGGTCTCAATGAATGGCTGCTTCCTCAGGTTCCATCACATGAATAACTCCAGAGAGCTTAAAGAAACAGCACAGCTAACTATACCTGAGAATATGAGGTAGCATTTCCCAAAGACTTCAAAGCCCCAGCATAGATTTGAACCACCTCCTAGGTATCAGTTTAGTCTTGAATAACAGCAAATGATACTAAAAGTTGTAGTTTTTAGGTTTTAAAACATAAGAGTTGTTGAGGATTGGCAATTTGCCAAGTATTTTAATGCTAAGTACTGATTGCCACCAGAGATGGGACCCAAATAATGCTATGTAACCTTGCTCCCGAAGTTACCCCTGATTTGTTGAATAAAGATGCCTGTAGCCTATATCTTGGCAGAAGAGAGATAGGCGGAGTTTTGGTTCCCAGCCTGGCAGTCTGAGGCAGAACCACGGGGAGAAAGAGAAGGTTGAGAGAGGAGACATGCTATAGGGCAGGAAAGTCTTGAAAACCTGGCAATGAGGGGCCAATTTGAGTTAAAAGCAGCACAGATGGGATGTGGCACACTATAACACGGGGTTACTGATGGGACAGTTGACATAATAGTGTCGAGTGTAGATATCTGCCTGGCTCTAGTGCTGATTAAGGCTTATTATAAATCTAAAAGTTCTGTGTCTTTTATCTGGGAAGTGAATGATCACAGGTAGGGTAGAAACATCTGATTGAGATTAAAATATTATTACAAAAGTTGATGGGATGGAAAATTCTTGACAGTGTTTATGCTCAAATCATAGAACACAGAGACTTTGTTAGGATGAGCTGACTCAAGCAAGACATGAATCTTGTCTCTTCCTCCATTGGCATCATGGACCCATTCATGAACATACTGGAGAGGTACTGCCCAACCTTCAGAAAAGAAGATATTTGTGTTCTCTCTCTCTCTCTCTCTCTCTCTCTCTCTCTCAATTAATTCTAGGTCGTCAAGCCTGTGTAGGAAAACACTGTGCAGATGAAACTACATTCCAAGCCTTGCAGAAAGAACAGACATGATTAGACTAAAAAAAATTTAGATCATCTTGACGGTCACAGCCAGGGTGGCTTGGAGGATGGAAGATCATATCCTACAAAGAAAAAGTGAGGCTGATGAATGAAAAACCCAGGAAAATGTCAGTAGGGAAATATAGTGGAGAAAGACTTGGGGAAAATGAACACAGAATAAAAAGAGCTTTCATATGTTCAAAGTGGAGAGAGTTGAGTGGGAGAGGTCCTGGGATGATCCATGAATTCTCAGGGAGGGGAGGATAGACTGGGGATTGTAAAAATGAACCGGACACATATCATCATTAGCCCAGCAGAGTAGACAGTATTTGCTCTGGAGCCAGACTTCATCTCTATCCTTTTACCTTAACTAAAGGACACTTAACTCTCTTGTATTCACTCCCCACAAAAACCAACTTCTAAGCTTTTGAATGACTTCTTATTTCTCTGGAAATTATTTTAAGAAAATTTCTCCCTGAAATGTGCCAGAATTTCACAATTGCCTTCTTTAATCACTGGCTCTTAGGATAGAAGGTAAGTGTGTGGCTCTGAGCGGCCCTCAGGCAAAGACTGTGTGTTCTCTGGGACTCTGTGCAAGTCACATGTGGAATCGCATCTCAGAGGCAGAACCCACTGATGTGAGGGCACATTTTCCCTGTGACAATATCAGGACAAAAATTAAACATTCATACTATGGTAATGAAGAGCTGAATAATTTACTCTAAACCAATAAAGTAGAAGTTGGTACTGTGATAGCTCTGAAATGAAACATAGGGGAGGAAAAATAACATTGTGTTCATTAACTAAAGCCAGGACTCAGCCATGACAAATGAAGCACGTGTCCTTTGCTGTGATTAAAATTTAGAGAAAGCATGCACTCCCAAACATTGACATTCAACAGCAATGATGTCCTAGGAGGAGAATGACAGGAGATTAGGAATCCAGTGTAGTATCCTGTAATTAGGTGTCCTTTAGATAAGCTAAGAGAACACAGACACGTTATTCAAAATATGTGACGCTTTGTTTCCAAACCTGATATTGAAGTTAACTAATTTCTGTCCAACCACGCACATAAGTTTATATCAAAGAGACAATAATGTGTCACGGTCATACCAAGCATATAGTAGCCTCACGGGAAGTCTCATTAGTGTCAGATGCTACTGTGCTTTCTTGGTGGACACTAAGTGCTCTTCAGTGGGGCTGATCTACTTTCCCATCATCCTTGGGTCATAGGAACAAGGAAATGAGATAATCAGATAAAGCAGGTGAGTTGGAAGCCTGTGGAAAAACCATTGTCCCTGATAATTACAGATATCCGGAGTCCCATCATCATCAAGGACATGTCAGAACCCATCACAGTGAGACTGATAGGAGACCGAGCAAGAATTGTGCTTTCCTGTTATTCCCCACAGAAGAAATCCTAAAGTGGGCATGAGTCATGTTCTCATTAATTTCCTTCTAATTCACCATCTTATTTTGAAGTTTCCACATTTCCTCCCTTTTGAGCCCAGCATCTTTCTATTTGAAAAGAACACCCAACCGTTCCTTGTTTCTTATGATGATTTTTAAAAGTGAAATGCATACAAGAGGCTTTGTCATCTCAGAGGCTTTGTTCTTCATTTCCTCCCATTGAGGAGGGATGATATTGACACCTGAAATTATACACAGAACACCTTATTACCAAGTATCACTTAATTTCTAGTCCTATTTGTGAATCAAAGTACCTATGAACCCTTCTCTATGGCTTGCTACAGGAAACTAAAGGCTATGTCCTTGGAAGCAATTACTGGCACACAGTCAAGGTCAAAACAAAGAATTTACAGAAGCTGTCAAGATTCTGTTTTCTCATGGAAGAGTAATGAGGAAATATTGGTTCTGCATCATAAGGCATGACTATCTCGCATGCAACCTAAAATGAACAGCTTTCCAGGTACAGAGAAAGCATTTCACCCAAAGAAGAACAAGTAGAGAGGGAGAGATGAGCCCTTTCAATCTGATAGAACACAGTCAGAGACAAGGACGTGGGTGCTGTGTTGAAAAGAAGTCACTAGTTGCTCATGGCTAGAGCTTGAGAAGACCTACAGAATCTGGGAAGGGAGGGTAGGTGGACTCTGCTGTGGGATGCTTGCAATGCCAGACTAAAGTTATTTAGTCTCAGTCTCTTTGTGGGAAACAGTTACAAGTCTTGAGAGAGGGCAATGGTGTGACACAAGGAGAAGACACTAGTTTGAGATTTCCCTGGTGTGAACTTCACATCCTGACCTTTTTATGTACCGTTATTCCAGCAGGGTTCCTTGCAGCCAGAACAGTACACGGTAGATAGATACACTGTAAATATTTGTTGAACAAGTAGTTAAACAATCATCCTGGACTTTTTCCTCCTCGATACATTAGGAGGAAATACTATTCATGTGAACTAAGTGGCTGGCTTGGGGCTGAGAGGAGAGTTACGGCTATGGCTGTGTGGTCTGCAATTGCTGGAAGGTCACCTACCCTCCCTGGGCCTCATTAGCTTTCAGAAATGGAGGAGGCAAAGAAAACTTGCCTCCCAGTGTCTTTAATTAGAATTGGTTTCCTCATTCCAAAGGGAAAGGAAAAAACACCAAAAGGCAGGTCTCAGAGTCAAGGTCAATTCCGTGTACCAATCAGGCTGAGATGGCCTGAACCTGTCACCTACACTTGCCAAACCTACTCCCTTACAAGGTGAGCGGTGTGTACCTTTGAATGTGCACCTTTCTACAGAAGCCATGCTTGTGAACATTTTATGTCTCAGATTACCTGAATGTATTTAGTGGCAACAAATTTGTCCCATTACCTTTATTAATCAAAGACATCTATCAACCAATCAGATTATAAGGCATGATAAATAGGTTATCACTTGCTAATTCGGTATATTCTAGCCAAAAGCAAAGCAATTTGTCATTTTAATTAACCTTCACATAAGTGAAAGTTATTTGTTAGCCTTTTTGAGATGTGCAAAATAATCTCCAGTTCTAGTTTCTTTACGAATTCTTAGATAGCTTGGAGTCCTGTGCCAGAAGTCAAAGGTGGAAGGCTCAGTCATTCTAATTGCTAATATTATAATAGAAATAGTCAAACCAGCAGTCAATAGTCAAACCGCTGCCTAGTATATTCATTTTATTTCAGTGAATCATTTAATAACATGTATTAAACACCAATTTACGGCTTAGCATACATAAAAAGTATAGTCTTTGCCTTAAATAGGTTAATTGTTTGGACATCATTATACAAAAATTTCCTGTGTGTCTATGGAGTGTCAAGTACTAGCACTGTGCCTAGGCCCTACATATGAGAAATAGAAGTAGTATAGTGTTGCAAACTTCTCTCACACTAGCATATCCAAAAGACAAGATCAATAGCATCACAGGTCTCTGAAACAATTGTTCTTGCTGAGGAAGTAGAGGGAAAGAAAGGCCTCTGTCAGAGGAGGCATGAGTGAGTTGAAAGAAGAATAAGTTACATGACATCGGAAGGCCCCCTCTGCACCCAGCCATGCATCCTACAACACAGCCCAGGTGGTTCTGTAGGTCCTGTTGCTGTGAATCCTTGTGGTCCAGTGGAGAAGAATGGGATGGGAGAGCTTGTCTGCACAAAGGGTGCTTGAAGTTGGTGTGCAAACTCTAAGGACAGGGTCACTGTGATCCACAAGGATGGTCATGTGTCCCTGGGTTGTAAGAATGGGAATGAAAAGGAAAGGAGACATAGAAACTGAGGCTGAGGCTAAACAGAGGGAAACTGGGACATGGGTGTGAGAGAAAAAAAGAAGTGCAAGATCCTGATGGCTGGGAGGAGAGCTAGTGTCAGGAATGGGAGTTTCCTTGATCAGGGTCATGCCGGGGTTTATGGGGAGAAGTAACTGAGAGGAAATTAAGGAGGAAGTGAGATCTCATCTTCTAATGGCATTGTGTGGGACAAATGATGCATTGTTCTGAGTGAGGCCTTTCAAGGCAGAATCGAACCCTAAATCTCAGCCTACTGTCTGTAGGAATCTTAAAGCAAGGTATGCTACCTCTAAATTATCATCTTCTTACCCATCAACATGGAGAGTAGTTTGCCATACTACATGGCTATAGGGTTGCTCTCCTGGACCAAGGAGGCAGATAAGAAAAAGTAACCAAGGTGTAAGTGGTTTGACTTGGCCTTTGCCTCTTTAAAGCCTGGTAACTCAAGGCCAGACCCTCAGAGAAGATTGCTGAGCCGTCTGATCCATGTCTGTCTCCACAGCCACAGAATAGCTTCTTTCCCAAGAAATAAATGATAATATACTACCCAAGATATGGCTATTAATGATTATTAGAGACATTTCTATTTTCCCATCTTCATATTTATAAACCTAAAGAGGAGGGATGTACCTCCTACACTTCTGGTCATAAAGAATATGTTTTTATGATCATTTCATTGTTTCCTTCTATCTGAAATGACTTCTAGCACCTCAAACTGAGGCCTCATGTACAGAGCAGTTGAATTAAAGACTTTTGAATTCAGCAATGAGTCATAAAGGACCCGAAGAACTGAAAAGAAAAGTATTCAGAAACTGAGTTTGTAGGTGGTTATCTCTGAGGACTTGAAAAAGAACGACTATAAACGGATTGTAATGATGAAATTAAGACTTTTGTGCTAGACAGATGTCCAATGCAGGAAGCACCCACCATGCTGGCATATGGACTTAAGTCCCAGAAGTCTGGTTCCAAGAACACATACAGATTATCTCGGTTCTCCTATGACAAGATGGGAGGCCAGGACAATAAATCCCCAGAAGCTGGTGAGCCATGCAGCCTGGGTGTACTGGCTAGTTTTCTGTCAACTTGACACAGCTGGAGTTATCACAGAAAAAGGAGCTTCAGTTGAGGAAATGCCTCCATGAGATCCAGCTGTAAAGCATTTTCTCAATTAGTGATCAAGGGGGAAAGGCCCCTTGTGGGTGGGACCATCTCTGGGCTGGTAGTCTTGAGTTCTATAAGTGCTGGCTGAGCAAGCCAGGGAAGCAAGCCAGTAAGGAACATCCCTCCATGGCTCTGCATCAGCTCCTGCTTCCTGACCTGCTTGAGTTCCAGTCCTGACTTCCGTTGGTGATGAACAGCAATATGGAAGTGTAAGCCAAATAAACCCTTTCCTCCCCAACTTGCTTCTTGGTCATGATGTTTGTGCGGGAATAGAAACCCTGATTAAGACACTGGGTATGCAGTTATGAAAAGCAAGAGAGACTGTCTCAATGAAGGTAAAAGATGAAGACAGCCACAGAGATTGTCTTCTGACCAAACATGCATCGTGACATGTCCATGCTTACATTTCCAAATATTATCACACATTATAAACACATACAAACACACACACACACAGAGAGAGAGAGAGAGAGAGAGAGAGAGAGAGAGAGAGAGAGAGAGAGAGAGAGAGAAAATATTGCTAAGGTTTGAAAGATGAACTTCAGCAGATATCCCCTTACAGAGCTTCAGTCTACTCAATCCTCTATCTTGTTCCACATCAGGCCAAATATTTGCGAAAGTAGTTTCGTGGTCCTCTGTACAATTGATTTTAATCCCAGTATGAAGGCTTTAACTGGATTGCTTGAGAAGTGGGTTGTGATTGTATAGAAGCCAGGTTTAGGCCTTGGCTCTTTTTTTTTTGTTGTTGTTGTTGTTTTTCTTTTTTCTTTTAAATTGGATATTTTATTTGTTTACATTTCAAATGTTATCCCCTTTCCTGGTTCCCCCTCCAGAAATCCCCTATCACATGCCCCTCTCCCACTCACCTGCCCACTCCTGCCTTGCCATCCTGGCATTCCCCTACACTGAGGCATCTAGCCTTCACAGGACCAAGGTCCTCTCCTCTGATTGATACCCAACAAAGCCATCCTCTGTGGCTGGAGCCTTGGGTCCCTCCACGTGTACTCTTTATTTGGTGATTTAGTCCCTGGGAGATCTGGGGGAATCTGGTTGGTTGATATTGTTGTTCTTCCTATGGCGTTGCAAACCCCTTCCTCTCCTTCAGTCCCTTCTCTAACTCCTCCATTGGGAACCCCATGATCATGGTTGCCTGTGAGCATCTGCCTCTGTATTTGTAAAGCTCTGGCAGGGCCTAGGCTCTTAAACGCTTTCTTCCTGTTGACCCTGCTCAGTGGTACATGATGGTCTCTAGCTTTCTGTTTCTAGAGCAATAGTAACCAAGTCTACTCTGTGGAGTTACTGTGCATGTCCTGAAGTTGTACACACTGGTCTGTACATAGCTTTGTTTATGACTATGTCTGGGTTTTTAGTCACAGTGTATACTAACTAATCTTCTTGACTAACTCTGATGGCTGTAACCAGCACTTACCTCTGCTTACTTTCTCTTCACTTTATGTGTAATGGTGTGCTCATTCTTTACCTCTACCACTTCAGAAAGATTGGTTTGGTTTCTTCATTATAAGTTATCTTTTCAAAAATTACTTTCGTGTGTGTGTGTGTGTGTGTGTATGCGCGCACGCGTGTGTGTTCTGGGTTCACATGACATGCATCATACACATGAAGGTTAAAGAGCAACTTTATGGAGTTATTTCTCTCTCTTTCATCTTTATGTGGCATTCAGGGAATGAACCCAGAACATTGGAATTGTATAACAAGCGCTTTTACCTGCTAAACCTTGCTAGCTCTGTAAACCTTCTTTTCAATGGAATCCCTGAGAGCTGGAACTTTCTCTTTGCAGTCACATGAGCTACAATCTGCAATATTTTGTATATACAATTTTTGTCTTTGCTTGTGCTCAGGTAATCAGGCTTGTCCACAAGCACCTTTACCCACTGAGTCATCTCACCAGCCCTTAGCATTACACATTGATCAATAGTTATACTTTAAATTTTTTGTTACTTCTTCTAGTCCCATGAGTAATTGAGAGATATTCTGTCTTTAATTTCAAATGTGTAAAGACTTTATAATTATTCCATATTGACTTGCAATTTCCTTGTTTTGTGATTATATGTTATAGAATACCAAATTTGTAACGTAATGGGATTTGAATGGTCTTTGTCAGTGGTTATCTCCTTAGACTGCAGACACTGGGAATGTTTTCACTTCACTTGTTTTACTTTTTGTTTTTGCTCTTTGTCCACACACACTATTACTTTGCATTACTTTGGAGCATATAAACTTTTTTTTTTTTTTTTTTTTTTTTTTTTTTTTTTTTTTGGCTTTTCGGGACAGGGTTTCTCTGTGTAGCCCTGGCTGTCCTGGAACTCTGTAGACCAGGCTGGCCTCAAACTCAGAAATCCGCCTGCCTCTGCCTCCCAAGTGCTGGGATTAAAGGTGTGAGCCACCACACCCGGCGCATATAAACTCTTTATTGCTTGTTAAGTAGTTTCTTTTATGATACAAATGGAGCACAGTATAATACTAATACTTAATTCCCATGACATAGGAGAGTTTTGGATCATGCTAGTTGTTTTAGGCTTTGTGTTTTATTTATTTATTTATGGGGTTTGTTTGCTTGCTTGCTTGCTTGCTTGTTTGTTCGTATTGAGATTGATCTCACAGAGCCCAGGCTAGCCTCAGAGTTGCTCTACTAAATAGCTCAAGTTGGCTTTACTCCCAATCCTCCTGCCTCTGTTTCCCGATCCTTGGGGTTCCAGGAATGTTCCAGCATGCCCACCACGTCACCTTAACTTTGGTCATCGCTACCTCAGCTCATGTGTACTCACTCTTTCCTACTTTGTTTTGGCTTTTATGATTCCTGCCATAACGCTTCACTATCACCGCACACAGGCAATATGTCTGTCAGTTTACATACACATCTGTTCATCTATTTCCTTCCACTTCTTAGCCTTTTGTACCTTCCCTCTGAAGTCATTTTGTTTTCTGCCGAAATTCGATTAGAGAAGCTGGTTTACTCAAGCACTGATACTGCGCTCATGCTCATAGTGAACAAAGCTTTTGTGTGTCCACAATTGTCTTGATCTGAGGCTCATTCCGGGGACACATATGTCCAGGGTCAATTTTTGTCTCTCAGCATTTTAGGCACTTTCCCACCAGCATCCGTTTCCATCGCTTTCCTTCTCAGTCTGTCTCCTCTTCCTGCTCAAGTGCTTGCTCCTTTCTCTTCCCTGCTTTAAGTCTCTGCCATCTTCCAAACTCTGTTTCCATATCCTTGTGGCTGGGGTGGGGGTAGGGCCTTTTTATTTATGCTGTTAGATACATTTTATGCTTCTCAACCAGAATTTCTACTTCCAGTCATTCTGGAAAATCTGGTCATTTTCTTTGAAAGTGTTTCTTCCCGACTCCCCTGTTTCTGTCTGGTACTCCAATTATGTATAATGCTTATCTTACATGCCCTTTACAGCTCCTTACTCCCCTTTAAAGTTTGTCCCTGCCCCTATCTGTTACATACTGGGCAACCTTTGCAGAAGAAAAAGAAAACAACAACAATGATGACGACAACAACTTTCCACTGGATTGTTTTCCTAGATGTCTGTGTCATCTGATCTGGAAACATTTGAATATTCTCCATCGGTGGAAATCCTAGACACTTGAGCAGAGATCATACCTTCCAGGACAATCTGCTTTGACTTCTGCTTGAAACTTCTCTGACCTTATTCCCATGTCTGTGGCAGTTGTGACTAGCCAATAGTTTTATCTCCATATCAATGTAGTTATAACATCTTGCATTTTCTTCTCTTTATAACATCTTAGTTTTGCCAATTTTTAAATACATAACAATAGAACATAAGTCCTTGTGATCCACTGGAATCCAAAGAAAATTTTACAAAGCATGTCCGTGTTTTCTTCAAATACCTTATAGTAAGTCAGCCACAACAAAAATGATATCTTCTTACAAGCCAAAAGATTTAGTACCACCTAATCACCGGTGCTGAAATCCTCTTAATCTCTTTCTGTTTGTTTTAATCAGTAACTAAGTAGAATCAGCTGCTTTGATTTGGTTACTATTCTCTTAATTCTCTTATCTAAAACACACACACGCACACGCACACTTCCTTCTGTGTTGTTCATTTGGGTAAAGAAAATATGTTTATGGTCCTGTAGGTTACCCTGAATCCTTCATTAACAGGTTGATTTCTCCTGGTCTGCTAAAGCTAGTGTCTCTAGTCATTTCTTGTTCATCTCTTTCTGAGGGGCTTTCACACTCAGATATTCCATGCAAGCAGCTTCTGTGACAATTATCAATGGTACCAATGGACTAAAAGTAATGGCATGTATTTCATAAATGATCAACACATAACATTGCCTACCACCAGTGCCTTGTACTAGAAAATGTGTTGGGCATTTTTCATCATATATTTTTATAGATTTAGTGACACTTGAATTAAATATCATAACTTCTATTATAAAGATAAGAAAATTATAACTTAGAAGCAAGCTTATTGTTGTGTTATTACTAAATGAGTAGAAAGTAAGATGTTCTAAAAATCCTGTAATCAGTTCACATAGAAGGCCCTTACCATAATACCCATTACATTAAAAGCCTACTACATGTTCATTCCCTTATCAATTGTACATGTGTCAATCTATTTCTTCTTCTAGCAGACATGGTCATATCTTATTGCTTTAATTTGCTGGTGGTACCTGATATTGACTATCTCCCTTCTTCATATACTTTGATTATATATAGTAATTAGTTTTTTATGGAATTTTCATACATGCATATATTGACCATTGATCATATGCAACCCTCTCCTACCCTTATCATCCCTTGACCTTCATCATCTCAGACAGATGCCAGTCATTGTGCATTCCACCATGAAATAAAATGATTCTCATCACATGCATATAGTACATTCACAAGAGAGAGAATATATGTGGAAGTGGACCCTCACTCAGAATCATATACTTATATGACATATGGCTAGAATGGAAAGCCATATTGTTATCCTCCCTAGAATATTGGTCCTTCAATTAATTCAATATACTGTTACATTTACTTTGTGATAAGAAAGAACATTCATAGTGGTTCCTTCTCTTCAATGTCAAATCATTGTCCACATGTTTAAATGAAGGCTGTTGGAATAGTTATCAGAGTATCAGTACAAGCTTAATGGTGGGTTCCCCTGCTGCTCTCTGATGTTTGTCCTAAGGGTTCATGAGGACATGCAGAAAATCAGTTAGAAGTTCAATGCTGTGAGGACTATTCCAGCAAAGGTTGATAGAGGCTAATAGAAAGGATGGGGTGGACTTCTGTGCTTTGGCTGGAATCACTGAATAAATATGCCCAGGCTGCGTGACTGTTCTTTACCCAGGAGACATAGTTAATTGTGACTATCAGAATTTTTATAATCATTATAAGTCTGCAAAAATACCTTTGAGCATATTTAGAAAAAAATAAGCATAAATGAACATCTAACAAATGAGTTCAGATAAGCGGTAAAACTTAGACCTGAAATGAAATTTCTCTTTCATTTATATTTTGGTATAAGTGGGATTTGAAGGCAAAAACTGAGATTAGCAACCCATTCTCATGAGTGTCTGGTTAACAAAATTAGAGTATCACATTTTTAGGATGGTATCAAATTTCTAAAACATGCTGTGATAAAATGGGGAGACACTCCACCTTGAAGGATACTTGATGTGGTAGATTGTATTGTATAGAATGTGCTCTGCATTCGCCAAGTCTTTTATGGTCTCATCTCATCTTCTCATCCATGGGGATGCAAACTTGGGTGTGTGTAATGCTCTGTACAACAAGCCACATGTGGAAGGACTTCATTTTTGGCCCACTCTCCCCACATAAAGCATGCAAAGTCTGTTCTTTTCCCAGGAATTTGGACATACTGGAAGGTCTTATTGAGCCAAATCCAACTGTGAGCCTTAATGTGAATGAGAAACATCCCTGGTGTATAAGTGGTTCATGCCATGGGCCATTCTCACTTCAGCATTATTTAGTGTAAGTGTACAGACACATGTGAGTTTGATTCAGCCTCCAGTATGTAGGAGCTGTAGGACTGGAAGAATACATTGGCACTCTGACATAGTCACTGTCTTTCCATGAGTCAATAATACTGCCTTCACTGGATTATTATAAGCAGTAGATGAGAAAATTGTGAGAATGGCCTTCAGTAATTCCTTATACATGGAAAGTAACCTCTGCTTAACAATCAGTACATCATCAAAGTGAGTATCTTTCTATGCAGAAAATTTTAGCCATTTGATTATAGTGTTATGATCACAAAACACAGAAGACTCACTTTCAAAAGCTCTTTTCTCATCATTTCTGGTGCTTTATATAAGAAATGTCCCAGTAGGTGGCCATATTTGAACATTTTTTCCCCAGTTGGTTGTGGAA
The DNA here is from genome assembly GCF_978045245.1 of Mus caroli. Lineage (NCBI taxonomy): Eukaryota > Metazoa > Chordata > Mammalia > Rodentia > Muridae > Mus > Mus caroli. The sequence continues at coordinate 50,664,401 of NW_028227263.1, read as the reverse complement.
CCCTTGGGAGATGAAGCCTTGCTGGAGCAAGTACATTATAAGGAGTGGCCTTTGAGAGTTTATAGACTGGCACCACCACATCCTGTGTGCTCTCTGCTTGCTGCTTGCAGCTGAAAATGTGAGCTCTGAGCTACTTGATGCCTCCTGTTACCCATCCTGCTGCATGTTGGTATACTTCCCCAACATGATAGACTCTTTTAGGACTATATGCCAAAATAAACCCCTCTCTCTCTATGATGCCTTGGTCATGTTTGCCAGAGCAACAAAAAAGAAACCAAGATACTCTTATTCTCTGATCCTTCAATTCTTCAAGTAATAGAAATTTACTTGGAGACAAACTAGGTCTGAATTCAAGGCTTATGAAGAAACCAAATGTTTACACTGAGATTCACATTTTATTGAAGACAATGCTTTAAATTTCTTTTCAGAAAGTAGCATGTGGTAAACACATAAGATGTTAAATCCATTCTGCAAATTAATGATATAGCAGGTTTAAAATAAACCACAGTTCAAAGTTGAAACAGAATGATCAAAGCTCTTCTTGTCTTAATTTTGAGATTTTCAGGCTGAAGAAGTAAGCTCTCAGGAGGAGAGATAAACACCAAGGCCCCCAAGCTTTATACACTTTCTTAAGTACAAAATATTCAGCTAGGGACCAGGAAGGAGCAAATTCATGTACATAATTGCATTGTACAGCTCATCTGCTGAGAACAGCGTTATGGAGGACCTCAAGGACCTTGGATGCAGCCTCTGCCAGTGAGACCTGCAAAAGAGAGGTAGTCTGCCTCTTCCCACCCTGGAGAATTGCAGAGGAAGGGCTTGCATGTTCTGGTTTCCTTGGAGACCACACTCTTCTCTCCCTAAGATGCTTCTCCTTTGCTACCCACTCCAGTCAACGCCTACAAAGTGGACTCTGTCCTGGTTATACTGTTTGGCTTTCTGTAGACCTGTGATCCTCATCCAGTACTCACACAGGAGAGAAGGAAAAAATCACTTTCTACAGAGGGTGGCCACATGCCTTTCATTCTCTGAGTGTTAAATACTCAGTATGTTTTGCAATGTGTACTGATTTTCCTGAGCGTCGTAAAGAGCTCAGGTACCTTTCAAATTGCTCCCCTCTAGTAGGAGATTTTTAGCATTCTTTTATGTCTGCGATTAATTAATTTAAAAAAACATCCAAAAACAGGTGTCAGGAAGTATAATCGATTTTTAACATACTAATAGCTATGACTGATTAAGCTCTTAATAGGGACCTGGAATTCTGAATAGATCTTTAACTTGCACAAAACCCATTTTACTTAAGAAATTTAAGAAAAAAAATCTCAGAGACTTCAAGAGAGTTAGGAATTTCCCCAGGGCCACCCAGGAAGCAGGGACCACAGCCATGAAAGATAACATGTGAATTCAAATCTGGGCATGTTCTGGGATACCCCTTCCAGCTATTTGTCCATCCTATCTGATTACTGTTGAAGAGAACATATTTGAAAGCACTGAGAGATGGACTTAATATCTTCCTTCCATGCTCTTACTAGACGCAGCAGGTTAAACAAAATATAGAACAAGTGTCTCCTGTGACTTGTTAAGCATACATTCCATTTCAAAGGATTAGCTCATTTCTGCAAAGAGCATCAAGAAGTATTTTGTTTTTTCTATTATCCATTTGGATGTCCCTAAAAAGGTAGACTGGGATGTTGGGTTCCTCTGAGAGGAGAATGGCACTGCTTGCCTGAGTTACTGCTGTTTTGCCCTCTTGTACTCCTATGGCATAATCTACCCACAGTCTCTCTGCCTGCTCTCTAAGGATGCTCTTCCCACTTTGGTGACATCATCAAACCCTAGAGTTTGGTCTGCATCAATGCCTTTGTTTCTCAGTGAGAAATTAGACAATCATTTTCATATCTTGAACTATCTAAACTCCTTTTAACCTCCTCTTGATATTTGATTTCGTTGGCAGGAGCCAGGGGGAAGGTTTCATAGAAGGGCATTATACTCTTCTATTCTGATTATTGAAAATCAAGGAAGTCATTTTTCTCTGTCACTTCTCCCCTAATCTGTCTGGAACTTTAGGAGTTCTGGGAGCTCATGAAGCTCCAGGATGGGGAAGTCAAATGAATGTTACACTTTCTATATATAAATGTCATCCTGCCTGCACCTGTGACCACCACTGAACAGGTCTCATCTTTCAGGATGAGGCACTCATAATACAGGGTCTTACATTCAGGAAAAGTTGAGAAAGCAAGGACTCAGCTTCTACAAGCATATTTAGCAAGGTATATCTATAGATAAGCAGCCTAGCTTCATTTTTGAGCACCATAAAGATACAGAAACACAGACTCCATTGTTGATGAGCTAAACTAAAATTCACACATGGAAGATGCCCAGGTAATCTAACTGCATAATAAAATTTAAGAAACACTTCCTGGAACAGTAGTTTGTAATCTGGCGTTTATAGTGGTATTTCTCAGAAGCCTTAAGAATGGATGGTCCTAGTCTCTATCCTGCTCCAAATCCTGAGGTGACCTGACTGAACAGTGAAAGTCCTCTGGATGTCCTTTCTATGTGATTCAAGTTGAGAAGCCACTTCCAATTCCTTAACAGAATTGATATTGTTGATTTTAGAAGCCAAATAATTGATAGATACTTTAATGAAGGTAGTTGTGAGTTCTTAACCTATGTGAAATTTGGTGACTGAGGCTTTCTGTTGGCAAGGGAGACTTACGTTAGTCACACTTTATCTCACTGTGACAAAATGTCTAGTTAAACAACCCAAAAGAGAAAAGATTCATATTGGTTTATGGCTTCACTGGTCATTTGTCACTTGGCTCCCTGGTGTCTGAACCCATGGATGGGGGAACATAATATCATGGTGAAGAAAGTGTAATGAAACAAAGATGCTCTGCTTATAGAAATGGAAGACAGAGACATGAAGGAACAGGTATGAGATACAGCCTTTCAGGGCATGCCCACAGTGACCTTTCTCTCTCTCTGGGTTCTATCTCCTCAAACTCTAGTCAGTAGGAATTCTTCAGAGGATCATTCATGTTCGTTAGTGTTCCCATGGTTCAATCATCTCCCAATAGCATCAACAGCTGGAAACAAAAGTTTTGATGTATAAAAGCTTCCAAGGATCGTTTTATAACTAAACTATGGCAAAGATAATTCAAGAAATTTAAATGGAGAGAAAAATCTATTGTCTTCTGAGCTTAGTCATATAGGAGAACACTATTGGGACAATATGCTAATCAGTCAATAAATAAATGTGTCAATAAATTGATAAAAAGGAGAAAGGCTTGAGGGTTGAAGCCTACTTTAAACTTCTGTTTGATCTTAAACAAGCATCTGCTAGATTATGTAGACAGTGTCTCTCTGCTCTGGCATGACAGAAAATACTTACTTGGGACTGTAAAATATTTCTCATAGAGAAATATCTACCATCATCCCTTACTATAATACTATTCATTTTCTTTTCAAATAGCAGGGTTTAGAATGCCTGCATTGAGAGAAAGTACGTTAGAAATACAGGTTTCCTTCAGCCCAGATCAAAGTTGACATTGTCCACAACTGTAATGGACACCCATGGCAGCCAGGGTGAAATGGAAAAGGGGCAGGTTTCTTTATTTGGAGGCCTAAGAGGGTCAGTAACGGACAGAACGATGTAGTAGAGTGTCTCTGGATCACTTCTTCTGGACCCCAGTGAGCCAGTCAGCACAGCTTTAAAACCAAACTTTCTGTTGGTCACTACTTACTTCTTAGAGAATACATTTACATATCAAACTGAATGCTGAATTTTGACTAGTTAGGAAAGTTATTTTAAAAGTCAGTCCAGTAAGAAAGAAATGTCATTTGCTGTTTATTTGAGTGTGAGTAACATTCAATTCAACGGAAGGGAAATGTTTTGGAATGTTCCAGAGACATCATAGGCTAGGAAAGAACTAAAAAGTGAAAGCTCAGGAGAGCCAGGGCCAGAGCAGAGCTGCCTGAGGAGACAAAGTGAGGCAATAAATTGCTGGTTTCTGACAATTTGTTGACAAATGGTCTCCTCCTTCCAGGCTCTGGAGATGCATTGCTCAAATGGCAGAACTATAAAGAAATCCTTCCCTTTGATCTGCCCCCTATAAGTACTGAATCAGGGACAGTCTTCCTGCTGATGAGGAGGGACTGGATTGAAGGCACGCTTCAGTTTTGCTTCCATGTGGTTGGATTTGATTTGTTGCATTGTTGTTGCAGATTTTCTAAGATCAAATTTATTTTAAAATAAGAACTTCAATACCTTAATAAAAATAGGCAAAATGTGACCTTTAAACTTCTAACACTAGGTTGAATTTTGGAAGATCAAAGGTTGCTGTGTTACCTATGCATAATGTTGCAAGGCTGTAATCCCAGCTGCTTGGGAGGATGAAAGATCAGAGATCCCAAATTCCAGCCTGCCTGATCTACATGACAAGTTCAAGGCCAGCTTTGGGAAACTTAGACCCTTCCCCAAGAATAAAATAAGGTTGATGATATAGCTCTTGCCTCGTCTATGTAAAATCCTAAATTCAATCCCCATCTAGGGCAAAAATGCAAACTCAAGATGGCTGTATCTATATTTTCATTGTGCCCAGATTGAACTGTGGAACAATGTCTTTACCTCTGTTTATGAATATATCTTTCTAGTAGCCTGTGAATCTTATTAGAAACACTTAAAATCTGGCTTCAGATGTGAATTTGCTTGTATAATTGAGGGAAGTATAAATGTGTCCCAAGGTAAATCCATTATAGTGGTGACCTTGTTTTGTTAAACATCAGCATCTGAGCACAGTGTGGACCAAGCTAAGAAACCACCCCATTTCAAACTACTCATTCAATTTATTTACCAATTAATAGTCTATGGAGGTAGAAAATTCCTCCTCAAATTAATTTTCTTAAGTTATAGTTTTCTAGGAAGTCGTTTTGTGTACTTTTTCCATTGGGGAGGAGGGCAGGATTTGTTCCTTTATGTTGTTGCTTTCTGAGGTCCCATAGTCTCATGTGTCTCTTTCCAGTTTACTTTCTTGGTTAATCTTGTAAGGATTTTCTCTCTTTTGGTGATTATGTTGAACAACAAAATTCACATTATACTTATACTCTTTATTCATGTATTCATCATTTCTCTCTATTGCATCCATCCCATTTTATTTGTCTTGGTTTTTGCTTCATTGCTAATGTTGAGTGTCCAGCCACTTCCTGATCCACCCCAGGTCCAGGAAGAACATGGCTGGCAGGACACCCTACACTTTGAATGGATGGTTTCCATTATCAGCCATTTGTAAGTGAATGTGGATGTTCCCTCCATTTGTTTGGCTAGAGTTAATTAAAAGCATGGTTCATAATTGTTAGATTAGGTGAGTTTCTAATATTCTTTTGCTGCTTATTTTACCTCTTCTGTTTTTCTAATGTGATTAGAAAATGTATATAATTATATTACCTCTTTGGGATGTATGGAGGTTTGTTGCTTACTAATACGTGGTCCAAATTTCAAAATATCACATACATGCCTAAACCCCTGCTTTAGTATATTCATCCAATCATGCTAAGGCTCATAACTAAAATGAACTTAATGAATTTTTTCTCTTTTACAGAGAATTTTTATTGACTACCCATGTAAATCGACCTAATATGCCTATGGGACCTTAGCCTTCTGTGCTTCCTTCTCAATTGTTGTCTTACATTTTAAAGCCTGATTTATTGTGCCACACAAATTTGAAATTGCTATGACTTTTTGAACTAATTTTTATTATTTTTTAGGTGACATGATAACTGCCTTTATTCTTAGTACTGCTTTCCCCTCTAGCCTACCTAACTGATACTATATCTTTAGCAACTTTATTTGATTAGCTAAGACTTTTTTGTTGTTTTTCTCTATCCCTTTGTCTTTAGCTATTTTACATGCACGTGTTTTCTAGTTGTCACCTCATTAAAAGGCAAGTTGAGGGGATTTACACTTCTTATGACTGTTACTGGTTTGAGTTTATTTTTCTCATTTTACTTTTGTTACATATTCAGAGGCTTTTAAAATTGTATTCCCTTTTTGCTTCTTCTCTGGTAAATTGATAATTTTCTTTTCTTTTTTTTAGTCCTTTGTTTGTTTATTTTTGTTTTTATTTAATTTTGAAATGTGATCTCATTATGTAACCCTGGCTGGTCTCAAACTTCCAGAGAACTGGTTACTTCTAAGTACTGAGGGTAAAGGTGTGTACCACAATGCCCATCCTGATAATATTCTTTATTCTTTCATGTTTTCCTGTCTTTTTCTCTATTGCCTGGCTACTTTTGCAGTCTATATTTAAAGAATACCATAACTCTTAAATACAAGAACCTTAGAGCATCGATCCAGGGCATCCCTTTCTGTATCACCTATTACTGCCAGTGGTGTTTCAAATTTCACCCCACTTGTACTTTCTCTACTTACAGCCATTGTTTATAAAATAAACGTTTGTGTTAGATACATCTGCACATTAGCTAGTTCTTATTCAACATCTCTTTATTCATCTATAAGAGGGATTCTCAGCCTTCCTAATGCTGCATCTCTTTACTAGTTCTTCGTGTTGTGCTGACCCCCCACCATAAAATTATTTTGTAACTATTTAATAACTGAAATTATGCTACTGTTATGATTCATAGTGTAAATATATGATGTGGAAGATATCTAACATACAACTCTAAATGGGGTCGTTACCCACAGGTTGAGAACTAGTAATTTATGCTATTGTAATAGATCTTTTTTTTTTTTTTAAAGTGGATCTTAATATACTTCTAACTACAGCTTGTATGGACTTCTTATTATTTGTGAATAACTTTTTTGTTTCTAGTCTTTATCAGTTGGTATATGTGAGTATTGATCCCTATAACAGCATATTCACCTGCTAATGCCATTTCTTCAGCAGCTTCTTGGCTGTTGGTCACAAACAGCTTCCTAAGTAAACTCCCTTGCCTCCTTGGTATGTCAATGATCCTCTTTGTGTTTGGATAATCTACAATGTTGTTCTACTACTCCTGGGTCTATGGGTAATATATCTCTTTCTGCAAGGGTTTCACTATGATCGGAAATCTGAGGGGTTAGGGGGTTTCTCATGCTGAAAGTTCCTGATAATGATTCCTTTTATGATTACATCACACCAAATCCCCCCATGCCTCCATTTTCCCAACTCAAACCACTATTAGACATATAAGAAAACATGAAAGTTTGTATTTTATTTTGATAACATCTTTAGTCTGGTTAATGTTTCCATCTCTTGCCGGGCGGTGGTGGCGCACGCCTTTAATCCCAGCACTTGGGAGGCAGAGGCAGGCAGATTTCTGAGTTCGAGGCCAGCCTGGTCTACAAAGTGAGTTCCAGGACAGCCAGGGCTATACAGAGAAACCCTGTCTCGAAAAACAAAAAAAAGAAAAAAAAAAAAGAAAAAAATGTTTCCATCTCTTTTTTCTTTATGCTACAATATGGATCCTTCCTTGACTACATACTTCAGTTACCTACGAAGTATACTTAACTTATTTTTCTTTCTTTCTCTCTCTCCACTTTTTATCAGTCTTTCATTTCATTTTTTCGTGTCTAGAAAGTTATGCTTAGCTGTTTTATTACATTGCTTGTGTCTTTTGTTTTTGATGAATAGTTTAAATTTATTATTTTGTATTCATATTAAGACTCATTTTAAGTGTGTGTGTGTGTGTGTGTGTGTGTGTGTGTGTGTGTGTTTGACTATGTGCACTTGTGAGTGTAGAAACCCATAGGTTCATAGAGTCCATATGACACTATCTGATATCTTACAGCTGGAGTTCTGGGAGATGATAAGCTGTCTGATATTGGTTCAGGGAATCAAACATGAATTCTTTGCAAGAGTAGTACATGCTCTTAACCATGAAGCCATCTCTTCATCTTGTATTTGTAGAAATCTAAACACACTCCCTCCCAATTCCCTTTTGCATTCATGGCTACAGGTATTTAATGATAATCCTTGAATGAGAACCAACCTTATATTAGTTTCTCAGCTTGGAGTTTCCTGACATAAACTTTCTCCCCACCTAAGCTGAACTTCATAAGAACACAGAGCAAATTTGAGATAAAAATATTTGTCTTTTATTTTTTTGAACTAAAGCTTAAATACTATGTACATGTGAACTTGTACATCAACACTTCTTCCTCACGGAAGGCTGTTCATGTTCTCTTTGCTCTGTGTTATTGATCATGACTTTATATCTATGTCTTGGTTTAACTTTCTGTTTTCCAACTGACAAAGATATGATCTTCCGTCTCTGAATCATACTAAAGCATTGCAACTCTGACTCTAACACATCCCTAGCCTGGCCCTACAATATTAGTGCCCATATTAAGCTCTTCGTTCTCCTTTCTTTCATTAAAACTGAAGAGTTACCAGGTTTTAGTCTTACTCGGTTTATGTACTTAAAGGATTTTTCATATCTGTAATCAAGTTGCTTAGATGTCACAAAAAGGTGCCAATAACAGTAGATTTCTTAATTTAACCTCTTTGGTATCCATATTTCTATGACCATAAAATCTTCTGCAGGTTTCCATTGTCTTGTACATGCTGCTATATTCTGTGGGATATATGTGTGAGAAAGGAAAAAAAGAAAAAAAGAAGATAAGGTTGAAGAGTATAGAACTTAGGATTTTATGTTGTTATTGTTGGATGTATATATGAGGGTGTATACACACATGTGTTTGGGTATATGTACATGTGTGCATATGTGAAGGGGGTGAGGAAATGTTGGTGTTAGGTGTCTTTCTCTGTCCTTCTCCATATTATTTATTGAGGCAGAGTCTCTCATGTGAAACCAGACCTCATCAATTTGGCCAGTCTAGCTAGCTAATTTGTCTAAGGGACCCTTTATCTCTACTTCCCACACTCTAGGACTAGATGAGGACCACCGCGCATTTAGGTGGGTGGGTGAGTTAGGAACTAAGGTCCCTATGCTTTGCCTTGCATGACAATTGCTTTACAAACGGAACCATCTCTACAGCCCTTACATTAGAACGTGCCAGAACACTAAGCAGCCTGAACTGTTTGCACTGTCACCAATACTTAACAAATTTTGCTTCCTTTTGATTTTGAATTTTTTATCCATAAAATAAAAAGTCTAAGTAACCCCAAATTGCTTTTTTTTCCAGGGACCCCAAGTATACTCCCCATGGAACTGTGTGCATTATATTATGTAATCATCCCTTAACATTTGATCACAAAGTTTTTATCTAAGATAATATTCTTTCTCTGTTGGGTAAATTGGAAATCTAGGTTAAATACTTTGATCAAGACTTTAAAAGCCATAAGGAGAAAAGCCATGCTCTGAACACAGACCCAACAGATTCTAACACCTAGCCCTAGGCTCTATATTACCTGATTATCTCTTATTTTCTACAAAAGCATAATGAAGACTCCTCTCATCTCTAAGCTCTGCGAGTCTCTGTCCAACTTCAATTCCATTTATATGTGTAACTTACATTTTTTTTCACCCAGTCTTGTTCAGGGTCTTAATGTTCTTATCTTCCCAAATCTAATTCATTCTTGTCCTTTCCCCGCAGGGCCACTGCCATATGCCACTATTGGTATCTCATGCCTTCAAATCAAACTCTTGAAATATCATCATTTCTCTGTAACTGAGAGTGATTCTACACACATTCATTTGCACACATCACAACAAGACTGAGCATGAAGTGCAGAGCCCCCCTTTCGAGAGACCCTTTACAAGATAGGATTTGCAGTTGATTTCTCCCAAGTGGGTCTCCATGTGAGTACTATGGAAGCTCTGTTTAATTTTCAGAGAATGAAAATGTCCCTTCTCTGTGTATTTCAGTGGTTTCGAATGCAACTCCATTCACAGTAGAATCAGATTGGGTAGGAAAAGAAACTAACCCTAGCATATTAGAGCCTTTGTAGTTGCTGGAGAGCACAGGTGTTTCTCACTTCATTCATGGCTGCAATTCTCAGATCTCTCGAGTGAACAGTTTGGAGCATTCATTTGTTTGCTCATTATTTATTGAGCACCAGAAATGTTGCTGTGCATTGAGCTGAAGTGGGTAACAGAGAGCACCTGTCCTTGTGGCACTTAGAAAGTGGCAGAGGAAACAGTCAACAAGCAGTCTTTCCTCTTGTTCAGGCTGCTGTTGCTAACAGAGAATCTAATTTACAGTGGGCAGTGGGGCTGGAGAAGGCAGTTCTATAGGGCCAGCTTTGAAGGCTATATGCCCTAAAGACATCGAGGAAGAAAGTTTGAAACAACATGAAGGGCTTGAGGGGGAAATGTTACTTTCAAAGATTCGGTCAGGAGTGTCTTTAATATTCAAGATGAGTTAGCAGGATGGGGTGAGGTTCTCTACTCAGACTAATAGTAATTTCGAGGTTTTCCCTAAGAACTTGAAATTTCCTACCAGAGAGTTATTAGACCCATCACAGTGTTAAAGACTGCGCTTAATAGCAGACTGGACAGCAGCAAAGAAGAACCAAAGACAATTTAAAGAGGACTGCTATATCCAGGAATGCAATGATAAGGGCTTTAGTTAGAGCAAGTTGTGACCAAAGAGGAGTGCAACTGTTACAGGGGATAAGGATAGAGACGGTGGGTGATAAATTCGATGTCCAACGTAAGGAGAAAGGGGGATTTTAAGGATGAGCCTCAGTTTTCCAGCTTTCAGTTATAGGCATTTGGGTGAAAGAAAATACCATCTAATGGCTGAGAGCATCAACTATATGTGAGAACTTAAGTTAAAAGCAAGTCTTGGCCATAAAGAATGGGATTATCAGTGTGTGTGTGTGTGTGTGTGTGTGTGTGTGTGTGTGTGTGTAAACACACGGAGGGCAGAGGTCAAAATTAAGTATCTTCCATCATTCTACAACCTATTTTTTTTCTCTCTGGTTGAGTGCAGAGGTCATTGATTCAGTAATGCAAGGTGACCATAGAGCTCCCAGGATCCTGCTATCTCTACTTCTCCTCCCACCAAGCCTATAGGAATATGTCACTATCTGTAGCATTTTCTATTGGTGCTAGGAAACAAAACCCTCACCTATACTGACCACAAACATTGGAGACAAGTCAAACTATTATGTCCACTTTACAGATGGAAAATTGAGACACAAAGGTTTTAAGTGCCTTGCCTAAAACCACCCGGTGAATAAGTATAGATTTAGAATTTGGACCCTGTGTTGCCGTGCGGAGTCTACATCCTATGCATTTCAGCACAGCTCCACTTTCCAAGTCTCTTCCAGTCTCGTCCAGGAATCCCAACACCACCCGGGCAGTGTGGGAAAACAATCACAACCTTTAGCAGTCCTGGAGATTCCGGGAATGAGGGGGATGCCCAGGGTCCCAGATTCCAAGACCTCAGAAAGAAATGTGCAAGATGCACAAGTCGGGAGCAGCAAACTCTTACTGACTGCCCTCGAGGCAATGCCATGCTCAGCACAGTCGCTCCAGGACCTCCTCACACAGGCACTTGGGGAAACAATAAGTGTTTTGTTAAGCCAACTTCAGGGAAAGACTTTGCAAACTCTTGTCCTCTACTTGCTAATTTCACCTGCCACCCCCCTGGAGCAGGGAAAAGAAGCCAGTGGCTTCTAATCAGGAAAAACAGCTTTCCTGGGTCAGCTTTAAAGATGCAATCTCCAAGAAGTTCTTTGATCTTAAAGCAACAACTGTCTGCATTTTTGGTGAGTTCACCTCCAGAAATCTCTAATGAGTTTACCTATAAACTAGCAGTGCTTATTATTTTCATGATCAGCCAGGCTTTAGAATGCTGTTTTTTAAAAATAGAGTGCACACACGTAAACATGCACAAACAAAGCCTGTCTCTTCCACATTCTCTGCTTTTGAATTAGGCTTTTCAAGAATTTCACTCAAAAGATTTCACATTATCTCGCCTATGTGGGTGGTCAATTACAGTCCTGCCAAAGTCAAAAATAGAAACTTTCCAGAGGATTTCAGCATATTTGTGTTTTCACAGCTGACCTTGGCCTCTCCAGGAACCCTGGGAGCCCCTCTGCTCTTGTGAAATTAAGATGTTCTATCACATCCTGGCAGAAGAAGGCTGGAGTTCTGAGCTCTCTCTGGGGTTCCCTCTGCTTAATCAAAGCAATCCTCCTTAAGAGACAACTATTGATTTTGCCCCTGAAATGACACAATCTTATTGTCAAGATTCGGGATGCCTCTGCAAGTGATGAGCAAGGAGATTTGGGACAGTGTATAGTGAAATGGGTATTGGATTATTTAGCTCAATCCAAAAAAAACAAAAAAAAAAAAAACAAAAGCAAACAAACAAGGGAGAAGATACTTTGAATACATAGCCAAGCTGTGCTAGGTAATGTAATAGAAGACCCATGATTCAGTGATGAAGATTTTTTTCTTCTGTTAGCCTGGTAATAAAGACAAGTCAGAAGCAGATAATGATCACACAATAATAAAGATGTAGGCAACTATGGTTCTATGGAAGGATGCCAGGGTCTCTCTCTCTCTCTCTCTCTCTCTCTCTCTCTCTCTCTGTGTGTGTGTGTGTGTGTGTGTGTGTGTGTGTGCAGTCCCTGTAGCATCCTTCCAGAGGATGTTCCTCCTTCACCGTGTATATTTCTCTCAGGAGAAGGCATTAACTGGATTGAATTGAGAAGGAAGGGAAGGCAGTAGTTATACCCGTTCCAGGTATGGGTTCTGATGGCAAAGCCTGTCATAGGCCTAATGAATATTCTGATTTGACAGGTAGCTGGATTTATGGGGTTGAAAGAATGAAGCTGTGGAAGGCAGTCACTACAATGACCCTGAAAACTTTGCCATGGAGTTTGAACCTCCTCCAGGGGTGCTGTGGAATCATTAAAGGAGGCCAAGCAATTAGTAATCAGGACTAGAATATTGTGCTCTGAACCATTCCGGGCAGGCCCATAGGTCCACACAAAGATAGCAACGGTATTAAGTTGTCCCTCAGAAGGATCAGAGCCCAGGAAACAGAAGGTGCCTTACAGTCCCCATGGGAGCACTTGAGATACTACACAGGAACCCTATTAACATCTCAGGGTAATCAAGGAAAACTTGGTGGGGGGTGGAGATCCTGAAAACTTCATCTTTATACTATTTCCAAGTTATCTTTCATTATATTTCTATCAATATTTCACCAGAGTAATGTAGCGATAGCATTTTAAATCTCTGAGTGATACTCTATGTGTCATAAGTCTACTTATTGTTCCAGGCATATAAAAATTATAACAGGGGCAACACAAGGTGCTTTCCAATCTTTTTTAATGAGAAAGTTTTGAAAGCCCTTCACAGGCCTCTAATGGAAAAGCACCATGATTTACTCTGAAGCCTATCGTGATGTTATTATGATATTTGTCTTTCTATATTGCTGAGATTGTTCCACACTGAAGATTTATTTCTATGTTAAACAATTCTCTTGTTTAAATTCTGTTTATTTTCTATATTGCATTTTTTTTCACTATTCTCTCCCTGACCCACAGCAGTAACTGACCATGTTTGCTTAGTATGGAGTAAACGTTCATTTGCATATGTCACACTCCCAACTGAAAGGTGCCCCTGCCCTTTCAAATGCAGGTTGGTTTCCATCTTATAAATGAGAGTTGGATGTAGAAAGCAAAGAACATTTCCTGAAAATGTAGACCTTGAATCTGAACCTTTCACTTCCAGCTCTAATCCAAGGCACTTCCTAAGACCATGAGCAAATTCAATGGGGCCAGGTCTCAGAGGCAAGGTGCAGACTGTTGTCCTAAGTCATAATTGCATTTACAATTCTAGAGAGTAGCAAGCATTCCATGACGTGTAGGGATCACTGGACACCTTGCACGAGTCTATTTACACTTCTGCTTTATTTTTTCTGGGCTCAAAATTGGGTTGTCAGCCTTTGTGGCAAGTGTGGTCACACAATGAGTCATTGAATTGGTTCACAGTTGCATTTCCTGGGAAGACTTCAGGGAGTTTATGTTTGATGGGCAGGTATCTTGATTATGGGGAGAACAAAGAAGTAATATCTCTCTAACTTCTGCTGAAAACTGACTTCACTAGGTGGCAAACACAAACCAGGAAGGTTCCCCCATGCTTTTTCATGTCTTCAGATGTGACTATGACAGATAGATAAGGCAAAACTTCTAACTAGAGTTATGCCATTCCATTCTTACCAGGTAGAACAAACATGTCTGTCATTATCGAAGTTCACCTTCGTCACTTCTAGATAAGGCTACAAATGACCTCTCAGCCCCTCGGTAGCTTTTATAGCACCTTATGGTACTGTGAAAGCTAGCTTGCAGGGAAGAAGTTTCCTGGTCAGAACCAACTTGGTTTCTCCATGTCCTGTGACCAACATATGTGATGTCTTCAGCAGTAGGGTCTTATCATCAAGTCTGTCATGGATTGTTCAGCCTTGGGATGAACAAAGAATAAAGATCCAAGGGTATTTGGAAAACTACAGGAGGTGTGCTATGGTTACAGTTTTTTTTTAATTAGGTATTTTCCTCATTTACATTTCCAATGCTATCCCAAAAGTCCCCCATACCCTTCCCCCCAACTCCCCTACCCACCTACTCCTACTTTTTGGCCCTGGCGTTCCCCTGTACTGGGGCATATAAAGTTTGCAAGTTCAATGGGCCTCTCTTTCCAGTGATGGCTGACTAGGCCATCTTTTGATACATATGCAGCTAGAGTCAAGAGCTCTGGGGTACTGGTTAGTTCATAATGTTGTTCCACCTATACGGTTGCAGATCCCTTTAGCTCCTTGGGTATTTTCTCTAGCTCCTCCATTGGGGGCCCTGTGATCCATCCACTAGCTGACTGTGAACATCCACTTATGTGTTTGCTAGGCCCCGGTGTAGTCTCACTAGAGACAGCTATATCAGGGTCCTATCAGCAAAATCTTGCTAGTGTATGCAATGGTGTCAGTGTTTGGAGGCTGATTATGGGATGGATCCCTGGATATGGCAGTTTCTAGATGGTCCATCCTTTTGTCTCAGCTCCAAACTTTGTCTCTGTAACTCCTTCCATGGGTGTTTTGTTCCCAATTCTAAGAAGGGGCAAAGTGTCCACACTTTGGTCTTTGTTATTCTTGAGTTTCATGTGTTTTGCAAATTGTAACTTATATCTTGGGTATTCTAAGTTTCTGGGCTAATATCCACTTATCAGTGAGTACATATCATTTGAGTTCTTTTGTGATTGGGTTACCTCACTCAGGATAATGCCCTCCAGGTCCAACCATTTGCCTAGGAATTTCATAAATTCATTCTTTTTAATAGCTGAGTAGTACTCCATTGTGTAAATGTACCACATTTTTTGTATCCATTCCTCTGTTGAGGGGCATCTGGGTTCTTTCCAGCTTCTGGCTATTATAAAACAAACCATCTAATAATCAGCCTTACCACACAATTGAATATTTGTATATACAAACACATCAAATTAAGACAATTTATTTACTGGAACACAACTTGTCCTTATTACCCCTGGCATGCTCTGAAAGTTTCACATATATTTGTGGGTTTTAGTGATTTATTTATGACAGAGTATGACTTGCCATTTCATAGGGAAAAAAAAAAGAGTGGGTGAGAAGCAGTAGCCAGAGTAGAACCTTGTGGACCCTTCAGGACCTGCCATGTCTGAGTGCCTTTCTTGAAGAGGGTACTGAGTCACATACAGACAGGAAGCCATAGCATCAGTGTATGTGAATGCTCATGTGGAAGGGCAGGCATATCAAAAGTAAGGCTAGATAGGAAGGATAAGGATGCTGTTGGATTCATGTGGCCAACAATGGAGTAGCAGACCAGGGAGGTAGCACCAGCGTGTGAGGAAGCAGCAGGAAGCACAGAATACTCTAATGATCCTGTTCTCCACACAGTATTCTTGTCAAGGTTTTGTTTCAAGAATTTTTAAAAAGTCAGAAAGCTTGTTAGTCACTTTATCCCCCCATGCAGTGTAGTTGATGTCATATACACATGTGAAGAATATATGTGTGTTTAGTATATATGCAGTATATGTGCTACTCATATATAAGCAATTTATATATTTTCGTACACATAGGCAATTTAGCATGGGAATTCAAATTCATTACTTGGCAAGTACATAGGAACCGATTTCTTGGGAACCAAGTCACTACTCCAGACCACCTCCCCAACCCCCCCGCCAACACTTATTAGCTGGGTAATTTAAAACAGCCTCTTAGTCTTTGGGATCAACAGTTTCCCCTTCTGTAATGTGGGTACTCACCTCACAGGATTAAGGATCAGTGCAGAGTGAACAGTAGTAAAATGCTAAGCAGTGTGCCTGCACACACTAAAAGGGGAAGGGGGGCAGGGAGCCTCTTAGAACCTGGGACTTTGAATGGAGCCTCCTCCTGTACCTTGTAACTCTGTGTGGAGAGACACAGCTCGGGAGCTTTGTTCTACAAGGGCTGAGACATGTTTCAGTGATACATGATGTCCCTGGCATATACAAGGTCTTGAGTTTAATCCCTATCACACCCACAAAAGGACCTTAGACTTTGAAGTCCACTCTGTTGGAAGGTTTTATCCTAAGTCTTCTTACAGTTTAGTGTATATGTATTGGTGTTTGTAAGAGAAAGATGCATTTAATTTTTTGAACCATGGGGATATACATGTAATTTATATATTCCCACTATTTTACTATTGTCTCTTCTTCTGATGCTGCATTTACAGTCCTGGTCCTTTAATTATGCTTCCAGGCCATACTTTTCTTCAAATTATTCCATCATGCATCAGTAGCAAGTGCCAGCTACCTCTGGGGCTATTTTTAATTAAATTCTATGGGTTTAATATTTTCAGGTGATTTAAAAACATTCCATCTTGTCTCCCTAAATTTACTTTGGTCCATTTCTTCCTTCTGGTTTATTATGTTTGCAAAGAAGGATGGAAGAGACCAGGAAGGGAACAAGCACACACGAACACATCCAAAGCCTTTGAAATGCTGAGTCTTCCCTAGCCTCTGAGTGGTGCAATCGTGAGTCGCTTTGAGGTTAAGTCATCTGACTGTCTTGTTATGATAGATCAAACCTGAAGGTGTGTGTTTGCTTCCAATTAACACCAGCAGTTGGGATTTGAAAATCAGGTATTTCATTCATTAACCTTCTGAATCACATTCAGAGGGGGAGAATGTTTGAATTTACAAGGTACAAATTATAAATTTATCAAAAGCAATAACATTATCGCAAGGCTCATGTTAAGGGCTGTTAGCATCCTTAGTCTCCTGCCCATCATGGGGAGGCCATGTCCACCCTGAGGACATCTGCTTTAATAAGCAGCAGAGAGAGATTTCCACATGCCTTTGCCCTTGTCATATTCATCGGAACCCTGGAAGAAAACAGGCCAGAGGTGATTCTTTTCATTTGATGGATGAAAAAAAAAAACAAAAAACAAAAAACAAAAAACAAAAAAACCCCTGAATCTCAGAGAGATCAAGGGACTTGCCTAAAGTGGCATTCTTGCAAGTGGTCAAACCAGAACTTGAAAGCAGACTTGTTCCCTCCAGTCCTGCATGCTTTCCCCCTCTCCACATTGCTTTCTTGCTTGTTACAAAGAAGGGCATTGTTAGGCCAAAGGCGGAAAGGGGCAGTTTGGTTTTGAGTGGTGCCTCACTGCCTCCAAGGCTTTGTTTCCCATCCTTTCTTCTTTCTGCAGGAGGTGCCTGTCTATGTCTTTGTCCTCCAGCTCCCGTGCTGCACAGGCTGGTTGGAAGCAGGAAGGAACAGGCAAGGGAGGCAGATATTATGGCACTGTATTCTGGGATGAAAACTTTTCAACTCTGAACCCCAAGTGGGAATGTCAGGGTTGCAGCCCTGTGTCTCTAAAATGTTGGGTCACTTAAACTTATCACTGCTCATTTCATTCCTGTGAACTTGAAAGTAGGATCTGCAATGCCTGCTTATGGAACCTATGGTGACTTCAAGAACAGCATGGCTAAAAGGAAATTGGACAATAACGACTCTTAACTTTATATATCAATTGACAAGAAATTCAGGAGTAGGATTTTCCAAGTTGATTAAAAGAGGTTGGAAGATATTGGAGGTCTGGGTTGGTTTCTTTGCCCTTCCTTGCTTTGCTCTGATGTCTCTGGAGGATAGAAATGACTTTATGGTTCCAAGCACCAAACTGTCTCCTGTCAACAACCAGATAAGAAAACAGGAGTCCAGCATTCTCATCTGCTTGGCTTCCTATTTCCTGGTTAGGGAGGCAGGAGTTTCCTCAAATCCTCTGGAAATATATAAATGCCTTGGCAACTCTGGGTCATGCTTCCATCTTCTAAGGTAGTCACAGTCCAGTAGTCCACAGCCTTGGAAGCAGGCTGTCATGAGCAGTTTAGATACCCATCGGTGAACACCTCACTTTGGTAGGGGTTGAGCCCTCTTTAAAGGAAGTCACAACTTGCCTGTGAAAAACAAATATGGAGAAGGGCAGATAGAACCAAGACTGGTTGGGAGGTACCCAATAGGGCTGCCATGGATTGAACTGCCATTATACTTGTGACAAAAGGAGAGCCAGACACAACTGTCACGGAGAAGACCTCAGGCAGTGCCTAATAACATGGCTATGATGCAAGGGAGATAAGATTCAACTAACATTTTCACTTTGGCTATTTGACTCCTCAAAGCCTGTTGTCTTCCCTTCACATTAAGGATAAGAATTTCTGCTCCAATGGAATATTGAAAAAGGTCAAACATGGAAGAACATCTGGCAAAGAGTTGTGTAAGTTACTGAGTACTACACACATTTAAGTAGCATCTTTGGGATTCTCAGTCCAAGCTGTGGAGGTGCTTCAAGTGGAATTCAACTACTGTGGCACTCCAAAAGACACATTACAAAATCAGATACTTGATAGTATGCCTGGCACCATGATGCCAATATGCAGAATACTAGTTCGTTCAATGTTCTGTACATTTGAAAGTAAATTCCAGCTTTGCCATAGGTCACATTGTGATTAAATATAGTATCCTATGATGTGAAAGAAAAAATAATTGCAGGCATTAAAACTGGGCTTCCAGAAAGATTAATTTCCCTACTGATTTCTTTTTTCTTTATTTTTTTACATTCCAATCACTGCCCCCTCCCAGTGCCCCCTCAAAGAGTTCCTCCTCCTCCTCCCCCTCCCCTTCACATCTGAGACATCCTGAAACATCAAGTCTCTGCCTGGTTCGGCACATCCTCTCCCACTGAGGCCAGACAAAGCAGCCCTGTTGAGGAACAGATTCCATAGGCAACAGCTTTTGGGACAACACCCACTCCAGTTGTTGGGAAACCCACATGAAGACTGAGATGCACATCTTCCCCATATGTGCCAGGGGTCTTGGTCCATTCTGAGTATGCCACTTGGTTGGGGACTAAGTCTCTGAGAGCTCTCAAGGGTCTAAATTAATTGACTTTGTTGGTCTTACTATGGAGTTCTTATCTCCTTCAGGGCTTTCAATTCTTCCCTTAAATCTTCCATAAGAGTCCCCAACCTCCATCCATTGTTTGGCTATGGATATCTGCATCTGTTTCAGTCAGCTGTTGGGTGGAGTCCCTCAAAGGACAGTTATGCTAGTTTCCTGTCTGCAAGTGTAACAGAGTATCATTAATAATGTCAGGGATTGGTGCATTGGCAGTGTTCCTTCTCTTTCTATTTTTTGGAATAGTTTGAGGAGTATTGGTATTAGCTGTTCTTTAAAAGTATGGTAAAATTCTATGCTAAAGCCATCTGACCTTGAGCTTTTTGAAGGGGGGTGGATAGGGATACTTTTAATGGCTATTTCTATTTCTGTATAGATTATAAGACTGTTTTGATAATTTACCTTATCTTGATTTAACTTTGGTAAGTGGTATCTGTCTAGAAAAATCATCCAGATCATTTAGATTTTAGAGATTTGTGGAGTACAGGCTTTTGAAGTAAGACCAAATGATTCTTTTGTTTCCCTCAGTTTCTGTTGTTATGTCTCCCTTTTCATTTCTGATTTTGTCAATTTGGATTCTGCCTCTGTGCCTTTTACTTAGTTTGGCTAAGGGTTTGTCTATCTTGTTGATTTTCTCAAGAAAACAGTTCTTGGTTTTGTTGATTTCTTGTATTGTTTCCTTTGTTTCTAATTGATTGATTTCAACACTGAGTTTAACTATTTTTTGACCTCTACTCCCTTTGGGTGTTCTTGCTTCTTTTGCTCTAGAGCTATCAAGTGTGCTGCTAAGGTCGTAATATGTGATTTCTTTATGTAGGCACTTATTCCTAAGCACTGTGTTCACTGTGTTCTATAAGTTGTGCCTTATATGATGTGCCTTTATTTTTATTGAATTCTAGAAAGTCCTTGACTACTTTATTTCTTCTTTGAACAAGTAATCATTGAGTACAGAATTGTTCAGTTTCTATGAATAAAAGGGCTTTCTTGTTTCTGTTGTTGTTAAAGTCCAGTCTTAATTTATGGAGATCTGATAGGATGCAAAGGATTATTTCAATCTTGTTGTATCTGTTGAGGTTTGCTTTGTGCCTGATTATATGCTCAATTTTGTGGATGGTTCCATGAGGTACTGAGAAGTTATATTCTTTTGTTCTGGGGTGAAAAGTTCCTTAGATATCTGTTAGATCATTTAGTTCATAACATCTGTCAGTTTCATTATTTCTCTGTTTAGTTTCTGTTTTGATGACCTGTCCATTAGTAAGAGTCGGGTGTTGAAGTCCCCCACTATTAACCCTTAGTAAAGTACCTTTTGTGGATGTGGGTGCCCTTGCATTTGGGCCACAAAAATAAAAGTTCAGAATTGAGATGTCATCTTGGTGGATTACTTTTTCTTTGATGAGTATGATGTGTCCTTCCCCATCTCTTTTGATTTTTAATTGAAAGTCTATTTTATTAGATATTAGAATGGCTACTCTAGCTTGTTTCTTGGATCCATTTGCTTGGAAAATCTTTTTCCACCCCTTGACTCTGAGGTAGTGTCAGATCTCTTTGCTGAGGTGTTTCTTGTATGCAACAGAATGATGGTTCCTGTTTACTTAGTCAATCTGATAACCTGTGTCTTCTTATTGGTGAGTTTAGGCCATTGATGTTGAGAGATGCTATTGACTAATGATTGTTAATTCTTGTTATTTTGATGTTGCTGGTAGAAGTGTGTGTGTGTTTTTCTCTTCTTTTGGTTTTGCTTTAAGATGATTAGTTTCTTGTGTTTTCTTGGATGCAGCGACCCTCCTTGTATTGGAGTTTTAACCCCCACTGATTTCTTTACCCAGATTCCTTCTCAAAGCCTAGTCATAGAAATAACTAATGGTGCCTGTTATCTATGTGCTCCTTAACTCTTCATGATCCAAGTTCAAATGAAGAGGACAGGGTTTCTATCATCCCATAGAAAGGGTATCCATCCTGCCCCAGATGCCTGAGATGCATGAAGACTTTTACATTAAAGCTGCTCACAGGTCAGATAAACCAAAGCCTACTTAGATTAGACAATGCAGCCAGCAAGCTTGGCATTGGGCTGGGGGGAGACATGAGACAGATCTCTTCCTTCACCCTCTCCCTCTACACCCCCTCCCTTTCCTCCACCTCCTCCTCCTCCTCTGCTTCCTCTTTCTACTTCTTGTAACTTCTTCTTGACTCAATAATACAATAGTTTGTACTATTTCTACTTCATTTCTTTAATTTTCCACTTGCTCAATGGTCTTTTCAACTTGAACATCATGGAAATGAATAGTGTTTGGCCTCTACCTTGCTTTAACCATCCTTAAAGTCAGTTCTGCCAACACTGGTTTGCTATGGAATTTCATCTGAGAGATTCTCCATTAGAGTCACTGTCTGGAGACAGGAGTGTACAGCAAGGTAGCCTGTGAGTACCCACATCAGTAAGGGTTCAGAGAGAAAACATTATTTAGACCTTGATCCCTTAGGCAGAAAAAAAGAGATGCTGCTGTATAATGAGATGTTAAAATTCACATATTCAGGCTCTTGTGTTTCTCAGAAATAATATCTTACATATTAAGTCATTTCATTTAATCTTCAAATTACTCTGGTGTGATAGGTCATATTATCAATATTTTATAGATTTTTAAAAATTCAAAATTCAGAGGCTATGTGATTTGCCTAGTATCACTCAGTTTAAAGATTAGTATTAGTCACAGGATACACTGTCCTGTACTGCCAATCTTAGCAACATGCACTACTATGTATCCTTTATCAAAGTCACATGAGATCCACTAAATCTCTCCGTTTAGCCATCTCCAGGGCTGACTGACTGGTGATTGATCTAGAGGTAAGACTGTGCAAAGTTACATGGGAAAGGGAGGATCCTTAGAAGGAGGTGTGAAAAGCAAGGCCCATAAATACAATTTACTGTCTATTCTTACAATGTCATCTGAATGTTCTAATTGCCTTGGTAAGAGCTATACCCTGGATCAAAAATTCAAGGTCTTCTCTAGAATAATATATCAAAAGTATAGACTCTAGCATTGTAGCCAGCTGGCCCCTAATCCACACTGCATGGTAATCTATACAACACTGCTTTGGGGAGTATATAGCCTCAAGTGAAGCTGATGGTAGTAGCCAATTTTCAGCCACAGGGAAACCAACAGCATCCATCACTCCCTCCGAGTTCTTGAAACCCACTAAAAAAGCTTCCCCTTGTCCTGCTATTGAAAGTGTATCTAGTCACTGCCTGAACCTCTGCCAAGTGCTCTCTTTTAAAGATGGCATTCCTAGTTGTGTTAGACAGGTGTCAGTATCTTCCCCGAGGTAACATGAACGCCATTTCTCTCACTCTGCACTGCTTGTTGACTCCCTAAGTGTCTCTGAGTCTGCGCTGAACCCGGAACCTTCTCTTTCTATTGTTCTTCTGCAAGAACTGCACAAGAGCAAGGACAAAAATGAAGTGAGGAGCGTCTAAGCACAGCTTCTGCTAAAGGATGCTCTTGTGATCATGGTGTGCCAGTTGCCTTCAGGTTGATAGTAGCTCTGTGATGGCCAAGGAGCAAATCCACTCCACATTTGCATCATAAAATGACCTCTTAACTCTTGCTTTCATGGAGTATAGGATGACTCAGTATTGTGTCTGATTGAATTGGGTACTATATCATAAAGAGAAAAAATAAAATAAGACAATTTGTTTTGTATATAAAAGTAATTTCTACAACTTCAAATTTTACGTAGTGATTCTTTACACGACTGACATCTTTCTATACCCCAAATGCATTCATATTCTCTACTGGAAAGAGTGCACAGTGTGTGTAAGGAGTGAGAAGAACAAGCATCACATTTTGAGATGTGATATCACAGTAGCTTCATGAGGTCATCTCATGGAAGAGTGTCCCCATGCAGTGTTTCATCCACTGCCTCAGTAAGAAGGTAGTGAGGCAGTAATTCAGCACACCTCTGATTTTCTGCGCCTCAGAGCTGAGAGGTGGACTTTTCTCACATCAGAACTTGAAGGCAGAGTCTATTGACATAAGTTCATTGGCGTAATCATATCAGTTAAGTTCACCCTTTGGTTTTCAGGACAGCTTCTTCAGTACTCGGTATCTTGCCTGTATTTAATTCAAGAAAGACAGAGGTCAGGGTGAGGAAGGCTTGCACAAGTCACATCAGTTTGTGTGTGTGTGTGTGTGTGTGTGTGTGTGTGTGTGTGTGTGTGTGTGTGTGTTTAATTGACAAAGCCAAAGAAATTCCAACAAATGTACAAATCTGAATCACCTGACTACCAATGGCAGAAAGGCAGATGTGAAAGCTTCATTGGGCTACCTGGCCTGCCTATAACATGAGCATCAGAGAAGGAGATGGGAGTGGATGCTCAGGCAACCATGTCAGCCTCATCATCCCCCAGCCAAGAACCAAAAGATCAAACACCACACTCACATTTCAAACTTGGATCATTTTAAATTTTCAACTAGACAATAATCTTGACATTAAGGTTGAGAAGACAAACAGAAAAAGAAATGTATTTCATATAATAATTCCCTGAATTTCTCCTTTACATGGTAGCTCCTAACCTTGGCCAGATGCTTTCTAACCACTAGGAAAGGGAGTAAAACGTCACGATCAGACAGGAGTCCATTGTTTCTTCTGTGCTCAGTGTGACCTTCCTAGTGGTTGCAAAGTGCTCTGGCCTCACAAGCACAGGCACCTGCCAGCCTACCCTTTCTGATTTCACATGAGGACCATCTACCAACAAGACACCTCGATGGACTCTTTCATGCTACATGTGTGGTCCTAATAAGCAGAGAAGAGGCCCTCATCTTATCCCTCCCTTTCTTGTAGCTGGACTCCTGTATCGCCACACCACTCTTCATTTCTACTTCTTTATTTCTCTGTTGTATCTAGCCTCTTTCCATTGTGGATTTTCTCAATTCTGATGGGCCACCCCCCCCCCGCAGCCACCCACAATACTCTCTCTAGTGGAGGTTTTTATCATTCGACATCCCTGTGTAAAACCCTAAATGGCTCTGTATTACCTCATATTCCAAACACCTCCCTGAATCAATGTCAGCCTGACTCTTCTGAAAGCAGATAGCAAGACAGAATGAAAAGTGCATGAGATTTGTCAAGGAAGTGCCTCTGAGGGAGCAGGGAAAACAGGACAGATGAAGGTGGGAGAAACCTGAGGTCCTGGTACAAGCCTGACCCAGTGAAATGGGATGAAAGAAAAGAGCCCTACAGAGGAAATACTGAAACCGGCAGTATAGCGGCTCTGGAAAGTCAAGGTCCCTGGGGAGTCAGGGGTTATTGCCCCTTAGAGAAGTTTTGCATGGAACAGGAAGAGCCCTAACTCTGGAGCCCTCATCGACATCAGATATCACCCGGGAGCATCTCTGAGACTAAAAAACCTTAGTGTGAACCCCTAACAACTGCAGGCTGACATCCAGATAAGCCTCCCTGCTGAAGTTCTCAGACGACAAACTGAGCAGTCGCAGAGCCATCAGCTACCACAAAGTCAAACCAAACCTTCTCCCATTTGGTCCTTGTTAATGTTCCCAAAATCATCCCTGACAGCTCCATAACATGGCCCTGGCTCTAGCTATGCAGATGCTCAAACACACCATATTCTCTAGCTGTGACCCTCTGTGCCCAGGTTATGACTGTCTACCATGAACAACCTCTCTCCACCATCCTAGTTATATCCATATTACTCTTCCTGTTGGCCAACTGCTATCAAAGCCTGTTTCCTACCACTGGACTCTGGGGCTTTGGGGGAATTATCTATTACAAAGTTTAAGATTTTAATTTTGATGAGATTTCAATTAAAGGGTAGTAAGCAGCCACATCCTCAAAAAAAGAATACTGTTCTCCACTGCAGCAATTATCCATTGCCAATGCTGTAGCTTTTCCATGCTCCAGTGGCTAGCCTCATATCAATGCTCATATGAGCAGCACCCACTGAGCTTAGTGCATTACCAAAAAGAAAGCTGAAGGACCTGAAGTTGGGAAGAAGCCATGTTTGGAGTCATGAATGATGGAAATAATAATGGGATGTAGATATGATCATATTTCATTATATACATGTGTGAGCTTCTCAGAAATAACAAGAAAATAAAGATAAGTAGATGGAAAAATAGATGAATGAATAAAAAACATTCTCCATTCTCTAATTGCCCAGAGAGCTAGCTCAGCAGTTAAAAGCACATACTGCTCTACAGAGGACTCAAACTCAGTTCCCAGTACCGACCCTCAGGTGGCCCACAATAGCCTGTATCTCCAGTTCCAGAAGTGTCCAATGTACTCTTCTGGCTTCCACACACATGGTTGCTTGTACAAATACATGCCTGTTTATTCATGTGTGCACATGCACATGTACACTATTACAAATAAAAACAAGTCTTAAAAGGGAGTAGCTCTCAGAGTATTAAAAAGCCCAAATTGTCCCAGGAGATGTGGAAAAGTCTGGCTTGCAGTAGGAAAGTCTAGGTCAGACAGATGAGGGTTTCTCGGCCATTTTAGCATTGACGTAGATAGATATTTCTCCAGGCCTGCAAGTGAGCATGTTTCCTAATGTCTAGCCTCAATCTCCCCTAATGCAGTTGTTAAACCCAAGACCTAAATTAAGAATAATACCAGCAATTCTCGGGCAACAACATATCGCACTCATTCTAAAGCAAGAAAGAGATCCATTATCCTTGAAATGCAAGTAAATAGCTGACCAGCATAATTGTATCTGTCTACACAAGTGACAAAATTAAAACTAATGTATGCACCCTGGCAGGACAATTATCTTACTGTAAGTCATCTGGGCTCCTTTTATACTTCCATTGTCAAAGCCAATCATCCTTTGTCTCTACAAATGTCCTCTGCCTTTTTTGAAACCGTTGGAGCTATCAGTAACTAATAATGTGTTTGAAATCTTGTAAATAGGCTTGGTTTCTGTAACATCAGCCATGTCCCTACAGGCACCAACAGCTCAGACAGAAGCTAACAAAGGTTAACTTTTCTCAGAACCAGGGAAACAGGATCCTAACGAACAATTCTGATCATTAGTCTCCCCTCTCGGTAACTGTTACAGTCTGTGTATTACTTCTTCATGTAGGACCTAGCCATGGGCAGTGTGTATTGTATGATTCCAAGAATGAAAGAAGAGTGGAGAAGACCCAGAGTCATGATTTGTATCTACTTACAGATACTGGAGAGGTACTAGGTAAGATCTTCCAGAAGTCAAGTGGAACAGAAAACTAAAGAGAATGTCAGAAATCTGGGGTGATGCTTCACAAATGATATACATAAAACGGCAATAGGAACCACATACAATCAACCTGAAGAGGTGTCTTAGTCCTAGATTGATGTGCTCTGAGTTAGGCTTCCTGATCACCAGGCTTGTCTACATGCTGTAAAAGATGACACTGCACTCCGTCTCACTCCTTCCTGAGCGTCACTGAACATCCAGGTAAACAGGACAAGCTATAGTGACAATGGCAGAAGGTGACATCATCAAAATGGCTTCTTGAGGAATGTTCCAGAAGGTGGTAGAGTCAGTGCAAACTGATTCTGCGGCATTTGAGGGGAATCAGAAGCTGTAGAACTAGATAGCTGTGTCTTGTCAGAGGGTTTGGCTTGAAACCAAAAGTATATACAATTCCCTCCCTGTAAGGTGGCAGTTCTCAAACCATGAGATAATTTGCATATCAGAGATTTGCATTATAATTCACATTAGCAGAATTAAAGTCATGAAGTAGCCACAAACTAATGTTATGGTTGGGAGTCTCCACAAGAGGGACTGTATTAAAGGGTCCCAGAATTAGGAAGGCTAAGAAGCGCTACACTGAAGAGATCTTTATACTGCCTAGATACTGAATACTTGGTTATTTTCAGCAATCACGATAGATTTTTGCTTTCCTTGCCTCTTTCATCTCATATTTCTCCCTCCTCTCTTATCTATCTCCTTTTCTCCCTTTTTCCCTTCCATCCTTTCCCTTGCTTTCAATTTTGCTTCCAAATTCTCTAACTTTGAACATGTTAGAAAGCCAGCTTTTAGGGTATCAGAACATAATTCTGGGGCTGTAGAAATGACTCAGCAGATAAGAGTGCTTGCTGTATAAGCATGAGTACCTGAGTTCAAATCCCCAGTACCACCTAAAGAGATGAATGTGGCTGTGGGTGTCTGCAGCTCCAGCATTATGGGGGATGGGGTTACAGAGACAGGCAGAGCTGGAAGACTTTCTGGCCACAAGCCTAGAACCAAGTCCAATGAAAGACCATGTTTTAAGGGAATAAGGTGTCAATGGATAGAGAAAGACACCAAATGTCCTCCTCTTTACATGCACCCCGACATGTGTGTGCCACACACATATAATATATACTCTCAAAATGTAATAACAATAAATCAGAATATAATTCTAAAGTTGTATAAGTATAGTTAAAGACTTCAAGAAGAGACCTTTATTATCCAGAAGAACCACTAGCTGAGAGATTCTTGTTTGCCTGGTGCTGGGCTGTATGTATGATGGGCAACTAAATAAATGGGAGCTGATCCTTGTTCCATATACGTGAACATGCAGTAGGATTTTGTCTGTGTTGCACATGTACATGTACACAACTGTGTTGTATAGTTAGTGGAAGGGTGGGAGAGAAGAGCTCTCAGCAGTGCTTCCTGAAGGTGACATCTAGGCTACTTTGTTTTAGATGATAGTGAATATAAGCATAAGGTAGTGAGAGTTGTAGACCAACGGTCAATTGAGTGTGAGGTACAGAGGAAACAAGTAAGTAGACTGGCAAATACAGAATCAGTAAACTGAGGCTCCTGGTCATGAAGGACCCTATTCTTCCATTTGTGACTTTAATGAGCTTGAAACATTTGAATACGCCTTTAGGCTATGAGGAAGTATTGAAACTTTCTAACAACAAGAACAGTGTGGGTTACTACCATCGGGAAAAGATCACTCTAGCAGTAACTGGATAGACAAATGGGAGGGAAACTGGGCTGGATGGCAAAAATGGTCTCCACCAAAGACGCATAGCCAAGGACAAGGCAAGGCTGCACGAATTAAGGACTGAGTGTGGGAGTAGCTTGGGGATATTGTGGGACCAATGGAACATAGGTCGAGAAAAAAGAAAAGCCTAGTTGGTGGTTGCTTATTGTAAGGGGAAAATATAAGCTAAAAAGTCTGCAATAACTGAAAGGAAAACATGAATTGTAGCCATGCCACATGTAAAGTCCCAAGAGGAACTGGAGGAGACTCATAGGCAGTTCTTATGGAATGGAAGACTAATAAGGAGGTAGGGATGGGATTTTTATCAGCATATGCATGGCCCTGAAGTCCTGAGCAGGCATGCATCACTATGCAAACTACCATGTTCTCTCCTCTGTTCTCTCCTAGTCAGCTTCCCCCAAGCCCCCTTGTCTCTTGTGATAATCACTAGCATGCAGAGAGCCCAAGGCAGCCCACAAATCACTTTCCTGAGATTTCATTTTTAATCTTGTCCCTTATACAGCTCTCACATGTATCTAGTATCATCCCCATTAACATACCAGGAAGAGGAAATCCAGAGCTCAACAGATTTTTCAGCTCCTGCAGTTTATAGAGAGGTGAGGGCAGCAATGCCACCTTCCTACTTTTAATTCCTTGACAAATTTGGGTTTTGTTATTTTCTGGTTTCCCTCCTCACATTGTATGTTGCAAGAAATTTTTTATCTAGCACGGAGGGTGACCCGTAACAAACACTCAGTTAAAATAGCCAGGTCACTGGCTAATATACTTTTGCATTTAAATGTATATTGTTGAGTGATCTGAGCCATCCAGCTTTGTTCCCTGTGGGTGTAGACTGCACTCTTCACTTTTCAATTGTAGAATTATAGAAACTATGTGTCTTTTTCTGCCTTAGACTGAGTTTCTGGGAGCAGGCCCACCAGGACCTTTTTTTTTTTTTCTTTATTATTTGGGGCTGCAAAGATAATGGTGTTGGTAAAGTGCTTATCTCTTGAACAGGAAGACCTAAATTCTTTCCCTCAGGACTCATATGCAAAAGCTGGACACTGGCACATGCTTGTATTCTTAGAACTGGGGAGCTAGAAACAGGTGACAGGTGAATCTCTGAGGTTGGCTCGCCAACCAGCCTAGCCATCTTGGTGAATAGTCAGCCACTGAGACATCATGTCTCAGACTAATTAATTAATAATTAATTAATAAACAAGTAACTAAGATGGCCTGCATTTGAGGAATAACGCTCAAGGTTGTCTTCTGGTATTTCAGATATTGTGCAGTAATTTCAGACACATATATGGACACATGCACACACAATTAGCAGAATTTATAAGTGGTTTTGGCCACACCTTTCCCTGACCAATCACAGACAGGGATACATTTTAGTCTCTTATAGTATTTATTAGATTATTAGCATATGATGGTAGGTTGTGTACCTTCTCCATAAAACTGTGCAGACCTCAAGACGAGCTGTTGCGGCTTTCTATGTTCCCAGTGCTGAGATATAAACATACAATTACACTGCTGTAAGTTAATTTTCTGTGATGGAGACCTGTGTATAGGAGTTAATCAATACACATTCATTGTGGAGATGTATGGGTGAAGGCAAGACAAATTTTAAATCGACGATGTCAGAGTGGGAACTTTAGACTGGGTTCCTGTTGTTTGCAGATTAGATGGATAAAGCCTAGGGAAGGTAAGTAAAAAGGGGTTTGTGGAGAAAGAGTATCTTGGCCATCGTGGGGGCTGAGGAACACCACAAAATTCATGCCATGCAACAGACCTCATGCAAGAAATTTATTGGGGGAGGGGAAGTGAAAAGTGGCTGGGATGGAGACAGTGATAGGCCAAACCATGTTGGTGGGCTTTATGGTGCTATAGAACATGTGAATATGGAAAATATGTGCTGGTGGAAATATGTCCCATTGGCCTTTAGGGATGACAGTCGGTTAGCTCTGAGTCATTGAAAGTGGGGTGGGGGAGCTCCAAGGAACCTGCTTTCTGAATGTGGTCAGAGGATTTGTGGTGGCTCTTTGTATGCCCTCTAGTAAGACTGAAGGATTCCACTGGTCAAGTTACTGGCTCTAAGACCTTGGAATTCAATTGGGGAACAACTGTTGCGGCCCGCCCGCAGTCCACAACACGAACGGTTCACTGAGAAAGGCAGTTCAGGCTGAAAAGAGAGGAAACTAGACGGGGCGGAAGAAACAATGGAGCCAAGACAAATCCTGATCAAGACTCAATTTTACTAATTCCAGACACTCAGTTAATAAAGGAAGGGGGAGGGAACCCAACTTCCCGCCAAGTAACTCAGGGTCCAGTAGCAGGACGAACACGTGTGTGCCTCCAGGCGGCAAGGGCAGGTTCCAGCAGTAGGTAGGCGTGGCAGGACGAATGAGCCGGTAGCTCCACCCTTGAGCAGGCAGGTTCCAGGCTGGGGGAAGGGAGGCCACATTTCCCCCCATTAGATAACAAAACAAAAATAAAAAAGGGGGTGGCCTGTGGCAGAAAAATTATCTATGTTAAATAGTTTTGCCTGAGTTCTTAGGGCTAAGGAAAAAACCTATTAAAGCAAGCTTTAACGCTTTAATAAAGAGGCATTGGGCCAGAGAGGTGGCTCAGCAATATCATTGTTAGCTGTTCAAACCTAGATATATGGGTTCCATCCATGTAAAAAGCTAGATACGGTAGCATGTTTCTGGAATTCCTGTGCTCCTACAAGGAGATGGTGGCTTGAGGCAGTTACATCACCAGGGGCTCCTGGGCCACCTTGCCTGATCACATATTTTGGTCAGCAGCAGAAACGAGAGACCTAGTCCCAACAAGGTAGGCAGTAGGAACCAGTGTCTGAAAGTAGACCTCTGTGGTCCTCATCCATGTGGTGGTATACATATGCCCATGCTCTTCCATGGGTAACAATGAAGGCTTCAAGTATTCACATCTATATCACCTAGCAGAAAAGATGAAGGCATCTAGTTGATATGCCCCATGGCTTCAGAGTCTAAAAGCTTCTGAAAGATGATAAGACATTCTCTTAGAAAGATAACCCCCTTGAAATCCAAACAACTTTCACAATTACACTTTCAACGCTGCCTCAGAAGCAATGTTCAAATATCAAGAGCAGCTATGGTAGGTGGTTTCCTTTGACAATAGCAGAGACACCGCACCAAGAGCCCAGGCAACACAAATTTGTCACGATGCGTCAGGAGTGCAGGATGGGTCAGCATCACCACTGATTCTCACTTGGTTCTCTTAATGACTCCCATAAATCTTATATGTACCCAGACTCTATACCTAAGGAAACCAGGGACCAGGCTGCCCTTGGTCTCACAATTGCTAGAGGAGAAATAGCAACTTTAATTCTAAATAGTTCTAATTCCAAACCCACACTCTAACTTACTCTAAGAATGCTAGGGTTGGGACTCTGCACTGCTGTATGTGAGACACCCAAGCAGATGTCATCTTCTGTGGGCTAGAAATGCTCTGCAGACATCTCAGACCTTCCATTTTATGAAGGTCCACTGACAAACATTTCAGGTTTCTGGAAAAGGTATTAGACACGTGGGACATAGAAGCATTTGGGAAAGATCTTTAAAGGCCCTGTGTGGGAAAAGACTGGTTGTATATAAATACTCAGCCCTAGGGCAAAGCCTACAGGCTTGGAAATCCCTTCTATATGGGGTACATAGCTTATTTGGTTATATATAAACAAGGGGTCACTTACTAATGGCAAGATTTGAGTGGAAGACAAGTTTATCTGAATTCCACATTTAAAAATGTAGAGTTATATAGAAAATATATTTACACTAAGTAATATTAGGCAACATCACTGACTTCTACTATCTTTTAAAAAGCTAGAAATGACTGTTAGCACTGGCCTTGTGTTGGCAGAAGCTGGATACAGTTGCTCACTAACAAAGAGTGTATGTTCCATATCACTACAGACCACCATCACTTCTGTCTCCTGTTGGAGTCTCTGATACTTCCTGCCTTGCCCTTAGGCATCTGAATTTGAGATCTATGATACAGATCAACAATACATAATAACACTACAAAATTTCCATGTGCTGCTGATGCAATATACTTCAAAAAACATTGTATGTTCTTACAAAATATATGCAAAGTAGAAACCCGAGGTTTGCTTTGGGGTTTAATAACAGTAGTACAAGGGGTCCCGGGACTGTAGTTCAGTTGGTGGGGTGGTTGCTTAATGTCTGTGATGCCCTAGGTTACATTTCAAACACTTTATGAAATTGTTCATGGTGGCACATGTGTATCGTCCCAGATTTGGGAGTTGGAGACTGGAGAACAGGAGTTCAAGGTCTTTCTCTGATACTTCCCCAGTTCAAGACCAGCCTAGTCTATGTGAGACCTTGACTCAAAAAATGTTTTAAGTGGTACACACTTAGCCTAACTAATTTAGAATGTCATCAACTATCCCAAGATTCACATATAGTTAAGGCAGCCATTCGCTTGCGTGCCAGCCACCTCTTTCACCATCCACCCTGCTCCAGCCTCTGACCTCATTTGCTGTTACGGTAGTATAATCTGTCTTACAACAGGACATAAATTCACTACATAAGTAATTTCTCCTCAAGGCTATTTTCCCATGAACCATGTGGAAGTAAATTGCTTATTTTTATTTCTTCCCCAATGTAGAGCAGAGGTCACCATGCCTTGTGCAATTTTACTTCCTTAAAGGCAAACACAATTGCTTTTCCCATGTATCCTTTAATGTCACCTTTGCCTGCCATTCCCATCTAGTTTAAGAGGTCCAGCCATTTATCTGAGACCATTAGGGGAGCCCACTGTGGTGATACATCGATTTTCTCAGGTGACACTAGAGTCGGGTGTGAGCCACTTTCAGAGGTAAGAAGGCATGAAAAGCTATTAAGTCCCATGGAGAAAGGAGATGTATTTCAGGAAGATGGGAGCAGAGTCTTCTTGCAGCAAAGGTGGCTCTTGGACTCGAGCTGGACACGTGCTTCTCTTTTACTCTTTTTTATTGAACATTTGCTAAAATGAAAAAGAAAGGAAATGTTTGCTCTGCGCCCAGACAAGCTAGCTCTGGCATTGAGTTAGCTCAATGTGCACCAAGCCTTTCATGTGCACTAAGATACTCATCTGAAGCTGGATGAGATGGCTCAGTGGGTAAAGTGCTGACTGCACAAGCATGAGGACCTGAGTTTGTGTCTCCAGACTCACCCTAGGCGTGGCTTTACACATCTGTAATCTCAGTGTTGGGGAGAGAAAAGTGGCCAGGCATACTTGCTGAGACAGCTGAGGGCAAGGTTCAGTGTGAAACTCTGTCACAAAGGCTGAAGAGTTTGATGAAGACACCTGATGTTGACCTCTGATCTCAGCCCCCCACCCCAACGCACAAAACACATGCATACGTACCTACATGCACACATGTACTCATCATACAAGCCACATATGTACATGTACAAATATACATATACATATACATATACATATACATATACATATACATATACATATACATATACATATACATGTATACACACACAAACAGAGTACATACATACATACCTACACACATTCATCAGAGGTAAGAAAAGTATTTGCACATGCCCCAGATTCAATCATTCTATTGCAGTGTCTATTTGTGCTCTGAGCCAACACAAAGCTGACCTCCCCATACAAGTTATTAGCAGGTACTAGCAGAATGAGAATCCCTCACTTTTCCTGTTCTAGGAGAGCTAAGATATTCATTCCCCTTAAGGACTGCCCTATTCCCGAGTCATCCCAATGAGCATGCAGAAGACTTCACATGGGTCCACATTATAAACGCCCTTGATAAAACCACTGCCATCACATTGGAGTTCAAAAGAGGAACACATTCACTCACACTGGGGCTCACTCTGACGCATCATAGCTCTATTGCCTTAGAGCCACAGATCCTTGCCCGCTCTCTGTTGGTGAATATCCATGTTCTATGAGACAATATTTGACAGAGAAGTGATTTTCACAGTCATGGAACCTGTAGAAGGCAAAATTTAAGTTCCAATAGGCATACTGAGTCTCATTCAGAAATCATCTTGCTAAGGCAGGTTCACCTGTTACCTTCCATTCATTAATCATTGTAAATATGTAGAATCCTGTAAGTGCAAAGGATTTTCAGTCATGAGCTCTGGTTACTTATGGGCCATAGGG
Source organism: Mus caroli (assembly GCF_978045245.1). NCBI lineage: Eukaryota > Metazoa > Chordata > Mammalia > Rodentia > Muridae > Mus > Mus caroli. The sequence goes on along the minus strand of NW_028227263.1, from coordinate 50,629,853 downwards.
TGGAGGCAAGTTGGAATGTGTAGGTCATTTCCAAGCTCTGTGATCAAACATGGTTGAATATGTTGAACTTTTTCCTTGGCTGCTTGTCCCATGCCCTGTTGTGTTTCTTCTCATTTTTCCATTTCCCTCCATCCCTTCACTGATTTTTGGTGGAGTTTCTATCCTCTTTATGTGATTTCCTGACATATCAATATCAGCATTGCCATCATCTCTGACTACATTGGAGATGCAAGTACATAAGGCTCTACATAGGAGCAAGGAATGCGACTTCTGGGGCAAAGGCTTGTGGTTTGTGGTTTGACAAATACTCTAGACAATTCAGATACACACTAATACAGAAGGACTCACTACCCCCAAAGCCTTGTTTCCGAGCAAATGTGAGTAACAGTGCGTGCTTCACAATTTCATTGATCAATAAATAAAATGATATAGAGGAAGTATATTAAAGTACTTAGCCCATAAAAGATGCTAAAAATGGTAGATTTTAGTAGCAGGCAGAAGAGATAGTAATAAATGGGAGTATTAAAAGAATAGCCCACAAAGCTACCGAAACTCCCTGTATACTGCACATATAAGAAAATATCTCACATTTCTAAATTCTCCAGACCTGCCTTATATGTCTATTGCTCAAAGGCCCTGATGCCAGATAAAAGTTAGAGTTTCTCTCCCAAGGTTCTTCCTTCTTTTCCTTCTTATCCCTACATGGGTGTCAGCTTTCATTGGCTTGGTCAAGACCCACAACATCCTTATGGTTACTTTAGCTTTTAAAAGTGTAATGATTAAGCAAGCAAAACCTGGCTAGACATAAACACAATTACCATAACCAGCTTCATATACTACATCAGAGATAAAAATTCATATGTACCAGGTCAGGCAGTCCTTGGCAGCTTCAAAGGAAAGAAAGGGAAAGACCATGAAACAAACAAACCAACCTGTTAAGGTGGGAACCAGGATGGAGAGAGAATGAGTTTGGGAAAAGTTGAGAGGACACACAACTAGATATTAAAGTATATATATATTAAATAGTCTGAGTTCCTTCATGTCACTCATCTATACATTTCATGTCCACGTGGTCTTCAAGTGCCTGGCGGTTTTCAAATGGTTTAAATAATCTACTATTATCGGGCTTTCACAAGAGTCCAGAGAAGAAGAAAATGTTATACTTCCTTATTGAATAGAGAGCAAAGCATTGTCATATAATGTAACCACAGCTGTGCAGCCAATAACAAGACCAGAACTCAGATGCATATATTCTTTTCTGTGAGGAATTTCTTCTGCACTCAGCTCCTGGACCATCCAAATTTTAGTCTGATTATATCCTTTAGCATCAAAGTTAAAATCCCACCTCCTTAATCCCCCAATGCCTCTGTAAAAGACCAAGTCCTTCCTATGAATATGTGGAAGTTCCCTTTGTCCTGTGCACTAGTTCTTTCATCATTGCAGACAAGGTATGCGGACTGCTGTTTGATTTAGTGAGGCTCAGCAGAACTGACATAGTATAAGGCATTCATATTGCACATATAATAGGCAAATAATTGCATCACATTGTGTGTAACTGTAGTGATAGTATGTGCCATAAGAGCAATTGGCAAGGAGGCAAAATCGAGTCTTACTTTGAGTTGGGAGGCTGGGAGCTCTCACTGGAGAAAGGACATTCTGGATTAGATTTGAGGAACAATTTGAAACCAAAGGTGCACTAGAGAAACCTAAAGAAATTTAGTGAGGATACCGACCAAGGTTCCTTGGAAGATGGAAACAAACACAACATAAATATGTATGTTTATGTATGATTACAAGAAGGGACATTAGGTTGACTTTCACAGTCAGAGGCTAGATAGACCCATAGTGTTCCTCTGCACTCTGAAGAGCTGGAGAATGCAATAGGCTCAGCCCAAAAAGCTGGAAGCCTCCAGTCAAGGCTGTAGCCACAGTCAAGCTGCAGGCCTGACAGTCCCCTGGAATGTCACCAGTGTGACTCATTGTTGAAATACTAAAGAAACTGGAATCCATGGGTAAAGTCATAAGCAAGAGATGTCTGTGCTCAAAACAATCAAGCTTTCACGTATGAGCAGGTTTCCCCCTTCTGCTTTTCTCTATTTAGGACCCCAGACTTCTAGATCACGCTACCCATATTCAGGACTTTGTCTCCAAAAAAGCACTCTGATAGTAAAATCTAGTTGTATGCTCTACTAACTTGCAATCCAGTTATCAGTCAAGATTAGACATCACAGTGGGACTGGAGAGTAATGAGTAAGGGAAGTCTATAAGCCAGAAACTCAGAGGGTTCATTAAATCATGCAGTGGGGAGCTACCGAAGATGTAGCAGAAAAAGATCTGTGCTTTAACAAAGTCCCGCTGCCTAGAGTGTAGAGAATATGTCAGAGGAAGCAAGAAGGACACTGAGGATACCAGCTGAGAGGTGATTGAGGAAGTACAAGCAAGAAGCTAAAATTGGAGGCAAAATAGGAGGGAATTAGATGATATTAAAGCACGCTTTGGGGTTGAATATAGAGCTGTTGACAATGGCCTTCATACAGGACTGAAGGGAAATAATCACTGTATCATGCATTCTGTGAGCTAGTGCAGAGATGTATGGGGTGCCTTGTGTTGAAAACATGAGAGAAAAGACATTTTGCGGGTTCCTTCCCAACCCTGCCATCTCTCATTTCAGTTGTTTAAGGATTTTTTTTCTATCTTCTAGCATCCTAAAGGGCAGAATCGAGACAGGTTGTATATATCACTTCTCTGTCCACCTAAATGTCTCTATTAGTCCAGCGACCAGAGTAAGAGCTCAAGCCATATGTATCATTTGATTGGTTCAATAAATGAGTCCAAGTACTGTTCAGCCTGAGGCCTGGAAAGTGGTAAATGCTTAGTAAATGTTAACTACTATTATCCCACAATTACAAAATGTCTTTTGCAAACTGACCTTGTGTCTCTCCCCAACACTCCCATAAAGATTAAACGCAAGACTGTCCATTGTATAGCCAAATCCCTGGGACCTGACACATTTACAGTCTAACAAAACACTGAAACTCCTAATTAAAAAATAATAAGCCCGCCTATTATGGTGACACAAGCGTGACGGGGCAGTTGCATGTGCCACAGCTGTTACCCGGCTTGCTGGGCTTTCCCTTAGAGCTTTCAATTAAAAGCAACAGTGAGCTCACTCCTCATGCCATATGCAGAATCTGAAAGCCTTTTCTTCTTCCTTTGTAAAGTGTTCAGTGAAAGAGAGGGCAAAGAAGAGTATGAGAGGCACTTGCACCAGACATCCAGAAGTGTTTTAATTCCACCCCCTGTCCACCTTGGCCTCTGACCCACTCTATGACCTTGAACAATGAAAAAGGACATTCTTGTGCTTTAGCATAGTTTTGTTTTGAAGAGAAAAAGGTTGCTGTCAACCTGCTTGATAGCAAGGAGGCCTACAGTAGTTAACAGATTCCCCAAACACTTCTAAAAAAACATTGCTGAATATCATTGTCATGTTCATGCTAATAATGAAGTAAAGTAAATGCCATGGTAAGTTAATAAACTTAATTGTACCACCTTACCGATCACTTTCAAGTTTTCTAATAGAGGCCATTCTTCTCTTAACAATGCAAGCAAAAAACTCTCTAAATGCCCGGTAACAGTTACTCCAGAAAGAAGGCTAGTAGTATACTATGGGAAGCCCTGTGAATGGAGTGAGTCACTGAAGCATTTGTGCAGTCTGACTATAGAGATCCCTCTGTAGCTTACCCAGTGGCTAAATGTGCACTTGCAGCTGTTTGAGGATACATCATAGGACTGTGCACCATCTATCTGTGACTTTAACAAACATCATAAGAAATGTTATTTACTTGTTTCCCCAACTCTGTTGCTGTGTCTCTGCAGTGTGACCTCTGTAAGGTCATAGAAGTATCTGATTTCCTCAGTGACACATCTCTAGCACTGATTAAAGGACTCACTCCATAGTGAGCCTGTACTGCAATGCTGTTGAATGAAAGGTAGAGAAAGACAGATGTGAATGAAAAATCTCAGACCCACATGTACTGGTCTTGTAGCTTTAACCAAAATACTGCTTTGGCTTGGTAGGTAAAAGATTTTGAGGATCAGATTAGGGAATATGTGTGAAAAGCTTAGCTTCTTGAAAACCATGGGATAAACCAGCTGTACATTTAGGCTACCATTTGTTCACTCTTTGTTTTGTTTTGTTGGTTTTTCGAGACAGGGTTTCTCTGTGTGGCTCTGGCTGTTCCGGAACTCACTTTGTAGATCAGGCTGACCTCGAACTCAGAAATCTGCCTGCCTCAGCCTCCTGAGTGCTGGGACTAAAGGCATGCGCCACCACGCCTGACTTTGTTCACTCTTTGAGCTCAGTCAAACACTGGCAGATTGACAGAGAGATACACTATACCTTTTACCCTCATGGACACTATATGACATTTGAAGACACAGACAAAGATAAAGTAACTTAATTAGAACTTCCAATTGGTCAGAGAAAAGACTCCCCAGATTCTATAGCTTGGAAGGCACACTCTGGTTCTTCTCTGTGAGTTTTCCCTCAAAGTCAGAGAGATATACGTAACAACATTGAACTTCTAGTCCATATTCTGTGTATCCAGAATCCAAAACTTACTGGCCCTCATAGTCCAGTACTTCTTCCAGGGCATCTTTAGTTATATATTTCCAACCACATGTCAAGACTTTCAGGTAACACATGAAATGTGGTCAAGGGCAAAGTTTTTCGTGGAAGAAAGAAGACTTATCCACAAAACTTGAATCTATACATTAGCAGGCACAGGCAAGGGCACCTTGAGAAGATTCTGGAAGACAGTAACTCATGAGTTCCAAACCTGACACACTGTTAGGATTTAGTGGCAGAGGAACCAAAGATTTGCATCCAACTCTTGTCAAGTCCAGCTCAACATAGTGGAAATGTTCAATAACTTTCAAGAAGGGAGATCATCTGAGAGCTGTGATAAATTTAGACTCACGGAGATGAAAAAAATGGACAATTCAAGCCTGTAATCCAGCAAAATATATGAATCAGAATTTATAAAGTGTGCAAAGAAGGGAAAAAAAAGTCCACCTAGTCAATAAGTTGGTTGTGCAGAGAAACGCACTTTCCACACTGCCCTCGATGTGAGGGAAAATCACATTGGAGTGAAGTTATATCTGTCTCCCAGTGCTGATGCCACAAATGACCACAGTGATTTATGCAGTGATTTAGCACAATACAATCCTTCCACAGTTCTGGAGGGCAGGTACAAAATGAATCTTACACAACTAGAATCACAATGTCAACACAGTTGATTCTTCATAGGGTTCCAAGGAAAAATGTAAACCTTGCCTCTTTCAGGAGCTTCTAGAGACTTCCAGAATTTTCTAGGTTGTAGCAACATCATCACAGTCCTCACTTGCTCCATCACAAATCAGTATTTGTTCCTCTACCCTCCTCTAATCATGCTGTATTTGGTCCGCCTGACATGGCCTCTCTCTGGATAATATGCACAAAAATCTCTTTGTTAGGTAATGCATTCGGTTTCTATACATAAGGATATGAGTATATTGACCATTATTCAGATTATCACATTGTCTCATCTTCAAACACTAAACCAGGAAATCTGCATTTTTTTTAAGAGAGAAGCTTCAATCTCTCGTTTACAAGTGTAGTCTTGGGGATGAAAAGTGTGCCAATAACTATGGATTCCAGTCATTGTGGGGAGAGGAACATTGACTCTGAGAGCACAGTGAATATTCACAAAGTCTGAACTCAACTTCACAGAAGGGAATCACGACTTAGTGTTATAAGATATTCCAGTTTTGAAAGTAAAGTTGGAAATGTGAATCGCTATAAGCAGCCTCCCAATATTTGAATGTTGATTACATGTTTCTTTTTTGAAATTTGTAAGAAAAACCACCTTTCAAAAAGGAAATTCTTTTTAATGGATTTTGTTCATTCAACACAAGCTTAAAAGATCTAATGTGACCAGGGAAAAAAGACCCATCAAGTTTTCAAGTAGGAAAAAAAAAAGGCTCTACACTTTCATAAGTTCGTGGCAAAGTACCATGGATCTGGACTGAGAACTCAGGGTAAAAAGACCATTCTAATACTCCAGGTACAGAAAGCTGAGCATTCAAACTGTGCCAGTCGCCACTGAGATTGAGATGAGACAAGGGGCACGAGGCACGGGAAGGATTAACAGGGTACAATTGGCATGGTTGAAGAGCTGACTGGGCAGAAAGCAAAAGAAAGACATGAGCTGAAAATAACATCAGGGCTTGCAGCCCAGAAGAGGGGATAACTTGATTTCCCTTTCATTCTCTCTCGGGCAGCACTGGGATGCTTTTCAAGGAGAGCATTTGTATAAGAGCAGAAATATGGTCTGTACAGGAAACTGAATCCTGTTTTGGCCCAAGTACCCTTTACTATCTTGGGGTTCTTGAAGCACAAGGAAGTATGTGATAAGGCATTATAGGACAAAACAGTCCTTTTATGTCATCAGGAGCTTTGACCTCCCAGTCTACATGGCAGAGTTTAGAGAGTCAGGTCAGATCACACTGATTGCTTGCTGTTCTTATACTGTCGATTGAAGGTCAATAGTCTTGAATCTAAGCAAACAAATAGCCCAGTCTATCACTGTGCAGTGTGCAAATATAAATGATAGACAGATAGATAAATAGATAGATAGATAGATAGATAGATAGATAGATAGATATGATGGAGATAGATGGATAGAGGTAGGTAGATATAGATACATAGATGATAGAGCTAGGTAAATAGAAGATGATAGCTAGATATAGATGATAGATAGGTAGATAGATAGATGAATATGATGATAGATAGATGGATGGCTATGGTGAAGATAGATAGATGATCAATGCAGAGAGACAGAGAACCAAAAGGCCATATTATCAGTACCAAAGAGAAAGGAGCAAGTCAGGGATGCTTGGTACAGTCCAGGAACTTTGTGTCTCATTTCTGGCTTATGGCTGATTCTGTCATATGCCTTAGGGAAGGTAACATGAAAGAGATTGGGAGGAAAAGAATGCATCGCACACATGTAACCATCACCACCACTTTTAATTTGAAAGTGCTTTCTTATTTATATCACTTGTGTTTAGTGGATAAAATTCTTTTTGAAGAATTTATTTTTAAAAGCAGATTTACTTATCAATTTAAAAAAATCTCAAACCATGGAATTGATATTCAAACATTGGAATACTACTTACAAGGATAAATATTTCCAATTTTACTTTAAATACTAGAATATTTACTTACTAAACAGCAAGTAACGAAGCATAATATTCAAAGTACTCCCACAGATTAAAGAAAAGCATATAGGGTAGAGACAGCAGAGAAGCCTTCAAGTGCTCCCCAGATGCCAGAATTTACCTGTCAAACACTAATAACAGAGTGAGGTTCTAGCCTTCAGGTTAACATTACAGGTGAGATTTCATCAGGATTTTATAGCATCCACTAGTAAAGTGAAAGTCAGCATTCAATCAGGATTTCTTCCAAGATGGGCCCAGTACAGTGTGCAATTCAAACTGGATCTTGAAGGATGTATTGAAATCCTCTATGGTGTGTATAGCACATGAGATGCAAAGAAAATGGAAAGAAAATGGGATGTCTGTAGGACAGAGCTCATGACCAGAGTTAGAGCAGAGCTGAGACTGTGGAGGTGGACTGGAGGCTGTTAGTGCTGGATATATACAGCTTACAGCTGCTGTAGATGAGTCACCTGGCCATGTTTTGTTTAATTTGTTCTTTGTCAGTTCCATACATGTGGATTGTATGATTTGTGTGTGATTCTCATCCCCACAGTCTCCGAGACTCCTATGTCTACCTTTTCTCTTTCCTGACAACTTTTTCACACATTCATGTCTTTTTGTTTTGTTTGTGTCTCTTTGGGTTTCACCAGAGCTCTCTTGATGGCTGTGGAGCTTGAACTGGCCACGGGAGTCTGGCAGGTTAATCCATGAATACTCAGTTGAAGACAATGACGACCCCCTCAGAGACTATCAGTAGTCAAGAGTTCACCAGTGCAGAACATTCCCATCATCCCCTCCCACAACCATGACCCTGTTGAGAGGGCCTGTGTCCTATAAGACCAGTATTCGTAACTGCTTGAGGTCCTGAGCACATTGGTTCGATGCCTTTCTCCCTCCTTTAGCTCTTCCTGAGCCTTTGGGGAGATGTGGCTGTAAATTGCTTGCTTAGGATTGAGCTTTCAGTTGTCACTATCAGCATCACAAGCAGCCATGGGTCTCTGAATTCACATGGCCTAGTTTTTAGATAAACATACAGATAACTTTCAGAAATGAGGGGTGGGGTGGATACTTACTTACAGCTTTCCAACCAACATGATTTTTAGGTAAATGCCCTTCGTGCTGGTGCACCTAGAGTTTCTAAATGAGATATTGTTTTGATAGTCAAATTGGCAATCAGTCTCTAAAGGATACCCTGACTTGGCTCAGGAAGAACCCATATCCCCTAAAAACACAGGTCACAACTTTTCTCGAGGCTGCCTTCATGAGCTAAGGTGAAGAGTCTTCTATTGCCCCAGAGAGATGATTCACCGTTCCCATCTGTATGAGACTCTGGGGTTGGACTCTAAAGGGTCATAGAGAATAGATGCTACACAGGCTTGGAACTTCTATGTCGAAGTCTTTAGAATTTGGCACATTGTTTGAAGCTTTATCCCCTAGAGCATCATCACAAACATCACAAAGCTCTTGAGCCCTCTCTCAGAGAAACAACAATGAACATCACAATGAGCAGGGACCCCCAGGGCCTGTGCTTTCAAAGCAAATGCCCTTGAAATGTATATTTATGTCCTGGTTTTGTTTTGCTTCTTCAGAACGGAAAGGCTGAATGTGCTGTGTAACCAAGTAACAAAATCAGAGATATAAAAGCAACAAGGAAGAAAAGGAGGGTAGGTGAGAACTGGCATGCGGAGAGAAGAAATTAAGGTGAACCAGGAGTGATGTTTACATAACACTTGGAGTTTCAGAAACTGTTTTCCTCGGTACCATTTTACTTGGTCTTCACATACTTACAACATAGAAGTTCTGGAGTTTGCAGCCAAAGTAACTGAGATCCACACAAGAATGAGCTCTTGCCTCAGACTTCATAGCTATTAAGTGACAGACCCAGGATTTAAGGCCAGGCCGTTCCTCATTTACATATTATATGTCAAGGCCTTTGATTCCCCGTTTAATACAACACTCTGAAATCATCTATGTTCACCAAGAGCTCCCAGACAGCTGAGAGACTGGAGTGGAAAGCAGGCTGATTTTATATAATAAGCACACATCCTTGTCATGCCTGGCAAATAGCAGTACTCAACAAATGCAGACTGAACAACTGAATGCAACAACAGATGAAGAATGCATAGAAACATGGGATTCTCTAGAATACTTGATGGAGCGTGCCTTCCACAATCCTCTTCATTCTATAGCTCTAGCTGAACATCTCAGTACCTTTCACCCTTTGTCTCACAGTGTGATTCGGATTACAACTCTGTACACAAGGAGTTGGCAAGCGCTAGAAGAGCCACCACCCCTGTCTCCCTCTGTCTCTCATATCCTGCACTTTTAAGCAGTTCACCTGTACTAGCAATACCACTATGAGTCAACTTTCCTAAGCCTACAACCTTATCAAGTTGAAACCAGGATGACAAACTGTCCCTCGACTACTTGGCTATTTAGCTTCACTATCTGCTGGACACACATACTAAGACCCTAAAGAGTGACTGCGGGTTGCCATGGATGGCTTGTTACAGTGCAGGAATGAACAATGCAGGCAGGGATCCCAAATCTGTGTCCTCTGTCTGCTCACCCTTGAACGAGTTACTTAGAATTTTTTTTATCTCGGTTTTATCATCTATAAAATGCAAATGTGATAGTTCCTACAGTCTCACTGCTGGAGTGTTGAGAGGCACAGATGAGGCCACACACACAAAGCTCTTTGCTTCAGTGCCCGGAATACAGCAAGACTTAAGTAAATGTGGGCTTAATGGCTTTTTTCTCGGGTGCCTTACTTTTGCAGCCAACGCTACAAGGCCGCGTGAGCAGGGTATGCTTCCTGGCTTTGCTAGAAACAGCATCACCTTTTACCCTTTCTTTATTTCCTTTTTTTTCTTTTTTCTCTCGTCCCCTGCCATTCTTTCCTCTATAAATTCTACAAGCTATGGTACCCCAAAATTAGATTTAAATATTTTCATGTCTACCAGCCCAAGCTGATACTTTCAAGTTTATGATATAGTGGTGCCTCCAATATGCCCTGACAATTAAATAAAGAATGATCTTTCTTGATTCTAAACTTAAACTTGCTCTTCTTTTAAAGTATGGATATGAGAAATATAATCACCTCCTGCCCCCTCTCTCCACTTCCCTGTCTGTCTTCTTCTGTTTCTTTGACTCCTATCCTCTAAGCAATATTCTCTAGGCCTGGCTTATTTCCAAATTTGTATCTCACCAAACAATTGGTGACGAACATATATCAGGAATTAATGATAAAGTATTCATAGCTCTCATAGTCTACTGAGAAATATGCAAATACTTTTGCTGGGGGTGGAGCATCAATTTATTCCACAGTCTGTTTTATTTTTACATTAATATAATTTTGTGGGAAATGGCAACCTTTACAGTTCAGATGCAAAAACATAGTTTAGATCATCGGATTCATAGGCAGAATGGGCGTGGGTTTAAATTTACATCCTCAAAGAAAGGAAAATAATATTTTGATGGAAAACAGCACTCTAATTCTTAGATTTCTTATCTATCTATTATCTCAGGAACCAAAGGAGCTCACATATGTACAAATTGCAGGACTACTACAAAGGACCTGGTTACATAGTTACTATCACAAATGTATAAATATAAACTTGAAAGAAAGAGTGCATTAAAAGATTACAATAGACATATATAGCAAATGCTATTCTCAAGAATAATTTCAAATACAAAGAATAGAAGTTCTCTTGAGTGATAGGAGTTGGGCAAGAATATCTTCTATAGAAACTTGGCAATTGAGGTAGGTGGATAAGATGCTAGGAGACTCAGGTGTCCAGGCAAACACTTAGGAGACTCAGGTGTCCAGGCAAACACCTGGGGGGGGGGACAAAATACTGTACTGCACTCATCAGCTCTCTATTGAATTCTTAGGGGACAGAAGTGAGTCACTAGAGACCCTATTTTCCATTTTAGCAAAGGATAGAGCCACTCTGGGGTTAACTCAGAGGACTACAGAGAACTAGGCTCCTGGCCCCTCAAAAGATGCTTTGTACTATACCCGAATGTCAAGAGTGCAACCAATAACACATAGACTCTAGTAATTCAAGATAGAACTGGATGGTGAACAGAGTGACAGTTTGAGGCATTAGTTTGGAGGGTTTTTTGTTTTTGTTTTTGTTTTTTTTGAGACAGGGTTTCTCTGTGTAGCTCTGGCTATCCTGGAACTCACTTTGTAGACCAGGCTTGGCCTCGAACTCAGAAATCTGCCTGCCTCTGCCTCCCGAGTGCTAGGATTAAAGGCGTGCGCCACCACGCCCGGGTTTAGTTTGGAGTTTGTTATTTTTGAGGCAGAGTCATATAGCCTGGATTATCTGCAATTTCCAATGTAGCCAAGGCTAGCCTTGAATTCTTGAGCCTCATTCTGCCACTTTCTCAGAACACTGAGACTGTAGACATGTGCCACCATGCCCAGATAGATTGGGACTGTTTAAAGCAGTTTTATTGAAATATAATCAAATACAACAGACTGCATGTTTAAAGTATACAGTCTGCTCTACTTTAACATCAAAAAGTGTACCCAGGAAGTCATCACTACAATGAACATAGCTTATATATTTGTTACTCCTTTAGTTTTTGTGTCTCCATTCAGTGGCCCCCATGTTCCTCTGCCTATCCTGCCCGTGCTGTAAGGAATCATAGATGTCTAGTCCCCATGGATTAGTAAATGAAATCCTTCTGTTTGTTCTTTTGTCTTTCACTCCATTTAGTTATTTTGAAATTTCTCTATATTGGTGTATATACGTAACAAATAGCAGAAAGGGAATTACTTTCCCTTCTCTGAAGGCAGAGAAGTGCAACAGGGGCTGGGGATAAGAGAAGGACATAGGATAGAGGAGAGATGAATAGGAATAATCTACAAATAAACTTGGTGAAAAATACCTAAGGAAATCTGCTACATGGTATCCTAATTTAAAAAAGAAAATTAAAACCAAATCCAAGATGTTTTAACTTTAATTTTTTTTCTTTTACCTGTGAGCAGTATCCTATTGTGTGGATATACCACCATACGTTTATTGAGTTCCTTGTTGATGGAAATTTTGGTTAACTTTTTTTTGTTTGTTTGAGGCTGGTTCATATAAAAACATTGTAAACATTTTTGTAAATTTTTTTGTATGAATATAGACTGTCATCTTTCTTGGGCAAATACCTTGGAGGAAAACATCTGGAGTCAAATGGTTTAACCTTAGGGGGACTGCCAACCTATTTTCTAAAATGTTGGTAGCATATGACAGTTTCATTAGCAGGCTAAGAAAGTTATCATTAACATTGAATAGGCTCAGTCGCTTACACTTTAGACCTTACTACATATGCAATACCATCTTGTGGTTTTGATTCCCACTGCTGATGAGTCATGACACAGAATACCTTTTCTCTACCCACTTGTCATCTCTATATTTCACATGTCAAATATTGTGTTGGGATCATTTGCCATTCATCTATTTGACTTATTATCCTTTCCTGAGTTTTAAGGGTTTTTAAAATATGCACTCTGGTTATACCATTTGCCAAATATGTACTTACACATATTTTTCCCAGTTTTGCCTTTTCCTTTTGTTATTTTAGGAATCCATCAAGGAGCAGAATTTTTGGTGCTAATGAGATTAGAATTCACATTTCTCTGTTCATCAATGGTGGTTTTATCTACCAGGGAGCTCTCTCTGCCTGATCAGAACCATTCGCTCCTACATGTCTCTCTATAAGGTTGTTTTATATCTCACATTTATGTCTGGAACCCATGATGAGTTATTTTGATCTGATGTCAGGAATGAGAATAACCCAGCACTGCTTCTTGAAGAACCTCTCCTGTTTCCACTCTTTCATTTGTACCTTCATCTGCAATCAGTTTGCCAGATGTGCACAGAATGAGTTCTAACTCTTCCATTCCACTGTATACATGTTAACACTAAGCAATATCCAGGTGTACTTGCTGTTCTGTCATTTGTAACTTAGTAATTAGTCCTAAAATGAATGCTTATGATCCTCTTCTATTACCTTTCAATGGAATTCTGGCTATTACAGGTATCTCATTCCAATATAAAATTTACAATGATTGCATCAATTTCTACCAAAAAGCTTACTGTGGTAAGCTTTGTATTTGTATTTAATATTTGTATTGGCATTGTTTGTATATCAATTAGATAATATTTACTTAGAAACAATTGATTCACCCATCCATAAATATGGTATACCTTTCAGTTTGTTTAGCTGTTTAACATTACACCCTTTCTGTTCTTTATACTTTTGGGAAATTTCTCTCTATTTATCCTTAATTCTAATACTTTGATGTTACCATAGTTATACATTTAAATTTGTGACTCATATTGTTAATTATTAATATATAAATATAATTGATTTTCATAAATACATGTAATTTATGTATTTTATTAAGTTACCAATATTTAAATACAACTGATAGTATATCCTTCAATTTTTACTAAATTCATTTAGTCAAATATATTTTTGTAGACCTCAATAAAAATGATAGATATAACTATGCCTTCCTCAAATATAACAATAATACTTTTATGTCTGTTACCTTATTACACAAGTGTCTAACAATAAGTGGAGATGTTGAGAGCAGATAGTTTTGTTTTGAATGTGGTCCTGGGAGAAAGTATTTACTCTTCATTAAATAAGATGGTAATTTAAACATTAGTTTAGCATTTGCTTTTTTCATCTGAGATATTTCCATGACTTCTCAAGTCTGCCTGTCTCGGTTTAGTAATCTCTTAACGATTCCAACTAGCTGAGCATGTACTGAAAGTGTGTATGTGGTCAGGGCCACAAGACCCTCACCCTGTCTCCTGCTTGTCACACTCTCAAAAAAGTTTTTGAGTAACATCTTTTAAAGTTAACACTCTCAGAAAAGAGAATGAAAGATTTTCTGTGAACAGTCTCCAGAGCAGAATGTGAAAGAGTCTACTATGAATCTGCTTTTCTAAGGAAAAGAACTAGAAGAAAACATGAGCATGTTGTCCCTGGGCCCTTAAGGCATGATTTCCAGTGCTACATCCACAACACTCCATGCTATAGAAGTAGAAACTGTTAGTTCTTTTCCCTCCTCAAGTTTTGATCACATTGTCAGTGTCCTAGGTTCTTCATCCCCAGAACCACTCTGTGGGACACACACATCCATTTATCTACCTCTGAGCCCTAGCATTTACTATATCACCTGTCCTCCTCCATTCTCCTGCCATATTCATCATTATATCTGCCACCATTTATACCACCTGGTCACTGCTATGCCTTCTGACTGTCTCATTCTCATCTCCATCTCTCAGAAAATAAAAATTTGCCTACCACTCCATTGATTAGAAGACTTTCATCATCTTATCATTAGAATAAAGACCAGAACCTTCCTGATAGTTCTCAAGGGGTTTTCTGGGGTAAGTCCAGCCTCAGTGGAGTTCTAGAACTACTGGCATCACTTTTTGGTTTGAAAGTCTGTCCTCTGACAAGAGACTCTATTAGCTTACAATCAACCTATAGAGAAGTGGTTCTCAACCTATGAGTCAAGAATCCCTCAGGGGTGGGGGATCACATATCAAATATCATACATAAAAGATATTTACATTATGACTCATAATAGTAGTAAATTGCAGTTATAAGGATGCAACAAAATAATTTTATAGATTGAGGTCACCACAACATGAGGAACTCTACTAAAGGGTCATAGCACTAGGACGTTTGAGGACAATGATCTGAAGCTAAACTGTTTGGTTCAACTGAGCCCTTTCAGATCTTGTACATATATATAGTAACCTTGAGGTTTTAAAGGAAGAAAGAGAGAGAGAAAGAAAGAAAGAAAGGAAGAAAGAAAGAAAGAAAGAAAGAAAGAAAGAAAGAAAGAAAGAAAGGGAGAAAGGGAGAAAGGGAGAAAGGGAGAAAGGGAGAAAGGGAGAAAGGGAGTAAGGGAGAAAGGGAGAAAGAGAGAAAGAGAGAAAGAGAGAAAGAGAAAGAAAGAAAGAAAGAAAGAAAGAAAGAAAGAAAGAAAGAAAGAAAGAGAGATAAAGAAAGAAAGAGAGAGAAAGAAAGAAAGAAAGAGAGAGAGAGAGAAGGAAGGAAGGAAGGAAGGAAGGAAGGAAGGAAGGAAGGAAGGAAGGAAGGAAGGAAGGAAGGAAGACATACATATGATGCCGGAGAAACTGGTTCAGCAGGTCAGAGCACTTACAGCTTTTGCAAAAGACACTTGGCTTTAGTTTCCAGCACCCACATGGTGGATCACAACTCTCCTGACCTCCACATAGGCTTTTGCACACAGGTTGTTCACATAACTTATAGAAGGACACAGGCATCCTCAGAAGTAAGTAAATAAGTAAATAAAAATAGACAAGTGAATAAATAAATAGTGAATGAATGCAAATAAGGGATTTACTGCAAAAAGCACTTGAGACATCCGAGACCATAGTAAGAATGTGATCCATGTCTTCCGGCCGGACCAGCACTGGGGTAGCTAGAGCGCAGGGTGGGCTGACACCCGCCAGCTACCCACGACCCCGCCACAGGATTTTGAGACTGCTGGTGAGTGGAACAAAGCTTCTGCTCCAGTCCAATCACGCGAGACCTGAGACTGCTTTGGTTGGGGAGGCAGAAATCCGGCCTGAGTAGGGCCACAAGCCTCTTCCGGTCAGAAAAGCACTGGGGTAGCTAGGGCGCAGGGTCGGCTGACACTCGCCAGCTACCCACAACAACCGCCACAGGATCTTAAGACTTCTGGTGAGTGGAACACAGCTTCGGCTCCAATCCAATTGCGCGCGGGACCTGAGACTGCATTAGTTAGGGAAGCAAAAAACCGGCCTGAGTAGGACCACAGGCCTCTTCCGGCCGGACCAGCACCAGGGTAGCTAGAGCGCAGGGTGGGCTGACACCCGCCAGCTACGAACGACCCCTGCCACAGGATTTTGAGACTGCTGGTGAGTGGAACACAGCTTCTGCTCCAATCTTTAAACAGTGACAAAGACAACAACTAACCCCAGAGATTACCAGATGGCGAAAGGTAAACGTAATAATCTTACTAACAGAAACCAAGACCACTCACCATCATCAGAACCCAGCACTCCCACTTTGCCCAGTCCAGGGCACCCCAACACACCGGAAAAGCTAGACACGGATCTAAAAGCATATCTGATGATGATGGTAGAGGACTTCAAGAAGGACTTTAATAACACACTTAAAGAAATACAAAGGAACACTGGTAAACAGGTAGAAGACAGTAAAGAGGAAGCACAAAAATCCCTTAAAGAATTGCAGGAGAACACTGCTAAAGAGTTACAAATCCTTAAAGAAAAACAGGATAACATAATCAAACAGGTAGAAGTCCTTACAGAAAAACAGGAAAACACATCCAAACAGATGATGGAAATGAACAAAACCATACTAGACCTAAAAAGGGAAGTAGACACAATAAAGAAAACCCAAAATGAGGCAACACTGGAGATAGAAACCTTAGGAAAGAAATTTGGAACCATAGATATGAGCATCAGCAACAGAATACAAGAGATGGAAGAGAGAATCTCAGGTGCAGAAGATTCCATAGAGAACATCAGCACAACAATCAAGGAAAATGGAAAATGCAAAAAGATCCTAACTCAAAACATCCAAGAAATACAGGACACAATGAGAAGACCAAACCTACGGATAATAGGAGTGGATGAGAATGAAGATTTTCAACTCAAAGGACCAGCAAACATCTTCAACAAAATTATAGAAGAAAACTTCCCAAATCTAAAGAAAGAGATGCCCATGAACATACAAGAAGCCTACAGAACTCCAAATAGACTGGACCAGAAAAGAAATACCTCCCGACACATAATAATCAGAACAACAAATGCTCTAAATAAAGATAGAATACTAAAAGCAGTAAGAGAAAAAGGCCAAGTAACATATAAAGGCAAGCCTATCAGAATTACACCAGATTTCTCACCAGAGACTATGAAAGCCAGAAGATCCTGGACGGATGTTGTACAGACACTAAAAGAACACAAACTCCAGCCCAGGCTACTATACCCAGCCAAACTCTCAATTAACATAGATGGAGAAACCAAAGTATTCCACGACAAAACCAAATTCACATATTATCTCTCCACGAATCCAGCCCTTCAAAGGATAATAACAGAAAAAAACCAATACAAGGACAGGAACCACGCCCTAGAAACAACAAGAAGGTAATCCCTCAACAAACCTAAAAGAAGATAGCCACAAGAACAGAATGCCAACTTTAACAACAAAAATAACAGGAAACAACAATTACTTTTCCTTAATATCTCTTAATATCAATGGACTCAACTCCCCGATAAAAAGACATAGACTAACAAACTGGCTACACAAACAAGACCCAACATTTTGCTGCTTACAGGAAACTCATCTCAGAGAAAAAGATAGACACTACCTCAGAATGAAAGGCTGGAAAACAATTTTCCAAGCAAATGGTATGAAGAAACAAGCTGGAGTAGCCATTCTAATATCTGATAAGATTGACTTCCAACCCAAAGTCATTAAAAAAGACAGGGAGGGACACTTCATACTCATCAAAGGTAAAATCCTCCAAGAGGAACTATCAATCCTGAATATCTATGTTCCAAATACAAAGGCAGCCACATTCATTAAAGAAACTTTAGTAAATCTCAAAGCACACATTGCACCTCATACAATAATAGTGGGAGACTTCAACACACCACTTTCACCAATGGACAGATCATGGAAACAGAAACTAAACAGGGACACAGTGAAACTAACAGAAATTATGAATCAAATGGATCTGGCAGATATCTACAGAACATTCTATCCTAAAACAAAAGGATATACCTTCTTTTCATGGTACCTTCTCCAAAATTGACCAGATAATTGGTCACAAAACAGGCCTCAACAGATACAAAAATATTGAAATTGTCCCATGCATCCTATCAGATCACCATGGACTAAGGCTGATCTTCAATAACAAAATAAATAATAGAAAGCCAACCTTCACGTGGAAACTGAACAACACTCTTCTCAATGATACCTTGGTCAAGGAAGGAATAAAGAAAGAAATTAAGGACTTTTTAGAGTTCAATGAAAATGAAGCCACAACATACCCAAACTTATGGGACGCAATGAAAGCATTTCTAAGAGGAAAACTCATAGCTCTGAGTGCCTCCAAAAAGAAACTAGAGAGAGCACACATTAGCAGCTTGACAACACACCTAAAAGCACTAGAACAAAAGGAAGCAAATTCACCCAAGAGGAGTAGACGACAGGAAATAATCAAACTCAGGGGCGAAATCAACCAAGTGGAAACAAGAAAAACTATTCAAAGAATCAACCAATCAAGGAGCTGGTTCTTTGAGAAAATCAACAAGATAGATAAACCCTTAGCCAGACTCACTCGAGGGCACAGGGAAAGCATCCTAATTAACAAAATCAGAAATGAAAAAGGAGACATAACAACAGATACTGAAGACATCCAAAACACCATCAGATCCTTCTACCAAAGGCTATACTCAACAAAACTGGAGAACCTGGATGAAATGGAGAAGTTCCTAGACAGATACCAGGTACCAAAGTTGAATCAAGATCAGGTTAATGATCTAAACAGCCCTATATCCCCCAAAGAAATAGAAGCAGTCATTAATAGTCTCCCAACTAAAAAAAGCCCAGGACCAGATGGGTTTAGTGCAGAGTTCTATCAGACCTTCAAAGAAGATCTAATCCCAGTTCTTCACAAACTATTCCACAAAATAGAAACAGAAGGTACTCTACCTAACTCATTCTATGAAGCCACAATTACTCTGATACCTAAACCACAAAAAGACCCAACAAAGATAGAAAACTTCAGACCAATATCCCTTATGAATATTGATGCAAAAATCCTCAATAAAGTTCTTGCTAACCGAATCCAAGAACACATCAAAACAATCATCCATCCTGACCAAGTAGGTTTCATCCCAGGGATGCAGGGATGGTTCAATATACGGAAATCCATCAACGTAATCCAGTATTTAAACAAACTCAAAGACAAAAACCACATGGTCATCTCTTTAGATGCGGAAAAAGCATTTGACAAGATCCAACACCCATTCATGATAAAAGTCTTGGAAAGAGCAGGAATTCAAGGCCCATACCTAAACATGATAAAAGCAATCTACAGCAAACCAGTAGCCAACATCAAGTAAATGGTGAGAAGCTTGAAGCAATCCCTCTAAAATCAGGGACTAGACAAGGCTGTCCACTTTCTCCATACCTATTCAACATTGTACTTGAAGTCCTAGCCAGAGCAATTCAACAACAAAAGGAGATCAAAGGGATACAAATTGGAAAAGATGAAGTCAAAATATCACATTTTGCAGATGATATGATAGTATATATAAGTGACCCTAAAAATTCCACCAGAGAACTCCTAAGCCTGATAAACAGCTTCGGTGAAGTAGCTGGATATAAAATTAACTCAAACAAATCAATGGCCTTTCTCTACACAAAGAATAAACAGGCTGAGAAAGAAATTAGGAAAACAACACCCTTCTCAATAGTCACAAATAATATAAAATATCTTGGCGTGACTCTAACTAAGGAAGTGAAAGATCTGTATAATAAAAACTTCAAGTCTCTGAAGAAAGAAATTATAGAAGATCTCAGAAGATGGAAAGATCTCCCATGCTCATGGATTGGCAGGATCAACATTGTAAAAATGGCTATCTTGCCAAAAGCAATCTACAGATTCAATGCAATCCCCATCAAAATTCCAACTCAATTCTTCAACGAATTAGAAAGTGAAATCTGCAAATTCATCTGGAATAACAAAAAACCTAGGATAGCAAAAACTCTTCTCAAGGATAAAAGAACCTCTGGTGGAATCACCATGCCAGACCTAAAGCTCTACTACAGAGCAATTGTGATAAAAACTGCATGGTACTGGTATAGTGACAGACAAATAGACCAATGGAATAGAATTGAAGACCCAGAAATGAACCCACACACCTATGGTCACTTGATCTTCGACAAGGGAGCTAAAAACATCCAGTGGAAGAAAGACAGCATTTTCAACAAATGGTGCTGGCACAACTGGTTGTTAACATGTAGAAGAATGAAAATCAATCCATTCCTATCTCCTTGTACTAAGGTCAAGTCTAAGTGGATCAAGGAACTTCACATAAAACCAGAGACACTGAAACTTATAGAGGAGAAAGTGGGGAAAAGCCTTGAAGATATGGGCACAGGGGAAAAATTCCTGAATAGAACAGTAATGGCTTGTGCTGTAAGATCGAGAATTGACAAGTGGGACCTCATGAAACTACAAAGCTTCTGCAAGGCTAAAGACACCATCAATAAGACAAAAAAACCACCAACAGATTGGGAAAGGATCTTCACCTATCCTAAATCAGATAAGGGACTAATATCCAATATATATAAAGAACTCAAGAAGGTGGACTCCAGAAAGTCAAATAACCCCATTAAAAAATGGGGCTCAGAACTGAACAAAGAATTCTCACCTGAGGAATACCGAATGGCAGAGAAGCACCTGAAAAAATGTTCAACATCCTTAATCATCAGGGAAATGCAAATCAAAACAACCCTGAGATTCCACCTCACACCAGTCAGAATGGCTAAGATCAAAAATTCAGGTGACAGCAGATGCTGGCGAGGATGTGGAGAAAGAGGAACACTCCTCCATTGTTGGTGGGATTGCAAGCTTGTACAACCACTCTGGAAATCAGTCTGGCGGTTCCTCAGAAAATTGGACATAGTACTACGGGAGGATCCAGCAATACCTCTCCTGGGCATATATCCAGAAGATGTCCCAACCGGTAAAAAGGACACATGCTCCACTATGTTCATAGCAGCCCTATTTATAATAGCCAGAAGCTGGAAAGAACCCAGATGTCCCTCAACAGAGGAATGGATACAGAAATTATGGTACATTTACACAATGGAGTACTACTCAGCTATTAAAAAGAATGAATTTATGAAATTCCTAGCCAAATGGATGGACCTGGAGGGCTTCATCTTGAGTGAAGTAACACAATCACAAAAGAACTCACACAATATGTATTCATTGATAAGTGGATATTAGCCCAAAACTTAGGATACCCAAGATATAAGATACAATTTGATAAACGCATGAAACTCAAGAAGAATGAAGACCAAAGTGTGGATACTGTGCACCTTCTTAGAATTGGGAACAAAACACCCAGGGAAGGAGTTACAGAGACAAAGTTCGTAGCTGTGATGAAAGGATGGACCATTTAGAGACTGCTGTATCCAGGGATCCGTCCCATAATCAGCTTCTAAACGCTGACACCATTGCATACACTAGCAAGATTTTGCTGAAAGGACCCAAATATAGCTGTCTCTTGTGAGACGATGCTGGGGCCTAGCAAACACAGGAGTGGATGTTCACAGTCAGCTCTTGGATGTATCACAGGGCTCCCAATGGAGAAGCTAGAGAAAGTACCCAAGGAGCTAAAGGGATCTGCAACCCAATTGTTGGAACAACATGATGTACTAACCAGAACCCTGGAGCTCTTGTCTCTAGCTGCATATGTATCGAAAGATGGCCTAGTCGGCCATCAATGGAAAGAGAGGCCCATTGGACTTGCAAACTTTATATGCCCCAATATAGGGGAATGCCAGGGCCAAAAGAATGGGAATGGGTGGGTAGGGAAGTGGGGGGCGCTATGGGGGACTTTTGGGATAGTATTGGAAATGTAATTGAGGAAAATATGTAATAAAAATATAAAAAAAAAAACCAGAGACACTGAAACTTATAGAGGAGAAAGTGGGGAAAAGCCTTGAAGATATGGGCACAGGGGAAAAATTCCTGAATAGAACAGTAATGGCTTGTGCTGTAAGATCGAGAATTGACAAGTGGGACCTCATCAAACTGCAAAGCTTCTGCAAGGCTAAAGACACCATCAATAAGACAAAAAAACCACCAACAGATTGGGAAAGGATCTTCACCTATCCTAAATCAGATAAGGGACTAATATCCAATATATATAAAGAACTCAAGAAGGTGGACTCCAGAAAGTCAAATAACCCCATTAAAAATTGGGGCTCAGAACTGAACAAAGAATTCTCACCTGAGGAATACCGAATGGCAGAGAAGCACCTGAAAAAATGTTCAACATTCTTAATCATCAGGGAAATGCAAATCAAAACAACCCTGAGATTCCACCTCACACCAGTCAGAATGGCTAAGATCAAAAATTCAGGTGACAGCAGATGCTGGCGAGGATGTGGAGAAAGAGGAACACTCCTCCATTGTTGGTGGGATTGCAAGCTTGTACAACCACTCTGGAAATCAGTCTGGCGGTTCCTCAGAAAATTGGACATAGTACTACCGGAGGATCCAGCAATACCTCTCCTGGGCATATATCCAGAAGATGTCCCAACCGGTAAAAAGGACACATGCTCCACTATGTTCATAGCAGCCCTATTTATAATAGCCAAAAGCTGGAAAGAACCCAGATGTCCCTCAACAGAGGAATGGATACAGAAATTATGGTACATTTACACAATGGAGTACTACTCAGCTATTAAAAAGAATGAATTTATAAAATTCCTAGCGAAATGGATAGACCTGGAGGGCATCATCTTGAGTGAAGTAACAGAATCACAAAAGAACTCACACAATATGTATTCACTGATAAGTGGATATTAGCCCAAAACTTAGGATACCCAAGATATAAGATACAATTTACTAAACGCATGAAACTCAAGAAGAATGAAAACCAAAGTTTGGACACTGTGCCCCTTCTTAGAATTGGGAACAAAACACCCAGGGAAGGAGTTACAGAGACAAAGTTCGTAGCTGTGATGAAAGGATGGACCATTTAGGGACTGCAGTATTCAGGGATCCATCCCATAAGCAGCTTCTAAACGCTGACACCATTGCATACACTAGCAAGATTTTGCTGAAAGGACCCAAATATAGCTGTCTCTTGTGAGACGATGCCAGGGCCTAGCAAACACAGGAGTGGATCCTCACAGTCAGCTATTGGATGTATCACAGGGCTCCCAATGGAGAAGCTAGAGAAAGTACCCAAGGAGCTAAAGGGATCTGCAACCCTATAGTTGGAACAACATGATGAACTAACCCCGGAGCTCTTGTCTCTAGCTGCATATGTATCGAAAGATGGCCTAGTCGGCCATCACTGGAAAGAGAGGCCCATTGGACTTGCAAACTTTATATGCCCCAATATAGGGGAATGCCAGGGCCAAAAGAATGGGAATGGGAGGGTAGGAAGTGGGGGGTGCTATGGGGGACTTTTGGGATAGCATTGGAAATGTAACTGAGGAAAATATGTAATAAAAATATTAAAAATTAAAAAAAAGAATGTGATCTATTTATTTTCACAGTTCTGTTTATTTCTTCACTGTTCACCGTAGATGGGCTCTAGTATGACAGCATGAGAAGTCAACAGGGCAAACTACTAGGAGACTGGAGCAAGGCTGTCCCTCTGTAGAGCATGTCTTGTTCTGTCTGTTCTTCCAGTCTAGACTAATCTCTATCTGGTGGTCTTGTCTCTACTAGTCCAAATCCAGTTCTCCTGTCCAGTCATGCTCACCCCTTGTGGAGCACTGAGCAGGGACTGAGGGTCGGAGAAGACAGTTTCTATTGTGAATCATCCTATCAGGCTGGTGCTTTGCATGTTTTTCTCATCCCACCTTCCTCCATGTTCATTCTTTTCTGCATGGTTGCAGCTTTTAAAGACTTAATTAGAGCAATAAAAAAAATTACCAATTTTGTCATTCCCCCGCCCGTTTTAATAACAAGTAAAAGTTGAGAGGCAGCTGTGGGTGAATGCTATTTGAAAGCTGCTACCAGTCTGAAGTTTCATTTTTCACTGCTTGCAGGCACATTCGAAAATTAGTGCTGACATGTGCAAATGAGTTTTCGAGAGAAGAAAAAAACATGCATAGTACAAGGTGCTCTGAAGATTAGTGTGGGAACAAAGACAACTTCGGAGGGAGTTTCCACTCGCATCAGGGGTGAATGAAGTTTGAGTCCTCCTGTTGATTGTCCTAAATGGAAAGGCTTTAGGGCTTTCTTTGATAGGGCAGCCCTAATGGCCTTGAGCCTTCCTGTTCTCTTATGCTACCTTTCTGTCTAGAGCTAGTCCTCAAGCCTTTCAATGGATGGGAAACCTCCTGCCCAGTACTCTGTATTGAAGTATAACCGCAGAAGTGGAATCTTTGCTCAGTTGTGTGTCCCAAACAAATTTTGTGGTATTATTTTCATTGAAATTAACATTAAAATAGTAAAAATTTTAAATCCTTCAAAATATTCTTTATAATGCCTAGATTAAGGAATATAAGTAGAGAACCTGGATCATGCATGCTTATGTAGGATATATCCATATATCATATGGCATATACATGCATATATTTGTGTGTGTGTGTGTGCTGAGAAAAGAAAGAAATCCAGTCAAGAACAACGTGACAAAGATGAAGAGGCAACTGAAAACTGCACAAGAAAGATATAGAAATGAAAGGAGCAAAATGGCATATGACATCATGAAAAAGGAAGAGTCAAAGGTGTTTCTTCAAGCTGACGCAGTTGCCTGGGAAGAGTATTTTAGGGAAGTTCACAGACCATGCATCTGCTAGCTCTTGGGCCTTCAGCAAATTCCACTCCAGCCCTCCAGCCTCTTTGTCCTGGCCTACAATGGGGAAACCATTAACTGTCACCTCTTTCCATGTTGGTCTCCTCTCTTCTGCTCCATGCCCTAAATCACTGGTCCAGTGCTAAAGTTAAGGGCAAATTTTTCAATGTAAAGACTATATTCTGTCACCTATTATGAAGAGAGTGACCTAGATGAGTCTGTCTCTGTTCCTTGAGTTATTCATTCATTCATTTATTTATTCATTCATTTCACAGCCATCTTTACTTCCTTCTCTGTGTCTGCCAATCATTTTCTTTCTTAAGGTCAGCACTGTCCGGAGATTGGGAGGAGTCACATTAGATGTCACATCTGTTTCTGCATTTGTTTTCTTGTTGCTGTGGCCCAATCTCTGAAGAAGACAGCTTAAAGATGGGAAGAGTTGTGTTAGCTCAGTCTTCTGAAGCTTCGGCCCATGACTGTATAGCTGTCTGCCCTGTACTTGGGCAGACAAAGTAATTGTTTTCATTTCCAGAAGGAGAGGAGACACTGAAGCGAGCGTATGAATGAGAATATAGGAAGGGAGCGAGGGCAATATACTGCACCCCATGAATTACCTACCTCCTTCAAGCAGAACACCTTCAAAGTATAAATCTATCAAGGGATCAATCTGCTGATTAGATCACAGCCCTTAGGATCCAATCACTCCCCTAAAGCCCATCACCTGAAGCCAACACCCCAGGAAATGAGCCTCGGGGGGGGGGGCATTCATTTCAAGACACAACAGTCAGGAATGGGCTTCTAAAATCAAATTAGTTTTTCTTTTATTTTGCCTATTCTGTTTATGGTTTTTTAGTCTATAGGTTGGAAACTGTGTGTGGACAGATTTCAAGAATCATCTGCTGTACAGATAGAATGACCTGGGTATAGCCAAATAGCCAAGGATAGCTATTGCTATAGAGGATAGTTTGTATGCTAGCTGCTACCCAGGACTGCCCCCTAGCTATGCGTTGCTTTTATTAGCAGATAATAAACACAACCCAAAATGCCTTAATGTGTTTACATTACTCAACAGCCTGGGAATAATTCTAATTATTATTGAGTTTATTATTGTGGCTGTAGTACCATCTTTCTTTGAATTCCTGGAGAACTATTTAAGATGCAAATTATTCTAGCTTTATGAATAATTACTGAAAGGGAAGATGCATGATTAATTTGACCCCCCCCTCCCTGGCAAAAACACACATGTGCCCATGCAAGAAAACAAAACAATCACTTGAAAGTACAGTGTGATTTCTATAAATGTGGAATGAACAGTTATGTGTACAATTAGTGGCAGCTGTGCAAGGCATGCCGGGTGACCACAGACCTGACCTCATGGAAACAGTTGGGTAGATGAATGCCTAATTGCCACTGAAAGGAATGATTGAGGAAATTATGTATACACAAGATTGGACAGAATGAGACAGAGGTAGGAAGAGGCAAAGAAGGTCGTAGATGGAACATCAAGCAGCAGATATCAAGCAAACATGCAAATGACAGCCCCCTGTTTCTAACCAGGAAGTGATCCAGCCTGCTATTGGGAATATGAGTCTCAGGGAAATGATGCGTTGCATCTCATGGTAGGTGCATGCAGTATTAGGAAACAGAGCAAATTCTGGGGAAGAAAGGAAGGTAGCTGAGCTGATTGTTCTACAATGGGATCAGAGTCAGGATGCAAAGTCCAGGTTTTCTTGAAGCCTGTGACATGGAAGGGTGGAGGTTTCTGCCTCTGATCTAACTCCGATCTTACACACTTGTCTCCAGAACAAGAAACGTAAGAGAGGGTCTGAAGTGCAAAGCTTGTCTTCATGCTGAGCTGGGTGTTCAGCTATACACAGAGCAGTTCCCAGACAGAGCCAATAAGAATCCCCTCACCAACTTCCTGGTGTGTAGAACAAGAATCTTCATCTGGAAAAGTGTTCCTCTTATGTGACACCACTGATCATCAGTGTTGGAGACCTCTGCCCTGGGGAAACCCAAGCTGTCTCATGTAGGCATGTCAACCAGCTGATTTCCAATCCTGCCAGTAGCTCCTCCAGAGAGTTTTCTTTGAGGTGAGAGCAACATTCTCTGCTGCATAAGCTTTGGATGATCAGCAGTCAAAAATGCACCAGAGGTTCATTGACTTCTAGAATGAGTCTCAGGAATTTGCATGTTTAAAATCTCCTAACAATTCTAAACAAAACCCACGCTCAGAGGGCCAGCTTCTTAAACATGAAGAACTTTCCTAACATAACTTGCACATATAGATACGAGTATCTTTCTTATGTGTTATATTTTGCTTTCATTTATAACCTTTCATTATTTATAATTTACCATGACAACTAAGATAAAAGGTTTCAGAGAGACAGAGGTGCAGAAACAAAGCCATTAACATGGACACAATGCCAGTTTTAAGCCAAGGACTTCCCTAGGGGATTGTCTATATTGTCATCACTAGCCCTTCATTAGAATGCCCAGGTCAGTGCTTGGCTCAAAAAATAGTTTGATGAGAAACTCCCCCATCAAAATAGCCGTGAACCTAATAAGGGGATGTTCTCAGTTGTGGTACTTTTATACTGTACAAATAATTTGTAATGAATAACAATAAGCATAAACAAATAGCAGTTGTTAGTAATGACTAGACCAGCATACTCTTTCTTTGTGGATTAGATAGTGCATCTTGTAATGGAGTTAGTAGCCCTTCCGAGTATTCAGAGACAGAAACCAACAGTTAAATAATTAACCAATAAAAGTCATGAAAACACTAAAAGCATACGGCATGCAGTACTTTGAGAAAATATGGACCCAATGTATTGACTTTGTCCATAGAAGGACAAGGGGGAGCTTTATACCATTAGGACATGTGTAAACAGGTGACAAGAGTGTCAGTTGGGAGAGAAAAAGGTGTGTTTCAGTAGTGGCATTGATGAGAAAATATCATAAAGTATGTTCATCGTAAATCTTTTTCGACTTTCATCATTTTCTCACTCAGTAAAGAGGCAGGCACTTATTGTAACCTGAATCCTGGGTCCCATACAGAATTTCTGGGGTAAACACTTGCTTCTTTCAAGCATCCCCAATTCCTACAGTGTTTGCCTAGGCCATAAGATCTCCTCCTCTACATGCTAGGTACCTCACAACGTTAATGGAGGTGCCTGCTCACCTGCCTCCCCCTTCTTTGTGAGGCCTCACCCTCAGCCCATTGTCACATTCCAACAGCATCACCTGCCCCAATCATTCTGTATCCTTCAAACCCTGAAGTCCCTTGGAAACACATTTACCTCATGTCTTGCTGTGAGACCCCTGCTTCTGCTGTGGATGGTATAAAATACATTCATTTTAGGCAGGTGGCACTAAGGAAAATCTACTGTGGGACAGATTAGAAATGCCAGGGGAAAAAAAAAGATGTTTCAGATTTTACAGCTCCATAACCTCAATGAAGAGATGTGTGACCCAGGAAGTCACAGCATAGAGCAGACAGTGTAAAAATGAGCAGAGGTTATCACAGGCAAATCTGCAGGACACATCTTCATTCAACAAGTATTTACTGAGCATTTGTACACAGAGAAAAAATTTAGATGGATGAAAAGAATATGGTCTTTGCCTCAGGGAACATATAAGAATAAGGGAAGGCAATCAAATAAACAAATAAAATTCATATTTTTATATCCCAATAAGATAAATTAGAATAAGATCAATGAAAGAAACCAACTGGGATCAATAGCTAAGAATAATGGGAAGAACATGCCCGCTCACCTTCAGTAGCTTCTATGAGGAGTTAGGTGTCCTAGATAAAAAGCCAGCTACTGCTCTGGGTTCTTAAGGAAGTTATTTAGATTCAGTTACTCAAAATGGAAAACTGAATGCTCAGGCTCAGTGTAAGACTTTATATCTGCTATAATGACATGGATGTTAGGAAAGTCCTGGCCTGAGCAATAGCTAAACACTGGCCTTCCTTATTCCTTGTATTACTAACTCATCCTCTGAGTTTCATCATAGTTTTTCTGAGCCTCTGCCATAAAATGGCCCACACATCCAAAAGCATGGCATCAACTCCGTGTGGCTATGAAGCTCCTAGCATGAGTCATGATTACCGTTATGATCCTTGATGCTGTTGATGGTTTACTGTGTTCTGCTGCCAGTTATAAACATGAGCTGGGCAGTGAAAACAGCAATAGAAACACTGTAAGTTATGGAGCAAAGACCCCATGGTCTGAAAGAACTTGAATCAACTAAGAATTGCTGAGAATGTAAAAATCTTCTGCAGGAAAGAGCATGACAATTGGTTATCCAATACCAAATGACAAACCCTGACAATATACATATAAGTAATACTGTACAGACAGAACAGGTTACAGTTATGGATTTAAGACTATATATGTGAATATAAATATCTAAGCACATAGAAACAACAAAAAAGGTCAAGAATTTGAAAGAGAGCAAGGAGAGAGGTAGGAAAAGGGAAGGGGAAATAATATAATTATAGTATAATCTAAAGAATAAAATAAGTGTATATCACTTCCTTGAGGATAAACTGACATGACTGAGCTTTACAGTGTACTGCATGCACAGTGGACCTCACTGGACAATGCTGATGTCATAAAAATGTTCTGTTGGTTACATAGGAATTCTACACAGAGGCTGAGTGGGTTGGCAGCAGGAATTCTGTACCAAAGTAACCTGCTCTTCCTGCATCTCCAGTTTTTGAGTTTTACTTCCCTGTGACTAACCACCTTCCAAAAATATTAGATGGAGAGCTTCCAAAGTGAACAAACCCTACACTTTAGACCAATGACCATGCTAATCTGCACAAGCAAACCCTGTGCTGTCCCGGCTCAGATGTGAGTCAGCTCTTTGTCCAGCATGCCCACACTGCCTGCGCATGAGTCACTCAGTAACTCTCTTAGTCATCAGGTCATCTGCCACAATGTCACTGTGCTGCATCCATGGCTAGCTTGCTTGACTTCATAGTGACACCAAACTGCCAGAGCAGAGGTACAAAGGAGCCACTAAGGTCCAAAGCAGGGAAAGACAGGTTGGGTCTGTTGTGAGCGGCAATGCTCAGGGAAGACAGGAAAATATAGCATAGCTAAAGAGTTGGTACTCTTAGCTGTTGGGAGTTTTGGGCATCTATCCTCTGATGGCCAGTGGGGTAGGAAACCTAACAGCTCAGAGGTCACACATGCCTCTGAGAGTCCTTTGAATCATTCCACCTTTGGAGTATGTAATATTACCAGGCCCTCACATTTGGACAGATTTCAAACTGTGTTCACATCCATTAACTCCCTTGTCCTTATGACTACCCTTGAAGTGAGCAGGAGGATGGTTATCATCGCCTCATCAGAAAGAAATCATTACCAAGAGGAATAGTAGCAGATGCTGGCATGAATCAAAGGCTTGCCTATAAGCTGTATGCTGTTTGTGGTGCAAACTGCCTTACTGATGTCTGTGAGGTAGCAAAACCGAGAGGTGATGTTACTTGCCAGAAAACAGCAAGTTAGGGATATGGCTTCTGACTCCTGGCCTAGTGCACCACTGTCTTTTCTTACACACATTGACGCCTGTTTCCTTATTTCAGACACCAAGTTTTCCCAGAAGCAACGTTGTCAGGATTAGACTCTTGATAGTTGCTCAGCAGCTAGGGGTACAACTAGCTGACCATTCTTCCTGTGGAAGTCTGCAATGGCTGACCCTTTTCCTGCTGAAACAATGCCCTCCATGAAGAAGTTAGATTCGCATTCAGCCTCACTCTTCTTGTTCACAGCTGCAAAAGCAGCTGTTCTGCTCCGCACTACCCTTTTCCCCTTTCTCCCAACTAATTGCTAGCAACTAGTATATTGCTATGAATACTGTAACCCTGCCCCGAAGCTTCTGTACAGCTGTTACTCCAACCCGTCCTATTCAAAGATTCAGATCTCTTCTGTTTAGATGGTTAATTGTATGTTCTAATTGTTGACTATCTCAAAACACCCCTGCACCACATTGTGTTGAACAGAACGTAAAACATTTTTTAAATAGGAATAAGCCTTAAAAATAATGATCACTAGTGCGGAATAGTTACTGAGGTTGATACATGTCAGGCACCAAGGCTGCTGAGTCTACAGACCAAGGAGAGAGAAGAAATAGAGGACTGTATATCCTATGGCTAAACACCTCAAGAATATAAAACCATTAATCACTAAATAAAATATATTCTGTTCCTCATCCTTAAACAGATGTATTTTGATGACAACCCAGATGGCATGGTTCTACTTTATATTTCTTGGGCTCTACAAAGGTCAGTGCAGAAGCATGGCTGTGTAGGAGAAACAGCCTACATCCCATCCTCTGTTTCATTCTATCCCTACCCATTCTGAAAAGGACCTCAGTTCAAATGCATAAGAATCCCTGTACTTACACATCCAAGGTCCCCCACAGCCCACACTGGCACAAGTAGCTAACCCCTTGGCCATCAGGTACTTGCACTGTAAAGAACATGGATATGGGGAGAAAGTCTGTTGAGGAATTGCAATTTATTTGAGCCAGGGATATATTGTTGAGGTTCTCTAGAGTAGCAGAACTTATAGAATGAATATATAAAGGGGATTTATTAGAATGATTTACAGGCTGCAGTACAGATAATCCAACAATGGGTTCTCATTTATGGAAAGGCCAAGAATCTATTAGCTGCTCAGTCCACAGGCTGGGTGACTCAACTGGCCTTCATTATATGCTATAATCCCAAAGAAGTAGGCTCTAATGCCAGTTGAAGAAAGGATGTGCTATCAAGGAAAGGGCAGTTGGGAAAAAGTGTTCTATATCTTTAAACAGACTTCCAGCAGAAGGTATGGTCCAGATTAAAATCATGTGCCTTCCCACCCCAAGATCTGATCAAAGGTGTGTATCTTCCTACTTCAAAAGTCTGAACTAGAAGTAGATTCACCCACTTAAAACCAAGCAAAAAGAAATCCCTCACAAGTATGCACTCCAGTTCTGAATTGTAGTTCCTTCCAAATGTAGTCAAGTTGATAATTAATAATGGCCATCACAAGAAAATAAAGGTATATAAAATTTCTAGCAAAATATCAAGTATATAACAAAACAGCAATAAACAGTTATTATTGCTACAATCATACTTAAGATGAACTACATATAGTTTACTTAAAAGCTGCTTAAACCATGGTACATACAGTAGAACACAAATGACTGGACCTACATAGTACACATAGGTCTGGAATCACTTCCAGTCCTCATCACCAAGAACTTTCAAACATTATCTAGGAAGACATCAGTTCTTCTTTGTTCTTTATCTCTGTGTTGAGCCTATCAATTGTTATATGGCATGTTTCTCTTCTGGTTCCCGCCTATGAACATCTTCCAGTCTCTGTGTACTGATCACATGCTAGCACTGTGTTTCATACTAGATGGAGTTAGTTATATTGCTATTTTTGGTTACCCAAATTTCCTCCAACCTCACAGGGTTGTTATCAATTGCACTAACATGGCTGCAGCTAACACCTTTTCTCATACCACCAGTGCTGTGCTAACGGGCAGAGGATCAAACAATCAATTCATCCCACTCTCAAGGTCTCCTAAGCCTCTTCTGTTTCTTAGATCATGTGCCTACATTTGTTTATCTCTATATTCTCTCTTCCTGTCTATCCATTGATCCATTTACTTATGTGAGACATAAGATATCATATCTCAGAAGAAGGAACAGGTAGAGAAGGGAACAGTTTTTCTGTAGTCAAGAAAAACTTCAATCTTAAGTCACTACAGTATCTTTCATCTGCACATATTCCTTACATTGGTAACTTTGGTTACAAACAACAGAAGCATGATCAAATCTTGTTTTTAAAGTCTTTTATTTGTTTGGGAATTTTTTTAATTAGTAAAAATTTCCTTTATCCCCCTTAAATAAGACTCCCCTGGCCCCAGAGTTGCAGCCAGATGGCTCTTTCACTGAGGACATCACAGCCCAGTTTCAGTTTCAGTGCCCAGTTCTTAACAGGTCTTGATGACTAGAATCTGTCTAACCCATCTCATAGAGGCAGCACCTAACTCTTATCCAATCAGATCTGTCATACCATCTGTGACTGTAATTTTAGATGAGGAACAAAAATAATTCTTTTTAAAAATACCTAGTAGAGTTAAATTCTTTCATGTGCTCTTCTTTTAAAATGTTTTGAAATTGTTTTTTAATTACTATTCGTTTATTTTTCTTTTATTGTTTGACAATTTCATACATAAAATGATATCTTTTGGTCCTATGCTCTTCTCCTTCCTTCTCTTTCAAATAAGATCTTGGTCCCTGTGGCTATTCACTCTTGTCACTCTCAGAGGCTGCTTGTAAAAACCTTCATCTTTCTTTGCCAGATGGTCAGGAATTCAGAGAAGGACAGCAATAATGGAGGTTGTCTTGGTTATTTTTCCTGTTGCATTGGTAAAACATGCTGACAGAAACAACGCAAAGGAGAAAGGTTGATGTTGGCTCACAGTCTCAGGCTGCATCCTATCATGGTGGGGAAGTTATAGCAGCAGAAACTTAGGGCAACTGGTCACTGTGCATCCATAGACGAGAAGTTGAGAACAATAGATATCTGCATTTGCTTTCTCCTTTAGTCCAGAATCCCAGCCCAGAGAATAGTGGTGCCCACAGGAGATTCTCTCCCCAGTAGAAATACAGAAGTGGGTCTCCAGGGTGAGTCTAGAGTGGAGGTAACACTTGAGACTAACTGTCCAGAAATCACAAATTTTAGCTGCTTTTCTTGCATACTACCCCTGCCGTTCATGCCCTCATTTAAAGTTAACTTCTTTGTAAGTAAAATACAGTCATGAAAGCCCTAGAATATAATGATACTACTTTTAAAATATAGTTTAATGCAGGTGGATAACTATGCACTCATACTTAGAAATTAGACATCACATCCAGGCCCTCCATTTATTCTTCTTTCATAAAACATTTGATTCATCATTGAATGCTACTTTTACCCAGAACCCTCTGGGCTATTGCTGTGCCTAACAAGGGGTAGATAAGGAGCTCTATGATCCTGTACCCACACGTTTATACAATTAATGAGAATCCAATACACACATGCGCATTCTCTCTCTCCTACTCTCTTTCTACTCCTCTCTCTCTTGCTGATGAGACACTACAGTTTATAGAATTTATTAACATTCTTTATAAGTCTGAAGAGGATAAGAAAGCAAGAGTTCGATGCAAATTAACTAGCCCAGCTCTGTAATATTAAGAAATATCTCCAGATTTATCCTGCTGTGGGGAAGTAGCAATGAAGGGGTAGTAAATGGTTCTCTCACATTTGTTTCTCACACAGTCAGCAAAAGACTCTCACACAGGCAGCCTGTGTTAGTAACTAGTTTGAAGTCTCCAGGTGAGTCTTTCTAAATAAGGAAAGAAAGGAAAGAGGTTATATTTCTGTTTGCTATGACCAAGTATCCTACAAGAATCATTTTAAGGGCCAAAGGGATTATTCAAGCATCGAGTCTATGAATTGATACTGCCTAACATGGTGGGAAAGAGGCAGCAGAAGCCTGAGGCAGATGATGAGGTTGCATGTGTATTCAGGAAGGAGATGGAACAGAAAGTGGATCAAGGCTGTAAAACCCCAGTAACCCACTTTCTCAAAGTTCCACAACCTTTCCAAACAGTGCCACCATCTGGGAACCAAGTGTTCAAACACATGAGCTTATGAAGGTCATTTCACCATCAAACCAAAAGTGTGGTCAGAAAGTATAGGTAATGCAGTCATTGTGACTTACCCTAGATTCTAGTCCTAAGACATGCTCCCAGGATAGCCCTGAAACACTTATGTTCAAATCCATTTTTATTTCAAAATTAAATCCATATCCAATGTTTGTGTGTACACAACAGACATCCTAAATCATGGTTTTTAGGAGGAAAAGCCACTGTGGCATCTTCACCCCACTGAGCTACAGCTTTAAAGAGGAAAAGAAGAGTTTAGAGTATTGATTTCAGAATGCCCACAGGTTGTCATTCTTCAAACACAACCACTGCCTGAAGACTCGAGTGCAAAGAGTGACTGGAATGACTACCATTTATTTGCTATGTGACGTTAGTTAAGGCCGATGCATCCTCTGAGCACTCTGGGGGTTTTTGTTGGTTTTGTTTGCTTGTTTTTGTCTTCAGAGGGATGGCCCTGTTGATGTGTCTTGTTGAGGTGATGTGAGCAGAGGCCATACTCAAGTGACTTAACAACTTGAGACTTGTGAGTGCTTGTCACTGAGGCAAGAGTCAGCCCAGAACTTTAGAGCAGTGCCCAGGGCTTCCACAATGCCATGTGCTGATGATACGTTGAGTGTTGAGTTGTATGCGGTTAAGAGGGTCCGAAAGAGGAGAGTGACCAGGAAACACAGATATTCACAGCGGGAAGCAATTAAGTGTCTTGCGACAACAGCTATTCATCAATCTCTCCAGAACTATTTGAAAATTTCAACAGCCTTTTTTCTATTTCTGTGACATTCAAGTTAAATAGCTTGAGCCTGAGGATTAAGTAAACTCAGCTATTACAGTGTTCAGCATTCGGCCTCTTACAAAGTGGGACACTTTGTAAGTGTCTCTTTAGTTTGCTCTTTCCTTCTCCCATTGTCTAGTCGCCCAGCTTTCGGTTTATTTCAGGCCTCCTCTGGGTCATTACTCGGCCACTGTGTTCAGTGTCTTACCATCCTTCAAAATAGGCAGGCAAAGTTACAGGCTGATTCTCAGAACAACTGAGTCCAATTATTCTCTCATGGATCTGCCGCATAATTGCACATTGTCTTTTGAATTAACATTGTCCAAGACTATAATCCCCCAGCCTCAGATGCCCCGGGGCGGGGCGGGGGGTTGAAAGCAGGGACCATAAGAATCGACAAGCCTGTACTCGATAGTGAGTGTGGCTATCTGGAGAGTTGTCTCTTCCTCCCTCCTTCAACAGTCTTGACCCTATACTGCCATGGGAGAAGGGAAGTTAGTGGCTCTCAAGCTTGTGTGTTAGTTATCTTTTCTCCTCACTGTCACAAAAGTACCTGACAGCGGCTTAAGGAGAGAAGAATTTATTTTGCCTAGCAGTTCAAGGGACCAGTGATGGCAGGAAGTCACGGCCACAAGTTCTTGAGACAGCTGGTCAGATAACATTCACAGGAATGATGTAAACTGACGAATGATGGTGTTTAGCTACTGTTCTCCTTTTTTTATGCAGTCTGGGATCCAGCCAATGGAATAATGCTACCCATATTTCAAGGTGTGTCCTCAACATCAATTAACCTAATCTAGAATATTTCTCAAAGATACACTTAGAGGTGTGTTTCCATGGTGATTGTAAATCTCATCAAGTTGACAGAAAAGATTAGCTATTGAATATATAATATCACCATGGAATCTAAACAAACACCCATGGCACACACACACATATACATACACACAGAGAGATGGGGAGAAAGGCAGGGAGGGAGGGAGGGAGGGAGGGAGGGAGGGAGGGAGGGAGGGAGGGAGGGAGGGAGGGAGAGAGTTAAAAGTTCAGATGTTCTTGGAGAAGCCTTGGTATTGGGATTTTAAAAGCCCCCTGGGTGATTCTGATGTGCAGCAAAAGTAGAGAATTTGTCAACAAGCATATATAAGCTTCAGCCAGGCTCAATACACTCAATCAACCTCTGCTTCTTGAATCCTCAAAGCCAATCTGAATCTATATTCACTGAGGAAGTTTCCTCCTAAGGAGAATCCATGAGAGAGTTGTCATAGTTACCCTGTATTTATCCTTCCTGCCTTGTTAGCAACCAAACATATTTGCATATATGTTTGGGATTTTCTGTTGCTTTGTTGACATTTTAAAATGCAGACAACTTCTCTGACCAGAACTCACAATGTGATTACAGCAACTCTGGCATCTGTGATGAAGGAGCAGGTGAAAGCAAAGTCATTGCCCTGACAAAATCATCTGTTAGTTAAATTTCTCTCGCTAATTCCTGTTAGTGCTGGGAACAGGGCTTTTCAAGGGCTTTTAACAGAAGGAACTAGGCATAAATGTGTCTTATGGGTGATTTTAGAGAAAGAGAAATGAAATTAATAATGGAAATAAGTCGACCAGTGATGGTGTTCAGTTTAACATGTGTTGGTTTCTACAGTAGCTTTAATAAACCAATGACCAGAAGAGCAGTAGAAGACACAGCCAGTGTTGGTTCTTTTCAGAGCCAGCTCTGCCATCAGCTGCCTCCATCTAGGTGATTTAAGTGCCACTTCTGCTGGTGAAGAATCCAAGATAAGACTTTAAAAGGCCTGGGACACAATCCCATTGAGTTCTTTCCTGTCAACAATCAGGAAACTTGAGCCAGGACATAGAAATGAGTTTCTCCATGTTATACAGTAAGTTACCTGACAGTGTGTGAAGCTGAACCAGGCTCACTGGAAACCCAGCACAAGAGGCTTTCCCAGGTATCACAGCTCACAATAGGGAATCCAGCACTGACATCAACTACAAGAAAACACCTACCACAGTGGGTTACAGGAGTATGACAGCTGTGTCTGATGATCAAGGGGAAGTGCATGGGATGAGCATGGGTGACCTAGAGTTCCATGAGAGGTCTAAAATCCCTACTTCTGCTCAGCCATCCTGGGCCCAGAGCTTCTAGAGCCAAGCTGCCCGACTTTCCATGCCACCTTTGCTACTTGTTAATTATGAAACTCAGCTACTTCACCTTTCTATAATCAGCTTTCTTGTCTTTTATACCAGCGTATGTGAGATTGAATCAATGATCTGTCAAAAGGTCTTAAAACCATCTAGCTTAAAATTGGAGCTGATTTACCTTAGTTATGATTGCTCTGCCTGTAGTGTTTAATGTTTCCGGAGAGTTGCTACTGCATCAGGCATGGTGTTTCTTGGTCTATTTATTCATGAAATAAAGACCCTCATAGGAAACTCCAGCTTACCTCTGATGAACAGAATCGGTGACTACATACACACACAGATCTGAAAAATACAATAGGAGATCACATCCTGGACACAATGTAATTCTAACAAGGCCTGAGCTTCATAGAGAAAAGGGGTTAAATGGATACTGAGTAGGCAAGGCTCCAATGAGGTTGGAACTGAGACAGTGTGAATTTAGGGCGGAGTACAAATTCCTTCTGACTCTTAATCTTGTTAACTATATTTGAGATAAGAATTCCTGCTCTATCTAACACAGAGGTGGTTGTTAACACTAGCCTATAAGCCAGAGAACAGTCTGTCATCTCCAGGGTGATCTGTAAACATCTCGTTATTCAGCCATTTCATATAGTAAGAACTCAGCCCTTGACCTCCAAACTCCTCCACTGATGCTTTAAATGGATAGTGGTCTAAGAATGACAATGAAAATGGATTTAACTCATTCCACTGGTGTGTGGGGGAAGCATGTGGTCCAGAAAACCAGATTCCATGTGGACTTTCTCTTCCTACCTGAATTGATCTATCTGGAGAAAAGATTTTACTCTACGAAGGAAGCAGTCAATCCTGAAAGTAGTGGTGCAACAGGCAACTGTTTCTCTTCTTGCAAGATTTAGTAGACAAAGGCAAACTCCATGTCTCTTAAGAACATAGGAAATGATCTTATAGCCATTGAAAAGAAGTAAGCTAAAGTGTTCATATCTTGGAGGTCATGACTGAAATTGTTAGCAAGCTATGTACATGGTGTGAATATATATGTATATATAACCAATGGCATTATATAGATAGATATAGATGATATAGATATAGATGTAGATATCCATACATATACTCCTTATGCACAGGTTTTATACTACATATAAATATACACTGCCTACTATATTCAGGGTCTACTAAGTTATTATGTATATGCTCACAAGAACTCTGTAGTCAACTTATTTGATGCCATTTTGAAATTTAGCTTTTCATATTTAAGAACACTGCTGCCAAGGGGAAAGTGTTGCTTTATCTTTTTTTCTTCAAATTTTTATTAGATATTTTCTTCATTTACATTTCAAATGCTATCCCAAAAAGTCCCCTAAGCCCTTCCCTGCCCTGCTCCCCTACACACCCACTCCCACTTCTTGGTCCTGGCATTCCCCTGTACTGGGATATATAAAGTTTGCAAGACCAAGGGGTCTCTCTCTTCCCAATGATGGCCGACTAGGCCATCTTCTGCTACATATGCAGCTAGAGACACGAGCTCTGGAGGTACTGGTTAGTTCATATTGTTGTTCCACCTATAGGGTTGCAGACCCATTCAGCTCCTTGGGTACTTTCTCTAGCTCCTCCATTGGGGGCCCTGTGTTCCATCCAATAGATGACTGTGAGCATCCACTTCTGTATTTGCCAGGCACTGGCATAGCCTCACATGAGACAGCTATATCAGGTTCCTTTCAGCAAAATCTTGCTGGCTTAAACAATAGTGTCTGCATTTGGTGGCTGATTATGGGATGGATCCCCAGGTGAGGTAGTCTCTGGATGGTCCATCCTTTTGTCTTAGCTCCAAACTTTGTCTCTGTAACTCCTTCCATGAGTATTTTGTTCCCTGTTCTAATGAGGAATGAAGTATCCACACATTGGTCTTCCTTCTTCTTGATTTCCTTGTGTTTTGCAAATTGTATCTTGGGTATTCTAAGTTTCTGGGCTAATACCCACTTATCAGTGAGTGCATATCAAATGATTTCTTTTGTGATTGGGTTACCTCACTCAGGATGATATCCTCCAGATACATCCATTTGCCCAAAAACTTCATAAATTCATTGTTTTAAATAGCTGAGTAGTATTCCATTGTGTAAATGTACCACATTTCACAATAGTCACAAAAATATAAAATACCTTGGTGTGACTCTAACTAAGGAAGTGAAAGATCTGTATGACAAGAACTTTAAGTCTCTGAAGAAAGAAATTGAAGAAGATCTCAGAAGATGGAAAGATCTCCCATGCTCATGGATTGGCAGGATCAACATTGTAAAAATGGCTATCTTGACAAAAGCAATCTACAGATTCAATGCAATCCCCATCAAAATTCCAACTCAATTCTTCACTGAGTTAGAAAGGGCAATTTTCAAATTCATCTGGAATAACAAAAAACCTAGAATAGCAAAAACTATTCTCAACAATAAAAGAACCTCTGGTGGAATCACCATGCCTGACCTCAAACTGTACTACAGAGCAATTGTGATTAAAAAAAAAAAAAGAAAAGAAAAGAAAACTGCATGGTACTGGTCCAGCGACAGATAGGTAGATCAATGGAATAGAATTGAAGACCCGGAAATGAACCCACACACCTATGGTCACTTGATCTTTGACAAGGGAGCTAAAACTATCCAGTGGGAAAAAGCATTTTCAACAAATGGTGCTGGCAGTTATCATGTAGAAGATTGCGAATTGATTCATTCTTATCTCCTTGTACAAAGCTCAAGTCTAAGTGGATCAAAGACCTCCACATAAAACCAGAGACACTGAAATTTATAGAGGAGAAAGTGGGGAAAAGCCTCCAAGATATGGGCACAGGGGAAAAAAATTCTGAACAGAACAGCAATGGCTTGTGCTGTAAGATCGAGAATCAACAAATGGGACCTCATAAAATTGCAAAGCTTCTGTAAGTGTTGCTTTCTTGAGATGTAATGACTTGCCTGTCACGAGAGGAATTCAAGCCGCTCCTAAATATCCACTTGGTGGAGCTGTGGTAGAGGAATTCAAGTTGCAAAGGCTGGCAACAAGGCTGGGGTTAAAGAAGGGGAGAAGAACCTGACCCTGAAGAGAAGTTTAAATCTTGTAAGTGTATAAGTGAATGAAATACTGGCTCTCTTTATCATGTAGATGTAAATCTCTTCTTCAGTCTTCTCATTTCTCATGTGGATATAGACATACATTTATGTCATATTTAATAGAGCATTTATTTTGTACATTTTTACATCTTGTGTTATATTCTATTTTCTGAGTTAATTGGTGAAAATCAAATCTCACCTTCTTGAAGTGAAAGAGACAGTAAGATTCATTGAATATAATCATTTCACAGATGGTTTGGTCAAGTTTTAAGACAGGAGACATATAACCAAGGTCATTTGTCTAGACTATGTGAGAGGACTTTTTAGTCCCTCTTTCAAAAGCATGTTCCAAAACAGGAATTCTTTATAAAGGATACTTTCATCACCTACCCTGCTAGCTCTGGGAGTGTGCCCAGATAAATAAATAGATGGAATGAGTTTATTCATACAGAGGTAAGAGCAGGAAGAAGGCATTCCAGTCTAAGACTTTAAAAAATTAAGAAAGTTGGATAGTCCTTTTTAACTGTATGCATTTGCCAGACTTCTTACTGTTTTGACAAACACCTGAGAGAAACAACCTACAACAGGAAAGATTTATCTTGGCTTGTGGTTTTAAGGGCTTCGGTCCATGGTTTGTTTGTTTTTGTTTTGTTTTCTTGGTTTTTGTTTGTTTGTTTGTTTTTGTTTTATTTGTTTTGGCTCCATACCTGGGGCCTGTAGTGCAGCAGAGGACTGTGGAAGAGAGGGCCAAGTGGACCAAAGATAGTCATGGCCTTGAAACAGAGATAGACAGGAAGAGGCTAGGATAAAACACACCCATCTTAAGTGACTGACTTCTTCCCACCATGCACCTGTCCCTTTCACCATCTCACAAATGGCAAACTCATTAGCAGACTAAAGCCTTGATCTGCCCAAAGCCTGCATCTAATCATCTTTAGAAATAGCACCCCTGGTGGCTTCCTAGACATCTCTATAATCAAGTTTAGCCACTGCTATAGGAGCACCTTCTGCTGGTGGACAGTATCCACAAAGGACAGCCCTAGAAGGGCTGAGACATTAAAGGCAAAGCTAGTTGCTGTGAAAACTGAAACTTTAGTATCCTCACTCCCTATAGATCTATTTCTCCTTCAAACAGAGTCCACTCAAAGTTAGAGGCTTTGATGCTTTGCTTCATACAGCCCTTGAGCACTAAGGTTAACTCTTAACTGTTTTAACATGAAGCTTCCAGTGTCACCAGAAAGCCATCAACCCAGAG
Source organism: Mus caroli (assembly GCF_978045245.1). Classification (NCBI taxonomy): domain Eukaryota; kingdom Metazoa; phylum Chordata; class Mammalia; order Rodentia; family Muridae; genus Mus; species Mus caroli. The sequence continues at coordinate 50,587,984 of NW_028227263.1, read as the reverse complement.
GAGAGAAGAAAGAATGGCGCATGAAATATTTGCATAGGCGATTCCTAGAAGTGAAGTTATCACTTCCTCCTATAATCGATTGATTCGACCTGAATCTCATGGTCATTGGCACTGTAGGGAAACAGTCTAGCACCGTGCCCAGGACAAAACATGGAAAGTGTGGTCAACGTCATCCAGTCTCCACCCAAATGACGGTGAGGTCTAAGGAATCACCAAGATCCACCACACTTCCCTGTGTATGAATCCCTACCTCAAAGTTCTTTTATGCATACACATTTCTCTTTGATCTCACAGTTCAGTGACCCTCTGCTATTCTAATTGGTTACTAAATGCATCATTTCCTTCTTTACCTTGCTCTCTCTACTTTAAAGCTGAAGAATTGCCATTTGGCTATTTTATAGTATTTTTAATTTTCTGCCAAAATTCTCAGTATTGTCTTTTTTTTTTTTTTTTTTTTTTGTAGGTAGTGGAAGGTTTTTAGTGTGTAATATCTTTAAGGTTTTTTTTTAATTTATTTTTTATTAGGTATTTTCCTCGTTTACATTTTCAATGCTATCCCAAAAGTCCCCCATACCCCCCCCCCAATCCCCTACCCACCCACTCCCCCTTTTTGGCCCTGGGGTTCCCCTGTACTGGGGCATATAAAGTTTGCAAGTCCAATGGGCCTCTCTTGGCAGTGATGGCCGACTAGGCCATCTTTTGATACATATGCAGCTAGAGACAAGAGCTCTGGAGTACTGGTTACTTCATATTGTTGTTCCACCTATAGGGTTGTAGTTCCCTTTAGCTCCTTGGGTACTTTCTCTAGCTCCTCCATTGGGGGCCCTGTGATCCATCCAATAGATGACTGTGAGCATCCACTTCTGTGTTTGCTAGGCCCCGGCATAGTCTCACAAGAGACAGCTATATCTGGATCCTTTCAGCAAAATCTTGCTAGTGTATGCAATGGTGTCAGCATTTGAAAGCTGATTATGGGATGGATCCCTGCATATGGCAATCACTAGATGGTCCATCCTTTCATCACAGCTCCAAATTTTGTCTCTGTAACTCCTTCCATGGGTGTTTTGTTCCCATTTCTAAGAAGGGGCAAAGTGTCCACACTTTGGTCTTCGTTCTTCTTGAATTTCAAGCGTTTAGCAAATTGAATCTTAAATCTTGGGTATCCTAAGTTTCTGGGCTAATATCCACTTATCAGTGAGTACATATTGTGCGAGTTACTTTGTGATTGGGTTACTTCACTCAGGATGATGCCCTCCAGGTCCATCCATTTGGCTAGGAATTTCATAAATTCATTTTTTTAATAGCTCAGTAGTACTCCATTGTGTAAATGTACCACATTTTCTGTATCCATTCCTCTGTTGAGGGGCATCTGGGTTCTTTCCAGCTTCTGGCTATTATAAATAAGGCTGCTATGAACATAGTGGAGCATGTGTCCTTCTTACCGGTTGGGACATCTTCTGGATATATGCCCAGGAGAGGTATTGCTGGATCCTCCGGTAGTACTATGTCCAATTTTCTGAGGAACCGCCAGACTGATTTCCAGAGTGGTTGTACAAGCTTGCAATCCCACCAACAATGGAGGAGTGTTCCTCTTTATCCACATCCTCGCCAGCATCTGCTGTCACCTGAATTTTTGTTCTTAGCCATTCTGACTGGTGTGAGTTGGAATCTCAGGGTTGTTTTGATTTGCATTTCCCTGATGATTAAGGATGTTGAACATTTTTTCAGGTGTTTCTCTGCCATTCGGTATTCCTCAGTGAGAATTCTTTGTTCAGTTCTGAGCCCCATTTTTTAATGGGGATATTTGATTTTCTGGAGCCCACCTTCTTGACTTCTTTATATATATTGGATATTAGTCCCCTATCCAATTTGGGATAGGTAAAGATCCTGTCCCAATCTGTTGGTGGCCATTTTGTCTTATTGATGGTGTCTTTTGCCTTGCAGAAGCTTAGCAATTTTATGAGGTCCCATTTATCAATTCTCGATCTTACAGCACAAGCCATTGCTGTTCTATTCAGGAATTTTTCCCCTGTACCCACATCTTCGAGATTTTTCCCTACTTTCTCCTCTCTAAGTTTCAGTGTCTCTGGTTTTATGTTGAGTTCCTTAATCCACTTAGATTTGACCTTAGTACAAGGAGATAGAAATGGATCGATTCGCATTTTTCTACATGATAATATAACTGCCAGTTGTCCCAGCACCATTTGTTGAAAATGCTGTCTTTTTTCCACTGGATGGTTTTAGCTCCCTTGTCAAAGATCAAGTGACCATAGGTGTGTGGGTTCATCTCTGGGTCTTCAATTTTGTTCCATTGGTCTACTTGTCTGTCACTATACCAATACCATGCAATTTTTATCACAATTGCTCTGTAGTACAGCTTTAGGTCCGGCATGGCAATTCCACCAGTGGTTCTTTTATCCTTGAGAATAGTTTTTGCTATCCTAGGTTTTTTGTTATTCCAGATGAATTTGCAGATTGCCGTTTCTAATTCGTTGAAGGATTGAGTTGGAATTTTGATGGGGATTGCATTGAATCTGTAGATTGCTTTTGTCAAGATAGCCATTTTTACAATGTTGATCCTGCCAATCCATGAGCATGGGAGATCTTTCCATCTTCTGAGATCTTCATTAATTTCCTTCTTCAGAGACTTGAAGTTCTTATCATACAGATCTTTTACTTCCTTAGTTAGAGTCACGCCAAGGTATTTTATATTATTTGTGACTATTGAGAAGGGTGTTGTTTACCTAATTTCTTTCTCAGCCTGTTTATCCTTTGTGTACAAAAAGGCCATTGCTTGTTTGAGTTAATTTTATAACCAGCTACTTCACCGAAGCTGTTTATCAGGCTTAGGAGTTCTCTGGTGGAATTTTTAGGGTCACTTATATATACTATCATATCATCTGCAAAAAGTGATATTTTGACTTCTTCCTTTCCAATTTGTATCCCCTTGATCTCCTTTTGTTGGCTCTGGCTAGGACTTCAAGTACAATGTTGAATAGGTAGGGAGAGAGTGGACAGCCTTGTCTAGTCCCTGATTTTAGTGGGATTGCTTCCAGCTTCTCACCATTTACTTTGATGTTGGCTACTGGTTTCCTGTAGATGGCTTTTATCATGTTTAGGTATGCGCCTTGAATTCCTGATCTTTCCAAGACTTTTATCATGAATGGGTGTTGGATTTTGTCAAATGCTTTCTCAGCATCTAATGAGATGTTCATGTGGTTTTTGTCTTTGAGTTTGTTTATATACTGGATTACGTTGATGGATTTCCGTATATTGAACCATCCCTGCATCCCTGGGATGAAACCTACTTGGTCAGGATGGATGATTGTTTTGATGTGTTCTTGGATTCGGTTAGCAAGAACTTTATTGAGGATTTTTGCATCAATATTCATAAGGGATATTGGTCTGAAGTTTTCTATCTTTGTTGGGTCTTTTTGTGGTTTAGGTATCAGAGTAATTGTGGCTTCATAGAATGAGTTGGGTAGAGTACCTTCTGTTTCTATTTTGTGGAATAGTTTGTGAAGAACTGGGATTAGATCTTCTTTGAAGGTCTGATAGAACTCTGCACTAAACCCATCTGGTCCTGGGCTTTTTTTAGTTGGGAGACTATTAATGACTGCTTCTATTTCTTTGGGGGATATAGGGCTGTTTAGATCATTAACCTGATCTTGATTCAACTTTGGTACCTGGTATCTGTCTAGGAACTTCTCCATTTCATCCAGGTTCTCCAGTTTTGTTGAGTATAGCCTTTGGTAGAAGGATCTGATGGTGTTTTGGATGTCTTCAGGATCTGTTGTTATGTCTCCTTTTTCATTTCTGATTTTGTTAATTAGGATGCTTTCCCTGTGCCCTCTAGTGAGTCTGGCTAAGGGTTTATCTATCTTGTTGATTTTCTCAAAGAACCAGCTCCTTGATTGGTTTATTCTTTGAATAGTTCTTCTTGTTTCCACTTGGTTGATTTAACCCCTGAGTTTGATTATTTCCTGCCTTCTACTCCTCTTGTGTGAATTTGCTTACTTTTGTTCTAGAGCTTTTAGGTGTGTTGTCAAGCTGCTAATGTGTGCTCTCTCTAGTTTCCTTTTGGAGGCACTCAGAGCTATGAGTTTTCCTCTTAAAAATGCTTTCATTGTGTCCCATAAGTTTGGGTATGTTGTGGCTTCATTTTCATTAAACTCCAAAAAGTTCTTAATTTCTTTCTTTATTCCTTCCTTGACCAAGTTATCATTGAGAAGAGTGTTGTTCAGTTTCCACATGAATGTTGGCTTTCTATTAGTTATTTTGTTATTGAAGATCAGCCTTAGTCCATGGTGATCTGATAGGATGCATGGGACAATATCAATATTTTTGTATATGTTGAGGCTTGTTTTGTGACCAATTATGTGGTCAATTTTGGAGAAGGTACCATGGGGTACTGAGAATAAGGTATATCCTTTTGTTTTAGGATAAAATATTCTGTAGATATCTGTTAAGTCCATTTGTTTCATCACTTCTTTTATTTTCACTGTGTCCCTGTTTAGTTTCTGTTTCCATGATCTGTCCATTGGTGAAAGTGGTGTGTTGAAGTCTCCCACTATTATTGTGTGAGGTGCAATGTGTGCTTTGAGCTTTACTAAAGTTTCTTTAATGAATGTGGCTGCCCTTGTATTTGGAGCATATATATTCAGAATTGAGAGTTCCTCTTGGAGGATTTTACCTTTGATGAGTATGAAGTGCCCCTCCTTGTCTTTTTTGATTATTTTGGGTTAGAAGTCGATTTTGTTAGATATTAAAATGGCTACTCCAGCTTGTTTCTTCATACCATTTGCTTGGAAAATTGTTTTCCAGCCTTTCATTCTGAGGTAGTGTCTATCTTTTTCTCTGAGATGAGTTTCCTGTAAGCATCAAAATGTTGGGATGTGTTTGTGTAGCCAGTTTGTTAGTCTATGTCTTTTTATTGGGGAGTTGAGTCCATTGATATTAAGAGATATTAAGGAAAAGTAATTGTTGCTTCCTGTTATTTTTTTATTAAAGTTGGCATTCTGTTCTTGTGGCTGTCTTCTTTTAGGTTTGTTGAGGGATTACCTTCTTGTTTTTTCTAGGGCGTGGTTCCCATCCTTGTATTGGATTTTTTCTATTATTATCCTTTGAAGGGCTGGATTCGTGGAGAGATAATGGGTGAATTTGGTTTTTTCATGGAATATTTTAGTTTCTCCATCTATGGTAATTGAGAGTTTGGCTGGGTATAGTAGCCTGGGCTGGAATTTGTGTTCTCTTAGTGTCTGTATAACATCTGTCCAGGCTCTTCTGGCTTTCATAGTCTCTGGTGAAAAATCTGGTGTAATTCTGATAGGCTTGCCTTTATATGTTACTTGACCCTTTTCCCTTACTGCTTTTAGTATTCTATCTTTATTTAGTGCATTTGTTGTTCTGATTATTATGTGTCGGGAGGAATTTCTTTTCTGGTCCAGTCTATTTGGAATTCTGTAGGCTTCTTGTTTGTTCACGGGCATCTCTTTCTTTAGATTTGGGAAGTTTTCTTCCATAATTTTTTTGAAGATGTTTGCTGGTCCTTTGAGTTGAAAATCTTCATTCTCATCCACTCCTATTATCCGTAGGTTTGGTCTTCTCATTGTGTCCTGGATTTCCTGGATGTTTTGAGTTAGGATCTTTTTGCATTTTCCATTTTCTTTGATTGTTGTGCTGATGTTCTCTATGGAATCTTCTGCACCTGAGATTCTCTCTTCCATCTCTTGTATTCTGTTGCTGATGCTCGCATCTATGGTTCCAGATTTCTTTCCTAGGGTTTCTATCTCCAGCTTTGCCTTACTTTGGGTTTTCTTTATTGTGTCTACTTCCCTTTTTAGGTCTTGGATGGTTTTATTCAATTCCATCACCTGTTTGGTTGTGTTTTCCTGCAATTCTTTAAGGGATTTTTGTGTTTCCTCTTTAATGTCTTCTACTTGTTTAGCAGTGTTCTCCTGTATTTCTTTAAGTGAGTTATTTAAGTCCTTCTTGATGTCCTCTACTATCATCATGAGATATGCTTTTAAATCCAGGTCTAGCTTTTCAGGTGTGTTGGGGTGCCCTGGACTGGGCGAAGTGGGAGTGCTGGGTTCTGATGATGGTGAGTGGTCCTGGTTTCTGTTAGTAAGATTCTTACGTTTACCTTTCGCCATCTGGTAATCTCTGGAGTTAGTTGTTATAGTTGTCTCTGTTTAGAGATTGTTTCTCTGGTGATTTTGTTACCCTCTATGAGCAGACCTGGGAGACTAGCTCTCTCCTCTGAGTTTCAGTGGTCAGAGCAATCTCTGCAGGCAAGGTCTCCTCTTTCAGGGAAGGTGCACAGTTATCTGGTGTTTGGACCTCCTCCTGGCCGAAGATGAAGGCCCAAAATAGGATCTTTCCCAGAAGCTGTGTTGCTTTGGCCTGTCACAGAAGCCATTGTTTCAGTAGTCCACACTCTCACCTGTGTAGACTACTTTCTGAGGAGTCCCAGAACCAAGGTGGCTCCCGCGGAACCTGAGGCAGAAGCCTCTCAGGCCGAGCTGACACCTGTGCTCTGACCAGGAAGGTGGCCGGTTGTCTGGAGCCGAAAATGGCGCCGCCTCAGAGGCTCTGTGGCTCTTGCCTGCCCCAGAGACTGCTGGCCTCTGTATTCCACACTCTCACTTGTGCAGACTGCCCTCCATGGAGTCCGCAGAGTCCTGGAACCAAGCTGGCTCCCGTGGAACCTGAGGCAGAAGCCTCTCATGCCAGGCAGACACCTGTGCTCTGACCAGGAAGGTGGCCGGTTGTCTCCAGTATTGTCTTTTTACTCCTTTGAATTCCACAGCACAGCTCATTTAAATGCTTCTGTCTTGTGACTCCATTATCTGGATCCCCAGTAGGCCTGTTGCTTCTGTGTATTGATTCTACTGATTTCCAGTCATGTCTCTTGTCTCCTCTTATGCCTGATTATGATTTTTTTTTAATGCTAGTCTTCGTATATAAAACAGTGTGGATTTAATTTACACCCAAGATAACATATTTTTTTCCTCCAGAAAATGTGTACATTGGCTGCTGGAAATTTTACTAAGATGCATTCTTACTTGAGACCAATTAATGTGGGATTAAGAAATGTCGGAGCTAGAATTCATTTTCTTGGAAGATGAGTCTATTTCTGGTTTTCACTTACTTCAGGGATTTAAAAAAAATGTAACTTCTCAATTGAAATTAAAATGGCTCGTGACAATGACTCCCCTAAGCTTAAGAGCCTGAACCCCCATTGTTTTGCTCTCTGAGCTTTATAAACCTGTTCAAGTTTTAAGTTAAAATTTCACAGATTTCTTAGGTCACTGATCCAGAACCAGAGGACATTTGTGGAGGGTTTTCTCCAATATAGGGCATTTTCTCACTTTCTTAAACCGTAGATTTTGAAATGTGTACTTATTTGTTTATTTGAGTGCTGCTTTCCCAGTTATTTGAGTGCCTGCCCACCCCGCTGCCTACCTCTCATCTGTTCTACAGCTCACTGTTTCCCTTAGCAATACACTGTGACCATTTTATCTGAATCTGTATCTGCATTGGTTTTTTTTTCTGCTTATTTGTTTGTTTTATTCCAGCCTCTCAGCTAGTACAAATATTTGCTCCTTTATTTAGTCAGTTCCCTTGCGGACCAATTTATTTAGCTTGATCATAGTTTTTGAGGAAAAATGTTTCATATACCTATGAGATAAATTCTAGAAGTAGAATGGTTACTTGTTATCAAATTATCTTTCAGGAAATGGCCAGTTTACATTTCTACCACTGTATAAGAATGGTTTCCCTGAATCAGCGTGCCTAAGTTCTTTCAGACTCACATGTAATATAAGCATCCTTAATTGTACCTCCAGATACCATCCTCTCTCCCTTCTTGTCTAATTACATATGATGAACACATGTATTTATTAATCACAGTATTGGAACATATCACTTTCCTCTCTAAAACCATTCCCTTCTGCCCCCTTCCAGAGGGAGAATGGTTGCATTTGCAGAAGCTAACACTTCCTCCCCTCTCTGTAGCCTGCCATCCCCATCCCTCATCATATTCATATTTCCCTAAACATACTCTACATATGTTCCTCCATCTCTCTGGGATTGCCTGTGACTTCTATGAGAAAAGATAAACTTTCTTATCCAGTTCACATATTAGGCATTCTGTGGAGAAAACCTCCTGTAAGAGAAAAACCTCTTTTGAGAAAAACCTCTTTGCTTGCCTACAGAATTCACCTTCAGTGACTCTTACTAGGTTATTCGGCTTTCTAGCACTATAATAAGTGACCAGAGATTATCAATGCAAAGAAGAAACCTATTTCTTTTCACTCGTGGTTTCTGAGACCTCCATTCATAGTCACTTGGCCCATTTCTTTGGTCCTGTGACAGCACAGTGCATTGTGGGGGGGTTGGATATATGAGAGAGGAGGCAGCTCATCACATGGCAGTCTAGAAGTTGAGTGGATGACGACTTGACTGGGTCTCAACATACCCTGAAAAAGCAAACTCCAGTGGCCTCACCCTGTTTGAATAGTCTGCAGCTCCCAAAGCTTTTACAGTATCAAGTAGCACCATCAGCTGGAAGCAAGCCTTCAAAACACAAGCCTTTTGAGAAAGTTAAATCCTAACTGTAGCACCATGCTTTCTGACAGTATTTCTTGCTCTAAATACTCCTCATGTTATACAGTGAACAGTGCACTGTGCAGTGTAGCTCTGTCTTCTCCACTACTGAACTACAAGCTGGTTAAGGAAAGGAACTGTTTTCTGTTGGTCCTCCCCACTGCTCTGCCCAGCAGAACACCTGGCACAGACAAAGTGCCCACGTTTTCAAAGAGTAAATTTAGTTTCTAATGCCTTTTCAAAACACTCCAATACATGCATTTTCAAAACAACTTCTGCCTTTCCATGACTGAGAAATCTTTGAGTAAAAAAAATTTTTTTGACCTAGATTTAGCATTCAAATCTCAGCTTGGGCATAAAGGCATTTGAGTATTTGAGTTATTTGTTGGACCCTATATTTTTGGCAACAATTTTCCCTTCAACACCTAAAGCCATTTGTGTTCTTGACAGTTTGTCGTTAGTGAAAACCAGAATTTGCTGAGAACTGAGAGTATTAAGTTCTTTCCAAAAGGCATTGTGCTTAAGAGCCCTGATTCTACAACTGCCATCAAAATATGCAAACTTTTGAGCCCCTTTTGACCCCTGGCATAGGACATTGCCTGTGTTTACCCTTAGTGTAGCACTCCTAGGACACAGTTGATTTTTAGTAGTTATTTGATAGGCAAGCTCCTTACCCAATTAAAAAGATATAGGAAGAAAAAAAGCATAAATAATTTATCCACTTTGGGAAAACAGATCTGTGTGCTTACCAAGGAATATTTTATCACCCCAAGGAGGCAACATTTTGAGCCTATTTCAATGCTAGGTAGCAGAGGTCCCAAGGGACTGTAAGAGCATCAGCTATGATTGCAGCCTGTGACTTCTCCCCAAAGGGACTGTGATTTGCTATGCCCCGATGGCTCACCCATTCGGTGGCTTGTATGATTGGATTCTATTCATGACTAGATGTTCCCATCTGGGCAGCAGAGACAACATCCATCTCCCCTGATGACTAGAAGCACCATAATGACCGTGGTAAATATGGTTTCAGTACTGCTCATTTGAACTCAATGCCATGCTCGGGGGAGAGGAGACTGAGACAGCAGAGATTTTAAAGGCCTTAACAATTCGTGAATTTTCTCTGCAACATCCCCACCAAGTGGCTACATCACCTTAAAGAAACAACTCTCATGATCTTCTGAAAGCCTCTCCTTCTGAGGTACAAGCCCTTCACTCACATCAACTGAGAAGAAACTCATTTCTTAGTAATTTTTACATGTAGGACCTTAATATATATATATATATAATGCTCTCTTGAACTTTCATTTTTGCTCATTTCATGTGAGATGCTTCTGGGGATTGGAAGAACTCTCTTATGAATGTGCTGAAAGAACCTTTCACTCTTCCTTAAGCCTCCAAGGTGGTTTTGAGCCTTCGCCATCTTGGGCACCCACTATCCCAATAGTGGCCATGATCTGTTTCCAGCTGTTATTAAAAGACCCATAGACTGTAGTGGTTGATGAATGTGTGAAATCAGGAATTAGAGAGGAGAGGACTAGAATCTTTCATACTTGCTTGAAAGAAACCTTTGATGGCAAATTTCTGGGACTCATTTGTTTACATCTTCAGTAGGACAAGCTGCTCCTACAGTTTTTTTTGTTTGTTTGTTTTTTGTTTGTTTGTTTGTTTGTTTTTTAAATAATCCTACAGAAACTACGTAAACACTTTTTCACCTAGGGGTACCTTCTGTGTGGACTTCTGTAAACTTTTGCATTCCTACAGTGGAACTGGGTGATGCCAGAATGGAAGTCTTTAGTAAGCAATAGCAATAGTGTTGAAGGGATTCATGTAAGGGGGTCACTAGTGTGGAGGAGTGTACATGTATGCACATGCATGCAAAGACCACAAAACAGCCATGGCTATTGTCACCCAGCAGCAGCACTCTTTATTTTTTGAGACAAGATAGAACCTGGGGCTCACCGAGTAGGCTAGACTGGCTGGCCATGGGACCTTGGGCATCCTTCTATTACCACCTCCCCTGTGCTGGATGTACAAATAGGTAGCTCATATTTGTTTCTGTTCCATGTATGCATGGGGGAGGGGAGGACACAGTGGGGAAGGGAAGAACATAACATAACTTTCAGGAGTCAGTTCTTTCCTTCTATCTTGTGAAGCAGGGGCTTGTTGTTTCTGATATTCTTTGTACTCCAGGCCAGTCGGATTACAACCTTAGTGGTAATTCTCTTGTCTCTATTTTCCATCTTGCCTTACTTAGGAGTGTAGACGTGCGAGGATTACAGATGAGAGCCACAACATAAGGGATTTTGAGGATTCCACACATCCAACTCGGGTTGTTAGGCTTGTATAGTAAATTCTTTTAGCCACTAAACCTTCTTACCAGCTACTTGCTGGGATCTTTTATACAGGTTCCTGAATTTAAACTCAGATACTACATGCATGAACAGCTGGAACTTTATAGACTGAGCTGCCCCCACCCCCACTCCCAGCCTGTGTTTCTGCTTTTGTTTGTTTTTTGTTGTTGGTGGTGGTGGTGGTGGGTTTTTTTTTCTCTTTTTATTGCTGTGCATTATTACAAGAATTATTTTGTCTCTCTGAGCCACAGAGTCTCTTCATAAAAGTGGTGATAATCCTAGTTATGATGCTTATTGAAAATTTGTGATAATATATACGGAATTCAGCACAGTTTCGGGGAAATAGCAGGTGCTTCATAAATAATAGATTGAATTATCTGAAGCATGTTCCTTACCTCGTGACTTGTTCCCAATTCTCAAGCTGTCACAAGATAGGAAATCTTGGCAAAACCATTTGACTCATATTCTCAATTCTAAAACTCGGTAACAATTGGTCCTGTCTCCCAAGTTGATTTTTGTTTGATTAACTGAGATATCATATTCAAGTCGCTCCCTCAATTCATTATATACGATAGGCAGTCTTAACAAATCAGAGGATGAACTCCGTTACATTCAGTTCCATGTTCCTACCAGAGTACCTGGCACACAGTAACTTCTGCATGCTGTGATACACTCCCCATTGCCCAATTTATAATGTGCACATTTCCCTCTCTTCTTGTCGTTCTATTCATAACCAGGACACACAATGTTGTTCCATGGTGACAGTGACCTGTAGAGGTGGAAGTAGATAGGGTGATGTTAGCACTTCTGACAACACCAACTTCTGCCCTCAAGAACTTCTCCATGTTGGACAAGAGACCTGGTGTCCAGTAGTCGGTTGCATATATTCTTAGGAAACATGCGGTGGGGCTTGTGGTGTAAGAAGTGACAATAACTAACTGTCTGGAGGAAGAAAGCACAAAGGTGAAGGGGTTGCTCAAAGAACAGCATTTGACAAAATGAGAAAGAGTTGACTAGGCAGACCCAGCAGGGAAGGGCATGTTTGAGAAGAGAGCAACTGCAGAGTCACAGAACTGCAGGAAACACCATGCTTCATTCTGAGAGAAGTTAATGATATCATAAGACTGAAATGAAGGATAATTTCAGGCAACAGAAGCCATGGGGCCAGACATGAAGAGACTCAAATGTTCTGTTATGGAGTTTGGATTTTATGCTGTACTCCACGGATAGCTATTAAAGGCTATTGATCAGGAGTGGACTTGTCTGATGAAAGTTTTAGAAATATTTTTGCCAAACTTTGCAGAAAAATTGAAATAGGAGCAAAAGTGGTGCCCAGGGGTCCTCAGTTATTTATGTTCTTATGCTCCTAATATTTAACGCATCTAAATTATTTGTGCACAGGGTCGGTGTCCAGCTTTGGCAATAAAACTCCAAAAGGAGTTGAATTTTCTTTCTTCTCCCACTGCTACAATTTCTATGGAGAAACTTTAACAATAATGTAACTCGTCAACAATAAATGTACATATTTCTGTTCTCTCCTTTCATTACCCAAGCCATCAGTGTATTATGGAAGAAGCCATCTTTTTATCTGGAGACAAACTAAAGTATTACCTATTCCACATAGTTTCTACAGTGTTAAAAATCATAGAAGACAGATTGCAGAAGTGTTGCTTGCTTCCAGAGTGCTTACCTAGCATTTATGAGGACCTAGATTCAATCTTCAACAAGACAAAAAGGGGTAGTGTGATTAACTATGCATGGTGGTACAAGCATAGAATTTTAGCATATGGGGTTGAGTTCAAGGTCAACCTGAGCTTCACAGCAAAACCTCACTTACAAACCACACACACACATACAAACACACACACACTCTCACACACACAAATACACACAAAATAACAGTCACAGACAATACTTACATTCACTATAGTACTTTTTAATGTTACCTATAGATGTGTGAAAACAGTGTGTCCTCTGCACATGTCTGGGTTCTTTCACCCTAATCGTTTTTGGTCTCTCTTCTTTTTCTTAGCTATGGCAGACATTACTTGATAAGATATTCTAAATCCATACTACCATTCATCCCAGATTGTGGTACTTCATTATTGTGTAAATGGGTATTTGGATTGTTTTCAGTTTGGAGTTTGGGCCTGTTTTACATAAAATTACCAGGATTATTCTTCTGAGACAAAGGTGTGTGTGCTTGTGCATGTGTGTATAGTCCCTCATAGACTATTTCTTTAAAAATTCTGTATCTAAGAATTATCCACTTTGACCATTTAGTTCTATCTCAGGAATGACTCTGAGCATTATCTTCACAAACATATTTAGGGGGAACAAAACAATAAAACTCCCTTGCCCTATCTCTAAAATGAGGAAAACCCTCTTTGGATCCACATAGCTCACAACCTTCCTTCTTCTCTAGCCTCAAGAACTTCAGGACTTACCTTACTACTTTTCAAGATCAAGCACTTACCATTTAGTGTACTTCACAGTCTTCTGTCAATTAGTTTTCCCTGGTTCACTCTCCACCATTCTTCTCCAGGGGCCTCACATCTACCATGTTATGAAAGCACTTGCTACTGTTTCCTGAACAGTCCTGCATTGTCTTGTCCATTGTACAAGATGCTCTTCCTTATACTGTCTGTTGCCTGAGCACTTTTGTTTCCTTGACAGTCCACTATTGCTACCATTGTAAGAGTCCAGTCTAGAAGTCTCTGCTCATGTAGCTTCCTGACCACCACTAGTTCTAGTGGCTTTTTTTGCTGGTAGTGATTGTTGGATTATATGAACCCATCCTTTCCTTTCCTGGTATTATAAAAGTCTTGTACTCTCTAGCTGCATATGTATCAAAAGATGGCCTAGTCGGCCATCATTGGAAAGAGAGGCCCATTGGACATGCAAACTTTATATGCCCCAGTACAGGGGAACTCCAGGGCCAAAAAGTGGGAGTGGGTGGGTAGGGGAGTGGGAGGGTATGGGGGATTTTTGGGATAGCATTGGAAATGTAAATGATGAAAATACCTAATAAAAAGTAAAATAAATAAATAAATAAATAAATAAATAAAGTCAAAATATTCATTAAAAAAAGAATTTTCTATTAATTTCCCAAAGGGGGAAAAAATAAAAGTCTTGTACAGAGTTCAGAACCTAGTAGGTACCCAAATTCCTCTCCCCTCCCCCCCCAAAACCATCTGTATATGTGTTTGCATTCACATGAGTATTCATGTGGGGCAATGAAAGGGTAATCTCAGGAGACACTCTTCGCCTTTCACCTTGTTTGAAACAGTCCAATCTTCTGCAAGTTCAGACCTTGAAGACTTCAGCTTCCAGTCTCTGTCTGCCAATCTAGGACTAGGATGATTTATCCTCTGAGACTTACTGCTAAATAAACACACTCTTTCTAGCTCTTTTCTGCATAGTCTATGATAGTTTTCTTTACAATTCCAGAGTTATCTGGTCTGTAGAGGAATTTTAGTCCAGCAACATGGCTGCTCTAACAAGGGATTACATCCAAAGATATGATCCAGCTGGAATACACATAGCTGGAATCATTCTGGCTGGAATACAGACACCCTTTAGTAGAAACCTTTAACCTTTAATCCTAAACAATGACTTCTAATCGAGGGGCAGACAAAGTGATGAATCAGAGAAAGATTTGACAGGATGAATCAGAGATGGGGTACACCCAACTCTCAAGAGAACAGACAGAAAAGAAAGGCTTCTTTAAAAATGGTGATGGAAAGGGAATTCAATTCACTTCTGTTTTGTTTAGTTTGGCTCAGTTGAGTTCAGAGCAATTCGGTTTGTAGAGTTTGGAAGCAATCTTTCCAAGCAGACTAATCTTGTTAGAAACAGAGAGAAACCCATTCAAATCAGTCACCTTGGAGAGTAGCTTGAGCCAGAACAGCTCAACTTAGTTGAATCAGCCAATCAGAATTCAGAAAGAGCTAAAAAGAGTGAATGTATTCAGCAGTAAGTCTCAGGGGATAGAACATTCTACATCTAGATTAGCAGACAGAGACTGTAAACTGAAGACTTCAAGGTTCAAGCCTGCCAAAGATAAGATTGTATGGAGGCTAGACACTTCCAGGCCTAAGTCTATGGATAGTTAGTACAGAGAAAGAAATTCCCTGGGGTTAACCCATTCCATATATTCCAAAAGCTTGGGTATGACTCTCATCTCATCACTTCATCTGAGGAAATAAAAGTGACATTTACATTTAAACTACTCTTAGCTCCCTACTTACTGTAGGAAAGCTAAGATTATAAACACATACCAGTTCATCTGGCTTTATATGAGTCCTAAGGATACAAATTCTGGTCTACATGCTTGCAAAGCAAGCATATTAGTTCTTGGACCATCTTCCTAGTTTCACGTATCCAAATTCTAAATATACTACTAACTGAAATATAGTTTCTATAAAGACTATTCTATCACAAAAATTGTTACAAATGCTTCAATTTCTATAATAGTTAAGGGTTTACTAAAAAACAGTCATTGACAACCTCAAAATATATGTTCAGCATTGATCCTTTGACCCTTTCCCTGCTATAGAGGATGCTCCTGTTACCCTAGGAGACTTTTGAGGTTCCCAGTGGGTGTTCCAGCCTGGAAATGGATCCTGAATATGTTGCATTGCATCATTGCCTTTGGTGCTTCTAGCAAGACTCTTTGCCTTAATTGGGATTAGGTTGTTCATGTCAGCTTTGAAAAAGCATGTTGCATTGGCATGAGAAAACATTTCCAAACCTTTGATATCCAATTAGAAGTCATTGAAATCTGCCCAGACAAACAGTTTCAGCAAAGAGAATCCAGGCAGGCCATCAACAAATATTTGACTACTGTGAACCAGGTACTTTTCTAAGCTCCAAGGCAACAAAGCTGCAGAAGCAGTCCAGAGCTTGAGAGCTTCCACTTTGAAGAGAGCAACAGCGAACAGATGCATAATTGCAAAGTGATACTGTCTCAGAAGTGCTAGGACAGAAGGGATACTTGGGGCTGATGATGGGGAAGCCATCTATTTGTAGGGAAATAAAAAAGGCTTTCCTGGAGACAGCACATTTGAGACTTTCATAGTGAGGACAGTCCTCCATGTAGACTTGACAAGACTGGATGTCCCAAAATTACAATGCATTTGAAAAAGCTTTTCAAGACTAAAATAAATGGGCAAAAAAGCAAAGAATTCATGGTGATCAAATTGCAGATATAAACAGATGCAGGCATGCAGGAACATGCAGGGCACCAGACTAAGAAGGCTGGGTTTCACTGTGTCTGCAATGTGAAGATGTAGTGCTGAAAATGGTGTGGTCTACTTATCATGTTACATGGTCCCTCCTGCTAGCTGCTATCAGGAAGAAGGCAGGATGGGAGGACCCTCACAAGTATGAATAGAAAAAACAGTTAGTAAAACAATACCAGGTCCCAGTTGAAGGTGCTGACCTTTAGACAAGAATGGCATGGGGTTGGCATTTGATTATTTGTGGGACTGTGGGCCCAGCAGAAGTTACTAATGACTAATAATTAGATCTTAAAGGAGAAATGAATGATTTGAAGTGATATTTTTGTCTGTGCCTCTAAAAGAAGAATTAGAACCTTCCTCGGATGAGCAGGACTGGGGAACCCATTCCATGTGATATGTGAAGAATCTGTGTCAGTCATGATGTCTCACATACCTGTTAAGATCGAAATAGAGATGCTGGATTGGCAGATGGGATTTGTGTGGTGCTGGTATTTAAAACTCTAAGCAAATATAAAATCAAAGTGAGATAGAAAGGAAAGAGCACAGCCCAAGACCTAGTCCAAGGCCTGACTGTATTCAACCTTGTGGAAGACAGAGGAATAATACCAATAGAAAAAAATTTTTTTTGATTTTTAATATTTTTATTACATATTTTCCTCAATTACATTTCCAATGCTATCCCAAAAGTCCCCCATAGCGCCCCCCACTTCCCTACCCACCCATTCCCATTCTTTTGGCCCTGGCATTCCCCTATATTGGGGCATATAAAGTTTGCAAGTCCAATAGGCCTCTCTTTCCATTGATGGCCGACTAGGCCATCTTTCGATACATATGCAGCTAGAGACAAGAGCTCCGGGGTTCTGGTTAGTACATCATGTTGTTCCAACAATAGGGTTGCAGATCCCTTTAGCTCCTTGGGTACTTTCTCTAGCTTCTCCATTGGGAGCCCTGTGATACATCCAATAGCTGACTGTGAACATCCACTCCTGTGTTTGCTAGGCCCCGGCATCGTCTCACAAGAGACAGCTATATCTGGGTCCTTTCAGCAAAATCTTGCTAGTGTATGCAATGGTGTCAGCGTTTAGAAGCTGATTATGGGATGGATCCCTGGATACGGCAGTCTCTAAATGGTCCATCCTTTCATCACAGCTACGAACTTTGTCTCTGTAACTCCTTCCCTGGGTGTTTTGTTCCCAATTCTAAGAAGGTGCACAGTGTCCACACTTTGGTCTTCATTCTTCTTGAGTTTCATGCGTTTATCAAATTGTATCTTATATCTTGGGTATCCTAAGTTTTGGGCTAATATCCACTTATCAGTGAATACATATTGTGTGAGTTCTTTTGTGATTGTGTTACTTCACTCAAGATGATGCCCTCCAGGTCCATCCATTTGGCTAGGAATTTCATAAATTCATTCTTTTTAATAGCTGAGTAGTACTCCATTGTGAAAATGTACCATAATTTCTGTATCCATTCCTCTGTTGAGGGACATCTGGGTTCTTTCCAGCTTCTGGCTATTATAAATAGGGCTGCTATGAACATAGTGGAGCATGTGTCCTTTTTACCGGTTGGGACATCTTCTGGATATATGCCCAGAAGAGGTATTGCTGGGTCCTCCGGTAGTAGTATGTCCAATTTTCTGAGGAACTGCCAGACTGATTTCCAGAGTGGTTGTACAAGCTTGCAATCCCACCAACAATGGAGGAGTGTTCCTCTTTCTCCACATCCTCGCCAGCATCTGCTGTCACCTGAATTTTTGATCTTAGCCATTCTGACTGGTGTGAGGTGGAATCTCAGGGTTGTTTTGAGTTGCATTTCCCTGATGATTAAGGATGTTGAACATTTTTTCAGGTGTTTCTCTGCCATTCGGTATTCCTCAGGTGAGAATTCTTTGTTCAGTTCTGAGCCCCATTTTTTAATGGGGTTATTTGACTTTCTGGAGTCCACCTTCTTGAGTTCTTTATATATATTGGATATTAGTCCCTTATCTGATTTAGGATAGGTGAAGATCCTTTCCCAATCTGTTGGTGGTTTTTTTGTCTTATTGATGGTGTCTTTAGCTTTGCAGAAGCTTTGTAGTTTCATGAGGTCCCACTTGTCAATTCTCGATCTTACAGCACAAGCCATTACTGTTCTATTCAGGAATTTTTCCCCTGTGCCCATATCTTCAAGGCTTTTCCCCACTTTCTCCTCTATAAGTTTCAGTGTCTCTGGTTTTATGTGAAGTTCCTTGATCCACTTAGACTTGATCTTAGTACAAGGAGATAGGAATGGATCGATTCGCATTCTTCTACATGTTAACAACCAGTTGTGCCAGCACCATTTGTTGAAAATGCTGTCTTTGTTCCACTGGATGTTTTTAGCTCCCTTGTCGAAGATCAAGTGACCATAGGTGTGTGGGTTCATTTCTGGGTCTTCAATTCTATTCCATTGGTCTATTTGTCTGTCACTATACCAGTACCATGCAGTTTTTATCACAATTGCTCTGTAGTAGAGCTTTAGGTCCGGCATGGTGATTCCACCAGAGGTTCTTTTATCCTTGAGAAGAGTTTTTGCTATCCTAGGTTTTTTGTTATTCCAGATGAATTTGCAGATTGCATTTTCTAATTCGTTGAATAATTGATTTGGAATTTTGATGGGGATTGCATTGAATCTGTAGATTGCTTTTGGCAAGATAGCCATTTTTACAATGTTGATCCTGCCAATCCATGAGCATGGGAGATCTTTCCATCTTCTGAGATCTTCTATAATTTCTTTCTTCAGAGACTTGAAGTTTTTATTATACAGATCTTTAACTTCCTTAGTTAGAGTCACGCCAAGATATTTTATATTATTTGTGACTATTGAGAAGGGTGTTGTTTCCCTAATTTCTTTCTCAGCCTGTTTATTCTTTGTGTACAGAAAGGCCATTGATTTGTTTCAGTTAATTTTATATCCAGCTACTTCACTGAAGCTGTTTATCAGGCTTAGGAGTTCTCTGGTGGAATTTTTAGGGTCACTTATATATACTATCATATCATCTGCAAAAAGTGATATTTTGACTTCATCTTTTCCAATTTGTATCCCTTTGATCTCCTTTTGTTGTCGAATTGCTCTGGCTAGGACTTCAAGTACAATGTTGAATAGGTATGGAGAAAGTGGACAGCCTTGTCTAGTCCCTGATTTTAGAGGGATTGCTTCAAGCTTCTCACCATTTACTTTGATGTTGGCTACTGGTTTGCTGTAGATTGCTTTTATCATGTTTAGGTATGGGCCTTGAATTCCTGATCTTTCCAAGACTTTTATCATGAATGGGTGTTGGATATTGTCAAATGCTTTTTCCGCATCTAAAGAGATGACCATGTGGTTTTTGTCTTTGAGTTTGTTTATATACTGGATTATGTTGATGGATTTCCGTATATTGAACCATCCCTGCATCCCTGGGATGAAACCTACTTGATCAGGATGGATGATTGTTTTGATGTGTTCTTGGATTCGGTTAGCAAGAACTTTATTGAGGATTTTTGCATCAATATTCATAAGGGATATTGGTCTGAAGTTTTCTATCTTTGTTGGGTCTTTTTGTGGTTTAGGTATCAGAGTAATTGTGGCTTCATAGAATGAGTTGGGTAGAGTACCTTCTGTTTCTATTTTGTGGAATAGTTTGTGAAGAACTGGGATTAGATCTTCTTTGAAGGTCTGATAGAACTCTGCACTAAACCCATCTGGTCCTGGGCTTTTTTTAGTTGGGAGACTATTAATGACTGCTTCTATTTCTTTGGGGGATATAGGGCTGTTTAGATCATTAACCTGATCTTGATTCAACTTTGGTACCTGGTATCTGTCTAGGAACTTCTCCATTTCATCCAGGTTCTCCAGTTTTGTTGAGTATAGCCTTTGGTAGAAGGATCTGATGGTGTTTTGGATGTCTTCAGGATCTGTTGTTATGTCTCCTTTTTCATTTCTGATTTTGTTAATTAGGATGCTTTCCCTGTGCCCTCTAGTGAGTCTGGCTAAGGGTTTATCTATCTTGTTGATTTTCTCAAAGAACCAGCTCCTTGATTGGTTTATTCTTTGAATAGTTCTTCTTGTTTCCACTTGGTTGATTTAACCCCTGAGTTTGATTATTTCCTGCCTTCTACTCCTCTTGTGTGAATTTGCTTACTTTTGTTCTAGAGCTTTTAGGTGTGTTGTCAAGCTGCTAATGTGTGCTCTCTCTAGTTTCCTTTTGGAGGCACTCAGAGCTATGAGTTTTCCTCTTAAAAATGCTTTCATTGTGTCCCATAAGTTTGGGTATGTTGTGGCTTCATTTTCATTAAACTCCAAAAAGTTCTTAATTTCTTTCTTTATTCCTTCCTTGACCAAGTTATCATTGAGAAGAGTGTTGTTCAGTTTCCACATGAATGTTGGCTTTCTATTAGTTATTTTGTTATTGAAGATCAGCCTTAGTCCATGGTGATCTGATAGGATGCATGGGACAATATCAATATTTTTGTATATGTTGAGGCTTGTTTTGTGACCAATTATGTGGTCAATTTTGGAGAAGGTACCATGGGGTACTGAGAATAAGGTATATCCTTTTGTTTTAGGATAAAATATTCTGTAGATATCTGTTAAGTCCATTTGTTTCATCACTTCTTTTATTTTCACTGTGTCCCTGTTTAGTTTCTGTTTCCATGATCTGTCCATTGGTGAAAGTGGTGTGTTGAAGTCTCCCACTATTATTGTATGAGGTGCAATGTGTGCTTTGAGATTTACTAAAGTTTCTTTAATGAATGTGGCTGCCTTTGTATTTGGAGCATAGATATTCAGGATTGATAGTTCCTCTTGGAGGATTTTACCTTTGATGAGTATGAAGTGTCCCTCCCTGTCTTTTTTAATGACTTTGGGTTGGAAGTCAATCTTATCAGATATTAGAATGGCTACTCCAGCTTGTTTCTTCATGCCATTTGCTTGGAAAATTGTTTTCCAGCCTTTCATTCTGAGGTAGTGTCTATCCTTTTCTCTGAGATGAGTTTCCTGTAAGCAGCAAAATGTTGGGTCTTGTTTGTGTAGCCAGTTTGTTAGTCTATGTCTTTTTATCGGGGAGTTGAGTCCATTGATATTAAGAGATATTAAGGAAAAGTAATTGTTGTTTCCTGTTATTTTTGTTGTTAAAGTTGGCATTTTGTTCTTGTGGCTGTCTTCTTTTAGGTTTGTTGAGGGATTACCTTCTTGTTGTTTCTAGGGCGTGGTTCCTGTCCTTGTATTGGTTTTTTTCTGTTATTATCCTTTGAAGGGCTGGATTCGTGGAGAGATAATGTGTGAATTTGGTTTTGTCGTGGAATACTTTGGTTTCTCCATCTATGTTAATTGAGAGTTTGGCTGGGTATAGTAGCCTGGGCTGGAATTTGTGTTCTTTTAGTGTCTGTATAACATCTGTCCAGGATCTTCTGGCTTTCATAGTCTCTGGTGAAAAATCTGGTGTAATTCTGATAGGCTTGCCTTTATATGTTACTTGGCCTTTTTCTCTTACTGCTTTTAGTATTCTATCTTTATTTAGAGCATTTGTTGTTCTGATTATTATGTGTCGGGAGGTATTTCTTTTCTGGTCCAGTCTATTTGGAGTTCTGTAGGCTTCTTGTATGTTCATGGGCATCTCTTTCTTTAGATTTGGGAAGTTTTCTTCTATTATTTTGTTGAAAATGTTTGCTGGTCCTTTGAGTTGAAAATCTTCATTCTCATCCACTCCTATTATCCGTAGGTTTGGTCTTCTCATTGTGTCCTGTATTTCTTGGATGTTTTGAGTTAGGATCTTTTTGCATTTTACATTTTCCTTGATTGTTGTGCCGATGTTCTCTATGGAATCTTCTGCACCTGAGATTCTCTCTTCCATCTCTTGTATTCTGTTGCTGATGCTCGTATCTATGGTTCCAGATTTCTTTCCTAGGGTTTCTATCTCCAGTGTTGTCTCATTTTGGGTTTTCTTTATTGTGTCTACTTCCCTTTTTAGGTCTAGTATGGTTTTGTTCATTTCCATCATCTGTTTGGATGTGTTTTCCTGTTTTTCTGTAAGGACTTCTACCTGTTTGATTATGTTATCCTGTTTTTCTTTAAGGATTTGTAACTCTTTAGCAGTGTTCTCCTGCAATTCTTTAAGGGATTTTTGTGCTTCCTCTTTAGTGTCTTCTGCCTGTTTAGCATTGTTCTTCTTTATTTCTTTAAGTGTGTTATTAAAGTCCTTCTTGAAGTCCTCTACCATCATCAGGAGATATGCTTTTAGATCTGTGTCTAGCTTTTCTGGTGTGTTGGGGTGCCCTGGACTGGGCGAAGTGGGGGTGCTGGGTTCTGATGATGGTGAGTGGTCTTGGTTTCTGTTAGTAAGATTATTACGTTTACCTTTCGCCATCTGGTAATCTCTGGGGTTAGTTGTTATCGTTGTCACTGTTTAAAGATTGGAGCAGAAGCTGTGTTCCACTCACCAGCAGTCCCAAAATCCTGCGGCGGGGGTCGTGGGTAGCTGGCGGGTGTCAGGCAACCCTGCGCTCCAGCTACCCCGGCACTGATCAGGCTGGATGAGGCCTGTGGCCCTACTCAGGCCAGTTTCTGCTTCCCTAACTAATGCAGTCTCAGGTCCCGCGCGAAATTGGATTGGAGCAGAAGCTGTGCTCCACTCACCAGAAGTCTTAAGATCCTGTGGCGGGTGTTGTGGGTAGCTGGCGAGTGTCAGCCAACCCTGCGCCCCAGCTGCCCTGGTGCTTTTCTGACCAGATGAGGCTTGTGGCCCTATGTAGGCCGGATTTCTCTCTCCCCAACCAGAGCAGTCTCAGGTCCTGCGTGATTGGACTGGAGCAGAAGCTGTGTTCCACTCACCAGCAGTCCCAAAATCCTGCGGCGGGGGTCGTGGTTAGCTGGCGGGTGTCAGGCAACTCTGCACTCCAGCTACCCCGGCGCTGATCTGGCCGGATGAGGAAAAAAATTTTTTAAAGATTAGTCTTTAATAGATTAAGTCAAACAAACATCATATTATCACTGAAACCCACAGAAGAAAGTGTTACAAATGTGGAAAAAAATGACAATGTGGGCATAAAAATCTTTAACAAAATGGAACAACTTATAAATGGAGAACAACTAATGAGTAATTTCCTTCCTTCCTTCCTTCCTTCCTTCCTTCCTTCCTTCCTTCCTTCCTTCTTTCTTTCTTTTTCTTTCTTTCTTTCTTTTTTTTTAGACAAAGACTTATTCTGTAGCCCTAGCTGGCCTCAATGCAATCCTCCTGCCTCAGTCTCCTAAGCACTGGGTGTGCAGGTATGAGGCACTATTCCATGTGGCCTTTCCCTTCTAAAATACTTTTAGACCTTCACAGAGCCTTAGTGCATGGAAGGAGTCTGCAATGTGGGAATTGAGGCAAGAAAGTAGGGGGCTGGCAAGGTGCTCATCAGAGGATCAGAAGTCGCTTACACACATGTCCAAACTCTTGGAGTCACAACCTGGACTCATAATCTACAAACTTTGCATTTGAGAACTGAACAATAATCTTAGCCCAAAAATGCAGATGTGTCATGTGTTAGGAAATACAGTAACAGGAATAGGGTCATCTATGAAAGAACATGCTCCAGGTAAAAGGAATAACATATGTAAAAGTTCTAAGAGGAGAGTGATTGTCACCTTTTGGAAAATCACCACTTAGTAGGGCCAGGTTGTTCCACCTAGGAACACAGCAGGAAGAGAAATCTTAACAAAGAATAAATGTTATCATACATGTGCAAGGTCATTGTATAATCTGATACAGAATAGGACTTTATCAAGTCGTGAATGTGCCTTCATCAATTTTTGCATTCTATCCATGTTCTGAATGTTGCACTACAGACCTGGCACTCGGATGGATGTTCAGAGAGGAAAGGGAAAGGAATGACAGCAAAGCAATGAAGAGAATAGACTCACAACCAAAGATGCTGAGGCTCCTCACAGCAGCTTCTGGAACAGGGATTTGTACATAGCTCAGAATCAACAAGTTTTCAATGACTAGATGTGATAGTCCAACCTCGGTCAAGCACCCTCCACTCACACCTTCAGAATGAAAAGAACACAGCAACAATACTTAAATGAATTATACTAGGAAGAAGTGAGAGCATATATGTAATAGTTGCTAATAATAATAATAATAATTAACAATAATAAATTGAAGAGACTAAGGAAAACTCGGTGCACTGCAGATGATCAGATTACAGTTCCAGTTGGCACTCGTGCCTGTAAGTACTTAATGGAGGAAAAAGTAACTATAAATTCAACTAGAGTCAGATTTTAATTGTTTTTGTGTGTATGAGTGTGTGTGTGTGTGTGTGTGTGAGATTTTCTCAGCTAACTGAGGAGTTTCTGGATACAACTTTTCCATCTTAGTACCACTTTAGTTACCTTTTCATGTTGTGTTCCTTTTTATTTAGTCCAGGATTCTCTTTGATGTCTATTGTGATTTACTCTATGATCTAGGAGCTATCTCAATGTGGATTACTAATTTTCCAACTATTTTGAGGTTTTCCCAGTCATCCTTGAGATTAATTTATCATCTACTTCCATTGCATCGGAAACGTTTGGTCTGACTTGAACCCTCATTAAGTTTGTTGGTGTTTTTGTCAACAGGATAAGGCTTATATTGTAAAGAGTTCTACATGTACTTGGGAATATAGATTCTGGGCCAGCAAGTTAATTGAGTGGGTAAAATGACTTGCCTTACAAGTCTGACCAAAGAGCCCACTCTAGAAGGAAAGAATTGACTCCCAAAAGTGGCTTCTAATCAATATGTGACTGCTGTAATATGAATACTCATACTTACACACATACATCATACATACTCACAATAATAATAATTAATAAAATTTAAAATGAGTAGATTAGCCCGACAATTTTTCTGTGTTCTCTCTGATTCCTTATTTATATATTTAAGTTTGAAGTGTATTTACTACTAGCAACATATAATTGGATTCCATCTTATCCAATTTAGTCATTTTATCTTTGCATTGACAATTAATCATTTAGTGTGATTATTAATGTAATTAATTATTGGTTAGATATCTACTAATGTGCTGTTTTCTGACTAATCTATACTTAATCTGTTTTTCCTGTCTTTTTTCCCCCTGAATTAATTGAATGTTTTGTGATTCAGTTTTACTGGTTACTTAATAATAACTATTTGTTTTATTATCTTAACAAGTGCTTTAAAATCACACACACACAGAAGCACTTTGTAGCTGTGGCTAGCCTGGAACTCACTAAGTAGAACAGGCTGGCCCCACACTCACTAGAGATCTACTTGTCTCTACCTCCCACATGCAAGGACTAAAGGCCACCCTGGGGCATGTGCTACCAGGGCTAGTCCTAGAACAAACCTTTGTCACAATCATTCTTCAGGTTACATTTCATTTCATCCAGTATAAGGTATTTCCTTCACATCTCTTTATTCACAATATCATATTTTTCTTCAAGTATGTCTCGGTTATTTTTGTATTGCTGTGACAAAAAACATCATGAACAAGGAAACTTGGGAAAGAAAGCATTTTCATTCCAAGGATGAGAGTCTAGAACCATCATGGTTGGGTATATAATACCAGGCAGGCAGATATGGGATGGATCAGATCCTTATATGAGAGCATGTATGATGTTATATGTTATAACAGCAGGCAGTCAGACATAGAGATAGACCAGTAGCTGTGGTGAAATAACAACTGAAAGGCAGACAGAAAGCCAAATTGAAATAGCCTGGGCTTTTGAAATCTCAAAGCTCACCCCTAGTGACATATCTCCTTCAGCAAGGACACAACTCCTAATTCTTCCCAAATAGTTCCACCAACGTGGCACTAAGCATTCAAATATGTTAGCCTGTGGGAGACCATTTTCATCCCAAACCCTACAAAGGGGTTGTAGAATGACCAGCTTTCCACTACTTTGTTCAATGCAGATTTTCTGCCTGGTAGTGATTTTCTTTTTTACTTCAAGTTTTTCTTTAACATTCCCTGCATTGTGACACTTTGAGTAGCAACCTCCTTACCTTTCTTTTGCTAGAAAAATGTATTTTGGCGTACTTTTGGAAAAAAAATTAGCCTCATGTGTAGAATTCTGAGTTGACATAACGAAATATCCTGCTCCTATCCCTTTGAGGGATATATACCTTTATATACCTGGCCATTGGCATTTTCACACTGTTTTCTTTTGTTTGGCTACTACTAGTTGTACAATCATATTCTCTTAAATATTCTAGAAATTTTTTGGAGATGCTGTTAGATTTTTTCAGGACAATTTGATCTTTTCTACGTCTACTTTACAACTTTGTTCTGGGAGACTAAATGAGCCTTTGTCTATTGCTAATTTTATCTTGCCAATAAGACTAAAGTTGTTGGTATATTTTACCTAATGTTTTATCCTTTTTCACTCTAGCTGATGACAACAAACACTGAGTCAGGCCACTATGAGCTTCATCTGTGATCTTTTTTCTTCTCATCCTTTGAAGGGCCTCCTCCTTTTCTTTGGAAGTATTCTTCTAGTCTGTCTGATTCATAACCTGAGATGCTTTAATACCTTGTGTAAAGCTCCAGGGCATCTTCTAAATAGTTGTCCTCCTTTTGCTATCTGGACCCATGAAATTTCCGTTCCCATTGCTATAATGTCAAGGGGTAAGCCATTCTCTTCCCTAGGCCCTCTCACTCTGCTCCAACTGGCTGTACAGTCTCTACAGGCCATAAATGGACAGCAATGGAATGCTCCTCATTCGTATTCTGTCAGGGAATAGTGTTTTCACTGTCTAATGTCCACTGTCTGACAATTGTCCCAGGTATTATGCTTAGTTCTTCAGATATGAAATAGCAGGGGTGTGTCTGTTCCTCCACAGTAACTCTACTAAAGATGAGAGAGGTTCATAGTCTTGCACTCTCAATAGACCCCCAGACTGCCATCATCCATGGAGGAAATGACTGTTTAAGGCTTTCTAGCCTGGACATATAGACTTACAGTATAAGAAACCAACCTGACAGCTGTGGACAAAGCAGTCTGAGAGGGAGAGAGGTTGGGGTTACAGTAGTTCATACAGTAGAATCTAAATTGTTTGTTGCATACTTGATAGAAGAATAAAATAGCATGAACAATTACTTAAAACATCTCAAAAGTCAGTGGGAAACCCAGATACTAGCAGTTCTCTGCTCATGCTCTGGGAATAAAACTCCACCCGTGTTAGCTTTCACTTACAGTGGGAAGCAAAGGACTGCGTTAAGTGCCTTTATTGATTTCCTTGCCTTTGCGTGAAGACAATGAGAGGGGAAAAAATAAACAAATGGAAGCAAATTAATAGAAACAGGCCTGAGGCTATGATTTGTTAAATTCACAGCAGGATAGATGTTCCTTTTTAAATAGAGGGTTTTTTTTAAAATATTAACATTTTCAAGAATAAATGCTAATTTTACAAGGATTTTAGCCTCTCTTCCCCGCCTGAAAACCACAGGAGAAAAGAGCCAGATTTGTGATATTTGCCAAATGTGTGTCCCAAAGCTTTTCTCTTTGGACTCATGATACTTTACATCATTCAGAGGGAAAAGAATCCGCCTATTAACTTTTCTTATTCAGGTTGAAGTGCTACACCCTAGACCTTAAAATTAGACTGGACAGAGACTAAGAGGAACTGCATTTGTGAATAGGCCTGCTGGGACTGCTGGGGAATAAACAGTGTATCAATTATTTATGTTTTCTACTTACATTATTTGGATTTTCACAATGAGCCCAAATACAGGGGCCTCTGGGCACTCAAACCCAGGGAAAGGAAATGATTTATTGACAAATAATGCTAACTACACAAAGACAGTCTGCAACAAATATGGTGATGGGGAGTTACAGGCAAGTGGCAGGCCAGGGGGGTGGTGCAGTGGAAAAAAGCATGTTCAAGATGTTTTCATTACACACACACAGCTGTCATGAACAAGAGACCAGAGAGCCAAGGGCGTGAATAATCAAGAGGAGGAGGCAGGGATAAGTAGATCGCTGCTCACTTAGACATTCAGACTGATCTCAGCATCTCAGCAGCCCTCACCTGAGTCAGACTCTCCGGATTCTGGCCTGGATTGTGTATGTGTAGAAAAAGAGTTGAGAAACATGGAGGTGTTGGGTGTGGTAAGAGTATAGGCTTAGAACTAAGATTTTCTAGGGTTTGTCCTACTAATCACCAGTCTGCACCTTACTCTGTTCACTAAACCTTTCTCTGGAGTGTCATTCTCACCTAGTATACCACAGCTAGACTGCAGGATATTTTACATCAGTACTCCAGACATCTGAACCACATCACTGTATTATGGTGGCTCTGCCATAAGCTATAGAATGTCAAGTGACATGCTTGGCACCTACCTGCCTAGCCACGGTAGCACCCTCTCCTCCTAAATTAGGTCAATCTCAAATACCTGTAAACACTGCCAGAAATGGCAAACTTGCCGAAAGTTAACAACAATAACACCCCCCCCAATAAACAAAAACAACAATAAAAAGAAAGCTGCTTGCCAGGTTGTTTTTAGTGTGCTAGGAACTCATGAAAAGGGAGTCATTATGAGCATAGCGGTTACTAAATTGGCATCCCTAAGAAATGTCAGTGCTAGCTCTCAGTTTCTGTGTTCTAGTCTAGGGCTTCATGAACAAGAAAAGAACTGTAGGCCATGTGAGAACATTTATAGGGTGAGAAATAGAGTGTAAGGCTGGGGTGCTCGATTAATGGAACATTTAACCATGAAGCAAAGCCAAGTTTCTACTCTGCCATGTCCGAATTAGTGAGTGAAGAAAGCCCTCAGAGTGGCAGAGGATATGCACAAAGATGTGTGAGCACTTCTATTCACTAGTGTTGTCTGGACAAGTTCATTAAGAGAGAGTGGATGCTGAGCCTGAAAAGGGTGGCTCATACTCTAAACAATAGGCTGGGGAGCTCCAGACAGCACAATCAGAAGGCACTGAGTGGGCTCTGGATTGTGGCACTGCTAGACTGAATGGACACAAGGTATCTGCCAGCCTTTGAATCACTCTACTCCATTGAGATGCCTGGGAAAGAGAGTTACTCGTGTGGGCTCATCATCTGCACATTCTGCCTAGGACACAGTGGGACCAAGGGCCCACAAAAAAAGATCTAACACCAGAGAAAAGTGGACCTGTCAGAGAGCTACAGAGGTCTGAGCAGAAGAAACCAGTGAATCTTCAAGTAGAGAAGTCAGTAACCCATCTATGAGATATAAAGAAATAATTTCCTTCTGACACTTTCGGCACAACACACACTTTGGTGTTGACAGATACCTCTTCAGCAGGCACAGCACTGATCACTGAAGATTTGAAGGGTTTTCTTGTATGTTAGGAAACAGGGACAAACTATAAAGCATAGCGGTTATAGATATTTCACACTATTGTGGCATCCACTGCTTCAGAGCCTAAAGACCAGGACTGCAGCCCTTGAACAGCAAGGCAACTTCCATGGAACCTTTCTAAAAATTCCCATATGCATCTCAAGGTGGACGAATCTCAGAAAATTTAGCAATAGCTCTCCTGGGCATATACCCAGAAGATGTTCCAACTGGTAATAAGAACACATGCTCCACTATGTTCATAGCAGCCTTATTTATAAAAGCCAGAAGCTGGAAAGAACCCAGATGTCCCTCAACAGAGGAATGGATACAGAAAATGTGGTACATTTACACAATGGAGTATACTCAGCTATTAAAAACAATGAATTTATGAAATTCTTACGCAAATGGATGTAACTGGAGGATATCATCCTAGTGAGGTAACCCAATCACAAAAGAAGTCACTTGATATGCACTCAATATTAAGTAATTATTAGCTCAGAAACTTAGAATACCCAAGATACAATTTGCAAAACACAAGAAAATTGAGAAGAAGGAAGACCAACACATGGATACTTCATTCCCCCCTAGAGTAGGGAACAAAATACCCATGGAAGGAGTTACAGAGACAAAGTTTGGAGCTAAGACAAAAGAATCTCTTGATACTGATAGAACCAAAGATTACACAGGTAAGTACAAAAGATAGTGGGAAATTCAGTGCTGTGGTCACAGCTGAACCTGAAGGCCATGTTATGCCAAGACATCTTACTTTTATGACCCTTGTTTCTCTCTTAGCAAGTGAAATCATAATGCTGACTTGGTTACAATTACTATCACTGTGATGAAACACCATGACCAAAAGCAACTTGGCAAGGAAAGCCTTTATTTCACTTATACCTCCAGATCAGAGTCTATCGTCAAAATCAGTGAGGGCAGGAATTCAAGCAGGGCAGAAACCTGACTGCAGGAGCTGATGCAGAAGTCATGAACGAGTCTTGTTTATTGGCTTGTTTCACATGTCTGGCTCAGCCTGTTTTCTTAAAGATCCCAGGGTCACCAGGCCAGGGGTGGTATCATCCCCAGTGTAATGTGCCCTCTAGCATAGATCCCGAATCAAGAAAATGCCCATAACCTGAAATGATGGAGAGAATTTGTCAGCTGAGGTTCTTCCCCTCCTCTCAGATGACTCTAGCTTGTGATAAGGTGACAGAAAACTAGATAGCACAATTCCCAAGAATATTGTAGAAGCAGCTGCCATAATGACAATGCATAAGAAACACCTGGTAGGCTTAACTCAATCAGCAGGGATGGGAAGTCTGTACCCAGAGGGCAGTGAGAGTACTGAGAGCTGAGGTCCTAGGACAGTCAGTCGGTTTACAGATCATAAACTAAATTGTTTGGTATGACCAAATAGCAATCCTCAAATATTTGGTCTCAAGAGCATTTTTATTCTTAAAAATGTATTTTGAAATGTTATGTGAATTATGTACACCCATATTTACCATATAAGAAATAAACTTACTTCAAAAGTATTTTAAGAGATTAATGTAAGATGAATCCATTACATGTTTGTATAAATGACAATAAATGACATATTTTTTTAAAGTAACCATTTTCCCAAACAAAATGAGCTATTTTCCATTATTTTAAAGGATCTTGATAGTGGCATAATAAAAGACAGCAATATTATTATATCTACTACAGCATTGAGTATATTCACACAGTCTGTAGAAAACTGTCTATGAGATAGTAAGAGCCATGCTTAGAGAACCTCTGGTCTAATTCAAGGGATACTATTGTGGTCCACAAGAAGACAGGATACCAATGAGGCAGGTCTGGAGCATGGTCTAAAGGCCAGTGTTCACCAACCTCCAATGCAATGAAACACTGTCCTGAGCAAGAATAAGTCATGTTGCTGGAAGAGTTGTTTTGTGTCCAAAACATTATACCTCAAACTTTAAGCCAAGTAAAATTAATTCATTACATCCCCAGAGGGTGCTTGCGTAAACTGGGAAAGACTTCAGTCCTGCAGTGAGTTATGGGGATAGCACACCTATGGCAATCTCTTTGGCTATTGTGTCATTGACTTTAAGAGTAGAAAGATCAGAAGCAAGAAAACTGACCAGAAGTTTGACACATGCAATCATGCAATAAATTAATTATGAGAAGGGTGAGGAGAAAAGAGGTTGAAGTTGAAAGTGGGAACTGGCCTCAACCAGGAATCTCCAAGACAAAGCAAAATGACTTCCTGGTGTTAGAAGAAAACATGAGAACTCTTCTTTGTCTTTTTATTTAATCATTTGAAATTAATCAAAGGTGTGTGTGTGTGTGTGTGTGCAAGTGTCTTTATAACATGCATGATTCTTTAGAGCAGTGAAAATGTTAAACATTGCAACAATCCAGTCAGAAAAAACCCACACTGGATTTGGTAATTAAGTAGGTAGCCTCATGGCTCAAGCATTGAGGCTTAGAGTGCTGCATCACTGGGAATCAGGAGCCCCATGGCAGGCCACACTGGACACAGAGGAACATTGAATCATCAGACTGGTTAACTGGTACAGTCATACCCATGTCTGCAGCTGCGTATCAACCAGTCACACATGGTGTTTTTAGATAGCAGGTGAATATAAAATCTTTCCCTTGAGCATACATGGTTTGTAGAAGGTGAAAATTACAAGATTCATGTGTTAAATGTATTCTAGAGACCCATCTATAACATTCCTACTGTGACCTACAACAAAAATATAAAATGTTTAGATTTTTTTCACTGTAAATAATCATGTGATTTTATGGTCCATCTTCACACTAATAAAATACAATTTTACTCTGAAACACAGATTAAAATCAAGACAGAAATAGGGACAGATATAGGAATGACAACCAACTTTGGTCTCCACATATATTTCCACACAGTGATATACACACATAAAGCTATAGATTAAGGCCTATTGTTTCTAAATAAAAAGTGAACGTTAATGTCTAACAGTGCACAACTAAAGCACTGTGCCAGCTCAAGATGGGGATCCCAGCTATTGGTTCAAACTGTCCACTGCCTCAGACAAAGAAACTGAGAGCCACAGAGGGATTAGTTCCAGTGTGGTCATGGAAAATAGAGAACTTTGTGGCAGAGCCAACCCTGAGATGTGAGTTTCTCAAGTACTTCTCCAATTCTCCTGTATGCCCCAAAATGTTAGTCTAGGGGCCTGCTGTGATTAGACTGACCTTGAGTTTGTGAAAGGTAGACTTTTTCTATTGTTTGATCCCAGCAGGATGATGGAACTTGAAGTTAAAAGTCTCTTGGCTCCAAATCCAAAAGGAGTCAATAGACAATGGTAATGAAGGTTCCTGTCAGCTTGCGTGTGTATGAAAATGGAGAGGCTCTCTGCTCTGAGTGTCTCCTGAGGCCTGGGGCACAGTGGGCACTCAGAACTCCTGGACTCTTCTCTGGAGCCAACCTCATGAACCCTCAGCAAAGCCTGATGGCCACAGTGCTAAACACTGCAGCAAGAAAACTTTCCCCTTCTCTCTCTCTCTCTCTCTCTCTCTCTCTCTCTCTCTCTCACACACACCCATATATGCATGTGTGTTTATGTAACTATATACATATATGTATATGTATGTGTTTATTATATAACTATATACATATATGTACATATATGCATATGTGTGTATACATAAATATATAAGTATATATGTGTGTTTACATACACTTTCTTGATATAATACAAAAAATTTTAATTGATGGTTAGTTGGTAATTTTGTGTCTGTTTTCTTAGTGGTTCATAATCTTCATATAACCTTTGGATTCTTTTCTGCTTAATGGCCAGTGTGTAGCAAGAACAACCAACACACCTGTTACGTTTACCTCTGGGGTTTGGTCTATTATGCTGATGGGGCCTTAGTAGTCAGGCATGCTCAGGCTTTAAAACACAGAAAGAAATGTAGTTACACTGATCCCTCAAACCATGATTGTTAAAGTTAAATGTGGAAATTAAAATAGTAAGTAACATGTAGAGAGAAGTTCTTTTATAGCAGGCACCAGGCTCTTAATAAAATGTCATGGATTCATCTCTTGGAATAGGAGACTCTATATTAAAGACTCAGCCAAGGACGCTTTGCAGTGCCTGTCACATAATATTCAGTAGGTAAATACTAAATGCTCATATTATTGACACTACTAATGAGAATAACAAAGGCACTATTTGCTTCCCAGAAGGAGTCTGAGGGAGCTGAAGTGTTGCATCATCAGTAAAACACTGATTTGGACAAAATTTAAGTTATTGTCAAGAATTTTACAAAAGAACTAAAGTGGTCTAGAAAGATGATTCAGCAGCAAAGCATTCCTCAGGCAAGTATGGGGGCCAGTATGCGGATTCTAGAACCTAAATAAATGCTGGGTGCGTGTGGTGGCCCATCCATAATCATGGCCTTGGAAGATTGAGACAAAAGATCCCCAGAGCAAGCTGTCCAGCAAAACGAGCCATATCAATGAGCTGTGGGTTTGGTTGAGACATCCCATCTCAATGAACAAGGCATAAGAGCTCCTGAGGATGATGCGCAATCCCACCTCAGGTCTCCTCGTGCACAGATGTGCATTCACACCCCAACACTCATGGAAATACAAAAAGAAAGAAGTATGGGAATAGAGGAGTGATTGTATGTACAAGAGAAACAAGGAAAAAAACTAGAGGGGAATGTTTGTTCTGAAAGAGAGTCACATTATCCCACCTGATCAGCAAAGAAGGACCCCTGTCCATTGTTCACACCTGGGTTTGATAGGGCGATTTCCAATGCCATGGCAGGAAAAGCCTCTGCAGTCACAGAAGACAGACTCCCTGAGCATCTGCTTGGCAGCCCTGCCTGCAACTGTGATAAGAGAAGTCAGTTTCATTTATATCCTTGAATGACATGACTAAGCAGTCCACTGTGCTAAGTTTAAGATCTGTTTCCTTGTTGGGACATTTTCCTTCAAATGAAATGCCTAGCTAAACAGCTTTTGAGTCCATATTTTTCAAATACGCAAAACAATATTTATCTTCACAAGATTCATATGACCCTGACATATTCTTTACACAAACACTTACTGAATACAAACTGCTCCAGTTGCTCGCCTGGGTGGTGCACAAGAAGCATTCTATGAAAAGCCTGGGAAGCCTTGAGACTTCAAAGAAGTCCTACTCAATACAGTGGGTAGGATGTTAACCATGGCTCCAGCACTTGAAGAGTTAATTAGGGACTTCAGAAAAGGCCCCTTAGGGTTTTAAGTGAGCACCAGATGGAGCCCAATAACAGGGGTCTATTGGAAACCTTTAAGAGATTCAGGCCAGGATCTAGCCAAGACAAAACAACGATAAAATAACTAAGTTATCCAATTTTTGCCTTTGACCATACCTGCTTTCCCATTACATTTCAAAGTTGGTATGCTGGCTAATTTTAGGTCAACTTGGCACAAGTTAGAGTCATCAGAGGGTAGACCCTCAATTTAGAAAATGCCTCCATAAGATTGGGTTGTAGGCAAACCTATAGGGCATTTTCCTAACTAGTAATTAATGCAGGAAGACTGTGATGGTTTCTATATGCTCGCCCCAGGGAGTGGCACTAATGAAAGGTGTGGCCTTTTGGAGTAGGTGTGCTATTGTGGATGTGGGCTTTAAGACCCTCTCCTTAGCTTCCTGGAAGCAAGTATTCTGCTCACAGCTTTCAGATGAAGTTGTAGAACTCTCAGCTCCTCCTGTACTGTGGCTTCTTGGATGCTGCCATGTTCTTACCTTGATAATGGACTGAACCTCTGAACCTGTAAGCCACCCCCAGTTAAATGTTGTCCTTATAAGAGTTGCCTTGGTTATGGTGTCTGTTCAAAGCAGTAAAATTCTCACTAAGACAAGGACCAAGTCTGCTGTTGGTGGTACTACCCCTGGGCTGCTGGTCCTGGGTTCTACTCAAAAGCAGGCTAAACAACCTATGAGGAGCAAGCCAGTCAGCAGCACTCCTCATTGGCCTCAGCATCAGCTCTTGCCTCCAAGTTCCTGCCCTGTTTGTGTTCCTGTCCTGTCTTCCTTTAATGATGGACTATGATGTGGATACATAAACCAAATAATCCCTTTCCTCCTCAAGTTGCTCTTGGTTACTGTGTTTCATCACAGCAGTAGTAACCTGAACTAAGACAGATGGAAGAGGAAAACCTTCTCAATTACCAACATTCCCCACATGTATGGCCTCCCAGCCTCTGTGTGTGTGTGTGTATATATATATATATATACATATATATATATATACATATATATACACATATTAATGCATATATATATATATATATATATATATATATATATAACCATAATATTAGGGGAAAATGCTCTTGCTGTTGAAAAGTGACTATGAACTCATGACTATGGTAGCTTGACTGCTTCACTGACATTGCCATCTAATCTCCAGTCCATATCGGGTTATTTCTTGAGGATTATTTCTCTGTGGGGAAGAGGACTGTGAGTAAAGGAAGCATGGCAGTGACCCATGGCAGTGGTCTTGTCAAAATATGCAGACCTCTCATTCTGTATGCGTCCTGGCAGCCCTGCCTGCTGTGCTGTTTCCTGGCCTTCCTTTAGGATCCATGTGACTGCAGGCTGAGTTATGTTCTTTCCTTGTACAGTTACAGGCGAGCAGCACTTTTGTCACAGCGCCTCCTCAGTGTCAAAGCAAACAGAAGTAAAACTTGAAGGAGTTGCAGTTGAAGCCCAGGAAAGGAGAGGGGGCAAAGGGGTCTCTGCTCTTTGTGACTTGGGTTTGAACACTGGTTTCAGGTGAAAACTTGGCAGGACTGAGGTATTTTAGCACAAGTAATTTTAAGAAATAATAAAGGCAGCTTGCCATTTTATATAAGTAATAGAAGGGTGGTTTTTTTTTTGTTTTTTTGTTTTGTTTTGTTTTGTTTTTTGTTTTTTTTTTTAACAAGGCAAGCAAGAAAAAACATCGAAGAATTATTAGTTCAGACATTCTTATTGTACCCAACTAAAAGAAATAAAAATCCATTTTTCAAGGGCAAAATCTGCAAGAGAGTTTTAAACATAGCCTCAAGACAAGGCAACAGAAAAGACAGAAGATGAGCTGGCCTGATGCTCAGGCCTCATAAATGAGTTAACAGTGAACAATTAAAATGAATCAGGTCACACGTGTTCGAAAGAAGCCCCTAATAAGCATTCAGAATGTGCTAGGCCCTAGCAAGTAAGCTTTAAAACAGAAGAAGAAAAGACAGAAGATATTATCGCCACTTGCAAAAGGGGCTAAAAGCCACATACACAAACAAAGCAGGAAGAATAGGCATGAGCAAAGCTAATCTTGGGGGTACCAAGGAGAGAGGCATGGCTTTAGTGATCAGTCTGACTCGGGCCTTGATTTCCATCTCATACCTGTGTGAACCGAATAAATGATGTCCTGTCTCTGAGCTTCCACTTACCTGTCTATAAAATGGGAACACATAGGGCTGGAGAGGGCTCAGCAGTTGAGGGTACTGGGTGCTCTTCCAGAAGACCTGGATTTAATTCCCAGAACTCAGATGGTGGCCCATACTCTTCTCTAACGCTAGTTCCAGGCAATCTGATATCCTCTTCTGACTAGCTCCAGGCATGCACATGGTATACAGACATATATGCAGACAAAATTCTAAAACACATAAAGTTATTTTTATGGGAACATATACCTAACCAGTTACTACAATTAATTATGCAATTTATTTGCATGCACAGTGCCTTCCCCATTCCATGGCTTCCTTTTGGCCTTCCATTGTCCTAGGACCTGGGTATGGAACTCTCTCCCATCTGGCTCATATAGCATTACCCTCCATTTGGTGATGAATCAGATGCAAAAGAAAGAGAAATTCCTCATCAGCACAGCTAAGACAGTGGCACACATGGTAAATGAGTGAACAAATAAGGAGCAGGGCTTTTGCATTTGAACCTGTGTTTGTCTTTCTCTTGTTAAGCTACACAAGGCCCTGATGCCTAACATTGTAAATAGGTACCCAAATGCCACATATAATACAGAAAAATAAGATATCCGCATTCTTTTTTAGTGTTTAATATTGGTTTCTAAGCTTTTATAAGGCAATAAAAATACTTTCATACTTTTTCTATTTGTAGAAATACTTTTACTACCACTATCACATTTTATTTTATCTACTGAAAGTTCAAGAGGCTTTTCCAGTGAAATACATGGGAAAGGATAGGCAAAAGCCAACCAAGCAGTGCCAGAGCTTTCTCAGAGACAGTCTGGGGGTGGATTTAGGAAGGAACATTTATGTAAAGATATGGGATAGGGCTAGGGAGTCTTGCTGTGCCTTAGATACAGGGTCTTTCTGTGCAACCACACTCTGGCAGTCAGCAGGAATAGGTACGGTCTTTACCTGTTTGCCTTCTGAAATGGTCACAGGCAATGAAAGAAGCAAGGCAATCCAAAAAAGTTACCCATGGGATTTACTGTGAGTGTCCCTGGGGACAGTCATGATGGTTGTCCAGTAGATATGTACCTAAATGCCTTACCTAGTTGGTTGTGTATGTGCAAAGAGCTGTGGGGCAGGCATTCTGGCAACTGCTATACAGATAAGGAAGTTCTAGTGGGAATTGTAAGAATCAGGGAGGAAAATCCAATTACTGCCTTGTAAGGAAGGACCTAAGCCACATAGAGAACATGCCTGGGACCTTGTGTTTTGTATTTGTAAAACATAAGTGGACTTAAAATTCCTATGACAGAGCTTCTTCTTAAATTTTTTTTAAAGATATCTTTTATTAATTTATATGGATTGGTGTTTTTCTAACATGTGTGCCTGGGCATGCCTGGTGCCCAAGGAGGTCAGAAGAGGGGATCAGATTTCCTTAGAAATGGAATGGTAGCTAGACACCATGTGGTTGCTGGGATTCAAACCCAGATCTTCTGGAAGCTCAGTCAGTGCTCTTAACCTCTGTGCATTCTCTGCAGCCTCTCACGTAGTCTATCTCAGCTTCTGTGGATCACCCACAGCCACCACAACAGAGCAGACCAACAGCATTTCTCCCTTAAATTGTTTCAGTAGCAACCTACTGACTTCCCTCGATGGTTTCTGCTGCTCTTAAGGAAAACACAAAACAGAACAACAACAAAAACCACACCACTTACCATATTTTTTTCAAAACAGTCCCTTTGAGAGACAGGCCTCACCTCTCAACTTTCTCTTCTTCACCCAGGACAAAACAGTACTGATTTCCAAGTATTTCTATCCAAATAAACATATAACATTTAAGAGCCAAACATTTGTATGTATTATGCTCTGAAATATTAGTTCTAGCTTCTTTACATCTTTGTGAACTTACTTAGCCTTCCTTTTCCTCACCTGTGAAAAAAAAAATCTGGGTAACTATGTCAGACAGTTGATTTTAAAATGACAGATAGGGCCTGGGGAGATGCCTCAGCAGTTAAGAGTACTGGCCGCTCTTTCAGAGGTCTTGAGTTCAATTCCAGCAACAACATGTTGGCTCACAACCATCTATAATGGGATATGATTCCCTCTTCTGGCATTAAGCCAAAGTACATAAAGTACACAAATACATCCTTTTTTAAAAAGACAGCTAATGAAGTAGCACGTAGCCCAGCTATCCCTATGGCATGCCAAGGGAGGAGCAGAATAAAGGCAAACTAAAGAGGGAATTGATAGAAAGATGAGAGGAAGAAGGACCAAGGAGAGATGGGTACCTGACCAGTTAAACAAAAACTTGCTATTGATTGTTTAAAATAGAAAAGGTGGCAGCTGAACATCTACCAATGACTTCTTTTAAAGTTCTAGTTTCAAGCATTTTAAATGTAGAGTAAAACATATGATAAACAGCACTATTTACATGGGAATGAACCTCAGGCCTAACTTCAAATAACTGCCCAGGAGTGCCCAGGAGTCCTGATTTGATTCTTGTGACAATTTATATTGCTTGTCAACTTAACCTTAGGTAGAATCACCTAACAGGCAAATCTCTGGACACACTTATGAGGAACACTAGATTAGGTTAACTAAGTCAGGAAAGCCCACCTTAACTTGATAGCACCATTCCAGGGCAGGGGTCCTAGGCTGAATAAAAAGACTGAGCGATAGCATTCATCTCTCTGCTTCCCGGCCATGAAGATAATGTGAGCAGCTAACCAGGCTCCTGCTGCAATGACCCTCTAGCCATGTTGTACTAGAGCCTCAAACTGAGAACCCAAGTAAACCCTTACTCACATTGCTTTTGTCAGAGTGATACAACAGAATAAATAACTAACATAGTTACTCAGCAAGCATTTATTGAGGACCTATTTGGTTCCAAGCATTGGCTATGCAGTGATAAAAGGGGCAATGAAGCACCACCTGAAACTTCCATTCTATTGACTCCTGGAGGAGGGACCATGAGAAAGCAAATACTGAACATACTTAGACAAGCGAGATGAGGACGGGGGTCTGAATACCCAGGTTTTCGAGAGTACAAAGATGGAAGAGCAACATAAGACTGTACCTATTCGCCATGATGCTTCAGCCCACAGCCAGGTTCTCAAGAAGTAAGACCACATCCCTGCAGCCTCAGCACCGCTTTCTGAACTCAATTTTGTTCCTCTTAAAATTGCACATTTAACTGTGGCATGCATGTGGCAGAAGTGGTGCCAGGGTGCAGAGGTCTCTCATTCTGTTATAGTTGGAGCCCTGAGAGCCCCGAGAAGAGCTGACCTCGGTGCCTCCCGACCAGTGGAAAATTGGGGTCACTCCTTGCTCTATTGTGTTACATTAGCTGTGCAGTGGTTTTATGGCTTCATGGAAGTGAAGCAGATGGAGTCGCTGACCTTGGATGCTGACAAGCTAAAAAATAAAAATATTCCCCAGGCTACATGTGGTATCTGGCTAATAGCACCATAGCCAAAGACCAGTCCTGGCCCAACACGCACAAGAGACAGTAGTGCATTAGCACAAATGTCATGATCAAATCTTTAGTAAAGTGCTTAATGTACACCCAGCCTTGTAGGGAAGGATCTAAGCCATATAAAAAGCATGCCTGGGACCTTAGATGTTGCATTTGTAAAATGGAAATGGATTTAAAATTCCTGTGACATAAAATAGTTTTAAAGTTTTTTAGACTTATTATTATATGTGTACATGTATAGAGTATTTCCCTGTGTGTGTGTGTGTGTGTGTGTGTGTGTGTGTGTACATGCTATATGCATGCCTGGTTCCCAAGATCAGAAGAGGGCATCAGATCCCCTGGCAAATGGAGTTTCACATAGTAGCTAGACACCATGTGGATGCTGGCAATCAAACCCAGAGCCACATATTTACATATATTATTCTCTTCACTTGGAATTTCTTTCCTCTTTTATCTGACTGCCTGATATTCATCTAGTTTCTCATCCTGATGCTAAAACTGAACCTCTTGTATTCTTGAGTTCTCTAAGGCTAGACTTCCTCTTCCTAATAACCCACCCTTCCCCAGACAGTAAAGGTACGTGAATAGAGCGCCACACATATATGAAGAAATGAAACTCACTCTGTTGAGAAGTTAGTAGCAAAATTGAATCTCAGAACCCAGACCACTGATCCATCTTCCTCATACATCACAAAGTCAGGCTAGTCGACACGTGAAGTACACTCCTCCATACTCATGGACAGATATATGGGGGCTGAATGGAGTCTGCTCTAAGCACTTTCGGGCCATTTCTTCCCAGGTGCATTCACATTCAGTGTTGGTAGCTACACTATACCCCTGCAACTCATTCCTTACCAATTCTGCTCCAGCTCACAACTGTGTCTTCTGTGTGACCTGAGCTCCCTGGGAAGATGTTTTACTCTTAGCTGGTAGGTATAATCAACAATGGACTGTCTATGTCGTTACACCAGTAAGGGCTAAGAATTCCCTGGAAGCAGGCATCTTCTACAGTGTCTATGGTAGAAAGGATCTAAAGAATGTTCTGTCTGCATCCCTATTTTAGAGATGTTTGCTTCAGTCTTTTTGTCTTACATCTTCCTTTCCTTCCTGTTTACTTCCCTCTCCTCTTCCTTACTCCCCTCCCTCATTTCCTTCTTCATCTATTTTCCTTCCTTCTTGTAGTACCTATGGGGGTTCAGGCAGTATACTCAAACTAGAGAGCTTAATCTTGGAGAAGCAAGCTAGACACAGAACGCTCCTCTTTCATTTATATCAGCCCAGGCCTCAGACAGTCACAAACTGGGCTGAGGCTTCTCTGTCTCTTTTCTCATTATTTCAGCCCTTCCATGACATGTGCACTGGGTATACGGATATCTTGGCCCATGTACATGTAAAATCACCATAGTCTACCGTGTCTTGTTTCCTTGTCTAGTGGCCATTATATTTAAAGGCTAAATCCAGTAGTAAGTCTGAAATCAATGAGAGCGTATTCCCATCTTACACACTTGACTGTCCTCATGTCAGACTTTACCTTTGTCATGTTTGTCAGTCTCAGAACCTACTGGATTGGGACTTGAGCATCAACTCCAGGACTAATAGCTGAGCCATGCTTGAACTCCTGTGCTACTTAAGAGTTTAGAACTGGACCCAGGAAAAGGAGGCCTGGAAACAGGCTGGATGAGCATTTGTTAGGCTCCTGTTGTATTTAAAGCACATGCTCTCATCTCGACCACAGTCACTAGTGCTTCCTCCAAGAGCCTTTTGGAGTAACAAAATCCAGAAGAGCATCACCAAGGCCCCCACAAAATAAGACAGACTTCAGACTTGATGCCAATC
This sequence comes from Mus caroli, assembly GCF_978045245.1. Lineage (NCBI taxonomy): Eukaryota > Metazoa > Chordata > Mammalia > Rodentia > Muridae > Mus > Mus caroli. Next base: position 50,545,727 of record NW_028227263.1, on the reverse strand, counting down.
CCTGTGATACTTACAAATCTCATTCTTTCAACTCCTTGAGTCCTCAGCATCCCAACTCAAGTAAGATCTGTCAAGGCTTGGTGACTTTGTCAGTAACAAATAGCAAGGGTTTGCCTGATACGGTTGTGATCTAGTTCCACGTTCCTGACACTCTGAACCATTTTACACAACTCTGAGAGGCAGAGACAAGAATCCGAACTTTTTACAAGATCATTTTAATGAGCCAGAGCTGATTTTTATGTTCAAATTTGATTCTTCCTGTTACAACCAATCAATCTCATTACTTTACATACAAACCCAGTGCTCGTGCTCGGCCCTCTTATCACACACCTAAGATTTCCTTCTCTTTTCCTTGTGATTTCTGCCTTCCAGGCTTTTATCTTTCTCTCTGATTAGGACAGCCCTTTCTGCCAACTCTCAAATTCTGACAGGCCTGCATTTTGATTATCTTTCATTTTCAGTTTTCTTTTAACTTTCATCAAGGCTGGGCGAATAACTCCCCCTTCGTCTTGTAAGCACTGCCTGTCAGTATTGCACACAGCCTCTCTAGCTGCCCTCACTGTGAAGTCACCACACCCATCTCTTGTCTCCCACCTTAACACCTTAAACACAGGTTTAGTACTAGTCTGAACATGTGACATTAATTTGCAAAATCCACTGGAGAGAGATGAGGTAAAAGAGAGGGGGTTTATTTCTGAAGGGAAAAAATGTCCCATAGAAAACAAGGTCATAGGTACAGTTCATCCTAGAAAGTTTCCTGGACTCCCCTTATTTCTGCCCCTCTCTGTGGGGAAACTTGCTTCTTTTCCTGGAAAGAACTGTATTTCTTTGGTGTGTGGTCTTCTGGTCCACAGGGGAAGAAAGGTGATCACTTCCAACAGGGCCCCCAATGGAGGAGCTAGAGAAAGTACCCAAGGAGCTGAAGGGGTCTGCAATCCTACAGGTGGAACAGCAATATGAACTAACCAGTACCCCCAGAGCTCATATCTCTAGCCACATATGTAGCAGAAGATGGCCTAGTCAGCCATCATTGGGAAGAGAGGCCACCTGATCTTGCAAACTTTATATGCCCCAGTACAGGGGAACACCAGGGCCAAGAAGTGGTAGTGGGTGGGTAGAGGAGGGGGGAAGGTATGGGGGACTTTTGGGATAGCATTTGAAATGTAAATGAAGAAAATACTTAATAAAAAATTGGAAAAAGAAAAAAATAAACATATGACTACCTATCAAAATAGATTCCCTTTGATCTAACTTTGAAATCTCCAAAAATCATCCTAGTGTCATAAGGCCCATAATCTCTGCTACTAAGGACACAGTGTTAAGAGGACTGCAAAGTCAAGGCCTCCCTAGGCTACACAGGCAATTCACATCCAGCCTGGATACCAGAGACAGACCCTGACTCAAAATAACTATATAACTACATATAACTATATATGACTTTATCATGTGTGTGTGTGGGAGGGGGTGTTTATGTGTGTGAGATAAAGATGTATCTCAGTGGTTATTTGCCTGGGACCTGGGTTTTAATCTTTGGAACTTAAAAGAAGGAAGAAGGGAAGAAAGGGAAAGGCAAAGGAAAGACAGATCATTATAAACTGACTGGACTGAATTAACTGCTACATCCTCCTTATTAAGTTGTCCATTTCCTGGGAGATGTGCTGACAAGGTGAAGGGAGAAGCCAGACCATAGTGAGAGTTGTCAGTAATTACGAGGGAACTTGGCAGGTGAGCGCTATGAGGAGGGACACATCTATCTGTCCAGTGTGGTCTTAGTGCCAATGTGGTGAGGGCTGGCACTCGATGGAAATAAAAAGATGACTTATTAAATCATGCCTAAACTCAAGGGAAAGATGTCATTCATCATACTCTAACAATAAAGATGGAGGCAAAGCTGGGAGCGAGAGGTTCACACATGGGGGATACACCAGCTCAAAGTCTCAGCCAAGCTGGCTGGGATCCCCTCTCTTGCCTCCAGTGAGTGCTGGGTAAACATTTTTAGTATCTAGGATTTTGAAAGTGACATTTGTTCTTAGAAGAGTCTTTTTAAGGCTGTTCAGAAAAAAACCTCTGTACAGAATCCAAGAATCTATTTGCATTAAAAAATATATGTGCTTATAGTAGAAATTCTATTTTATAATAACCAAGCTGAGAACAGTGGGCAACACTATGAACTGTAAGTAATTAAAGACTATTTTCTACATAAATATTCATATTCAGAATACTGCTGCCCTTCTGACTACTTCCAATAGCAATGTATGCCATTCAAATACAACTAGTATATATACACAAGTAGCATACTTCTATGAATATTTGATTGCATTTTAGAGGTCCTTGTTTATTATTATTATTATTGTTACTACTTTCAATCAGTATCTATTTTCAAGGTACACACTTTGCTTAGTGGGATTTTCTGTACTGTATTCAAGAGAAGCAGACAAGTCATTCTCTGTAGAAGGCTAGTGCAGGCTAGTGCACGGAGAGAACCAGCCTTTCATTTGAAAGCTGGAGGATGTGTTCTCCTGTTATGTTCTTATGTGTTCTTGCTGAGGTGACTTTACTTAAAATGGGAAATTGGATTCAGTGATCCCTAAAATCTGCTTATACTCTATTATCTTACAATTTTTCAACCAAAAACTATTTATCGGGGTGGGCTAGTTCTTCTGGGAAGAAAATCTATGCAACAGTGCTTAGTACAAAAAAGAATCTTATAGGAGAAAAGTACAAATTTTTTAGGGTAATGATGGATTCTGAAGGAAGAATTGTAGGAAAATCTAAATATCCAACATCAAAAATAGTCACGTTGAAATCAGCTTTTCCAAAGAGGATATCACTGGGAAATCTAAAATTATGTCAAGAACTGTGTAAAAACCTATGGTTTACATATTACTGTGCATGCTGCATATTCTTGTATACATATACAAAAGGCTGAAAGAAACAGCACAATGTTAACAGCAACTGTTAGGCGACCAGGCTAACCCTGACTCCCTTCTTTACTTTTCTTACTTCTAGAAACACTGAGTAGAGTCCATCCTAGTTCGTATTCCCTTGCTGTGAAGAGACACTGTGAACAAGGCAACTCCTATAAAAGAAAGCATTTAATTGGGGCTTCCTTAAAAATTTAGAGGGTTAGTCCATGATCATCATAGCAGGAGCTAGAGCAATTACTGAGAGATTTACATCTGATATGAGAGAAAGGGAGAGAGAGAGAGAGAGAGAGAGAGAGAGAGAGAGAGAGAGAGAGAGAGAGAGAGAGCTTTTGTGAAACCTCAAAGCCCACACCTACTGAAGTACCTCCTTCAACAAGGTAACTTCTCTGACAAGGACACACCTCCTAATTCCCCCAGTTTACCAACTAGGAACTAAGCATAGAAACATAGGAGCTACTGGGGGACCATTATCAGTCATGCCCCACAGTATCCTATCCCCAAAGCTGTTTCTGAAACAATGGAAACAGAAGTTCAAATGGAGAAATGAAAAGAGAATACCAATTTGTCAGGCACTGTATTTTCTTCAAAATATGCTGCGAGGAGAAAATCATCCAGTCACAAGTTAGAGCTGTCCCCGTGGCCTGACTCAGTAGAGAATGAAGAGTCATAAGCAGGGCATGACACCTGAGCCTAAAGTCAGCCTGTGGTCCGCCCTCATAGCTGTTGGTTCCATGTTTGAGGATTCAGTTCCTCATATATCAAAACTTAAAAGAGAGCTGGGAAGGATTGGAGTCAGTGTAGTGCCTGGTTGGCATGCAGGAGACCCTGACTTTGATCCCCAGCACACACATAAAAAAGCTGCATGTGCTGACACGAGCCTGAAAGACCAGGGTTATGGAGGTAAACATGAGTAACTGCCTGGGGCTCGCTGGCCATCTATCCTAGACAAACCAGAAAGTCCCAGGTCAAAGTGAAAGGCTCTGTCTAAAAATATCAATGTAGAACAACAGTTAAGACTCAAGGTTGATTTCTGGTCTCAACACACGTGTATACACATGCTCACACATACCTGCACACATGGACACACACAAGGAAAGCCTTTCAAAGAAACAGATGTGGTCATCTATATGTGCTATATAATTAACCTTGTGCTAGTTGCTTTTGTATGAAACATACAGACTTTTCGCTTGTTCTCATTCCCTGACCAGTTAAGTATACTAGTTACTTCCATGAATTTGTGTTATTTTAAGTATTTTAAAGGCTGAGTCTGGGAATGTGGCTCCATGATAAAGGAGTTGCCCAGCATGAGTGGAGCCCTGATTCCTAAGGGGAACAAAATGTGCAAGCTCTCTAGAGGAAAGACTGAATAGTCATGTAAGGACAATTATGTAATAAGTGCAATCTCTAGATCACAAGCCAACTTAGACCAAAAATTATAAAAATTTCTATAAAGAAACTTATGTTTATATCTGTCCTGGCTAGTTTTATGTCAACTTGATACAGGTAAGAGTCATCTAAAAGGAAGGAACCTTGATAGAGAAAATGCCTCCATAGTTAGTGATTGATGTGGGAGTACCCAGCCCATTGTAAGTGGTGTTATCCCAGATTCTATAAGAAAGCAAGCTAAACAAGGAATGATCAGCGAGCTAGTAAGAAGTACCTCTCCATTGCCTCTGCATCAGCTCCTGCCTCCAGGTTCCTGCCCTGTCTGACCTCCTGCCCTGACTTCCTTTAGTGATAGACTATGGTGTAGGAGTGTAAGGCAAATAAACTCTTTTCTCCCCCAACTTGCTTTTGGTTATGCTATAGTAACAGAAGACATTTCCGGTTGGAACGGAAACTGTATCACCCGCAGAAACCTCTTCTGTTACAGCACAGGTGTAATATTTAAGCAAATAGACTTGGTTGTGTTTTTATGAGACGTTATCAAAATAGATTGTAGGCAAGGGTAAGCTTATAGGCTTCAAGTTACCAATCTCTTAAGCCAATTAAACCCTTGCCTAAGCCAAATGTCCTAATGGACCTTCAAGCTTGGGGAGTCTTTTTAGAAAGCTCTGAAGGGCTCACTCAAAACTATCTAAGAAAAGTTCTGGCTTGCTTTGATAGTCATATGAGCTGAGAGTCAAATTCAAAAAAGTTATCTAAAACTTCCCTGAAAACTGCAAGTGTGTGCTTAGTACTCTGAGCCCTAGTGAGAACACTAAGAATAAATAGTCTTGAAGGCTGGATGAGTTTAAAGATTCAGGACAAGTCATTTGTTCCACTGGAAGACAGAATCTGGGAACAAAGAAGAGAGAAAATACTTGTAATGAATTTAGCTCAGGGCCTGGGAGGTACGTGTCTGATAAACCGTGAGTAAATTATTCTCTTGTTCTGACGTATGCTAATTCCCTCGGTCTGTACAGCTATACATCAGACACTTACTGAGAACCTATTACTGTGTGTCAGAAGCTCTACAAAGTGCTTGACAACACCACTCTGAGTAAGACATATAGCAACACCAACAAGATAGACATGACCACTTAATGAATTGTCATGGCCTAAGCTGCTACATGCTCAGGTGGAATTTGAAATCAGAGGTTCAAAACCTGGAAGGTAACACTGGAGTGAACCCTGCATGTGGGGGTTGTCTCCCAGAGAAGGCTTTCTCAAGCACTAGTGGGTCAAGCTTGCCAAACCCTGTGTGTAAACAAACATTGGAACTATGATTTCAAAGCTGAAAAGCCTCAAATTTGGAGTCTGTGGATGAGATGAGGGTAGTCATGTGTGATTGTAGAGTTAGCTTTGCTGGGAAAGAGAATGTCAGGGGCGTTGGAGGGGGGAGGCAAGGAGAATGGCTGGAGTCAGGTCCTGAGGATTAGAAAGCCTTGTTAAGGATTTTTTACCTTTACCTTCAAAGTGGGAAATAACTTTGTAGGAACTATATTTTAGAAAGAGCAGCAAATAATTGACTTCCTGATCTATTAGTGGTGTTTAAATAATATTTGAATTTTACTTTTTATTTATATGCATGGGTGTATGCATGTACGTCTGCATATGTGTATTCAGGTGCCTGAGGAGGCTGGAATAGCAGGCAGTTGTGAGCTGTCCAAAGTGAATGCTAGAGTGAGAACTGAACTTGAGCCCTCTGACAGAGCAGGGAGGAATCTTAAACAGGAGCCATTTCCGAAACCCTATCAATGGGTTTTTATTAAAGATCACGCTACTGCTTTGTTGTTGCTGTTGTTATTTTAGGGATAGACCTGGTCACAGTTTGAGGGCAAGACTACACTCACTCAACAGGATTGCTGTAAAATAAACCTATGATGTTTATGAGTGGCTGAAGAAGTAGAGGGCAGAGCTGCTAACCTATGCTTTGCTGTCTTCCACCCTGCCTTACATCAGCCTTGCTGTAGAGTTCTACCCCAAAGTGGTAGAATGTAGTTCTTTTTAATGGAACTTCTGCTTTCCCTAGAAGCCATAATGTTTTTTTTTTTCTTCTTTCCCTCTACAGAGCGTGCTTTGATTGAGGCTGGCTTTCCAGTGCATCCATCTACCCAGATAACTACGGAGACTGGTAAGTGATACCATTCTTTCTTGCAGTTGCTCATCTTTGACCGGAAACCAACTTAAGGAGAGAGTTTGAGTTGGTCAATTTTCTTCATTCTGGGATCATTTTGAATTTATGGTTCCCAAACTTGACATCCAAGTCTTCAGGGTTCTGTTGGTCCCTGCAGCTCCTAGATGGCTCTAGGCACACAGGTGCAGCTACATACCATCCAGACAAAATTATTAACAAACTGAGTTTCCAGCTCTTTGTTGACTTTCATTCATGAGTCTCTAATCACATCTCATCTGGGCAGCAATGTGGTCAGGCAACATCTGCCTTGGAGGCTAAAGTGAGGTATAGGGTTTAATTGGTTACAGCTCACTCAGCATGGTGTCAGCCTTTTTGATTTAGTTGCTGCCTGAGTTTGACTGAACCTCAATTGCTGTAATTGGCCAAGGCTTAGGTATTTTGTTATAAAAGTAAACTCCTTTCAGGTTTTCACTTAATTTCCGTCTTAAGCCTTTTGTTATGTAAAGACTCAATGTTGAGGCTGCCTCAGACCAAATTCAGGTTAAGAGAGCTATGCCTTTACAGTAAGGAAAGCACCCCAAACCACAGCTGCTTATCTAAAGAGTTGCGTAAATCCCATGGATGTGAAGTGCCCTGTGAAATTGAGATCCTCAGAAAATGTTTGTGTTAAATAGAGTCATGTTACCACATAGCAAATATATGTGAAAAATAATCATCTTTAAATGTTTAACTGCTGCTGACTGAGTTTGCCCCAGATTGAAAACAATCAAAAGTTGGATACCAAAATAAGGTGTCTGAAAACATTTCTAGCTGTGGTAAAAGCTGATTCTCATGGAAGACTGGACTCTGTTTACAACTCTGTTATCTGTTCTGGTTTCTGGAGCGTCCTTGCTAGTGGGCAATGGTGACGGCTGTGATTTCTACAGAGAAGGCTGACAGACTTCTGTTCACTGGGAAGCCCACTACCTAGAGGCATGTGATAAGAAAGCCCGTCTTTTGTTTTGGGGAAGAAAATAGTTCATTCTGGAGACAGCATCATTTCAAGGCTTTAGTGGAAAATATTTCTCCTTATATAAGTACAGACTGGAAATAACGAATGTACTTAAAACACACAATTAACGTAACTTTTTTTTTTCATTTTTCATTCCCGCACATTTTGCCTGTACTACTAGCAATAATTTGGGGAAGAAAGAAGCAGATTTGAAATATATAATTCATTTTACAGTAATTGGTTTCCTTTTGTAGTTTTTCTTCTCCCCCACATTAACACCTTTGTTAGTGGTTCAGTGCCTCTTTATGCAACCCTGGAGCAACAATTTTTGAATTTTCTGGGGCAGCCATGATTTTCATCCTGTTGTTCCCATTGTTAAATGCGGAGTCACAAACCCCTGCTCTAATTCTCCGTTCGGAACACAAAGTCTCAGTCTGCGCATTCGCCCGACCTCTCTACATTTTTCTCCATCCCTTCCCAAATTCCCATCAGCCTGTACCAAAAATGCCTTACTATTCTTGCTTTAGATTCTAAACCAATTCCATTCCTATTCTTCCTACGCAAGCACAGTGTAATCACTTTTGGATTGCAGGCACATTGCTGAAAACGTTAGAATACTCAAGATCTTTCCATTTTTTAATGCCATACAAAAACTAACTCAGAATTTCAATTACATTTGAAAAACATATTGAACACATCTGAAAACCCCCAAATGCCATCTGAAATGAGCTACGAGGGACACTTCCACTCTGGTTGTGTTTCTCAGAGCACCTGCAGGAGATTATTTGCATCTTTACCATATTGTTTAACCCAGATCAATTACTAAAATTAATACTGAACAGAGCAGTGAATGTTTTTGTAGAGTTACGGATGTAATAGGGAAATAGCGTATTAACCCCCCCTACAATCAAGCTTTGCCTTTATGGAAAGCAGGCTAGAAGGATTTGTCTTTTATTTCAACACAAGCATGTCTGTAGAGTAAATACTATATAAGACAATAGCAGGATAAGTTTAGTCACAAATTGTTGCAGTAAATCTCCCAAATATGCCCGGCAATGAAAACACGACTCAGTTAATATGAAGACATGCTGTACGCGTAGATTGAGCAGATCTACCACTATACTACCATCTTCCCCATCTATGAGACCCCTTAGAACTTGTGGTTTCTCCAGGCCATGTGCTTCTGTTCTGCTTTTCTTCTTTTTCCTTCTCCTCTGCATCCTCTCCCTCTTCCATTTTCTCCTTCTTCTCTCTCCCTCACCTTCCACTAGCCTTCCTTTTTATCTGCCCAATCATCAGCTCTCCTTCATTTTACAAATTAAGGTGAGAATCAGGTTTACAGGAAATCACCTGAGTGCTGACTCATTCCTCGTTTGAAACCACTCACAGGAGAATGGAATTAACATAAAATAAAATTAGCCCAGGGCTATCCACAACAAAGTATGCACCCCCCCCCCCTTTTTTCCCCTGAGATAGGATTTCTCTATATAGCCTTGGCTGTCATGGAACTTGCTTTTGTAAACCAGGCTGGCCTCTAACTCAGAGAGCCACATGATTCTCCTTTTATGTGTCATTTTGTGGGATCATTTAAGTGGTATGGTGGATAGTAACTTTTCAGTGTGAGATTCCTATAAGCTAAAAACACCCATCTAAAAAGATGAATGCATGAGAGATTTATCTGAATCCTACCAATTTAGGATTAAAGAAAATATCTTATCTACCATTTGCTATTAATGTTAAATATTCTAATAGCTACTTGATAATTCACACTTCATTAACTTTATATTTACTGTACTGATGTGACATGAACCTTATAAAATTATATTATTATGTATTCTGCAGAGCGGTTTCTCTCATAGGTGTGTGTCCATATTTATGTGTATATTATTAGTTCCAGGATTGAACCAGTAGTACAAGTCTTGAGATGTGTAACATCAAGGATTATGAATCCTTCTCTTTAAAACTAGGACTGGTGGTTTTGGTCCCACTAAATAGCTGGTTTCTATGTTCAGTTCAAGAAATGAATTAACCACTTTACAATAGTCTTTCAGAGCCAATATTAAGACGGCCTTGGATCTACAAAGGACCACACTCTTCCCTAACATGAAGAATCAGTTGTGAAATGCACTGTCAATAGCTCTATTGGGAGTTAATGGGCACTGAAAAAGGGAGAGAAGATAAGTACAATTAGCTGTAAAACCTCCTCACTCTGTAATTTCTCTACCCATATCACACGGTGTAATTTAAGTATCCTAACAACATTTTAGTCTAATCTTTTTTAATATTTAAAAGCCTTAAACTCCCTCTTGACCATTAGTGATGATACACTACACCAAGGGGTGAACCTGGTCTTCATTCCTTCCCCTTTGATACCTTGACAACTAACAATGTAGGATCAAGACAAATAAAAGAAGATCTCACGTGTTCTATATTAACCTCCTGGTTAAACTCCCAGCTCAATTCTGTGTTCTCTTCTCTAAACTGTTGATCACTCTAGGTCAGTTTCTGATGAACTTCAGATTTAGTTTGTGACAGATAGACTACAGGTACCAAAGTTCTCATGCTTGGCCCATGGTCTGTTGGCATCTGTCCCTGGTGGGTTTGAAAGTTCCATGAGCGTCTTAGAAGCATTTGGTGGTTCCCAATGCATTTAATGGCAGTGTTTAGAAGGTGTGTGCTATCTTCCACAGAAATTAGCTTTTTATTATTGTGTGATACATAGGACAGCTTTTCTAAAGACATCCAGAGCCATAACTGTATCTAAATTCGGTGTAAAATTCAACTGCATAAGCACTGCAGGAGCAACTATCTCTGCTGCTGTCAGACTCAGCAGATCTACATGTCCACTTTTATCAAAGTTCATATACATACAGGCACCAACATCTCTGTCTTAATTCATTTCGCTTCCTAGGAGCTGTAGTGGCTTGTTTGTCTTGTGTGTTTTTTAAGGGGTTTTGTTTGTTTGCTTGATTTTATTGATATGCAACTACAATGACATCACACATCCATTCCAGGACCAAGAAAGCATGTCAATTGTCCATATGTAATTAGGAATACAGTTTTGTTCAGCTCTCAATATTATCCTGGTTTCTTTAACAACCCAGTGGATGAGGTGAGTATTCCAAGAGCATCATAAAAGGCCTCCAGAAAGTGCTTATAATGTTCTTGTGTCCATCAAGAGAGGTAGCTGAAAACCAGGGATCACTTTCTTCAGTCAGAAAGAAAACAAGGGGGAGAGATACTGAATACAAGCCACCTAAGGAAACTGAGAAAGGTGGCTTGGGGGAATCTCAGTTGAGAAAGTGACAAGGCTTTTTTCAAAAAGACCTGGGGACTATAAGAGAGCAGTATAGTCATAAGATGCCAGGTCCCAACCTAAGCTTCTGAATCCAGTGCAGGGAGTTCAATTTGTACTGGGTGCTATGGCCAACAGTAGCTGAGTGGATAAGCAAAGTGGGGGGATTCATACAACAGGAAATTTCTCTGCCTTAAAATGAAAAACTTCTAACATACACAAAAATCCACATCTCCTATAGGAGCAGAGGGATGACTTCTATTTTTTTTTAAAAAAAAAGAAATATATGATGTATCTGAAGATAGAGAGTAGAATGTAAGAGATTGTGCACGTTGGTTTCAGCAGTGGACTGCATGAAGAAATCAGTGCATTGAGTAGCTGTCTTAGTTGCTGTTCAATTCCTGTGATGAAACTCCATGAGCAAGGAAACCTATAAGAGGAAGCATTTCCTTGAGTTCTTGCTTACATTTTCAGGTTAGTCCCTGAACATGATGGTGTGGGGCACAATGGCAGGCAGGTATACATAACTGCATAACTCATGTAGTTGATAACTCACGTCTGATCCACATCTGATCCGTGTGTTGCAGAGAGAGAGAGAGAGGCAGAGACAGAGAGACAGAGACGGAAAGCACCTGACATGGGCTTTTGAAACCTCAAGGCTCACCCCCAGTGACATGCCTTCTCCAACAAGGCCACACCTCTTAATCTTCCCTAAACAGTTCCACTAATTGGGAACCAACACTCAAATATATGAGCCTAGAGTACCAGTCTCATGCAAATCACAACAGTGGATATTGGAGGGTTTTTCTGAGAATAACAAGAGGACTCATTTTAAAAACAGCATACAAACAGGGACAGCAAGCAATGCCATTTTGTTGTATTTTGTTAAATTCTATTCTTTAGGCTTTCCCATTTTCAGTGACGTGAAAGTAACTTTGAGAAATCATCGCTAGCTGTCTAAAACATTTGTACTCCCACTGACATAGCATACAAGACTTCCAATTTTTCCACATCTTCCCAGTACTTGCTAGTAGTAACATGTTATCCATATTTTAATTTCTGAGTATATAAAAGAGTTTCCAAAGCAGGGCTTCAAAGAGGAATCTATTCACACCTGCTCGCAACCTCATTTTCCATATTAGTTAAAATGTGAAGTTAACCCATGTGTCCAACAGTAGCTGAGTGGATAAGCAAAGTGAGGTGATTCATACAACAGGAAATTTCTCTGCCTTAAAATGAAAAACTTCTAACATACACAAAAACATAGATGAAGCTACTTAACATGATATGATGAGTGAAATATGCCAAACACAAAAAGACAAATACTAGATGATTTCCCTTATATGAATCAATTAGAATGTCAAAATCATAGAAACAAAAGTAAAATGGCTCCTGGCAGAGGGTGGTGGATGAAGGAAAGTAAGAAGCTGTGATTTAATGAAGAAAGTTCTATTTTTATAAGATGGAAAAAAATGTGAAGATGAATAGTAGTGAGGGGTGCATCATGTTTAAGTAAATGCAATGCTGTTGAAGCAGCACTTCAGAGTGATGAATGAATAGTTAGGATTATGTTCTAGGTATTTTACAACCACAACAAAATTAGAACACAATTTTCCATTGGGTTTACTTGATCCCTTTCTTAAAAACTAGAATAAATGTGTAAACAACCTTCTATCAGTCTCTGTCTGTACTTTGTCTGCTTCTTGTTATTTTTGTTTTGTTTTGTTTTGTTTTGTGTTAAGAACACACTTATAGTAAGTCTTGATTAGTAAGTATGGAGCAGTATTAATTTCTCAGGTATACTCATTCAAAATGTCTTCAGTTTATCAGGTAAGTGGGAAGCCCCAGGTTAGAACCCCAGCACCGATTCAGAAAAGTACATACTAGCTGGGCCTCAGAATTCACATCTTTGGTGTTCTGTTCAGGAAAATTTCCCTGTGTCCACATGCTCAAGGCTCTTCCCCACCTTCTCTTCTATTAGTTTCAGTGTATCTGTGTTTTTGTTTTGTTTTGTGTTTTGTTTGTTTGTTTTTGGAGGTCCTTGATCCATTGGGACTTGAGCTTTGTACAAGAAGATAAGAATGAATCAATTTACATTCTTCCCTGCTGGCCATCAGTTGAAACAACACCAATTTTTGAAAATGCTGCATTTTTTCCACTGGATGGTTTTAACTCGTTTCTCAAAGATGAAGTGACCGTAGGTGTGTGGGTTCATTTCTGGGTCTTCAATTCTATTCCATTGATCTACCTGCCTGTCACTGTACCAATACCATGCAGTTTTTAATCACTATTGCTCAGCAGTACAGCCTGAGGTCATGGATGGTTATTCCCTCAGAAGTCCTTTTATTGTTGAGAATCGTTTTTGCTATCCTGGGTTTTTTGTTATCCCCAATGAATTTGAGAATTGCTCTACCTAACTCTATGAAGAATTGAGTTGGAATTTTGATTGGGATTGCATTGAATCTGTAGATTGCTTTCAGCAAGTTGGCCATTTTTACTATATTAATCCTGCCAATCCACGGGCATGGGAGATCTTTCCATTTTCTGAGGTCTTCTTTGATTTCTTTCTTCAGAGACTTGAAGTTCTTGTTATACAGATCTTTCACTTGTTTGGTTAGAGTCACACCAAGATACTTTATATTGTTTGTGACTGTTGTAAAGGGTATTGTTTCCCTAATTTCTTTCTCAGCCTGTTTATCCTTTAAGTATAAGAAGGCTACTACTGAGTTGTTTGAGTTAACTTGTATGAGTTAACTTTGCTGAAGTTGTTTATCAGCTGTAGGAATTCAGTCCTTTCTCTAGCCCCTCCACTGGGGACTTTGTGTCCAGTCCAATGGTTGACTGAGAGCATTTACCTCTGTATTTGTCAGGCACTGTCAGAGCCTCTCAGGAGACAGCTACATCAGGCTCCTGTCAGCAAGCACTTGTTGGCATTCAAATAGTGTCTGGGTTTGGTGACTGTGTGCGGGATGATCCTTAAGTGGGGCAGTCTCTGGATGGCCTTTCCTTCAGTCTCTGCTGCACCCTTTGTCTCTGTATCTCCTCCCATGGATATTTTGCTCCCCATTCTAAGAAGGACCAGAGCATCCGTACTTTGGTCTTCTTTCTTCTTGAGCTTCAATTGGTCTGTGAATTGTTATCTTGGGTATTCCTTCCGAGCTTCTGGACTATTACCTACTTATCAGTGAGTATATGCCATGTATGTTCTTTTGTGATTGGGTTACCTCACTCAGGATGATATCCTCCAGATCCATCCATTTGCCTGAGCATTTCATGAATTCATTGTTCTTAACAGCTAAGTAGTATTCCTGTGTAAATGTACCACATTTTCTGTGTCCATTCCTCTGTTGAGGGACATCTGGATTCTTTCCAGCTTCTGGCTATTATAAATAAGACTGTTATGAACATAGTGGAGTATGTGTCCTTATTACATGTTGGAGCATCTTCTGGGTATATGCCCAGGAGTGGCATAACTGGGTCCTCCAGTAGTACTATGTTCAATTTTCTAAGAAACCGCTGAGCTAATTAAAAAAAAAAAAAAAAAAAAAAAAGGATTCACATCTTTAATCCTAGCACTCAGAGGCTGAGGCAAGAAGATTCTGTATTCCTGGCCAGCCTGGGCTATGTACTTAAACTCTACCTTAAAAACAAAACAAGAACTTGAACAGAAGGATTTATTGATCTTTCTTTGCACTTCCACATAATTTTTAGAATATCTTGTCCATTTCTACTAAAAAAAAATCTCTGTTGCTGTTGTGTTAAATCTATAAATTGATTTTGAAATGAATTGATATTTTAAGAAGTTCAACATAGCACATGGCTTCCATTTATTTAGACCTACTTTAGTTCTCTGAACAATATTTTAGAGTTTTCACTAAAGAAGAACTGCACGTCTTGTTGCTTTTGTTTCTTCGTGTGTTCTATAGCACTTTTGCAGACGGCATCGTCTACGTGTTTACTGGGAGACCATGCAGCAAGGAGGGATTCTTTGCCAATTACATTGTACTGCTTCATTTTCTTCTAAACTCCCTTATTAGCTATAAAATGTGTGTTGTGCTTTCCTTTTGGATTTCTACACGCAAATAATGACATTAACTGCAAATAAAAACATTCCAGCACCTTTTCATTTCTTTTCTCCAGGCTTGTTCCTTGCCCCATTTCTAGTCTTGGAGGTTCAGTCTTCCTTTACTGTTTTAGAGTAATTGTCATCTACTATTACATTTTGGAGAAGTTTTCTTTTTTCATTCATATGATTTTCTTCCATATTATGTTATTATGACATTAATTAATTTTTAAACAATGACTCCACCAAGTATGACAGCAATCAAATCTTCTTGGTCATGCTGTGTTATTTCCTTTCATAATCTTATAATTCACTAATCTTTTGTTCAGTACTTATATTGTATGTATATTCACAAGGAAGATTATTCTAATTTTTTCCCATTCTTTGTCGTGTTGTTATAATGAACTTGCTTCCTAAAACAAACTAAGAAGTCTTTTTCTTTTTGGTTTTCTGAAATTATTCATACAAGTTTAGAATAATCGCTTTGGTTAATGTCTGATAGGATTTGATTTTTTCCCCCTTTAATAGGAGCTAAGATTCACAAGTGAAACCTTGTATTCCTGGAGTACTTTTTGTGGAAGGTTTGATAGTGAACAATTAGTTTGATATAAATCACTGCCTACAGCTAGGTACATTCACATTTCATGGTCAATCTTTATGCTCCCACTTGTGTTCTGTGTGTATGACATGTGTGCATTCATATGCATCCATGCACACATACAGAAGTCAATGGACAACCTTGGGTGTCACTCCTTACCTTTTGCCTAATTTGTGGCAGGACCTTTGTTTTCCAACTCTGATCATTCCTGGTTGGCTGAACTGAAAGCTTCCAGGGATTACCCTCTGTGCCTCATCTCTCCCAAAGGAGGTCCAGAATTCTAGGTGCACACTAGAATGCCCAGTTCTCAGAAGGTTCTAGGATTTAAACTCTTGTGTTGGTGTGGCCAGCACTTCACTTACCACATCATCACACCAGCACCATTTATTTCCAATGACTTCTTTTAAAGATGTGTGTCTATGTGTATATATATGAAAATCAAAGGACAACTCATGGGACTTGTTTCCTCCTTCCACCATGTGGGTGACAAAGATGGAACACAGGTCATCAGTCTTAGTAGCAAGCCACTTTACCAACTGAGCTATCTCACAGACACCTCATTTTCAGAATTCTTGAACATACACAGTTGTTTTTTTTTCCTATGTTCAGAAATCCCAGCCGTTATGACATTAAATTTTAGCCTTTCTCTCTTCTTTCCTTCTCCACATTCAGAAGCAGACCATGTGTGATCATTCCATGTGGGTTCCTTGACTCTCCTGTCATTGAAGCAGGATTTCTTTCTCTGTGTTTTCATGATGGTAGCACTGCCTGGTAGGAAATTAGAGGGGTGTGCTAGAGGCTAAACCCTATGCAGTGTTTCATGTTACAGATGTAAGCAGAATTGCCTTTCCCCAAGATATGTGCATCTATTCTTGAGGCTTCAGTTGGTTGAGTGAGCCCACCCACATGATCAAGGCTAATGGCCTTGGATGACCATCAATCTATTCTAAATGTTGACTATGCCTACAAAATCCCTCCTCAGCATTGCCGACTTTAGAACATAACCAAATAACTGCATAGTGTAGATTACCCAAAAGGGCTCATAAAACTAACCTTCCCCTCTGGTTAGACCCATCCTGCAAGCTTCCACACAGTCAGTAGGCATGTGGTCCAGGTCCTAAGAAAGAGCTATGTTCACTGTGACCTCTACAGACTTGGGTAAGCCAAACCCTGAGGCAGTGTTTATAAGCACAGTTTAGCCTCAGCTCCTTTCTTTCTCCCTTTTCACTGGCTGTGGTTGCCCTGAACTCTGTCATTTATTTCTTTAAGTTTGGTTTTGTTTTCACATTTGGCCCACAGTTCGCACTTGTTAACACATAGAACCGTAGAGATATCTTAACCAGTGCTGAAAGCACAAACTTCACATTGTAAGTAACAAGTGAGTCCATGGATGCAGAAGCATAGAGCATTGCTAGCACATAGTAGGGACTCCATAAATGGCACTTATTGTCACTGTAGAAGAAATAGCTAGCAGAGTGGCTGTTCTGCTTCATGACTTAAACCCTAGATGGCCCAGTAAATTGTGGAAACAGCAGGAACTAGCAGGTCTAGCAGGAGCTCAAGGTCACAGACAAGGGCAGCACAGCCTCTTTCGGGAACTAAAGCCAGCAGTGGGAAACTGATGCAGTCACCCATTTGTAAAGATGAAACTTTGAGTAAACAAAAATTGGAGCTCAGCACCCTAGACACTCCAGCCAGGTTGGGCAGAAGTCCCTCCAACCGTGCTGGCTTTCTGAGACAGGAATCTTAATTATTCCTTTAACGGGATAATCACAGAGTGCAGTCTGGTGCTCTGCATACAGCAGGTGCTGCTTACAGTAAATGAAAGTCCATGTAGCCAGGTGTGCTCATGTGTCTGCTGAAAGATGGCTTCAAGATACTTCTGCTGATAAAAATTTACTCTGGAGAGAGCCGAATCTGCAGTAGGTCCTTTGCAAATGACAACATCTGCAAAGGCCTCAAGGCGGGAAATAAGAGCTCTCCACGGAGTCCCCCACTCGGTCATGTCAGTTAGAGGACATACCTCCCCTCTCAGCTGGCCTACGATGGGAAAGCTCCAAGACTGCAGAATGACTTGTGTGCCACCTCCATCCAGAGGTTTCAGCCACATCTTGAAGCAGTTTCTGATCATTTGGGGTTTGGCACTGCCAGCCCGTGGGCTTTTTGAAACCATCATTTCCTTTCATGTGTCATCTGAACGCTCCCCAAAACCATCTTTAGCCTGTTGACTTTGCTTCTTCATTTTCACTGATGTCATCAAAACCTTCACTTGAAACATCACCAGCAACCAAAGCAGCTGTCAGCTCCTGGAGCGATGAGTCAGCCTGTCTGGGTTATGTTCCCACACTCTGCTCTGCCTCCTGGCTTTTATGGAATCGCCCAAGATCTCAACTGTAGTGGCCTGGACATAAAGCCAGTGGCAGCCACAATTTTTTTTCCAGAGGTATTCATTTTCTTTTAAAGTTTATGGTTATTATAAGAGAAAACTCAGATAAATATAGATAAATCTGAAAAAAAAATCCCAGCAAGAGAGAGTCATTCCTTTCTAGACATTTTCTTTGCCAAGTGAGAGTTATGGAATAAAACACTATTGTGACTGCTCCCCTGTTTAATATGAATGAGTTCCACAGTATTTATACAGTTAGAATGCCTATAGTTATCCCCTCAGTCAGAAAAGTAATATGCATCCACCTATTGTTATGCCTCACACTGGAGCAAGCATGGTGCATGTGAGATGGAGTTGGGTAGGCCCCTGTCCTCAGGAAGCCTAATACATAACAGTAGCTTAGTGTGTGTCTTGTTAGGGTTTTACTGCTGTGAACAGACACCATGGCCAAGGCAACTCTTATAAGGACAATGTTTAATTGGGGTTGGCTTACAAGTTCAAAGGCTCAGTCCATAATCATCAAGGCAAAAGCATGGCAGCATCTAGAAAGGCATGGTATAGTAGGAGCTAAGAGCTCTACATCTTCATCTGAAGGCTGCTAGTGGAAGACTGACTTCCAGGCAACTAGGATGAGGATCTTAAAGCCTACAATTCACATCTACTCTAACAAGGCCACACCTGCTCCAACAAGGCCACACCTTCTAATAGTACCACTCCCTGGGCTGGGCACATACAAATCATAAGGGTGGTTGGTCCTCTCCCTTTCTAATGCTATGACTCTTTAACATAGCTCCTCATGTTGTGGTGACCCCCAACCATAATATCATTTTCATTGCTACTCCATAATTGTGATTTTGCTACTGTTATGGGAATTGTAATATAAACATCTGATTTGTAGGATATCAGATATGTCACCCCAAAGGGGTCATGGCTCACAGGTTGAGAACTACTGCAGTAGAGATACTTAACTATATGAGTTACCAGCTTAGCAGAGGAAGCAAACATGGATAAAAGCTAGCAGCAGACTGTCAGAGGGATGTGTGTTGGAGGAGATGACATCTGAACGAAGGTCTGGCTTGGGAGAGGATATGAAGTGCAGGAACATATCCAGGCACACGGATGCAGCAAAGTTTGCTCAGTGCTTTCCAATGACCTCTTCAAGGTCAGTGAACATGTGGAGTTCAGTATCATTCATAGAAACAAAGGTTTCCTGAAGTAACCGAGCTAAACAGCCAAGAAAAGGAAGAAATAAGAGAAGAGGTTGGCAAACTAATGGGGGAGATTAAGATGTAAGAAAATAGTGGACAGAGAAGGTGACAAAGGACAGAGGGTGATGTTACTTGTGTTCAGTAATTGTACCAATAAAGGAATGGGCAGGCAGTTAACCTCTAAGCTCTACCAGCAGAAGTTGCTATTTATTGGCCACTGTGATAGGTAATGTTGATCTCCAACATGACTGAATTAAGAAACATCTAGGTCATTAGTGAGACATACTTCTGGATTTGTGGGACAAGACAATTCTAGGGAGGATTAGCTGAGAAGAGAAGAAATACCCTGAGTTATATGACTCCACCCCATGTGCTGGACACCCAGGCTGAATAGAAAGGGGGAAGAAAAACTATAGAGGAGTGCCAGAGTTCTTGCCCCTCTCTCTGGTGTGCTTAGAAGTGAGCGGGCAGCCTCCTGCTGCCTTCACTGATAGTATAGCCTATCACTATACTATATATAGACTATACTCTCTCACATTGTAAGCCACAGTAAATCCTTCTTAATTTGCTTTTTTGTCATTTTTTCTTTACCTTTTGGTCACAGTAGTAAGAAAAGTAGTTAATTCAGTCAAGACTAGACTGTATAAAAATGAATAGGAGTTCTTCTAATAGCCTAGCATTTACTGTGTACACAATGAATAATCTTTTTCTCCCTTAATATTGCCTTCCTCACATTGTAATACTTCCATCTAAGACACCAACGGCTAACCAGAAGAAAGTAGTCTGTTGGTTAGTACAGCCTGTCTTGTACAGTGGTTACATGCATTTCTCAGGTGACATGGTAAGGGCTCTGAGAAGTGATCCATCTCTGTTCATTCTAATAAAAATAAAAGAATCATCTCTTATATTTTCCAAACAGACAGCACTGTGCTAAGGAGGAAATGGAGGTTAGACAGAGGGTTGTAGAGGCAGGGAAACAATTAAACAATGATCATCATTGCAACTGGAACTCATCCACAAAAGTTGTGAGTGGAGAAGAGAGGGAAAGGGGAAGGGGAAGAGAAGAAAAGGAAAGAGAAAGACAAGAAAGGGAGAGGCAGGGAACTATGAAGGGGAGAAGAGAGGTGGGAAGGTGTTGGGGAGGGGTTAGAGGGAGGAAGGAACTAAGCAGCAAAGAAGCAGTGACTGGACAAAGCTTAGGTTTGAATATACCTCTAGCATTGCCATCAGGTGACCTGCCCTAGTCCTGGGGTCTACACAACTGTGAACTACTTTCCTCAGGGGCCAGGTTTTCCAACATTCTAGGAGATTCCAGACATTCAATCTAAAATAACGGGCACAGACCCCACGTAACATCCACAGTGTTTATTTGGAAGCTGTCTCTGTTACCTGTGTTAAGTCATCAGACTTTTTTTCTGAAGCCCAGAGAGGCCATTCTGGGGACTCGTTGGTATCACAGAACTCACAGTGATATTATCCTGGGTTTGAATGGTGCCTTTGAAGCGTCTTTGCTCTGTGATTCTCCGTAGTAATTCCACTTCTCTGTATCTCCCTTCCCTCAGGCTGAGATCAGGATACTGTCTCATCTTGTGGTGAGGATGAAATAAGGTAATTATTGTAAAGTGTCTAATATGCCTGCAGAAATTCACTCAGTGCCGGGAATCACAGTGGTCATGGGTGCTGATGCTAATGCTTCTGATAAATCTTGCCACTTTTGTTCCAGAACCTAAAGGGTTTGTCTTCCTACTTCTTCATATTAGAAATCATTACTGTTTTCTGCCTTATTTACTTTTATTCTCTGATACTTCCATACTGTATAAAATGAATTTTGGTCATTTTCATCCCCGTTATCTTACCCTGCTCTACTGAAAGCCCTCTTTCCAACAAGTCTCTCTGCTACATTTGTGTCTTCGGGTATGTGTGTGTTTGTGTGTGTGTGTGTCCCACTGAATGTCATTATGGTTGCTCCCACAAATATAGGATGTTATTACTTGGAGCATGGATGACTTAACAGTGACTTTACTAAAGAAGAAAATCACAACCATCCTCCAACAACCATTAACTTAATTGTCCTTAAAGAAGACCTGTAGCCTTGTGAGCCTCTTCGCATCTACAATGAGACACTGAAAGGTCCAGTCTTGGGTAGGTCTCATGTAGAGAAGCACAGTTGCTGTGAGTTCAGTGGTCTAGAGGACAGCACTTCACAGCATGCCTCCTCCATCTTCCAGCTCTCATGTTCTTGCAATTCCCACTTTGCCAGTGTTTCCTGAGCCTTGAAGAGAGCAATACAGAAATCTTGGTTAGAGCTGAGAACCCTTTCATCAAACCTGCAAGTCCCAAGATCCCACCCATCCGACAGCTTAGTCCAGCTTTTAGGTGAATGGTGGAGATCTGAACTCAGATTGTCATGATTTCCCAGCAAGCACTCCACCCATTGAGCCATCTCCCCAGACCCAAATGCTGACTTTTGATACCCTAGTCTTTGCTGTTCTTCTTTCAAATGAATGCAAGTATGAAGTGAAAAATCATGCATTTTTAAGTCAGATGACCCTCTGAATCATTCAGCCACTCTTCCTGGCACTTATGAAAGCAAAATTCATTTGCAAGCGTATGTTCAGGATAATGCATAGCAGCTCACAATTACAGGCATGTTAGGAGGGCAACCACAAATATTTGTTTTAAATTAAGTGAACCATATTTATTCATTTGAAGGTTTTATCTTTCTTTGTACTAGAAAACATGGAAATAATTTTTTGTCATACACTGCAAAGCAATAGCAAATATTTGTGCATCTTTTGGGTTTGTTGATCTGGCTGTTAATATTTTTATGCCTGAATAAAACTGGTGGAGGTAAATAAAATAAGCCTGAAAATGAGAATATGGGACCATAAATCTTATAATTTTTCTAAATAGTGGTTGGCAATAATGGTAATTATTATAATTATATTATCTTTAGTCTAATTTTATATCTGGCATAACATTTAAAAGCCTAGTAAAATAAAAAGCAGCTCACCCTCTTTTCACTAGTATTCCAAACTTACCCACCCCTTACCCACCACCCATCTACCCCTCTGCCTCTGGAGCCTTCCTCATCCCCTGACAGTCCATCCCTCTATTTTTAGGTCATCCCTTTTTGTTCTCTACTTATGTGAGAAATCGTGAGACCTTTTTCTACTTCTGGCTAATTTCACTTAAGGAGATGATCTGCAGTTCAAGCCATTTTCCAGCAAATGGTGTAGTTTCATTCTTTGTTCCTAAGATTGCATTGTACACAAATGCCATACATTTTAATCCACTTCTCTGTTGACAGAACTTAGGCTGATTCTATATCTGTACCATTTTGAACACTGTCATAGTAAACTGGATATGTGGATGCCTCTCTCTTGTATTCTGTCTTTGATTCCTGTGGACATAGGGTGTGTGTGGGGGGTGGGGGAGGGTGGATTCCTCTTGCTGGGTCTTATGGTAATTTTCTTTAAGTTGTCTGAACAATTTTCATATGGATTTCCATAGTGGCTGCATGAATTTATACTCTTTCCAGCAGTGTTTAAGGGTCTTTTTGCCCAAGGACTTCAACAGCATCTGCTCTTTTGTCTTTTCTTGATGGCAGCCACACAGAGGAGGGGGAGGTAGAATCTCCGTGAAGTTTTGATTTGCATATTCCTAATAGCTAATGGCATTGAACATTTTTGTGTGTGGTTTGTTTTGTTTTACATTCTCTATTGGTTTATTTCATTCTTTGAAATTTCATACACACAGACAATTGCAATGTGTTCTAATTCCTTATTCCCTGTAGCCCTCACTTATCTCCCCACCATCTATATCAGCCTGCTGTCAGCCAATCTCTACCCATCTCTTACCCTCATTCATGACCTTCTTGCATGTTTATTGGATTTTTTTTTATTTAGAGAAGTGTCTCTTGTGATCAATTGCACACCTATTTATTAGATTCTTTATTCTTTAGGTATTTAACTTGCTGTTGATATGGTTTAGTTTTTGGCAGTTTCAAGCATGTGTAAAATGCATTCTGGTGACTCTCACTCCATCTTCTCCTATCTGCTTCTCTGCCCTTCTGGGCTCCATTCACTGAACAATCCTTTTCCGAGATTCGTGTCTTTTTTTCTTATTTCTGAGTCTATTAAATATTCTAGATTTTGTTTTGCTTTCTTTAACATTATAAAGATTATAAGGTATCTATTTTCTTCTGAAACTGAGCTGATCTTTTATCTTTAGATTTTAAAACAAACAACCAAACTAAAATGCATTACATTTCACAATCTTGCCTTCTATACAACAAACTCATCCCAGGACACAGACTTTTAGGAATATGGAGGCAAAATGTATCTTCCCTAAGACAAGGTTCTTCTGTGTCCCTTTACTGAAAGGAATATTAATTCAAAAAGGATGACATGTTTGCAAAAGGCTGATACAAAAGTTACTAGATGTTTTTATTCTTTTCCCTCTTCCCTTCCATTTCCTTTCTGGTTCCAGATCCTTTTCCTTCTCCCTGTATTTTAAGAAGAGCTAGAAAGGACGGTGATGGGAACAGCTTCCAAGCATTTCTTCTCTTCCTGCCATTCTGCCATTGTACAAATGCTGGGCTCACTTGAGTATGTGAAGGCAGGGGGTTAGAGGTTGACAGACTTCAGTTTAAATCCCTGTTCTACACTTGGTATTCTGTGATCTTACCAGAATAAGCTGATGGGGCTGGTCTTCATTTGTTGCTAATATTAACTGAGATAACACTAGTGGTCCCCCAAGAATTATGCCTGATGGAATTTAGCAGGTGTCTATCATGGATATTGGTGACTTTTCAAAATGTGGAGTTAGATCTCTGGCTTCTCCAGTCACAGGTAAGTGACAATGAAGGCAGACTTGAGCTCTTCTCCTCAGATTCCACTTACCTGGCCTCATTCTGATCTTCCTCACTGTTTATGTCTTGAAGCATCTATTCCATCAAACATTTACCTTGAACTTCCACTCTGCTACAAAGTGAAATTTCATAGGTCTTAGATTAACCTTTAAAAATTTTAGGAAACCCATTGTTCCTTGGCTTCTTCTCTATACTGTTTTTTAATAAATAGATGTTGGATCTTTTACATGATATGGAGGATTTAATGGGTCTTCAGAAGGAGGCCCAAGCCTCTTGCATGTTTGCAGCAGCCACATGGCTTCTCTGCTACTTGTCTCTGAATTTCAGTCCATCCTCTCACACACCCACACTGCTCCCAAAGACGCTTGGCAGATCTTGCCATATTCATATCCTTCATTTTGTGAACCAACTTTTAGCCCAGCATGTTATAGGATTCTCTAGGCTTATAGCCTGACATGCAAATGGCCCCAAACTGGCAGAACTCTTCCCACCTTCCCATCTGTCTGCTTTGTTCTGACCACATCATCATCTAGCCATATGTCTATCCTTGCCAAGATATTTTGCCTACATCTTTGCACTGCTCAGGGTCCCCTAAGGTCCTCCATGGTGAACATCTCAAACTTCTAATGCCGTGGTCAAGTGTCAGATTCCTGACTGCATAAGGAACTCTCATTGCTATAGGTGCACACTTATACACTCACCTGCTTAGTGCCTTCAGAATATTGGTGATAATGTACAACACAACCAATACAAAAAGTCCAAGCCTGCTAGCACATGCCCAGCACTTGGGAAATCAGAGGCAGGCAGATCTCTGTGAGTTCAAGTACAACCTGGTATGCACAGTGAGCCCCAGACCAGCCGGAGAGAGCTATATAGTGAGACCTTGTTTACAAGTGAAATCTCACCAGCATGACTGGCCAAACATGACCTGAACAAGGAGGACAGCAAGAAATATGCCAAACTGCATAGGGAAAAGCCCATGAGGCTTCAAGCCTACACAAAGATCTACAGGCAACTGAATAGAACAGGCAGTGGGAAAGGTGGTCTTCCACCAGGAAGAACACCAGTTCATTGTCCAGCACTCAACAGTCATCCCTGAAAATATTCATGCATGCAACATTATATTGATTCAAAAGCTTATATTTAAGAATATATGAATATATGCCTACAATAATAGCCAATGAGAATAGAGGCCATGAGTTTAATGGAGAGCAGTGAGGTATATATGGAAGAGTTTGGGGAAAGGCAAAGGAAGAGAGGAATGTAATTAGAATATAGTCTTAAAATAAAAAATTAGAAATTAACCTATAAAGATAACAAAATAGGAAACAAACACAAAAGACTATAAAACTCAGAGCCAGAAAGTCTGCATGTGTAGTTCTTCCAGGGTCAAGCACCATCAGCTTATTCTTTTGTGAATGGTTGCTCCTAAACAGGCCACAGGGAATTGCAATACCCAGCCCTCAGCCTCTGAGGCTGCTCTGCTCTCTTCTACCCAGAAGATGTCAAAGGGAGCCAGAAGGATCCAAGTCTCCCTATACCAACCCACATCTAGAGCTGGATTTCAGCCTGCTAAAGCTTACCAGATACAGCATGTTTCTCCTTTAATTCATTTGATACATCAAAATCTCCTCTTCACATCTTGTCAGGCTTTCTAGAATGAGATGACCTCAGGATCTAAAGTTGTTTAATCTACTGAATGCTGAACAGAAACAGGTTTGCCTTGGACCTCGCTATATAGTTAAGTGAGTAAATGAAGAAATGAATAGGAATATAAAGGTTATGGAAGGGGGATGGAAAGATGGCTCAGCGATTAAAAACAGTTGCTGATCTTCCATTGGACCTGAGTTCAATTTCCAGCACTCACATGGCAACTCAGAGCCATCCATCCTGTAGTCCCATAGAATTTGTTGCCTTCTTTTGGTGTGCAGATATACACACAGGCAAAACATCCATACACATGAAATAAGTAAATCTAAAAGTTGTTAGAAGGTTATGGAAGGTCTGACTTCATGACCAATGCATCACAATGGCATGCTATGCATGTCAAATCTACCTGTTAAATGTCCCCAAGCAAAAGAAACAGGAGCACTGTCTACATGTCATAATAAGCAGACCATGCCACAATACTAATCTGTCTTTTTTCTATCTAAATAAAAAATAAAATTTTAACAAAGTGTTTCAAAACTGCCTGTCAGAAAGGTGACCTTCCAGATAGGTAATGGGACATCAGGGACAGTTGTCATGGTATTAGCCCCCAGGTACCATGTTGATGGATCCCAGAAGATCTTAGTGACCAGCACAGAGTGAAACCTGACAGCTAGCATCACTCACAAACAAAGCAACTGTAGGAAGTTAGTCTGGTGGCGCTTGAGGCTTACACAGATGCAAGGAGGTCTGACTTTAAAAGTCTCCTGTCTTAGAAATGAAGTCTAAATGGCTGTTTGCTGCTTAAAGAGAGCAAGCACTCTGATACTGGCAGCATTCTGACATTGGAAGGCCTGCTACATGTCATCCCAGCATCCTAACAGCATTTTTACTCTCATGATAACTCTGAAAGTTCTCATTTGGACTTTGAGGAAACTACTCAAGGTGCCAAAGCCACAGGGAGTACTTAAGAGCTGAAAGTAGGAGAGCCCTTCTACCTGGGCATGCTATCCAAGTGGGTCTCTGGTCTGGCTTATGTTTCCTATAAAATGAAGACTGTATAAATAATTCTTATAAACAAATTCTTTCAAAAACAGAATTGCTTCTTGTTTATGAAATTTTTCAAATGAGAAGGTGTTTCTATTATCACCTGCTTAAAATTTCAGCACTCACACATTGGGATCTGTGATTATGGTAAGAATCAGGTATAAATATGTAAATACCTAATGTGTTTGGCTTCATATCCAGCCAGGATTATTTAGATTTGGTACTATTGGCAGTTTGGGGCATGTAATTGCTGACAATAAAAGACTAACTTGTAGGTGGTATGTATATGAACAAACTTCCTATCTGTTCATTAAATGTCACTTTTTCTCACATATCCTCCACAATTGTGACCATGTCCTTTGGAGGATAAAACCATGCTTAGCTGGGAGTAGCTAGGTTAAGCAGTCTTTTTTTTTTTTTTTTTTTTTTTTTTTTTTTTTTTTTTTGTCAACTGTTGCTATTAATCTTACCGATCCACTTAAAACTGACTTGGAACCTTGTGTTAGAATGAAGTAAGTAGCAGTCGGAGGACAGTGACCTGCCCTGCAGGGAGCGCCATCTTGGCTCCAGGACTCCACCGAGCTTAGTCTCTACAGGTCAGAGTGGGGACCACGGGGGCAGACGGCTTCTGGGACAGGCAGGAGCCACAGAGCCGCTGAGGCAGCACCCTTTTGGGGCCGCAGACTTCCGGCACCCTCCCAGCCGGAGGACAGAGACCTGCCCTGCAGAGAGCGCCATCTTGGCTCAGGGACTCCGCCGAACTTAGTCTACAGGTTAGAGTGAGGACCACAGAGGCAGACAGCTTCTGGGACAGGCGGGAGCCACAGAGCCGCTGAGGCAGCACCCTTTTGGGGCCGCAGACATCTGGCACCCTCCCAGTCGGAGGACAGTGACCTGCCCTGCAGGGAGCGCCATCTTGGCTCCGGGACTCCGCCGAGCTTAGTCTCTACAGGTCAGAGTGGGGACCACGGGGGCAGACGGCTTCTGGGACAGGCAGGAGCCACAGAGCCGCTGAGGCAGCACCCTTTTGGGGCCGCAGACTTCCGGCACCCTCCCAGCCGGAGGACAGAGACCTGCCCTGCAGAGAGTGCCATCTTGGCTCAGGGACTCCGCCGAACTTAGTCTACAGGTTAGAGTGAGGACCACAGAGGCAGACAGCTTCTGGGACAGGCGGGAGCCACAGAGCCACTGAGGCAGCACCCTTTTGGGGCCGCAGACATCCAGCACCCTCCCAGTCGGAGGACAGTGACCTGCCCTGCAGGGAGCGCCATCTTGGCTCCGGGACTCTGCCGAACTTAGTCTGTACAGGTCTGCTGACAGAGGATACTCAGAATCCCCAGAAGAACAACCTCTGAACAGAGACAACTATAACAACTCCAGAGACTACCAGATGGCGAGAGGTAAAGGTAAGAATCTTACTAACAGAAACCAAGACCACTCACTATCATCAGGACCCAGCACTCCCACTTCGCCCAGTCCAGGGCACCCCAACACACCTGAAAAACTAGACCTGGATTTAAAAGCATATCTCATGATGATGGTAGAGGACATCAAGAAGGACTTTAAAGAACTACAGGAGAACATGGCTAAAGAGTTACAAGTCCTTAAAGAAAAACAGGAAAACACAACCAAACTGGTAGAAGTCCTTAAAGAGAAACAGGAAAACACATCCAATCAGATGATGGAAATGAACAAAACCATACTAGACCTAAAAAGGGAAGTAGACACAATAAAGAAAACCCAAAATGAGGCAACACTGGAGATAGAAACCCTAGGAAAGAAATCTGGAACCATAGATGCAAGCATCAGCAACAGAATACAAGAGATGGAAGAGAGAATCTCAGGTGCAGAAGATTCCATAGAGAACATGGGCACAACAATCAAGGAAAATGGAAAATGCAAAAAGATCCTAACTCAAAACATCCAGGAAATACAGGACACAATGAGAAGACCAAACCTACGGATAATAGGAGTGGATGAGAATGAAGATTTTCAACTCAAAGGACCAGCAAACATCTTCAACAAAATTATAGAAGAAAACTTCCCAAATCTAAAGAAAGAGATGCCCATGAACATACAAGAAGCCTACAGAACTCCAAATAGGCTGGACCAGAAAAGAAATACCTCCCGACACATAATAATCAGAACAACAAATGCACTAAATAAAGATAGAATACTAAAAGCAGTAAGAGAAAAAGGCCAAGTAACATATAAAGGCAAGCCTATCAGAATTACACCAGATTTTTCACCAGAGACTATGAAAGCTAGAAGATCCTGGACAGATGTTATACAGACACTAAAAGAACACAAATTCCAGCCCAAGCTACTATACCCAGCCAAACTCTCAATTAACATAGATGGAGAAACCAAAGTATTCCACGACAAAGCCAAATTCACACATTATCTCTCCACGAATCCAGCCCTTCAAAGGATAATAACAGAAAAAAACCAATACAAGGACAGGAACCACGCCCTAGAAACAACAAGAAGGTAATCCCTCAACAAACCTAAAAGAAGACAGCCACAAGAACAGAATGCCAACTTTAACAACAAAAACAACAGGAAACAACAATTACTTTTCCTTAATATCTCTTAATATCAATGGACTCAACTCCCCGATAAAAAGACATAGACTAACAAACTGGCTACACAAACAAGACCCAACATTTTGCTGCTTACAAGAAACTCATCTCAGAGAAAAAGATAGACACTACCTCAGAATGAAAGGCTGGAAAACAATTTTCCAAGCAAATGGTCTGAAGAAACAAGCTGGAGTAGCCATTCTAATATCAGATAAGATTGACTTCCAACCCAAAGTCATCAAAAAAGACAGGGAGGGGCACTTCATACTCATCAAAGGTAAAATCCTCCAAGAGGAACTATCAATCCTGAATATCTATGCTCCAAATACAAAGGCAGCCTCATTCATTAAAGAAACTTTAGTAAATCTCAAAGCACACATTGCACCTCATACAATAATAGTGGGAGACTTCAACACACCACTTTCACCAATGGACAGATCATGGAAACAGAAACTAAAGAGGGACACAGTGAAACTAACAGAAGTTATGGATCAAATGGATCTGGCAGATATCTACAGAACATTTTACCCTAAAACAAAAGGATACACCTTCTTCTCAGCACCTCATGGTACCTTCTCCAAAATTGACCACGTAATTGGGCACAAAACAGGACTCAACAGATACAAAAACATTGAAATTGTCCCATGCATCCTATCAGATCACCATGGACTAAGGCTGATCTTCAATAACAAAATAAATAATAGAAAGCCAACCTTCACGTGGAAACTGAACAACACTCTTCTCAATGATACCTTGGTCAAGGAAGGAATAAAGAAAGAAATTAAGGACTTTTTAGAGTTCAATGAAAATGAAGCCACAACATACCCAAACTTATGGGACGCAATGAAAGCATTTCTAAGAGGAAAACTCATAGCTCTGAGTGCCTCCAAAAGGAAACTAGAAAGAGCACACATTAGCAGCTTGACAACACACCTAAAAGCACTAGAACAAAAGGAAGCAAATTCACCCAAGAGGAGTAGACGGCAGGAAATAATCAAACTCAGGGGTGAAATCAACCAAGTGGAAACAAGAAAAACCATTCAAAGAATCAACCAATCAAGGAGCTGGTTCTTTGAGAAAATCAACAAGATAGATAAACCCTTAGCCAGACTCACTAGAGGGCACAGGGAAAGCATCCTAATTAACAAAATCAGAAATGAAAAAGGAGACATAACAACAGATCCTGAAGACATCCAAAACACCATCAGATCCTTCTACCAAAGGCTATACTCAACAAAACTGGAGAACCTGGATGAAATGGAGAAGTTCCTAGACAGATACCAGGTACCAAAGTTGAATCAAGATCAGGTTAATGATCTAAACAGCCCTATATCCCCCAAAGAAATAGAAGCAGTCATTAATAGTCTCCCAACCAAAAAAAGCCCAGGACCAGATGGTTTTAGTGCAGAGTTCTATCAGACCTTCAAAGAAGATCTAATCCCAGTTCTTCACAAACTATTCCACAAAATAGAAACAGAAGGTACTCTACCCAACTCATTCTATGAAGCCACAATTACTCTGATACCTAAACCACAAAAAGACCCAACAAAGATAGAAAACTTCAGACCAATATCCCTTATGAATATTGATGCAAAAATCCTCAATAAAATTCTTGCTAACCGAATCCAAGAACACATCAAAACAATCATCCATCCTGACCAAGTAGGTTTCATCCCAGGGATGCAGGGATGGTTCAATATACGGAAATCCATCAACGTAATCCAGTATATAAACAAACTCAAAGACAAAAACCACATGGTCATCTCGTTAGATGCGGAAAAAGCATTTGACAAGATCCAACACCCATTCATGATAAAAGTCTTGGAAAGATCAGGAATTCAAGGCCCATACCTAAACATGATAAAAGCAATCTACAGCAAACCAGTAGCCAACATCAAAGTAAATGGTCAGAAGCTTGAAGCAATCCCTCTAAAATCAGGGACTAGACAAGGCTGTCCACTTTCTCCATACCTATTCAACATTGTACTTGAAGTCCTAGCCAGAGCAATTCGACAACAAAAGGAGATCAAAGGGATACAAATTGGAAAAGATGAAGTCAAAATATCACTTTTTGCAGATGATATGATAGTATATATAAGTGACCCTAAAAATTCCACCAGAGAACTCCTAAGCCTGATAAACAGCTTCGGTGAAGTAGCTGGATATAAAATTAACTGAAACAAATCAATGGCCTTTCTGTACACAAAGAATAAACAGGCTGAGAAAGAAATTAGGGAAACAACACCCTTCTCAATAGTCACAAATAATATAAAATATCTTGGCGTGACTCTAACTAAGGAAGTGAAAGATCTGTATAATAAAAACTTCAAGTCTCTGAAGAAAGAAATTATAGAAGATCTCAGAAGATGGAAAGATCTCCCATGCTCATGGATTGGCAGGATCAACATTGTAAAGATGGCTATCTTGCCAAAAGCAATCTACAGATTCAATGCAATCCCCATCAAAATTCCAACTCAATTCTTCAACGAATTAGAAAGTGCAATCTGCAAATTCATCTGGAATAACAAAAAACCTAGGATAGCAAAAACTCTTCTCAAGGATAAAAGAACCTCTGGTGGAATCACCATGCCGGACCTAAAGCTCTACTACAGAGCAATTGTGATAAAAACTGCATGGTACTGGTATAGTGACAGACAAATAGACCAATGGAATAGAATTGAAGACCCAGAAATGAACCCACACACCTACGGTCACTTGATCTTCGACAAGGGAGCTAAAAACATCCAGTGGAAGAAAGACAGCATTTTCAACAAATGGTGCTGGCACAACTGGTTGTTAACATGTAGAAGAATGCGAATCGATCCATTCCTATCTCCTTGTACTAAGGTCAAGTCTAAGTGGATCAAGGAACTTCACATAAAACCAGAGACACTGAAACTTATAGAGGAGAAAGTGGGGAAAAGCCTTGAAGATATGGGCACAGGGGAAAAATTCCTGAATAGAACAGTAATGGCTTGTGCTGTAAGATCGAGAATTGACAAGTGGGACCTCATGAAACTACAAAGCTTCTGCAAGGCTAAAGACACCATCAATAAGACAAAAAAACCACCAACAGATTGGGAAAGGATCTTCACCTATCCTAAATCAGATAAGGGACTAATATCCAATATATATAAAGAACTCAAGAAGGTGGACTCCAGAAAGTCAAATAACCCCATTAAAAAATGGGGCTCAGAACTGAACAAAGAATTCTCGCCTGAGGAATACCGAATGGCAGAGAAACACCTGAAAAAATGTTCAACATCCTTAATCATCAGGGAAATGCAAATCAAAACAACCCTGAGATTCCACCTCACACCAGTCAGAATGGCTAAGATCAAAAATTCAGGTGACAGCAGTTGCTGGCGAGGATGTGGAGAAAGAGGAACACTCCTCCATTGTTGGTGGGATTGCAAGCTTGTACAACCACTCTGGAAATCAGTCTGGCGGTTCCTCAGAAAATTGGACATAGTACTACCGGAGGATCCAGCAATACCTCTCCTGGGCATATATCCAGAAGATGTCCCAACCGGTAAAAAGGACACATGTTCCACTATGTTCATAGCAGCCCTATTTATAATAGCCAGAAGCTGGAAAGAACCCAGATGTCCCTCAACAGAGGAATGGATACAGAAATTATGGTACATTTACACAATGGAGTACTACTCAGCTATTAAAAAGAATGAATTTATGAAATTCCTAGCCAAATGGATGGACCTGGAGGGCATCATCTTGAGTGAAGTAA